>NW_027040632.1:1437500-2037500 GCF_037179485.1 Ochlerotatus camptorhynchus | reverse complement strand
GGCCCACTGTGCACTGGTTGAGATAGGATTTTTTTCTTATACAAAGATGCTTGAAAATAACTCAGCTACAACTTTAATGAACGATGTAGGGGGAATGGCTCTAATGTTGGCCTATGGATCTAAGATTGGGCCCATCGCTAAAAATCTGCTATTAATCAATTTTATCTAGATGAACGCGTCATTGGGACAGTACTAATTGATATTTTTGGTTGCTATTGAAAATTTAGTCGATTGCTGAATTTTTGTATGGGCCCAAATTAGGGGCATTTTCCTCTACGTCTTAATTTTCAAGAATAAAAAAGTTACATTCAAAGTGTTTTTTATGTTACTTCATACGCGAAGTTAACGATTTTCAGAGTTGGTTGGAAATGCTAACATGAAGCTTTAGTGTGATGATTTATTAGCTAGAGAATGATCTTTAGAAGAGTGTAGGTGGATAGTTCCGTTAGAGTACGGCAGTATGAAAATTGAATAGAAGTTGAAAATGAGCGAAGGGCCATTAAAGCGACAGTTTTACAAGGTAGACGCACATTTTTGCCTAGCCCGTACGATGTACGCGGGGACTTGAAGTATGTCTCCAAGTTAAAGCTTCATGTTAGCATTTCCAACCAACTCTGAAAATCGTTAACTTCGCGTATGAAGTAACATAAAAAACACTTTGAATGTAACAACTCAAGGCGGGAGTAGCCGTCAACAATGCTGATGATGGTACAGCACGCAACAACCACCCTACTGCTTCCTCTCTGAGATGATCACGTTGGTCATGACGAGAGGAGCAACACAATAGTTGGGTAAAGAAGAACTGCATTATAACACACCATCGACTGGAAATGCTCTCGCAAACGTGGGGCTTTAGGTAGTGATGAAAACGTCGCTAGAACTATTCCACAGCCGCAGTCAGTTTATGAGCAACAAGAGGGACGCACATTTTTGCCTGTGGACTTGGAGACATACTTCAAGTCCCCGCGTACATCGTACGGGCTAGGCAAAAATGTGCGTCTACCTTGTAAAACTGTCGCTTTAATGGCCCTTCGCTCATTTTCAACTTCTATTCAATTTTCATACTGCCGTACTCTAACGGAACTATCCACCTACACTCTTCTAAAGATCATTCTCTAGCTAATAAATCATCACACTAAAGCTTCATGTTAGCATTTCCAACCAACTCTGATAAAAAAGTTAGTTTTTCATAATAAACTGAGGGCCACCCTAATGGCCACCAATATGACAGCAAAAGCTCTAGGGCCAGGGCTGAAAAAAATCACTAAAATTAATCAAAGTTCACTATGGATGAAACATTCATTTCATAGTGATAGCTGGTGATTTTTTCAACCCTGCCTAGGGCTACTATTCCTGCAAACCTTCCATTCTGGATCACTGGGCAGCGGCATAATCTTAACAAGAAATCTTGTCAGCTTGACGAGAGCATGTCAATTTAAATTGATTCCGACGTGTGAACCCTCAATATGTCGATGTCGACCAATACATAGGTACTGACTCAGCCACGATGGTTCTTACGATTAGTTTTCCACGGATTTACATCTATTCTATTGACCCTCGGAAGATTCACAGTTCCAGATAGGGTGGGTGTTCCATGACTGGAACAACTACCCTATGACATATCGATTCAAATCAGAAGAGTAAGAATGCAGCATCACTCAATGGATTACGAATGTTCGGGATGGTGCTAGCAATTAATCCATCCTGTTCGTTAATTACTACCTTCAAAAACAAACTGTGTGTCGACTGCTCCTCCGCCAAGAGCTTCACCAACCTTTACCGGCGATGGCACACTTTTGTTTCGAAATTTATCCGGGTCAACATTCAGGTCACGGTTTCACAAATTGCCCGTATCAACCATCGCCGCCGCCGCCACCGCTTTTTCACTGTCAATTTTCACAATTCCAACCTGCAGCGTTGTCGATTGATTGGTATCTTCGTCGTCCTATCTGGGGTTAATTAAAATTAGAAAACATTTCCAAGTGGCCCTCACTGTGTCTCTCTATCAGACATCAAACACGAAATCCACCACCCGCACAGATTTCCTCAACCCAGTAAATTTCATCAAAACAAAACCCTTCACCCTCGGAATCGTCGTCGTCGTCGTCTAACGCACGCACATACACACACACAAATCGAGGATCCGGTTCTTCTTCGGAATTGTTTCCTTCCAATTGTCTGCCTTTAATCTCGCTGCTTAGATCGTGCACAATAACACATTCACACACAGACAATGGGCTGCCGTTCGGACCCGGATCCTATTTCCCGCCTCGTACACTTCCAATGCCAGAAAGCAGCAGCAGTCACACCGTTAGAAGTAAACACCCGAAGAAGGCAGGCTGGCTGGCAGGAAGCTTCCAGCCCGAGTTCTTATCTTTCAAGTATCTCTCGGCAGACTGAAGCCGAAACTGGTACTCCGCCAACGACCTACTCTACTACTGCCGTTTTCCCAGTTTGCTTTTCCTCCCTCCGTTTTCCTTTTTCCGGTCGTCGTCGTCGGTCGGTCGGTTTGTGTGTCGGAATGTCGATTCGCTCACTCCATGCCAACTGCGTCTCTGCTCTGTGTAGCTAGGATACTTATTAGATTTAATATAACAATTCAATTTCACTCGCATCAGGCCAGGTAGGTAGGTAGGTAGCTAGATAGGTACTGGAAGAGATATTGGAGATTCCAATTTGAAGACAAATCCAATAAATCTCCGCTTGTGAGCTAAATCCGTTCGCTTCTCGAAAGTGGTGTATCACTGCACAGCATTTCTTACAGTTTCGCAGTGTCTTCACTTTTCAGCTACTTCATAGCAGTTTATGTGCCATATCATCGTCATCATCATGTCTCATAGACACACGACTCAACCTTATTCGTCTTGGTAACGATCCAACAAAGCCCGCTCCAACTAAATCGCAGTCGTGTATCATGCATCGTATACATACCTACCACGAAAAAAAAAAAAAACTGTGAAACATGCAAGCAGGCAGCCGGGCAGAGTTCGAATAAAAAAGGAGGGCACTCAAATTCCGCGCAACGTGACCCCAAACGCGGTAGCTACCCTACCCCATATATATGTAGAGTGAAGCGAGCTTCTATACCAGGAATTGTTGTTCTTTATGATGGCGAAATACTACAGCGAAACGACGACGACGACGATGATGCCAAACAACGAACGGAATAGCGGAAGGACGAAATTATGTTGCTGGTCGCCCAACTCCCATGATGCGAGGAACGACGACAACGACGACGATGGGAAGGATTTGCAAGTATCCTTTGTGTGACGACGAAACTCTCCCGCGAGGGGTTTCCCAACTGCTATATTCATGATATGGCTACGGGTAAAGGAATTCCCCATGAGGATGCAAGTGAATGGCGTCGTATATGCAAACTTATTCGATTGAACCAACACAGAATGGGTCCCATTTCACACAACTTCTACTTTTAACATTTACTCATATTACTGAAATAATCTGTTGGCAACAGTTCATGCATCTTTCAACTGGAAGTTCCAAAAGATTCCCTCTAGGAGTTCCAGGAATACCTTCATTGTAGGTCCTATAACTACAGAGCTTGAGCTTGAGCTTGAGCTTGATTGACCGCCCACGGTTGCTACGGTTGCTACTTTGTTATTGCCAGATCAGCTGTAATTACACAGAGAACCAATAGACGATGCTTGGGACTAGCAATCATCCTCAATGTGTAAAAACTGGTGATCTAATACTTGGCATTACCAGCGCCGGCCACGTTCGAATGCTGGTCAATAAAGGAATGCGATGGATTGTGTTGACATGACACTCGCTTTGATGGAAACCGAGAACACCTCTGCACTTCCACGAGGAATCACTGGAGTGTTGGATAAGAGGGTTGGGTTTGCAGCAGGGCTCGTTTTGGTAAACGATAAGCTGCATTGATGTCCTAACGATCATATAACGCGAAGGAGCTTGGGACTAAACCCACGGTCTTCTGCTCAGTAAGCAAAAACGTTTGCCACTAGGCAGACGAGCACCTTTTTAATCACAGAGTTGCTGTTATTACCATGTAGTCATATTAACAAATAAAACGATTGACGAATCTTGAATGTGGATGGGCCTGAGATTAGACTCATGATGTTCTGCTCAGTAAGCAAAAACGGTTGCTCTAAGGCCACCGAGCCCCTCATATCACATAATACCGTTGCTCAAATTTTGGTATCCATTCAAACCCGGAACCTGTTGTCGTTGGTTTTGAGTTTCGCAAAATACACGAGCGATTTTACCATAAATCTCTTTGATATGTAAGGACCTGGGACCGCGTTTTTCTGCTCAGTAAGCAGGCCACTGTAACCGACGATCTTTCAAATCCGAAAACTAAAAACTACGAAAAAGTACTTAGGCCTTCATTAAGTTCCACTTTCACGCGACGTACAATGCTTCAACTTGCTCTTTACGTATTGTTCAGGCTAGGCCCTTTTCAAAATTTACGCGAGAAATACGCACAATCGTCGCCTACCTCGCAAAACTGGTTCCAAACGACAACAAGGCATAAGCAACGATGGATTGTTGAACTTTGCTGGCTCCGGTGGTGTAGTGCACAGTTAAAAAAAATGTAATATCGATCAACGTGTTCAAGCTGATGTATGAAATAATGAAGTAATTGTAATTTTGTAATTTATCAGCACACACCCTGGTCGACCACTGTAAACCAATCTGCCGTTCAGCGTTATCGGTTTTTGTTTCTGGATCTTTAGTTGCCTCTGTGATATACTTACTTGCGGCATACTATTTTGGGAGTGTATATGAGCGTGTACCATGTACGGTAGCTCATCTCACATCGTGATGGTGGGACATAGTAGACAAATTAGAGAGAAAACAAGGAGGTATTAGTATTAGTTATATGTAAACAAACAAAACAAAAGAAGAGAAGAGGAAAGAAGAGCAGAAAAATAAAAAGGGGATAGAGTAGATAACAAAGAAAAGAAACGTAGGCAGATGATTAGAAAAGGCATTATCCGAGACCTCAATCAAATGTTACTCCTGCCGAGATCTCAGCGAAACCCTCCCCGCCGAGACCGAGAGAAAAAAACTAAGTGTGTAGATAGATTAGTAGGAAAATAAATAAAACTACTTTATGACTCAAAGTGCAATGAATGAGCGTTAGTTTCGGGATCATTTCAGTGATAGAGTTATGTTAGTTTTGATCCGTAATCAGCCCTGCCAACCCCTCCAACATTAGTTGCAGGCAGTGGTTGTTAGATAATGCGGCACTGTAACTACTACTATTTTAGAGGTATGATTCGTCAAGTTTATACAACTCAATGTTTGACAAATCATCGTCAATCCCCTTATTCCAGGACACGGCCTGTCGATTTGAATCTAATTTTGATCAGTGAACGGGCACCATATGGTACATTTTCTCACCATGAACCTATCATTTCCAGCCTATCTGAACTATTTAATAAATGGAAGCCATAACATGGGTTACGCTCCCCCTAAGCGGGCCCTCCGCATCCTGTCTCTGTCTTATCTCAAATACAAAATGCCAATGGTATGAATGTATCTATATATAACTTGGAAATGACGTACAATCAAATAAACCCGTAACCCACTCACTTGGTCAGGCTTCAGAATCGTCCAGTGGGCAGTGCGCTCTACACTCCAAGTACCCTTTTTTTCAAATTTACCGCAAATTTGATATTTTACCCATTGAGTGTTGATTAGTCACAATGAAACATTGTGACAGAAGTTGAAGTTACTAGTGTATTAAATAATCTAGGTCCTATTTAGGATTATATCTGAAAAATCCAAATCTGGCCAACGCCCACCCCTAAACCTAAACCTGTTCTAATCCACCTGAAATGACTAACGAATGGAAGACTTTGACTACCCAGCCATGCAATAGTCTCATTCCGTGCCTTATGGCAACTTGATGATTCTATTGCGCTCATCTTCTGGCACCACCCAGGGGAGACTTGGTCCTGTACCCAATGCTTAACTTATCTCCATTCCACTCAGCTACTCGCAATTTCTCGTGATATAGTGGACGGAATATTATTATATGAGACAATTCAATGCAGATGTCTTTCCAAATTTGGCAGATCGACAGGTAATCGGTGAGTTACCACGATCGTTGCTATTCAACAACTCGACAACGTCCCATCGTCAACGCCTGCTATGAGTATTTCCCATTGCAGACGCCAACGAAATGACGTCATCGAGCTATCGATCAACTACCCTGGTTATCACCTGGTACCTTATAGCACGATGCTAGGAGGCGAACCGGAAGAATCGATGAGCTACCTCCCCCTCATTGTAGTTCCTACAACTACATCCTAAACATCCTACAACTTCCACGTGAATGTTTCTACAACTTACTATTGGAAGTTCATAAAGTAGTGTTCTGGTTGTAGGTGGTCACGGGTAGTCATTAGCTATTAAGCGCTAAAACCAATAAAAACTGAAACACATTCTATGAATGAATTCTTCAAAAAAAAAAAACATTACAAGAACCCTTCAAATGTGCCGAGAATTTCAGGGAAGTACAGAGACCTTCAGAGAACTTATGAAAATGCCGTCAATCGTTGTTGTTATTCTCATCGTCGTGATTTTGCGCTGTTAAATTTGATCATGATTTTTTATCACACGGGCTGTCGTTCTTCGTTTTTCCCGTTCTGTAGACTTGCAAAATGTTACCGATTGTTAGTGGAAAGTGCAGTTCGTTGCGATAATCGTCTATTTGGAGCATATTCCGTGTTGTGAAAACAGTGAAAAAGTTATCTAATCGGACATCTTGTAGTGTTTACTGTTGCGTTGCGTTATTGTCATTGTCAGACGCTCTGCAGAATCCAACTCCTCCTTGCGTATTAGAGCATCTCCACCGCCGTTTCTAAATTAGATTTGGAAACTGAGTCAGCATGAATTCCGCCTGTGACCAATGCGCTAAACCTGTTAAAGGCGATGAAGAATCCGTCTCATGCACGGCTTTTTGCGACAGGATGATTCACCTGAAATGCGGCGGCACAAAGTTGAACAAGGCTTTTCTGAATATTGTCCACACTAGTGCGTGAAGCTGATGAAATGTGCTCGGTTCAAAACTACTGTTTCGTCGTTTAGTAGTGCGATTAATTCTATCACCGAGAAACAGGAAATCGCACACGCTGAGCTTAGGAAGAAAATGACTAAGCAAGGACAGCAGATCCCTCAGCTGTCAAAACGAATCGCATTGACAACTCCATTAAAACGGCGCCGCGATGAAAGCTCGCTTACCAGCAAACCACTTGTTGGTGGTACTAAAGCAGTAACGGATGACAATGCCTTTACCGAGGTCCTTACTGTCCCTGAACCCGCCGAGCTGTTTTGGCTGTACCTTTCCCGTATACATCCTAGCGTGAAATCAGAATCAATCGAGAAGCTGGTCAAAGGTTGTATACAGTGTGCTAGTTAAAAACAGGATCCGACATCAACCGTATGAGTTTCATATCGTACAAAGTCGGATCGGCTCCCAAACTACGTGAAGATGCTCTTACATCGGATACATGGCCGAAAGGAATTTTGTTCCGTGAATTTGAAGACGGTTAAAAAACATGGGGATGTCTCGTTTGAACACGCCTGCCATCACGATCTCTCCTGTTCCGGGATCTTCCGAGTTCTCAACTCTCATCTCCGGGCTAGACCCAGTATGCTGATTCAGAATTGGATGCAGCGTTGTGAATTGGAACGCTGTAAACCAGAACGCACTGCCTGTCGCATTATGGGAGACCTCGATCCACTCGATCCAGTCGCGCTAGCTGTTTCCCGCCATCAAAGTCGTTCTATTTCCTGCCATCAGCGTCGTTTCTGGTCGAGTTCGGTGGTGGGGTCTCCCCAAATATTCCATCAGATCTGGACGATTGACTTAGCGAAACAGTATAGGATTTATAGCAACAGATCAATGCAATCAAAAATGCAATTAGATTCGATTCCGTGAGTATCATTAACAATCCAATCCAATGTGTTCCTAAAATGTGAGCTAAGTAGTCGCACCCAATATTGACCAGCGCCCTTCAAATATAAATCTGCCTAAAATAACGATGTGTCCGCCACCCGATGTTGATGACGTTGTTTCAAATAGTGTATTATCTAGTTTATATGGTACGTTGCAAAACATTTGCAGCACCGTACTCTACTGGTGGCGAAGGTGGAATTTGCTACCCACCAAAACCCCGAAAATTCACTTTAATCTTCCTTGATTATCTACAAAGCCCCATTATCCTTTCTTCTTCAAATTATGATTAGTTTCCGAATGTTCCATCAACATTTTCCAATCACCATAGTTTGTGTTATCTTATTTCTCTCATATCGTACTTGACTTTCTCCTCATTTCAGGAAAAACCTAGAACAATTTTAAGAATTTTCCTAAACATTTGTGGGCAAAACTACCAGTATGTTAAATCAAAACCTCCGCAGTATAAAGTCCTTACTGCGCTAACCGAAGCAATGGCGCAACGGACTTTTTTTTCTCCTAGTACTTGTGACCTAAGAAGGGGGCCTTTCTTAAGTCACAAGTACTAGGCTAAATAAGGAAGAGATTATGGATATGATGATAGTTAAAATAAAAAAAAACAAAAAAAATATAGATTCATGAATATGGATTCGCTTTATGCGTTTAACTCAGAATAACCATAGAGGTAACTCTAAGACTAGTAGGTCCCGAAGAAACCTGCTCAACTTTTTGGCTCACCCGCATAAACGCGAACCATCGCATGACCTTACCGATAATGGTTATAAATTGTTTATAATCCCTGCTAAACTTCAACTGAAATGGTTATGGAACTTTACATGAACGTTTGTGTGATAAAGTTTTAACCTTATGTGTTATGGTTTTTTGGAAGCGGACCTTACAAATAATGGGTTGTTAAGAACCATTACCATTCCAAATTCTTGTTTTCTCCATACATTTTCGGAAAGACAACTATATTAGAACGTTTTTACTTATGGTTTGAGAACATTAATGGTTATGGTTATGGTAGTCAGTAAGGTCCATTAATGGTTTTGTATTATCACTCAACTTTACGTGAAATATATCGTGAATTGGTAATCAGTAATTTACAGGCAACCAATTCGCGATATATTCCACATAAAGTTGATCGATGTTACAAAACCATTCATGGACCTTACAGGTTACCATAACCATTACCATTAATGTTTTCAAACCATGAGTTAAAAGGTTTTAGTATAGTTTTCTTTCCGAAAATGTATGGAGAAAACATGAATTTTGAATGGTAACGGTTCTTAACAACCCATTATTTGTAAGGTCCACTTCCAAAACACTATAATACTTAAGGTTAAAACTTTATGATTAAACGTTCATGTAAAGTTCCATAACCATTTCAGTTGAAGTTTAGCAGGGATTATAAACAATTTTAACCATTTTAGGTATGGTCAATTTATGGTTCGCGCTTATGCGGGCAGCTCTGGTACTATCTTCGGTCCCAAGCTAATCGATTCACCCCTCGAAACAGAGGAAAATCCACGAACCCCTCATTTTATCTGTCAAACTTTCATAGCGAATCAAAACAAACATAGTGTAGTACTGGAATTTATACTAGAATGGGGTACGTTAGTCGATTTGCTTGGGACCAATAGGCTAGTCAAGTAGTGAGTCAATTTAAAATCGTTAGTTTCGTATTGATTGTTGGAATAACTCTGGCGTTTTACATATCATTACCAATTTGGTTTCTTCGTTGCTGTTCAATTTATGCTGAAGATGGTGGATTTGTGATATGTTGAGTAGTTATAAACTATGACTGCTGTTAAGAAAGCATACATCAATCGCAAGCATAAAAGAACAGCAACCATAAAAATATATGTAGAGTAATGCAAAATGGTACATGGTAATCTCATGTGGCTCTCGTACAAGAAACCTTACTTTCGGAAAGGCAACTTTTAACTAGGAAACCTCGTGAACCCAACCTTTGTTTCTTTTAGCAAAAGTAGACTGCCAAACTGCTCGTCGTCGTCACTACACAAATCTTTGAAATAACAACAAGAGATGTTTGTGCTGTTACAATTGATGTTACCTTTGGAAACCTTAATAGGCTGTGACGTATACGTTTGTTGGAAGCGAATCATTTCTAGTTCGGATTAAGTCGAAGCAACTGTAATCGAAATATTTCACGCGTAAACACAAGTGAGAGAAGAACAGGGCTGTCATGACACACACCCGCTGGAAAACATCGCACATGCTAGGAATTTGCTTGGTGGTTGAAATCCCTTACGCACATCAACAGCAGGAAGATTTCCAGTCAGCAGAAGGTAATTGTTCGTCGGTGAGTGAGTCGCTCGCACCGAAATTGGCTGTTTGAAAGAAGCGCGTGGCGTTAAATTGTTCGGTGGAGAAGTGCGGTTTCTCGATTCTCTACGACGGGAGTGCGATTGCCAATCCGCGTTTGATCCGTCACATTTTGCACGTTTGCCCAGTGACATTTTGCACGGTGAGAAGAATTCCACCTGAACGACGTCAGTGTGGTTGTCCAGCAACGTTCGTCCGGCACGGCGAGAACGCATCCCGGGAGGAAAATGGCAACAAATCGGAAAAGCAAACGATCCGGCGATCTGCGATCTGCTAATTACCGTTCAGACGTAGCACTAACACAGCAACTGCTCAGTGGCTGCTGTCTTCAAATTATAAGAGCCTATTGCTGACGCAGAGAAGCGAGGACCAAACCGGATTCAGAGCGAAAGAGGCCTTCCACGGAGGGGTCTTTTTTCTACCTTGGCTTGAACAAAGCACCAATACCGAGGGCGAGTGTTTTCAGGGTCTTAGTCCCGCGACGGTGGCGTGTCGTGTGAGACCCACTTTGGAGCTGTGGTTTGCGGATCGCTTGGGGAAAGCGTCTACAGGGTGTTAGTCCCGCGACAGTGGCGTGTCGTGCGAGACCCAATTGGAGCTGATTTGTGAATTGTGCCCCTGGGTCTTAGTCCCGCGACGTTGGCGTGTCGTGCGAGACCCACGTCGGAGCTGTTTCGGCGATAGGCCATCATCGGAGTTTTTTTTTTTTTTTTTTTCTTTGGTTTGTTTTCCGTCGATCTTGTTTTCCGTGCTGAGCACCAATGCTACCGACGCCAGGAAGGCAGCTCCCACACCTGGACCCTACCTATCGACTCATCAACTCATGAACCGGGGACCAACGGCTTTACTTCCCATCCGAAGGAAGGCGTGATCAGAGATGTTATGCCTCAGAACATCCCGGCGGCGCCGACTGGGATTGAACCCAGGCCTGCTGGGGTGAGAGGTAATCACGCTTACCACTACACCACCGGTGCCGCTTATCATCGGAGTCGTCGAGAATAGATCAAGGCAGGAGAACGGTTCGGTGCTGTGTGTCATGTGTACGGCAACGAAGATGGGGCCCCGCACCGAGAAGAAGAAGATATGTAAGTGAGTAATATCGATAAGCTAGTAAATTAGCAGAGAAAAAGGAAGAAGGATAGGGAGAGGAAGTTGGCAGGAAGCGTGAATTAGGAGAAGGAATGTGGGAGATCGGGTGCGAATAAAATAATGCTAAACTAACATTCGGCCCCATTTTGTTTTGTGTGTCCTGTGGTAGTTCAGCTCTGCCGACTGAGGAATCCTGCAACAAGGCAATACGTTTACTGTTTCAGTTTCAGGTTTTAACGTTTACATATATCAGGTTCCTGTTTTAGATGTTCGGAAGTGAGTCTATCTGTGAGTGATTCAATATTTTCCCATATTCTCAAGTTTTTCTGAAGTTATTAAATATGTTATGAGCTGAATACACGGATCAGTGTTTCCAATTTTTTCGAAGTGATTTAAAACATTTGAAAAGTTCAGTACTGTTCGAAGCTATTCTGTACGTGCTATTTTTTTCAAAATGGTTCAGTACTTTCCAAAGTGATCCTAAACTTTTCTCAAGTTATTCAGTACTTTCTGAAGTGATTCTGAACTTTCCTAATAGAATGTAATATCAGTATACACAAGTAACAATTTGGGTTTTATGAGGGTTCTGTAGACCATGATTTAGTCTTGAAGAATGCTTTAAAACCTCGATAAAACTTGCAATGTTACTTGGGTAGATATATATTGCTTTTGGAAACGTAACTACAGTGCTCTCTCTACAACTCGAGTTATAGAATTATCAAGTTATAGAATAACAATCCCATACAAATTCGCTATCGCAGTAGCCAAGACGCTCATTTTTATTATGGTTATATAACTCGATATCGAGTAAGTAGACATCGAGTTGTGGAGAGTTGACTGTACTTCATCTTTGTTGCCAAAGTCGAGACCTTTTTCGATGTGTCACAATTGAGTAGCTTAGCGATAAGAATCAATACTCCGTTAAGTGAATCCTGTTGAAGAACTATTGCAAAAAAATTTGACCTACATTTGGAAGCGGCCAGCACTGTTATTGCCTACCGTAAAATATGAGACCACCAGTTTTTACACATTGCAGATGCATGCTAGTCCAACGCACCGTTTGTTGCTTCTCTGTCAGGTAATCTGGTAATAATGGAGTAGCAACCGCGAGCGGTTAATCATTCTCATGCTCAATTATGTCTGTACTATCTGAAGTGATTCAGTACTTTCTGAAGTTTTTCTGCAGTAATTCAGTACTTTTTCCGAGATTTTCTAAAGTATTTCAGTACTTTTAGAAGAGATGTTGAACTTTTTTTTAAATGATTCTGTGCTCCCCAAAGTGACTCCGATTTTTCTGAAGTGATAAAATATTTTCTGAAGGGATTCCAAACTTTTCTGTAGTGATTAAGTTATTACAAAGTGACTAAATTCTTGAGGGAGTGATTGTAAACTTGAGAGAACTGATACAGTACTTTCTGAAGTTTTGTGAAGTTGTTCAGTTCTTTCCGGAATTATTTAGTTTTTACGGAAGCGATTACAAACCTTCTGGAAAGATTAAGTATTTTTCAAAGGGATTCAGAAATTTTCGTAAGTCATTGAATACTATCCGAAGAATTTCAAAGCTTTTCTGGAGTGATTCATTACTTTCAGAGTTGATTTCAAACCTTTCAAAAGTGATTCAATTCTTTCTGAAATGATTCAGTACTTTCTGAAATGAGTGCTTTCCGAATTGATAATGCACATTCTGAAGCGATTCAGTATTTCCAAAGTGATTCAGTGCATTCCTAACTGATTCAATTATTTTCGAAGTGATTCCGTTCTTGCGGAGATGATAACAAACTTTCTGGGATCAGACATGGAAAATCATTTACATTCATTTCATGCATTCATTTACATTCATTTGCCTCTAACTTTTTTCATCAACAGCATTCCGCAAAATGATGTAAAGAGCTTTAGTAGGTTTTGTTATTAGCCACAACTTTTGCCCATAACTCAAATCTGTATCTCTTATGTATTACGAATTAGAACGGGCAGAACTCGTTCCTGTTTTTCAGTGAATGTAAAATACATTCACTGAAAAACAGAAGTGGATTCTTTTTACTCTGGGTTGTCATGCATAAGAGATACGGATTTGAGTTGTTGACAAAAGTTGTAGCTAATAACAAAACCTACAAAAGCTCTATACCTCATTTTGCGGAATTCTGTCGATGAAATAAGTAAGGGCAAATGAATGTAAATGAATGCATGAAATGAATGCTAATGATTTTCCATGCCTGTCTGGGATGATTCAGTACATTTTAATATTGATTCAATATTATCCGAAGAGATTCCGAGCTCTGATACTCTAAGGAAACCTTAGCGTGAAACTTTAAAGGCACAAATGTCAGCTTCCGAAAAACATACAAATTTGAAATTGCTACTCCTTGTTTGCTGTGCTAATACAAACAGAGAGTAGCAATTTCAAATTTGTATGTTTTGTGGAAGCTGACATTTGTGCCTTTGAAGTTTCACTTTCCGAAGTGATTCAGTGCTTTCTGAAATAATTCAGTACTTTCCAAAGTGACCATGAACTTTTCCAAAGTGATTCCAAACATTCCTGAATATATTCAGTATGTTCCGAAGTGATTCCGAACATTTCGGAAGTCATTCAGTGCATTCCTAAGTGATTCAATTATTTTCAAAGTGAACTTTCCACAATGATTCAGTACTTTCCAAAGTGATTTCGAATATGTATTAAGTGTTTATTAAGTTATTCAGTACTTTGCCAAGTGAATCTTAACATTTCTGAAGTGATTCAGTACTTTATGAAGTGATTCCAAACTGTTCTGAATCGATCCAGTACGTTCAGAAGTGATTCCGAACATTTCAAAAGTGATACAATACATTCCTAAGTGATTGAAAACATTTATGAAGTGATTCAGCACTTCCGAAGTGAGTCCAAACTATTCTGAAGTGATTCAGTACTTTTTGAAGTGATTTCGATCTTTTTATAAGTTATTCAGTGCTCTCTGAAATGATTCAGTACTTTCCGAAGTGATTCCTAATTTTTATTAGAAATACTCAGAGAGAGAGATAGGCGGAGAAAACAAAATACAATTCGGCAGCAGGGATTTGTTCCTAAATTATCTTGCAACCCTTGCTAGAAGCTAGCATTTCAAATGACTTGTATTTTTGATTCGATTTACGTGCAAAATAATAATTGATTGCATCGCAATGTTTTGCACATTTCTTGGTGCCATTCTAAACCAACGAAGATCAATTAATCAATAGAGTTAGAATATTGTTTTTGATTCCAAAAACTAGTTGAATTTGAGAAGTACACAAAACATAAAGGTGATTGAATTTATGTTCGATTGCAATACTCTCAAATTTATTCTAGTAAGAATAAGAAATCATCGGAAAATTCTAATTGTAATGTTCGATTGGCTCAGATTTTGACAGTTCATTTGGCTCAAAACATTCTCTCCGCCCATCTCTCCCTCTGAGTATTTCTAATTTTTATGAATTGATTCAGTACTTTTTGAAGTGATTCCGAGCTACTCTCAAGTGATTTAGTACTTTCCGAAGTGATGTCGATCTTTTTTCTATGATTCCAAACTTCACTCCCATACCTCACTGTGAAAGAATTTTGAAAGCATCATCATGTCAAAATTTATATCTTACGCCACTAAGTAGCGCCAACTTTTGGTTAACCTCAATCAGATGATCTTTTTAACAGTTCAGTGGTATTTTTTTAATTTTTTTTAATATGCGACTACCCACGACTACCTACAACCACAGCACTGAAGGAGACATCATAATCTGCGATACTATAGGCTTGGGTGATGTCGTCGAGGTTGCGTAGTTCTGAGTCGGTTAGAACTGTTTCGAGGATGTTGCTTCTGGGAGTGAATTTTCGTCCGCTCGAGTTCTGGGTTTCATTTAGTCGGGGAGCTGATGAAAATTTCGTCCACGGTTCGTTTCTTGTGGACGATATTGCTTCCAGTTCCTCTTTCACTGCTCAATCCGCTCTCAGTCTAATAAGAATGAAGCTTAATATTTGCCATAAACCATTGTCACGAATTAGACAAAAATTGAAAATGTAAACACAATCACAAAAGTCTAACTTCAGGGTTGCCAAACTCATGGGATATTGACACCTTGATTTATACATTTCGGCCTACTTCGGAATGATCGACACAACGCTTAGCACAGCTTTCGGCACTACCAAAACTCTTTGCACAGATTAAGATGTGCAGAGTTGAATACCCCTTGAGCACCACCCTGTTAAAAAGGCACCCTGCTTCTCATTTGACAGGTATTTGTGTTGATTTCTAAAATATCGAGCACAGGTCTAAGTTTTGTTCAAATTGTAGTGAAATCGGATGTGATCCCTTTAATTTAGCAGCCACGGGTCGATTCAAACATCATACGTTCGAAGAAAAGGTAAAAAATCAAGGCCGACCATGATGCAGGTCTCTCTAAAACGCTATCCAAACTGGAGAGTTATAACACAAACGAAGTGACGGAGCGGCTCGAAAACTTTGGTGACGCACCTGCTATTGCAATTTTTCAGTGTACCACATGGCAACACCACTACTACTGGATTGCACCACATGGCAACACTAAATGTACTAGAATGTTTTGGTTCTGTCTCTTTCACTCTACTCTAAACTAAAATGCATAAAAAAATGACAAAATGATACACTCTTTGCACACTGTCAAAGATCATATTGCACACAAAATCAACTATGTTCAAATCAAAACAAAAATACTAGCCCATCTGGTGGCTGATGGCATAAGCTTCTGAGAAAATTCTATTACAGCGAGCCACATTATTTTAATTGATTTCTTCGCCAGTTAGTCGTCTGTCACTTCGTTTGTGGTTAGACATTTTATAACGGTTGTCAAATAATTGCAACACAGAAACCACCATCAAGATAGTGCTATAACATGTTATAACTCTGTAGTCTGAACAAGGCATAATAACGAAATCAGTCAAAAACTCTTCCGATCACACACGGTTGTGGGAAGTTTTCTATACTGTGATCTGACTATTTAGCGCCACAACTTAATTATGGTGAGGAAAGAGAGGTTTTTCGGGCTATCCAACTTCACGTTTCAGATTAGAATGATCTTCTTGTGTATTTCTGTTTTCTTCAGCCCTTCGGCTCTACCAGAAGTATCAACAAAACATCGCATGTCAAATGACATTCCTCTAACGCGCAAGGTATATTGAATGCGCAGGTAAGATTTATCAGGAAGCTTCTTGAAACGTGGGAGGAAAAGTAAGCTTACACCGAAGGATAAACGGAGAATTTATAGAATTGCAACGAACCAGAAAACAACAATTTCTGTCAGCAGCAAGAACTTCGAGTGGCGTAAAAGACTAGGAAAACCCAACTTAACAGAACGGCATAAGTTGAATGGCTTCAAACGAGCTCGTCTCAGATGAAAAGAAGTTATGCCATGATGGACCAGGCGGTTGGTAGAACTACTGGATGTTCAAATGAGCAGGACCTTTGGTGGTGAAACGCTGATGGTTTGGGGAGCATTTTTCTTTCTACAAACATGCGCTGGGTGGAAATCATAGATCATAGCGAGGGAGCCTCAACAAAATAATCAAACAAGTCAACAGAAATTCAGTCCATTTGTTGCATGACAATTACGATTCATTCGTGCTCCCCGTTTGCCTGGGAATGACTTGTGCATAGTTTCTTGTTAGCATTGCATGTGTCTTTTAAGATAGAATTCCACCTAAAGCAACGAATCAGGTCAGTTCTTATCTAAATATAATTTCCACATTTTCCGAAACAAACTTCCAAGTTCAACATCCCTCTAACTGTTTGTTCAAAGATCACGGCAGTGCCAATAGCAAGTAGGCAACGCATATTGCGGCAATAAATTAACAACTTGTTCCACTTTGAACGAAATGCAATATTCCATTCTTCCTGGCAAAAAAAAGAAAACTTGTTGGAGCTAAAATACTTTTGAAAGCCATAACTTTTGCTCTAGCTACTACGTACAGTACAGTCGACGACAAGCACGTCAGGGGGCGCTGGCTGCCTTCCCCAGCGAAAACCTACGATGACATTATCCAAGTTTCAGTTTGCGACAAAAACGAGCGAAATTTGTTTGCACCAAAACAATAAAGCTCCTGGCACCGCCGTCGATGCTGCACCCCACATTTATGCAATGTGTACTGGGGCGGCTTCCTTTGAGTAGTTCCACGCCCAATGACGAATCGATCGGACGCGACCTTCTTCAATTGGCATAACACTTTTTCACAATTGTTTGTTATGGGCAGCCATTCACATTTGTGCTAAAATTAAAAAAAATACCGAAAGTCATTGTTCTATGATTAACATGTGTCCAAATTGGAAATTTTACAGTAATTAGTATATTTGATCAAGTTTTCCGATTTGAACTTTTTATCGTGTATTTTTTCCCTGAGAAGGAATTACTTTTCCTTCAACTACACGATAAGAAAAGTACCCAAAAGTATGTTCTTTTCACTACTTTGATCCGCTTTACCTACTTTTGGCTTCCTACACTATCCAGCTTTCCATGCACGGTAATGGCGGCCTGTTTGTATGAAGTGCAAGGGCAGACGCTGGAAGAGTCTTGGTCATCATGTCCGCCGGTTGTTCCATGGACGAAATGTACCGAATACAAATCCGTCCATTCTTCACGAATCAGCCAAATTTCGAAACAAGCAGCAGCACACAATGCGTTCAGCTCAGGTTCCGTAGAGGAACTTTGAATACACAACCACTGACGGAACGTCGATCCACTGGATCATTGGCCCAGTCCGCATCGGAGAAAATCTCGACCATCGGAGCCTTCAAATCAGCAC
The DNA here is from genome assembly GCF_037179485.1 of Ochlerotatus camptorhynchus. Taxonomy (NCBI): domain Eukaryota; kingdom Metazoa; phylum Arthropoda; class Insecta; order Diptera; family Culicidae; genus Ochlerotatus; species Ochlerotatus camptorhynchus. Next base: position 2,019,342 of record NW_027040632.1, on the reverse strand, counting down.
GATACATCAAACCGACATCCAGAGTCCCTGTTATGTACCGCAAGATACGCTTTAAATACGTCCAATGTTCATCCGTGGGGCAGCTCTGGAATTGACTGAAAAAAATCACTGCCGCCGACAGATCCGGTCTTGTTGTGAGCGAAGCATAAGCTACGCAACCCACAAGCTCTCGATACGGCTTTGACGTACGTTTATCCTCCTCACCCTTTGGTAATTTCAAGCGGCACTCCATGGGCGTGGATGCCGGTTTGCACTCCTCCATACCGAAACGATGCAGTAGATCCTCCAAGTATTGCCGCTGTCTGATGCGCAATACTCCTGCTGCCATATCACGATCGATTCGCATCCCTAAGAAACTCTTGATCTCGCCCGCATCGGTCATCTCGAATTCAGAGGCAAGGCAACGCTTCACTACTTCCACCGCCTTCAGCGATGTTCCAGCAACAACGACATCATCCACGTACAGCACGATAATCACCTTCTCGCTCCCGATCATCCTTATGTAGAGGCACTGGTCGTTTGAACTCCTGTTGAAACCCATGCGACCCTCTACGAACCCATGGAAACGATCATTCAACAATCTTGAGGCCTGCTTCAATCCGTAGATTGATTTCTGCAAGCGACAGACTTGATCCTTGCCGTTCTCAGGGTGTCCAGTTTAGCCACCGGAGAATACGTTTCGCAGTAATCGAAACCGTATCTCTGGTTGAAACCTGTGGCCACCAACCGAGCCTTAAACCGGTCGGGTTCTCCATTCAAGCTACGCTTAACTTTGAAAATCCACTTGCTCGTTATCAGCGTTCGGTTTGCAGGTTTCCAGTTTCCAGGTTCCATCTCTTCATCGACAGCCTGTTTCCATCTGCACCAATCGTCTCGCTTCTGGGCCCATAACCTAAAATGATTTCGCGTCGTTTCCTCATCCAAGAGGCGACACTTATAGTACGTTCAGACTACAGAGTTATAACATGTTATAGCGCTATCTTGATGGTGGTTTCTGTGTTGCAATTATTTGACAACCGTTATAACATGTTATAACTCTCCAGTCTGTACAGCGTTTTAACGAACTCCATGTTCAGGTTTGCCTCTGGCATTGTTTCCAAGGCAGTAACCACAGTGTCGAACGATGGACCTAATGTGAGCAAGAGATGGCAAATCACATCTAGTTCTTTCATCTCTGCTCCCGTTCCACGGTACTCACGCACTAGCCGATCGAAGCACAGAAAGTGTTCCTGCAAGGTACCGCCCTCATACCGCAATTTAATATGACTATCATTCTGCAGAGAGCATTACGCATTCTAACTGAAGGCCCTATCCCTTCTCATAACAATGTTCCTCTTGTATTCTAGAGGAAAATCATCTGATTTCAGAACAACCGTCATCCGGTTGCAGCTATCATTCGAAAAGGCGATTTTTATGTTTCGATTTGAATGGTCTGAGGTTTCATTTGAACAGAGGACGGTGGTTTGGTACAGTGTAATCTAATCTACTCTAAAATAAGTAAAAGTATGGACGTCTGTCAAAAGTAGTTCGAATCGAACCGTCAAAATGCACTGCTTTGCTCGATTGGAACAACTGTTTTTAGCCGTTCATACTTTTACTAGAGGGCTTTAATCTAATCTAAAACAAATTCACACGACCAATTAGGTCAACCCCAATTTGAGTTTAGTTTACTCATAAGAATGATGAGAAAAGTAAAGATTGAATTCTCTCAGTCTATTGGTACTACTCCTAGACTGAGTATTATTATTATTATTTAGCTTTATTTAGGAGGCTTTCAGCCTCAGGCTGGTTCGCCTCCAAGGACTGAGTAAAATTTTGTCAAATTTCCTAATTTTCCGGCAGATTTTTTAGGTTTTCCTCAGGAAATCATGAAGCAAATTTACTCATCGCTGAGTTCCTGCACTTTTTGCGATTATGAGTAAACTTAACTACAAATTTGGGTTGATTATCATTGGCCGTGCAGCCAGTACAAGAAAGCATCCTGGAAGATGATAAGGAAAAGATAAGAAACTTTGCCAAATAGGTATTAGAACGATCACGGACCGGTCCTACTTCATAACATACACAGCAAAAAAATAATTTTGATATCACATCAAAGTGGATGCACTACAATCATGTCGAAAATTTCATGTAATTTTTATGACCACATAAATAAACAAATGCAGTAAAAGCAACGTAATGTCAGTTCATGCATTGTATTAATGATAATTTTGTCCTTTTTAGCAAGTAATATTACACCATATTTTCGACATGATTGTAGTGCATCCACTTTGACGTGATATCAAAATTATTTTTTTGCTGTGTACACATCATATAAATCTCCATCATAAGTGACCGATTCTTCCTCTTCCACATGAAAAAAATACTAAACTTCCAACGAAACTTAAAACCTAAGAGGAAGAGGTGACAATTTGCTTCTTACTCTTTTATTTCTATCTCTATCTCTATATTTATCTATCTCTATCTCTATCTTACGCACATGAAATCGGCCAATCAGGAGCTGGTTCACGTTTGACAGAAAAGTGGTTCATTTTCGCCCCCGTATTGTCACCTCTTCTCTTAGCTTAAAACCGAAACACAGCTTCAACGATCGGAAATCCATTGAAAATACACTTGGGAATATGCATCGTTTGGCCATAAGACTCTGCAGCCGCGCACTTTTCTATAAAAAATAATCTAGTTAGAGCGCCACCAGCCAAAAATTGCAAAAACGCGACGAAAAAACATAGACGAACAATTTGACAACAGGAAATTTTTAGCTTCCGTTTAGAAGCAGGCACACTTCGATCTCCAGCATGGCACACCCTTCCTATGGGGGAAAAAGTTATTCAAAAAAATTATGTATGAAGATTTCTACGTTTTCCAACAAATTGGAGCAGGTTGAGCCTGAAATTCAATTGTTTGCTACTTGCCCTGGAATTGCTCCATTTTATCATGATAAAAAACTTCGGGAAATTCCGCAATGGAGCGCGTGAGTATGTGAAGCAGCAGCTTGGCTGTTTGTTTCGTGTTTTATGAACTTTTGTAAACAGCAATCGAGACCAGTCACAACACAAGAGTTCAATTGCTCCGGCGGTTTCTTTTCCTTTGTTCTTGAGCGAGTGCGAAAACAACTTCCATTGTGTCGTTACTGCCCGGGCGCAGGAGTTGCAATCCGTTATCAAACTACTTGTTCATTGAAAGCTTGTTTGAGGCGCGATTTGCCAAACCCTGCTACTAACGATACTAACTGCCAAAGTCGCGCATTGGAAATTTATCGCCCGCTTGGTAGTGGAAGGTGCCTTGTTGGGAACCATTAGTCACTAAACGGTTCGGTTCTACAGGGATAACCATATTTCATTGCTAGCTATCAAGTTCCATATTACTTTGCATCGCCCACACCTCATAGTTTCTTCTGTTCTCTTGTGTGGTTTCGAAGTTCGGTTTGCAATGTTGGCCAAAAAGTCAACGAACTACGCCCCCTTCCGCCCCCCCTTTCCATTTATGGGAGGCGCACAATTTATGGAGCAGCTTTCGCTTCAGTCCAAGTTGGTTGTTTGAAATCAATGAATGGGTGCAGACTTTCCTACCGCTGCCGTTTGCGACTGCAAAGTAAAGGAAAATGCATGTAAAGTTACACAAGCTACATGCCTAACACTGAATGAGTTGTCGTCGTGAGTCGTAAGGGATGATTTACTGTGTACACCACCGCTCATAAAGCAACTTGGCCATGTTAGATTCATTTATTTAGAAATGGAGCACACATTTTCGGTGGTTACCTACAACAATTCTAGTTGGCGGGTGTTGGGAGATTTTGCTTTCTACGTGTTTATAATAACAATAACTGTATAGTAGACTGATGCAAAATTTGAAATTTTCGCTCCACAGTGCTCAAACGGCTTCAAATCAGGTCCTGAATAGCCTCCAAAAATTTAAACTCATTTGGTAAGAAACTGACTTGGCACAAATCATTCGAAGTTTATATGGAAATTACTATGGGAAAACCAAACTTTTTGTTCATTGTCTCCTACCCATTTTCCATATTGCTTTTTCGAAAAGTTCTATAACTTTTCTTACGGGAATTTTTCTAAGCTACAACTTTGCCCAATATCGTTTTTCAGCTAAATGTCAAATTAAATAGTTATTAATTGTTTAAGAGATTGATAATCTTAAGGCATGATCAAGCAGCTGTTCTGTTAGCAACACTGTATTCTGCAGTGTGACATAGTAGCCATGATATTTGTGCTGTATTCTTCTCACCAGAAACAGCAATGTTGCCTGCTGAACAGTTGAATGAGCATAATCATAAGACATCAGTGCCTTGAATCATTAATAACTTTTGTTCCGTGCATTTGATTGAAAAGTGGTTTTCAACAAAGTTCTAGCTAAGAAAATTTGCTACAATTACTGCTATCATTTTTAAAAGCACAGTGATGTGGTGAATTGTAAGATAAATACAAACAAAAACATAAGTTTTCCCATAGTAATTCCCATACAAACTTGAAATGGTTTGTGCCAAGTCAGTTTCTTACTAAAGTAGTTCAAATTTTGGAAGGCTAAGCAGGACCCAATTTAGAACCGTTTGAGCACTGTGGAGCGAAAATTTCAAATTTTGCATCAGTCTACTGTATAGTTTAGTTTCCTCCTCGCAAATCAAAGAGACTGTTCATAAACTCCTTAAACTGTTTTTGAGAGGTTTTACAACCTTCCCCCTTCCCTTTGAAGATGGCCTGAAGAAGCTCAAAGAATCGACGACTCACAATCCTCAAACCAAGCCTCGGAGCGGTTCTGTCAACTGTCAACTGCGGCGCAATGACTTAAAAACCATCGAAGGTCAATACAAACACCTCGGACTACGATTTGGCCAAAAAGTACCATGTGGTGGTTTAGTCTCTGGGAAAGATTCAAGTTCTATCGAGCTGCTAGCTTGCTAAACAACGGAATCAAACCTCAAACCGAGCCTCAAACCTTCAAGCAGAATAATGTGGCCACAATCCGTGCCCAAAAACTATATGACCTGGTGCTGGCCAAATTCAATGAATTTCTCCTCACGGTCGAACGTGAAGGTCGATTTCAAATGACTACCGGTACAGAAGATTTACTTTATTTGTAAAATCCAATTAGCAATGGATCGCAGTAAGCTGCGCTGCTCAGTTGACGCAGGGATGCCACATTTGCAGACATGCATGTGAATGTGCAGACTTTTCATTCTTGTTTTTTTTTTTCCCTTTGGTTTGTTTTTTCCGTCGATCTTGTTTTCCGTGCTGAGCACCAATGCTACCGACGTGTCAGGAAGGCAGCTCCCACACCTGGACTCTACCTATCGACCCATCAACTCATGAACCGGGGACCAACGGCTTTACTTCCCATCCGAAGGAAGGCGTGATCAGAGATGTTATGCCTCAGAACATCCCGGCGGCGCCGACTGGGATTGAACCCAGGCCTGCTGGGGTGAGAGGTAATCACGCTTTTCATTCTTATTGCAGACGCTATTTTGAGGCTACTCAGTGACTGGGTCGATGGTTTGATTTTGCTCCGATGAGTGAAATCTGTGGGCGGACCGAAGCGGACAGAGTTCTCACGGGGCGCAAGCGGGGACACACGTATTGGCTTCGGAAGGATCAAAAATAAATACGCACGGCACTTCACGGAAGAACAGACGAAACTTTACTATTGTTGTTGTTATGTACACATTAAACATATAGTGTTGCCAGAAGGGCCGTTATGCACATATAAGTGCCATAAAAAGTTTATGTATGGTGAGGGGTAACACAATGTAAATACCTTCACTCCTCCTCAATGGTTAGACCTCACCTTGAAGTTCGGTTGCGTTAACCAAACCAAAATGTTCCGCAAACTGTCGATGCTTTACAAAACCTAACGGCTTCGTAAGGACATCTGTTGGCATCTGGTCCGTAGGGCAGTACTGTAGCACCACTTCACCTCTGTCGCACAGATCCTTGACAAAATGGTGCTTGGTTTCAATATGCTTTGAGCGCTTGCTTGATCTCTCCGAACGTGCGAAACTCAAACAGCCCTGATTGTCTTCGTTGATCACTGTTGCTTTCACCTGTTTTTCATCAAAGTCTTCGAGTAGTCGCCTCAGCCACACAACTTCCTGACACGTTTCAGTCAGAGCGACATACTCAGCTTCCATCGTCGAAAGCGTCACACAAGACTGCCGACGACTCACCCAGCATACTGCTCCTCCTCCGTAGAACACAACGTATCCTGTGGTCGATTTCCTCGTACTTTTGTCTCCTGCCCAGTCCGAATCCGAAAATGCCACCAAATCTTCCGCCTTTTTGCCTCCAAGCTGCAGTTTCCAGTCCATCGTTCCTTTCAAATAGCGTACCATGCGCTTCGCAGCGGTCCAATCAGCCTCCGAGGGAGCACTGAATTTCCGACCAAGAATCCCGACACTTGTCGCTATGTCCGGGCGTGCACACACCGCAACATATAGTAGTGCACCTACCACGCTTCTGTACTTCGTACCATCTTCGAATGGTTTGCTGTCAACCTCATCCTTCAGATAGCCCTGATCCATGGGCGTTCTTGCTGTCTTTGCTTCGCTAAGACTTGTCCTGGCAACCAGTTGTTCAATGTAGTTGGTCAAACTCACACTGAACACGCCATTCTCCCTTCAAACTTCCTGTCCAAGGAAATGTTTCACATCGCCGAGATTAACTATTTCGAAATGCTGACTCAGCTGCTTCTGAACACGAGTTATTTCATCCTCGCTTTCACATCCGATCAGAAAATCATCCACGTAAACGATAAGGTAGATTTTCTTATCGTTTCTGGTTGCCATGAACAGACACGGATCCGCGCAACTTGCTTGGAAACCCATTTGTGTCAGAACACCGGTTAGCTTCCGGTTCCAACATCGAGCTGACTGTTTCAGTCCGTATATGCTTCTACGAAGTCGGCAAACAATCTCCTCCTTTCCGTGAACCTCGTAGCCAGGTGGTTGACGCATATAGATTTCTTCTTCGATTTCTCCATAGAGATACGCGGTGCGGACATCCAAGTGCTTCAACGCCACTCCTCTCTTTCCAGCCAGGGACAACAGGACTCTGAGTGTAGCATGTTTGGTCACAGGGGTGAACACTTCATCGTAATCAACGCCATAGCACTGAGTGAATCCCTGCGCGACGATCCTTGCTTTGTAGCGGACGACTTCATTTGATTCGTTCCGTTTCACTTTGAACACGCTGTTAGATCACGGTATATTGTGGTGATGTGAGGGATACGGTGGCTGTGGAGCAACGGTTTTTGCTTATTGAGCAGGATCAGGAATTAGAGCCCAAGCCTCGTTACATTACTGAATTAATCTATCCAGGCCTCTATTGAAAAAAAATCGTGTTGGTGCCGGGCAAAGGTGATGTATCCTAGACAAATGGTGAGTTACAATTTTTGCTGTTGTCATCGTCGTAGGCGCCGAAGGCAGTGCCGTTAGTATTTTTAAAATTAACCATCAGCCGCTGAAACTATATGAATTATCGCGTATCTCTGTTGTTCATTACATACCAAGTGAAAACTTAATCGTATTTTGTCGTGGAGTGTTGTGGTTTTGAGATGCTCGATAACCCTGGAGAGATTCGGCTCCGTAAAGCTAACGCGATTGAGCCTTCCAAATAAACGAACTAGATAAAAAAAAAACCCTGGAGAGATCGGTTTTGCTTAATGAGCAAAATATCATGGGTTTAATCCCAAGCTCTCCCACAGCAAAATAAACCGCCATCGATGGATTCCGAGAACATAAAGCGCAGTTTTTTTTTTGTTTATTAATTTATTTGATAAGGCTCAACCGAATTAACTTTACAGAGCCGAGGATTCTTGGTCACTATACAATACATCTTAAAACTATAGTCAAAAGGTACAACACAATAAACACTTTATCTTCCGCTATCCAAAAAGCTTCTTCCATCAGAACTGGAGCCGCTTCCAGTAGTTTCATTGTATGGCAAATTGTTGTACGCCAACGAGGGTCAGAGCGCGTCCATTGCAGCAATGGACACAAAACGTGGTCAGCACTCACACACTTATCACGAAACGGTTGCTTTCCAAAGTCGACGACGCATCGACCGAAAGAACTGCTGATGAAGAACAATGAGGAGGACCACACAATGGTTGCTGCCGAGAAAACAGACGATCGCGTAGCACACATCGAGAGTGGCCTGCTTTTGTCGACAGCCGAGTGAACACTGATAAAGCGCAGTTAATAACCATAAGTTGAATTGTTTAAACCATGAATTTCGGAAAGGGTGTATGCGTGATCCAGTTTACTTAGAAGAGACGTCACTTAATTTGAATAACTTTTTGTTGGTTCGGTAGTCGGTCGTAGATTGTGGTAATGTAAGGGGCACGGTACTATAGAGCAACCGTTTTTACTTACTGAGCAGAAGATCATGGGTTAGAACCCAAGCTCTTTCACATTACTGAGTTGATAGGGTCGCTTCATTTGCTTAAAAGGCTTTAAAAGGTCGCATCACTTCCCAATGTGAATCCAGATCTAACTTATCTTTCGCACTAACAAAAACGTCCTTCCCGTGACAACCCTGGTATATACCGTGGTATATAGAGGTATACTCGGTCTCTAGTAGCAACGGTTGTTGAAATAACAATCCTTTCCTTCCCCGATGACCGTAAGGACGTGGCCGGTGCCGTTATTGACCTCAACAATATGGATTCTCCGGATGTTGTACACTGAGAATGGATTGCTAGTCCCAAGCCCCATTCATATGGTTCTTTGTGCAAATTTCGCTAAATCTGGTCAATCCACGGAGTAGCAACTACTGAAATGTATGGTCGTCAATGCTCATGCTCATGCTCACAAGCTTGCGGACCTTTTTTTTTAACTTTAAGGAACTTCTCTATGTGGAAGGTCCGGAGTAGTGAAAGAGATGATGTTTTATTTGACGATTGATTCAATTTCGAATTCAATTTCTCCTACAATCTAGGTAAACGGTACTTCATTTCACTTTTCAAAAGAAACAATTTTCCGGAAGCGAACAAAACGAAAATCTCCTTCACGCTACAGTTGCCATCATCATCATGTTTGCTGTCGAAAGATAATTCCCATCCTTTTATCATCTAGCCCAGTAGTCTAGCCGTATACACAAAATGCCAAAACGCGAAAATGCTTCCTCCGCTGACTGGTTATTAATGTGAAACGAAAACTCGACGACGACGTGGGTGGGACACCGCGGCAGCTCGCTCTCCCAGAAGGGTAGTATTTTTCCGCTGATTGTGTATTCTGGCACAAAAAACATAATCCCCTTCGGGAAGCTGCTGTTCCGCTCTCGTCCCCTTAGTTCAGTTGGTGTGTTCAGCAAGAATGGAACATTCATTAAAAACAAGGCACAACAGACCGGGAAACGCTTGCAGCGCAGTTTTCCGAAGAGGGAGGAGATAAGTTTTGAAAAGGAAATTATCTCGACTTGGCGCTAAATTTGAATAACGTCTTTTTGTCGACGGATGGAATAAGAAATTATTACGGTGCTAAAGCTCGGTGGATGTCGAGCGACGGTGGAGTTTTTTGGTGGTTTGTATACGTTAATAACCTGTTTACCTCATTTCTTTAATTTTTCATAATTTGTGCAAACTGACATTTTTTCCTGAGTTTTCCAGGCTTTTCCAGAATTTTAAAGGAAAACTTCCAGATTGATTAACTATAGTAATAGCACAAACGAAGTGACAGACGGAGCGGCTCGAAAACTTTGGTGACTAACCTGCTATTTCAATTTGTCAGTGTACCACATGGCAACACTACTACTGGATTGTACTAGCAATTTCACCAAATGTATTAGAATGTTTTGGTTCTATCTCTTTCACTCTACTCAAAACTGAAATGCATAAAAAAATGACAAAATGATACGCACTCTTTGCACACTATCAAAGAATCATTGTACACAAAATCAACTTTGTTCAAATCAAAACAAAAAAACTAACCCATCTGGTGGATGATGGCACAAGCTTCCAAGAAAATTCTATTACAGTGAACCACATTATTTTAATTGATTTCTTCGCCAGTTAGTCGTCTGTCACTTCGTTTGTGGTAATAGCATAGAGGTAACTCTAAGTAACTCTGGTACTATCTTCGGTCCCAAACTAATCGATGCACCCCTCGAAACATAGGAAAATCCACGAACCCCTCATTTTATCTGTCAAACTTTCATAGCGAATCAAAACAAACATTGTGTAGTACTAGAATTTCGCCTAGAATGGGGTGGGGTTAATCGTTTGCTTGGGACCAATAGGCTAGTCAAGTAGTGAGCCAATTTAAAATCGTTAGTTTCGTTTTGATTGTTGGTACTACCAACTAAAAACATTCAAATTGACCGTGAAATGCGTGTTCGATGAACAAATTGTCAATGTTATGTCTGTTTGTCTGAGGTTAAAGCATGGTGAAATGAAGAACTAGAAATATGATGTCTTTAGCTATGTTGCATGAAATATTGTTTTCTACAACTAAGCTGAAGAATGTAACCACCTATAACATAAAACAAAAACGTTAGATTTCTGATTTAGGCTCACTTCTCCGAAGACACTCTGATCCCTTAAAACGAAAAGAAGCGGAGTAAATAATTGAACTGGCCATAAATGTCAAATGATTCCATTCTTTTAACTGCCTTCCCAACCGTCGTCATGCTCTTCTTGGCATCCCATTGAAGCCAAACCAAGTTTCCTCTTCCTTCAATAAATACGAGAGAAATTCACAACTTTCCACTCCGTCCTCCTCTGTGTTGAAAAGTAACGCACAAAACTTTGACGTTCCTCATCGCTCCTCATCACAGAGCATAGGTTGAAACTGACTTTCAAATAAGAGCCACCCCCGCCCCCTTCTAGGAAATGCATACCAAGTTTTCCCCTAGAAGCTTTCAAAGCAACAAGAAAGCAGGAAAGTTGTGAGTGGATTTCAATTTCAAATTAGATCCTCCCCCCATCCCACCATCCATTGGCGCGTCGGTACGAAGTTTCGATTTCGTTAAACGTAGGTATTATAAATATACCTAGATAGTTTTCTCCCGTCTCAAGTTCCTGAGACGGACGGGTGTGATGAGGTGGGGGCATAGAGTTCGAGTAGAGCTTTTCCACGGATAAACGGACGTAGCAACGAGTCAATTTGAATGGCTACCCAAGTAACACAAATTCATAGAATTATGTTGGGTGAACTGCTGTACTACTAAAACCAGTCATAAAGGGCGAACACGAAATTATTGTGACACCGAAAATGTCATGCCAATTTTCTTATAATGTTTAGAATCAAACCAAAATTTTAGGGTGGTTTTATACATATAGGGAATTTACGTATTCTCGGCAACCTAAGCAGCGACCTTCTTTCTATAGCCTTTTTCTCTAAGGAACGCACACATATGCAGTATTGGTTTGTTTACAATCTTTTGCTGCCAGCTGCTCTAACAATTTCAGTCGAAAGAATTGTCAAAAACTGTTTTGAAACGCTTTTACAAAGCTCCACCCTAATAAAAAATAACCATAAACGAACGATAACCCAAATCATTGAACTATTCCACAAATGGTTTGGATGATACCCAGAACACGTCGTTAAGCAAATTAACCATACAATTTTTATTAGGGCAATCTTCTCTAGTGAGAGCGAGTATTGTCGGCAACCAGTTTTTCTTCGGCAACCGTTCCATTTGAACTGCATGTAAATCTGCTGCTCTATTATCGGCAACTCGAAATCAGCTACAATTTGTAGTGCGTGTGTTGCATTTCAATAAAACCTTGCTTTTTCTACGTGATAAAAATATAGTCAAATTGAAGCTGAAAGCATAAAGAATCGTTTGCATGCATTCAGCGAAGTGTTTTCGTAAGAAAATCCAGTGAAAATAGTGTTTCAATTTGGTTTGCCGAAAATAGTCTGTCATGCCGAAGCCGTCATTTCCCCTATTTACTTCAAAAATCAAAAGAAAAGTTAATCGATGGAGCCTTGAGTGTAAAATTGAACGCCTTTTCGCTAGATGCCCTCCATCAAAGTCTGTACAGTGTCATCCGGTACCAGTTTCTCAGTTTTTTTTTTCCATTTTCTTAACATGTCCTTCTCGTCTTTGACTGTCTTCTTGCTCTTCCGAAGTTCCCGCTTCATTATTGCCCAGTACTGCTCCACCGGGCGCAGCTCCGGACAGTTTGGCGGATTCATGTCCTTTGGAACAAAATGGACAGAATTGGCCTCATACCACTCCAGGACACTTTTAGAATAGTGGCATGATGCCAAATCTGGCCAAAATAGCGGAGCTTCGTCGTGCTGCTGCAAGAACGGCAAAAGGCGCTTCTCGAGGCACTCAGATTTGTAGATCTCGCCATTTACTGTGCCCTTTGTCACGAAAGGCTCACTCCTCAGTCCGCAAGAGCAGATGGCCTGCCAAATGAGATATTTGGAGGCGAACTTCGACATTTTCTTCTTCTTCTTAAATTTGTCGTCCACATCGAACTTGCTCTTGCCGGTGAAAAACTCCAACCCCGGAATTTGCTTAAAATCGGCTTTTATATACGTTTCGTCGTCCATCACACAGCAGCCATATTTTGTCAGCATCTTCTCGTAGAGCTTCCGTGCCCAAGTTTCAGCCGTCGATTGTTGCCGCTCATCGCGGTTTGGGAAGTTCTGTACCTTGTATGTATGTAGTCCAGCTCTCTTCTTTGCATTCTGGACGTAGCTCTGCGACATGCCGATCTTTTTAGCCAAATCACGGCTTGAGACGTTGGGATTTGCTTTAATCATCCGCTTCACCTTTCCCTCCGTCTTTTTGTTCTCCGGTCCCGGTTTTCTTCCAGCTCCTTTGCCGTGGTCCAACGTCAACCGCTCCTGGAACCGCTTCAACACTCTGGAGACGGTTGAATGGTGAATGTTCAACATTTTTCCCAACTGCCGGTGCGACAGGTCAGGAAATTCCAGGTGTTTGGAAAGAATTTGTTCTCTCAACTCGCGTTGGTTCACCTCCATTTTCGTTGAATCGAAAAACACGACTTCGAGTTTGACAGCATGTACACAATACACATCAATGAGAAAGTGTGCAAAATTTGGTTGATTTTTACCCAATGGTAAAAAAGTTATACCCTGTTCAATGTGTCGCAATAATTTCGTGTTCGCCCTTTACAAAGCTTATATAAACTGTTATAGAACATATGTGTTGCTTGGGTAAAATTTAATGGCAAGTTGGTGTTAACTCATCAATTTTGTAATAACTTCGGACCCTGCCCTTTGGCTCAATGAGGGTAAGAGCGCGTTCTGCCTGGTTGGTCCAGGCAAATTTCAGAGTAAGTGATGACACTGGACATTGCACATAACAATTCACTTTAAAAGGTGCGTTTAATATTTCACTACATGTAGTTCCAAAGAGCCTGAATGAAATGTGGCGCTTGTGAAGATCACTTGAAGATATTGCCTTTTTCACGACTGCTTAGATTTCTGTGATAATCGTGCACTGCCCTTTTTCGAATTTCGCACTGTCAAAGTAACCGATCTGTGACGTTTCGTTCGACTGAGGAATTTGATGTTTATTCCCAAGCAGGATTTTTTGTAGTGGAGTCCGGCATGGACAATATCATAGCAGAAGTGAAGAACCGGCTAGCTTCGACTAACACAGTCTATCATGTGTTGTACGGCTATTACTTTTTAGGTCTTAGCAGAACTCAACTCGCCAAAATTTACAAGAAAAACAAAACTACGATTTATAACTGGATACAGCGATACGAGGATGATGGATACTTCAACCGAACATCATATGCTAGAACAGCACAACAATTTGGTGCCGAAAAACGTCGTTGGATAGTTCAGTTGTATCATGATAAACCTACTACTTTCCTGGATGAAGCAGCAAAACTTTTTTCTGAAACACACCCATACAACCATCTCCGTGTCATCGATTTGTAGAATCCTTCATCACGAGGGAATGACGTGGACAGCTATTGAACGCAGAGTTATACAGATAAAGGAGGATGATGTTCTCAGATATTATCATGAAATGTCAGCTTTCGAGTGGGACTACCACAATCTTCTCTTCCTAGATGAAGTCAGCTTTGACAATAAATCTATGCTGCGAACGAAAGGATTTGGTGCTCGAGGGAAACGACTCCTTTTCAAAGGTGAGTTCGTCAGAAAACCTCGGGAATCTCTACTGTGCTTCGCTGGACAGGAAGGTATGGTGGAAGTTTGCCACACAGAAGGAACGTTCACGAGATCGAGTTGGTTTACTGCTGTAAACACCAGTGGACACGTACAAGATCATCCAGGATTCCATTCCGTGTGGATCCTAGACATAGCTCGGATCCACTGCGACCCCTACTTGGTGTACTATTTCAGGACACTGGGTATTCATCTGATTTTTCTACCTGCTTACGAAAGTGGACTACAGTAGCTGCCCGCATAAACGCGAACCATAAATTGACCTTACCTAAAATGGTTAAAAATTGTTTATAATCCCTGCTAAACTTTAACTGAAATGGTTATGGAACTTTACATGAACGTTTTAATGATAAAGTTTCAACCTTATGTATTATGGTTTTTTGGAACTGGACCTTACAAATAATGGGTTGTTAAGAAAAATTACCGTTCCAAATTCTTGTTTTCTCCATACATTTTCCGAAAGAGAACTATATTAGAACCTTTTAACTTATGGTTACTGCTGCTCCTTCTACTGGTCCCCCTAATAAAAATTGTATGGTTAATTTGCTTAACGACGTGTTCTGGGTATCATCCAAACAATTTGTGGAATAGTTCAATGATTTGGGTTATCGTTCGTTTATGGTTATTTTTTATTAGGGCCGTCTTCTCTAAAATTCATAAAAAAGACGGACCAGCAGCAGCATTGCAAGCAGCCGTGGGAGCTGCATCGCTAGTTCGTGTAGCCATAGCCGGAAACCTCGGTCAGGTCAAGATATCGTTGTCAGCTGTTCTTCGTCTGGTAGGAAATGTGGATGCGACTGCCGTCACGGGTGTAGCGATTTTGAGAATCCATGGCGAGACTTGATGGAGATTCACGAAGAAATTTTGAAAATAATTTGATTATATTGTGGCAACATCAATAACAAATTTTGACATATGCACACTGCGTAAGCTCAAAAAAAGGTCAGTGTTGCCAGTAACTATAAAGATCATAAAAATTGTAACCATGGGTGCCAAACAGCGTCAATGACGACGCCCGGGTGTGCCCAAGTTTGATTTTGGCACACTGTGTAGAGTGACCAACCCCTTGTAACTTTCGAAATGTCATTTTTAACCACGAGTTAAATTTAACTCAGCAAATGGTTCACAGCCTAAAAAAGGCAGTGCACGATTAACACAGAAATCTAAGCAGTCGTTCAAAAGCCAATAAGTACATTTCACACAAATCGTGAAACCAACAATCAATATGAAACTATCGATTTGAAATTGGCTCACTACTTGACTAGCCTATTGGTCCCAAGCAAACGATTAACGTACCCCATTCTTGTAAAAATTCTAGTACTACACAATGTTTGTTTTGATTCGCTATGAAAGTTTGACAGATAAAATGAGGGGTTATTGGATTTTCCTATGTTTCGAGGGATGAATCGATTAGCTTGGGACCGAAGATAGTACCAGAGCTGAGCCAAAAAGTAGAGCTCGTTTCTTTGGGACTTACTAGTCTTAGAGTTACCTCTATGGTGAAACTAACTTGGAACCTAGCGTGGAGCACTCGCTCATATCCTGGCTCATATAAATAAACCAATCGTTATACAAATATTCTCAAATTTGACAGGTTGGATTGGTTTGTTTATAAACAACACATGATGGAAACATTCTTGGAAGTGCTGCCAGAATTGATGAAAAATTATCTTTTATGTGATGGCAGCCTGCGTGACAAGGTGTTTGGAATGTCCCTAATAAAAAAATACCATAAACAAACGATAACCCTAATGGTATAACTATTTCACCAATGGTTGAGAAGATACCCCAAACACGTTTTTAAGCAAAATAACCATTAAAAATGTATTAGGGGTGTCGGAGTGTGTTTTTGTGGGTATTAACACAAGGTGGCAGAGTGACTTACCCCCTGCGCTCTACCCTATCTAGTAGAATGTTAAATAGTCAAACTTTTAATTCCACTGCTGAAAGAGTACTGCTCTTTGTAAAACTTCGTTAAAGCATAATAATCCGTTCCGAAAAGCTGAGGAAATAACCTCTCCAACGGTATCAAAACATTAGGGAACGAATAAATAGAATCCGAGATTCATCATTCTGAAAAAAAGTGGCGAGTTTATTTTCAGTGTGGAAAAAAATCCATCCCATTTTCACCGTCGAATTTCTGACTAAATATCTCGTAAATCTACCTGTGGTTTCACTGTGACTCGCACTCAAGGCACACAATAAAAACGAAGTAGGCAATATAATCTGCTTGATGTTTGCGGTTGCGACATTTCCGGATATCATTTGAATATGTTATCTTTATGTTGAGTAACCTTTAATGAACCTCATCAACCAATTCCCCCCTCTACAACATCTCAAATCCTTTCATTTGACGTCATGTTTCGAAATCGACACTCATTTCTCAACTTAAGCCCCGTGTGGAAAACAAAAGGGGTGGGAGTTGGCGCTCCTGCATATCGCATCCGAGAGCCTCCCGTTGGGGATTCTCATTTTAGTTTCGCGCTAACTTCTACCCTCTGATGCAAGAAGTTTTCTGCTCAGTCCTCCACGGACGAACGAGGATTGGAATATCACAGCGTGTGTTGTTGTTTGCCGACATAAATTAGCAGCTGAAACTTTGCCGACGAAAAGTGGTTATGACTTGCTGTGTAGTTTCGGTCGCAGCGTTGGCAGAATTAGGTTAAAATACTCTACTGAGTTCCATAATTCAAAAATTCAATCTGGCAACTCCGTTTCACCCGTCCCCGATGGTTACTAGGGACACAGCCGTTCAAATCACTAACGTGTTAATGTCGCTGCCTACTACCAACCCGATGGCGGCGACCATGTGGTTTCCACGGAAACCACACCCCTACCGAGGTGGTACACACAAGTGCCGTTATTCAGGTACCTACTTGCTGCCAAAATGCTTGGTCGATACTTTTCTTCAAACCCTTACGACGGGGATCTCGCGCGCTACCTCGGCACATGTTTATATCCATCCCTGCGTGGATGGGGCTCATTTTCCATATTCTGTTTTAATAGTAGTTCAGTTAGTGCTGTCGTTAGCTTTCGGCGGATTTACTACTGCTACACTGGTTGAGTTGTGAGCTTTGAACTAGAAAAAGAATAAACATCAGAAAAGACGCAAAGACGCCAGACGGCGGCTACGATAACCGGCATTATGCTTGTCAGTATTATTATTCGTTGTAGAGTGGTCAATTCACGCTGAGAAAAAAAAACGTAGTAGCTTAGTTGTTGTACCTATCAAAACAAAAACACTAGTGACAATCCAACGGTGACTTCGATTTCGTCGAACATTAATTGATTCCAATATTCACTAATCATTCAAATTTCTCTCTGCTTTTCCAGACGAGCAAACGACGCAGAATGGGACGGAAAGTGACGGTCGCCGTTGCCACCCTGAACCAGTGGGCGCTGGATTTCGAGGGAAACATGTCCCGCATCATGGAGTCGATTCTGGAGGCGCGCGAAATGGGAGCCACCTATCGGACCGGGCCGGAGCTGGAAGTGACGTAAGTGGAAATGGTTATGTAATAGTAGATGCCGTAAAATGGGGTGAATTGGAAGATTGCTCAGTTTACTCTTCAGGATAAACATTGTTTGTGATTGTACTAGGTTGTTGTTGTTCTTCTATTAAGAAGACTTTAGATTGCACTAGGAGTGAACTCTTATGGTATTCTATTAAAGACTAGCATTTCGACAGTGAGCATGCATAAGGGCGTATACACGATGATCGATTGTCTTCATCGATTTTCTCTTTGCATTGCTACAGCTAAGCGAAACAATTTTCTAGAATTTCCGAAGAACTTCGAGATTAGGGCATAATTACTTTTGTAAACAAACACCTCAATCATCGGTTTCTCACGAATTAAAGCTCAACCTCGAAAACTAACAATACAAACAGGTAGAGGAATGATTCCACTGTCATTTGGTATAGGTTGTTTGCATGATTGAGCTTCTATTGTCTATCTATCTAATCATGTTGGGATACTTGTAATGCTTTCTTAAACCTGGGAAAACATGAGGCAAATTTACTCATCGCTGAGATCCTGCACTTTATGCGATTTATGAGTAAGCTAAACAGTTACTGTTACTCAAATTTAGGCGAAAGGGCCTCTCAAATTGAACACTAAACTCCTCCACTAAAAGCTTATCACCTTCAATTTTCATCCATTTCACACACACACAGTGGCTACAGCTGCGAGGACCACTTCCACGAATCGGACACCTATCTGCACTCGTGGGAGATCCTGCTGGAGATCATGATGTCGCCGCACTGCCAGAACATGCTGATCGACGTCGGCATGCCGGTGCAGCACCGAAACGTGGCCTACAACTGCCGGGTGGTGTTCCACAACAAGCGCATCCTGCTCATCCGGCCGAAGCTGGTGATGTGCGACGACGGGAACTACCGCGAGACGCGGTGGTTCTCCTCCTGGACCAAGGTTTGATTCGATTCCTATTGCTTCACAATTGTAGCTTAACAAAGTGTTTCTATCCCCGTAGGTACGTCAAACCGAGGAATACTACCTTCCGCGGATGATTGCCTCGGCCACCGGGCAGCATACGGTGCCCATCGGAGACGCCGTCGTCGCCACCAGGGACACCTGTTTGGGGTACGAGATCTGCGAGGAGTTGTGGAACCCCCGAAGTACCCACATCGATATGTCCCTGTCGGGGGTGGAGATTATAGTCAACAGTTCCGGAAGCTACATGCAGCTGCGAAAGGCCTACATAACGACGGATTTGATCCGGAATGCCAGCTACAAGGCAGGTGGTGCGTATTTGTTCAGTAACCTTCGGGGGTGCGATGGCCAGCGGGTGTATTTCAATGGGTGTTCGGCGGTTGCCTTGAACGGTCATGTCATTGCCAGGGGGAAGCAATTTTCTCTGGAGGACGTTGAGGTCACAACGGCGACAGTGGATTTGGAGGACATCCGGTCGTATCGGGTGGCTATGCGCTCGCGTTGTACAATTGCCGCATCAACTCCGACCTATCCTCGGGTGAACGTCGACTTTGCCCTGTCCCATGCATGTGACCTGAACATCCCACCGAGTGCCCCTCTCGAGTGGATCTATCACAGTGCGGAGGAGGAAATTTCACTCGGACCGGCTTGCTGGATGTGGGATTATCTTCGTCGGTCGGGTCAAGGTGGCTTCTTCCTGCCGCTGAGTGGAGGAGTCGATTCGAGCAGTACGGCCATTATCGTACACTCCATGTGCCGTCTGGTCGTGAAATCGATCATGCTCGGGGACATTCAGGTGCTGCACGACATCCGGAAGATTCTCGCCGATCCGGAATTCACTCCGGACAATCCGGCTGCACTGTGCAACCGTCTGCTGGTGACGTGCTACATGGGCAGTGAGAATTCAAGCAAGGAAACCCGCCAAAGGGCGAACAGTTTGGCCAATCAGATTGGGAGCTATCATCTGGAGATCAACATCGATGGCGCAGTGAGTGCTTTGCTGTCGATCTTCAACACCGTTACGGGAATGAAACCCTTGTTCAAAACACAAGGAGGCTGTCCGAGGCAGAATTTGGCTCTGCAGAACATTCAGGCGAGGACGAGAATGGTCCTGTCGTACTTGTTTGCCCAGTTGATACTTTGGGTACGCAACCGACCGGGTGGCTTGTTGGTTCTGGGATCGGCCAACGTCGACGAAGCCCTGCGTGGATATATGACCAAGTATGACTGCTCGTCGGCCGATATCAACCCCATCGGAGGCATCTCCAAGACGGATCTGAAACGTTTCTTGTTGTTTGCCAAGGACAAGTTCAATCTTCCCATAGTTTTGGATATCGTTGCCGCACCACCAACTGCCGAGCTGGAACCACTGCATGAGGGCGCCCTTGCCCAAACGGACGAAGAAGACATGGGCATGACCTACCATGAGCTGAGTGAATTTGGCCGCCTGCGGAAGCAGAACTACTGCGGTCCTTACAGCATGTTCTGCAAGTTGGTATCGATGTGGAAGGAGAGCTGTACACCACGGGAAGTCTCCGACAAGGTGAAGCACTTCTTCCGCTGCTATGCCATCAATCGGCACAAGATGACGGTCCTTACGCCATCGTACCACGCCGAATCATACAGTCCGGATGACAATCGGTTCGACCACCGACCGTTCCTGTACCGGGCCAACTGGAGCTGGCAGTTCAAGTGTATCGATGAGGAGCTGGAGCGGACCACGTGCCCAGTCACGGCACCGCCGTCATCCGGCGATGACAAGAGCGGCAGTGGTGGTCATTATGATATCGGTTCGGCCAAGAGCGGCCACTCACCAAGTAGTGCTCGGCGGGGAATCAGCGGTGGGGACAAGAGTACTTCACCGTTGGTCTTCTCCGAAGCCGGAAACACCGGAATGAGCAGCGGCGGTAGTGCCCACCAACTGAACAACAACCACACCGGACACGAGTCGTTGAAGTTGACCAAATCGCACAGCAGTGGAGGCTACTCGAAGATGCATTCGAGTGTGATGGGGAAGATTAAGGATAGAACCGGCGTGCCAGTTTAAGTCAGTCGCATAAACGGAAAAAATACCACGCATAAATAGGGCCAGTAAGTAGCTGAAGTGATGAATTTGGAGATCACCAATAACGCTTTACCAATTATTACCGATGCCAGTTACACGTGCTGCTGCACACACATACAACCTAGCAGTTAGAAAATAAAGTCAGGCTTTTTTAAACGGAAACTCGAAAAAAATTTCCACTTTTCTAGTTGATTTTCTGTTCATTGTGCTTTTCGAAGTTTACGCATAATTAAGGCAACTTACAATAACAAAATGAATAACCTTGCACTGTCACTTACCGATATTGAACCTTAAATACAAAAACGAAAACCGAAAAGTGCGCATAACGAACGAGCGGAGGAGATTTTAGATTCTTTTTATAGTTCATATAGGCATATTCTTACCTAACTGAATACCTAAAATAAATAACTTAGAATTACAAGCAGAGCAGACCTCAACAAATGTAATTGTTAGCACCACAAGCACACATACTCACGGTTAGACGACCCCAAAACAAGGGCGCTATTTACTAAAATTCTAGGGAACAACGACTTTCGAATTACGATGGAAATATTTAAAATTACTAGTATCTAGGTACAACTTTGATAGCAAAATTGGGATCCTAATAAAGGTTGGAAATTTAGAGGAAAATATCCCAGGTTGTAGAATATGTCGGTAGGGTTGAAAGAACGCTCCTTTGCTTGAAGTTTCACAGGATTTAATTTAGGGTCAGCAGCCTATCGCAACTCATCCTTTCAAATGGCTTCAGCTATACAATAGAAAGTTAGTGCCTGTGGTTCGAATAGATCTTTTATTGATAATCCCGAATCATTTAGTGACTTGTGCATGGAAGATTGTGAACAGTAGCTGCTGTGGAAAAAGCATATACGGTTAGCCCAGTATTATGGGTCAGTCAGTTCCGCCTCTGCGTGTTAATCAAATGGAAGTGGCCCATAATTGTGGGTGACCCATAATATTGGGGTGACTGTAGATGTTTATTCCACAGCAGCAGCAAGAAGATGAGGACGATGTTGACTTTAATGCCTTGAGACAAGATCCATCGAAACAGCATTTGGTGAGATCTGTCCATAATATTTGACTAGCAATGTATATGTTTGATCAGTATCATTGCTTGTTTTTGTCACTAAGAAGACCTATTTTGATTAATGAGAGGGCGCGTCTTTGGGAAGATCCGGGAACACTTCGAATGATGTGAAAAATCACAATACTGTAAAGGGACCATATTTGACGCATACTATAACTAATCATGTTTGTATTACTTCATGCGTGAAGTTAACGCATAGATGGAGATGCTTAACCCTTTGTCTGTATCTTGGGGTCTAATGGGACAATTGAGTGAATATACCCGAGCAAAGCTGAAGATCAAATTGAAATCAAAATTTGTTGTTATGATGTAACTTATTTTGAATACTCCAGTTGATCTCATTTTGGTTGACTTAACGGTTAACACAGCAAAAATGAGAGCAAAATTTTACGCTGTTGAAGCAAACGGAAAACTAATCCTGCTTTCAATGAAATCAATTTGATTACTGATTTTGCATTCATAATGTTTAACTGAATACGGACCTGGAGTAAATGGTTACCATTCATGTTTCTCAAGCTGAAAGACTTGGGCTCCAATCTCACCCCGGGCAAGTCACGAATGACCTAAAATGTGTCAAACAAATCAAATAATCATTAGTTCAACGACAGATGAATTTCAATTAAATTTTAAACAAGACGTAAACATGAAGTTCTGCTGTTAAGTTAAGTTGCTTTCATTTAAAAAGTCTTGACTGCATAATGAAAGCACAATATGATATCAGACTTATGTCGTAAAATATGAAATCAAAATGAGTTTTCATTATGATAGGAACTGCACACTTTAATATCGATTTGCTTTCATTTTGTTAACCGACTTTGCTCGGGTAGGTCTGCTTGGTGTAATTGATGAATTGAAACTAAATTTATGCGTTACTACATATTATCATGGCATGCTACTGCTTGTAGCTAGTTCATCGGTTACTTCTCCATCATCCCCGCTTAACCGAGAATTCTACCAATCCCTATTGTTTGTCGTTCAGCTTCAAGTTTAGGGACCGGCACCGCCTTTGTTAGAAGATCTGCTGTTTGAAGATGACTGCCAACGTGCTCCAACTTGATATTCTTCTCTTCCAGTTTCTCACGAACAAAGTGATGTCGGATATCGATATGCTTACTGCTTGCTGAATATCCGACTTCTCTTTCAGCAAGGTGAATCGCACTTCGGTTGTTGCAAAAGATGGTTATCGTTCCGTCTTGTCCTGATAGGTCCGCCGTATTCATCTCCACTAGATGGCTTCTTGTGCTACCAATGATACCGCCATGTATTCAGTCTCCGTCGTTGATAAGGCCACGGTTTATTGCTTACAACAGCTCCACGAAATCGGTCCACCTGACTGCATCAAGACGTACCCGGTGATAGAGCGTCGCGTCTCGATATCGTTTCCCCAATCTGCGTCGCTGAATCCAACGAAACCGTTATCTGCTTGCTTGCGGTAGGTAAGCTTCATATCCTTCGCCTGGAGTTACGCGCTCCCTCGCACTGCGCCTTACCAACTGTTGTGGGTCCTCTGTTTGTGGAGGGAGCGCAGCAGGTTGTTGATCATCGTTGTCGCCATTCTCGGATTTGTGGCTGTCACTGAGCTCGTCCTGATCCGTTAGTGATTCGTGATCACCTTCGTCAACGCCCTGTTCCTCCGCATCCTCTTGTTCGTTCCGCACAACTATTTCGATAGGAGTTGGCTGTGCGACAGGATCAGCTTCTCTCAGCATTATTCGGTCTTCGCCTAAAAATATCACGTCACGGCTAACTACTACGTTCTGCGCTTTAAAACTGTACACCCTGTACGCTTCCGTGCCATGAATATACACCGCTCAGACTTCGCATCCCACTTCCGTCGCTTCTCTTTGGGAACGTGCACCATTACCTCGCTTCCAAACACACAAAGGTGCGATAAATCGGGACGATTTCCAGTGAACCTTTCCTCGGGAGTGACCGGTAGGCCTTTTGTCGGTGATCGATTGACCACGTAAGAAGCAGTGGCTACTGTTTCCGCCCAGAATCGCTTCTCTAGTTCAGCATCGCATAACATGCTTCTTGCTCGCTCGACTAACGTGCGATTCATCCGCTCTGCTAGCCCGTTCTGCTCCGGATTGTACGGAACCGTGGTTTCCTGGTGAATGCCAGCTCGCCGAAGGTAACGGCGCATCACCAGATTGACGTACTCCTTGTCATTGTCCGTTCTGATCCGCTTGATTTGCTCACCCGTCTGTTTCTCTCCATACGACTTGAAATCCTCGAACGCTTCTAACACATCTGCTTTTGATTTCAGGAAATAGACGAACGCCTTCCTGCTAGCATCGTCGATAAACGTTAGGAATTATCGACGTTGTCTCCATCGGCCCACAGAGATCAGAATGGATCAGCTCAAGCAAACGTTCAGTCCAGTGATCCTTCGCCTTAAACGGCTGTCGTAGGTGCTTGCCTTGGATACACGGCACACATTGAAAGGAATTTGTATCCTCAAACTCCATTCCAGTTACCATGCTTCTGAGTCTCCTCATGCAGCCAGCCGATAGCTGGAAGCTGTTCTGCCCTCGAGCCAAGTGAACTGATGAACTTTTAGCCAACGCCAACTTGTAGAGTCCATCCCAATGCTGTCCGATCACCACAACTTCGTTCGTAGTGCTGATAATTTTACAAGAGTCTTTGTCGAACCTGACCTGATACCCGTTCTGCCACATCTTGCTCACGGATAACAAATTTAAAATGGTGATTTCACAAGACGTACCTCCAATGTCTGCTTCCAAATTGACGGCGCCGATGGCAACAACAGCAGCTGCAGTGCCATTCGCAACGTTGATGCTTGCTGACACGTTCTCTGCAACCTTCAGATGGTCCTTGTTCCGGCACAGATGTGTTGTAGCTCCGGAATCAAAAATCCAGTCAACATCGTCCTTGGTCGACTGTACCGTATTAAACGCCGCGAAAAATGCAGCATCGCCACTATGTTTCGCACGGGTTTCCTTCCTTTCACTGGCATTGCGACGCATAGTGTCCCAACTTCTTGCACCGAAATCACTTCACGCTCGATGGATCGGTAGGTCTCTTCTGCTCCGTTTTTGTGGCTTCTTGCTGATATTCACATCTTGCAAAATTTTCGCCTTGACAACGTCCGCTGTAAGCTTCATACCCGACGACTCCAATCCCAGGATAATCGATTCGTACTGCTTCGGTAGACCCTTTATCAGCAGACTCGTCAGCCAAATATCGTCGACTTCGAAACCGATAGCTGGTGACTTGTCGTAAAAAGTTCGTTCACGTACTCCTGCGTCGTTTGGCATATGATGTCCTCATCGCGTTCAGCGCCAATCAGCCGGATCCCCGTAAGCCTTCTCAGCAGTCGAATTTTCCTGGTGGAACCACTGTGCTCGTACGTATTCCGCAGACTGTCCCAAGCCTCTTTCGCGGATTTTTCGTTGCGCACCAGCCCATAAATCTTGGGATCGATGCTCAAGCATATCGTGGCCACAGCTTGCTCGGAAACATCTTCACTAACCTCCGGATCGCTCTCCTGCTGTTCCTTCACTGCGCACCACGTTCGTTCCTTGATCAGGATCATCTTGGTCGTGAAAGACCAGGAGCTGTAGTTCTCCGCGCCGCGTAGAATCTCTCTCACCGGCAACGAAACTGAACTTCCTGGCATTCGTCCGTTAGCCGGGGCTCTTCCGTTTTCTCGTCCACCCGAGCCTTCGCCCGAGCCTCTGCCATCCATTTTCATCAAAAATTTCTTGCTTCGAAAAAAATTGGAAAAATTTTCTTCTTCACCAAACAGAGCCGTTTCTATAGCAACTGTTGGAGGCGAACCAGCCCAACGCTGAAAGCCTCCCTAAGAGCAACCGTAACGGTCGTTGTCATTTGGGCGACTATTTTAACCTAGGGGCAAGCCAGCTGTACTTCGAGTTAATATTTTTGCATTGAGTAAATTTGAGTTACTCATAATTACTCAAAAGTGATCAAAGTAGTCTTACGTCAACAAGTGAAAACATTTTGAATAAACATCATCTGTCATCAGTTTAAATAAACATCGACTGAAATCCGACGAACACTTGTGATGAGGTTCCGGATACGATTCCGATGATGGCGGATGATACTGTGCTTATCATATCAGCAAGGTTATTGGTACGGCTACTTGTGTACCGTTGATTAGTGAGATGGCAGTTTAGTAGTGGGCTGGTATGTAGATGGATTAGTACAGGTGCCGCAGAAGGAAGTAGTGTTAGTTTGTTATTATCAATCCTCCTCGTGTTTATTCGCGAAATTCACATCAAAGATTGATCAGTTGCGAAGGAAATCAATTTGGCAAGGCATTTGTGACCAGCATACACCTTCCGGTCGTATGAAACAAGTCCAAATCCGTCCGTATTTTTTTGGAACCGTTTATGGCATAATGGTAAACTTTTGATGAACATTAACGGCAAATAACTCACTAACACTAGCGGACCGTGAGTACTGTGTCACCTATACATCCTTCCATCTTGGGCTGGTATGGCAGTTTCGCGGCTATGTGGAACTGATTCCGATGCTAAGGTGCTTCGTTCTGACCATGTCGGTCATTGACAACAAGGCCACGCTTTGTCGAACCGTTAAAGGGATTCCTCCTTACTGATTAGGGACGTCGGATAAGCATCGCAGAACCTTTCAATCTAACACCTGTGACTCCGTGTCACAATTTCGCTAAGATCTAAGATTTTAATTCTATTTGTGTAATTAATTGAGTTGATACAAGTACTGAACCAAGGAGAGGATGAGTTACCTATTCATGAAGGATGGGATCTTTTTCTTTGCATAATCGAGTAATAAAATGATTATAATGAATAAATGAATGCCAGTATTTTCATTAAATCCCAGCCAATGACATTTTGCAAATATTAACAATAGGACATTTCTCACTGCAATTTCATTAATGTATAACATACAATGTCCAGGTGGAATAATAAAAAATAATTGAATATAAACTGTAACCCTGAAACTGCTACATTGCTGCATTTTTAGAGCCGTGGTTTATTCAAGGGCCAGGTAAACCAAATGTTTTCTAGTAAATTTGTCCAACTAGAAGGGTAGTCTGAAAACGGTATGGAACAATTAAACGTATAGAATCTGTTGGTGATGAGCTAGAGTACATTCCAGAGGACGAACAGTTACGGAATTTGAGAATGATGTTCCGGTATGAAACGGGGATAGAATGTATTGTTGTTTGACAACTGGGGGAGGAAAACAGGACGAAAAAAACATGGCTACTAAGCCAATACAAACAGTATTTTGAGCAGCTCGAGTTACTCAGAGTAACTCAAAATTAACTCCGTTCTAACTCATGATCAAAAGCTGTCTTGCCCCCAGATTTTAACAGCGCACAGCGCTCTCATTTTAGTTTAATCACTCTTCTCCACACCGGTCGCTGCTATCGCGGTTATCAATTTACTCGCCTTTGTCCGTACCGGTAGTGAGCATTTTGACATTTCTACGAATAGCAACCTTTCTCCCGCGCTGCTAAATTTGGTAGCGCACTTCTCACCGAGAAACCGACTGCTATTTTAGTTACTCGTATGGCAACCCCTGATACGGTAGCTGCGCTATGATGAGGGCTACTAAAATGAGTTTAGCAGCGTACCGTTACGGTTGCTCTAATAAAGATAAATAATAATAATATAGCAACTGTCCATAACACAATGGGACAATTGAGAGAATAGGTCTGCTTGGTGTGATTCATGAATTGAAACTAAATTTATTCGTTACTACATATTATCATGGCATGCTACAGCTTGTAGCTAGTTCATCGGTTCAATATGACCCCAGGCAATTTTTGCAATCTTGATTATTCATCAAAACGATATGCCTGCCTCTTAGTTGAGACATGTAATACCCTTTTTGAAGGATTTTCGCAATGAACTTAGCTTTATTTTAAAGGTACAGACAAAGGGTTACCGGGTTACCGTCACATATCAGACTTAAAGTGGTAATTTTATACGATAGATGAGGAGATGAAAGTATAGAGTTGATAGTTCCGTTAGAGTATGGCAGTGTGAAAATTATATATAGAGAGCGTAGAAAGTGAGCAAAGGAAGGCATGAATCGGGTTGATCAATCTCCTTTATCAAACTCCCTTGTTGGGGAGGGATGGGGAGGGGTATCTCGTCGATTGGGATGATCGCCGATTTGCTCTATCGATTGTTTCAAACTCAAGTTGTCATCTTCTATAAATGCGTCGCGGGTACCAAATACGGCCGGTTAGGGGTATCTAAAAATATTGTATGTTATTTATAAATGCCAACGGCGCCGGTGGTGTAGTGGTAAGCGTGATTACCTCTCACCCCAGCAGGCCTGGGTTCAATTCCAGTCGGCGCCGCCGGGATGTTCTGAGGCATAACATCTCTGATCACGCCTTCCTTCGGATGGGAAGTAAAGCCGTTGGTCCCCGGTTCATGAGTTGATGGGTCGATAGGTAGGGTCCAGGTGTGGGAGCTGCCTTCCTGGCGCGTCGGTAGCATTGGTGCTCAGCACGGAAAACAAGATCGACGGAAAACAAACCAAAGGAAAAAAAAAAAAAAATTTTATAAATGTTCTCTAAAGGGCATTCTAAGGTTAAATCTTAATGGAATTCTGAGGAGTTAATAAATGTAATTATGAGAACAAGTTGAAGTAAAGCTTCCAAAGTAGTTCTGAAAAGCTCCTGGTTGTGAAACCTTAGGATAAGTTTAAGAAAATTGCTAGGAGAACAACAAATAAATTCTAAGGACAATTATAGGTAGTGCTGAGGAGAATCCCTAAATAATACTGACGAGAATTCTAGGTGAATTCAAATGGAATGCAAAGAAGAAATTTCATGGGATTGAAATCGTGATTTGACGGGGAATTTTTGAAGAAAAAAATTACTTTGGAAATGATAAGGAAATTTGAATTAGAATTATGTGGATAATTGTGTTTATTCCGCTTCTTGCGTGACGCGTACCAAGTCGAGTCATTTATGTCACCCAATTCCCGTACTCGAATAGAGTGACAATTGTCGATACGAATGAACTCCGATGAACTTTTGGTGCATTCCCATAGTCGATGGGAATCGACAAAACTCGGATCGGAATGACGTTTTCATGCGAGTGTTGTCGATACGTCAGAAGCAATCGAGAACGTTTGAAAAGTGTGACAATGGAAGTGAAACGGTAAGTTTTGTGTGTGTGTGTGTGTGTGTGTGTGTGTGTGTGCGCGTGTGTGTGTGTGAGGATGAAACACCAACCAAATGAAAGGTATGACCACGGTCCCATAGAACGAATAGGGTTCCGAAACACGAATCTTATGCTTCTTAACCCTCCGTTACTCGCGCTGTTGTACCATAGAGGTAACTCTAAGACTAGAAGGTCCCGAAATAACGTGCTCAACTTTTTGGCTCAGCTCTATTACTATCTTCCGTCCCAAGCTAATCGATTCACCCCTCGAAACATAAGAAAAACCAATAACCCCTCATTTTATCTGTCAAACTTTCATAGCGAATCAAAACAAACATTGCGTAGTACTAGAATTTCGACTAGAATGGGGTACGTTTATCGTTTGCTTGGGACCAATAGGCTAGTCAAGTAGTGAGCCAATTTTAAATCGTTAGTTTCGTATTGATTGTTGGTTGTACCATAGAGGCAACTCTAAGACCACTGGGTCCCGAAGAAAATCATTATTATTTTTGGCTCACTCAGTACCAGAACAACGGTCCCAAGCAGTCCCAAGCTATTTCACTCACCCCTGCATGTTCTGCATGAATCCACACACCCCTGATGTTATCTGTCAAACTTTCATAGCGAATCAAAACAAACATAGTGTAGTAATAGAATTTTAACTAGAATAGGGTACGTTAATCGTTTGCTTGGGACCAATAGGCTACTAAAGTGGTGAGCCAATTTAAAATCGTTAGTTTCGTATTGATTGTTGGTTGTACTTTGTACAACACACATGAGTTTTCCATTGCCATTTTGTTGCTGAGTTACCAATTGTTCTGAAACCAACGAGTGTTCCTCAAAAAACTTGTTTTGATTTAAACAAGCTAAACTTGTTTAGTAAATACCTAAAAAATGCGAATAATAGGGAAAATGTAAATGGAAACCGCGTAAACTGTGACCATACTACGTGAGATTTGACTTCATTGATTACAACATAGAATATATCGAGATCCTGACCAGATAAAAAGTTACTGTCTCGGACAAAGTTGTTCAGGAGCTCATAGCCTTGTCGCTGGCGGACAATAGTTCAGAATTTTCTCACTACGTAGCGCTAGTATACATGTGAAATTCTCGCATGTGGTATATCTCGAGATCCTGACCAGATAGAAACCCGCATAAATCACAACCATAAGGTTACCACATTGAAAATGGTTTATCTTCCTGTGAAAACCATAATGAGAATGGTTCAGTCAACTTTAATCGAACCATACCTAGATAAAGTTTTGACCATATTGATTAAGGTTTTCGAAGACCTAACCATACGAATAATGGGTGGTTAAGAACGTTCACCATACGAAATCTCACTTTTTCCCATACATTTTTTGCAGAGAAACTATAGCCTAACCACATCAGAAAAGGTTCAAGTTGGAAATGTGAAACCTATTTCCATTAATGTTCGAATAAGGTAGTACGTTTTAGAACCAACCATTGTTGTTAACTTCAATATATACTATGAACGGGTAGAAACGACCATACTTATTGACGTTATAATACTGTCGTAGTTTATGTGGAATTCAGCAGATATTGTTTGTTCTTTAATTTTAATGTGGTTTACAAGATTGCTTTTTATGAATACCTCTCCCTTCACTTGGGAATTGTTTTTATTGTTCTTCATATAAACAGAGCACTAAAAGAAACACACCCTGAAATACGAACCTTCATTCTATTTGAACCTGCTTCGATTTCCTGTTTGGGTTAATGTGAGCCAGAAGAATCAAAATTTCCAACCCATGTAGACCGCTGTTTCTTATCCATGATGGCTGGGATTGTCAAAGGCCCTAGATATTTTTATAGGAAATACATGCTTTTTTAGAAATACTTTATACTTTAAGCTGGTATTACTTACGTT
This sequence comes from Ochlerotatus camptorhynchus, assembly GCF_037179485.1. Taxonomy (NCBI): domain Eukaryota; kingdom Metazoa; phylum Arthropoda; class Insecta; order Diptera; family Culicidae; genus Ochlerotatus; species Ochlerotatus camptorhynchus. The sequence goes on along the minus strand of NW_027040632.1, from coordinate 1,988,566 downwards.
ATTCATTTTTCTCTACGATAAAACAGGTTTTCCATTTGGAGTAAAGTTTTAAAAATAAAATAATAAAGCATAAAAAACACCGTGAACTCATGGCCGCCGTTCCAAAGAAAAGCATTTTCCTCTGTTTGTGCCAGTTGTAAAAACATAAAGCAACCATAAGCGAAACACGTAAGCATTGTACAAGTTGTATACAACTTTTATTCGTAATGTTTTGAAACAGTTCAATATAGTTTCGTAAAGTTGATCAACCGTAACAAAATGTAGCTGGAACATACCAGAAACTGTAACAGTATAAATTAATGTTTCTTTTCTGTTTATTACATTCCATAAACCATAACAAAACTATTTTGTATAAAGTTAATATAGTTAGTAAGGTTTCAGTGAAGTTTGAACTATTCTAGAAATGGTTCTTTTCTATGCGGGAAGTTACTGTCTTTCACAAAGTTTTTCAGGAGGTCAAATCCTATTACTTGGTGCTTAATAGTTCAGAATTCGCTCACTACGCGACGTTAGTATATAAGTGAAATTCTCATATAAAATATCTCGAGTTCCCAACCAGATAGAAAGGTACTGTCTTCGGCATAGTTGTTCAGGAGGTTAAGGTGTTTCCGCAGGTGGATAGTGGTTTAGAGTTTTCTCACTTTGCGCCGCTACTATACATGTGAACCTCTTGCATATAAAATATCTCTAGATCCTGACCAGATAGAAAGTAAATGTAATCGGCAATTTTTTCAGGAAGTCAAGATCTTTTTGTTGTGACAATAGTTAAGAATTTTCTCACTATGCGGCGCTAGTATATACGTGAATTTCTCGCATATTCAATAGCTCGAAATCTTGATCAGCTAGACAGTTGCTGTCTTCAGCAAAGTTGGTTAGGGGGTTAAGACTTTTTTGCTGGTAAATAGTAGTTAAGAATTTTCTCATCACGTGGCGTTAGTATACATGTACACTTCTCGCAAATATTATATCTTGAGATCCTGATCAGATAGAAAGTTACTGTCTTCGGCATAGTTGTTCAGCAGGTGAAGGTCTTTTGGCTGGTGGACAGTAGTTCAGAATTTTCTCACTTCATGGTGATAGTATACATGTGAAATTCTCGCATATTAAATATCTCAAGTTCTTGACCAGATAGAAAATTACTGTTGTCGGTAAAGTTGCTCAGGATATCACAAAATTTTTGCTCGTGGACAGTTGTTCAAAATAATCTCACTACGTAGCGCTACTGAAATGTGAAACTCTCGAGATCCTGACCAGATAGAAAGTTACTGCCTTGGACAAAGTTGTTCAGGAGGTTAAAGCCTATTTTTGGTGCATAATTTTTTAGAATTTTCTCACTACGCGGTGCTAGTATACACGTGAAATTTTCACGTATAAAATATCTCGAGATCCTGACCAAATAGAAAGTTACTGTCCTCGGCAAAGTGGTTCAGGTGGTCAAGGTCTTTTGGCTGGTGAACAATAGTTCAGAATTTTCTGACTGTGCTGTGCTAGTATACACGTGCAATCCTCATATGTGCTACAGCTCGAGATCCCGAACAGCTAGAAAATTACTGTCTTCGACAAAGTTGTTTATGAGATCAAAGCTTTTTTGTTGGTGAACAGAAAATAGTTCAGAATATTTTCGGTATGCGGCGCTAGTGTGCATGTAAAATATTTGTATATGCTATAGCTTAAGGTCAGGAAGTAACTGTCATCGTCAAAGTTGTACATGAGGCAAAGTTCTTCCGGATGGTAAACATGCAAATGTGTTTCGTTCAAAGCTCTCGAATGTTACGTCCAATTTTTGATCTCCTTAGGTTATTTGAATGGTATAAATGGTATAGCATAAGGGTTCTACTTCTACTTTTAGTTTCAATTTTTTTTTCCCAGTCAATTCTGAGAAAATCAATCATTATTCTTTAGAATAAATTTCGAAAAATACTGTAACTTTGGGTGAACCTTTGGTATACAAAATTTGAAAATAATATTGAGCAATTTGCCCCTTCGTATTTCCATTTAAGATCTTTAAAATGTTCTAAAAAGAACGAAAATTTGACGTTTTTAGGGCATGTCCTTAAACTTATGATCGGGATTTCTCCATTCAACTGAGCAAAAGTGCCTTACTCTCGTCTGAATTAGCCTCGTTGTCCGTGATACGTTAATACAAGGATTTTTTGTGTTCTGACCCCTCCGTAAGACATTTTGAAATTAGCCTTATATGAAAGGGAGACTCTAAACATTCATTTGGTGGAAGTTTCAACGATATTGATCTTTTAAGATAATGTTTTCCATCTGAGATACGTGCTACCACTAATTTATCAGAGGTATACAAGTGGATCGACTCACCTCAATTTATGTATCCACAAATCTGCATGAAAATCTTCACCAATAAAAGAATTCCAGAATATATTTGGCTTATCCTACTTAGGCTGATGTAAATTGTATTTTTATTTTATGATATTTGATATGCGAGAATTGCCCACCAAAAGATCTTTATCTCCTCAACAGCTTTGCCAAATACAGTAAATTTCTAGCTGTTCAGGATCTCGAGATATTATACATGCGAAGATTTTACGTTTATCCTAGCGCCACATAGTGAGAAAATTCTGTACTGTCGACCAACGAAAAAGTTTTGATCTCCTGGACAATTTTGCCGATGACAGTTCAGCAGGTCTCGAAATATATCTAATGCGAGACCTTCTGAACAACTTTGCGAATACAGAAACTTTCTATCTGGTCACGATCTCGAAACAAACCACATGCGAGAATTTCACGTGTATTCTAGCGCTACGTAGTGAGAAAAATTTGAACTACTGTCCACTAGCGAAATCTATCTGAACAGAATCTCGAGATATTTTACATGCTAGAATTTTGCGTGTATACTAACGCCACTTAGTGTGAAGATTCTAAACTATTGTGCACCAAGCAATAGGGATTGACTTCATGAACAAGTTTTTTCAAGACAGTAATTTTCTACCTGTTCTGGGCTACTGTGCACCAGCCAAAAAGTCTTGACCCAATGAACAAGTTTGCCGAAAACAGTAGCTTTCTATTTGCTCAGGATCTCGAGCTAATGTATATACGAAAATTGCACGTATATATCACATGCGGGAATTTCACATGTATTCTAGCGCTCCGTAGTGAGAATATTCTGAACTACTCTGCACCAGCGAAAAGGTTATCATTCCTAAAACAACTTTTTCGGAGACAGTAACTTTCTATCTGGTCAGGATCTCGAGATTTTCTATGTTGTAACCAATTAAGTCAAATCCCACGTAGTACGGACACCGTTTACGCGGTTTCCATTCACATTTTCTCTATTATCCTTATTTTAGGGGTTTACTGTGTTAAAAGTTTAGCTTGTTTAGTTAAAAACAAGTTTTTTAAGGAATACCCGTTGGTTTCATATCGATTGGTAGCTCGGCTGCAAAATGGCAATGGAAAACTCACACTGTTGTACAAAGTACAACGCGCGAGTACACGTGTTACAAAAGTTGGCGCGAGTAACGGAGGGTTTAAGGGTCAGATCTCACAATCAGGCATGGAAAATCATTTACATTCATTTCATGCAATCATTTACATTCATTTACCTCTAACTTTTTCCATCAACAGCAATCCGCAAAATCATGTATAGAGCTTTAGTAGGTTTTGTTATTAGCTACAACTTTTGTCCATAACTCAAATCTGTATCTCTTATGCATCACGAATTAGAGCGGGCAGAACTTGTTACTGTTTTTTAGTGAATATAAAATACATTCACTGAAAAACAGTAGTGGCTTCTGTTCGCTCTGATTCGTCATACATACATAAGAGATACGGATTTGAGCTGTTAACAAAAGTTGTAGCTAAACCTACGAAAGCTTCATACAACATTTTGTGAAATTCTGTTGATAAAAAAGTTAGGGGCAAATGAGTGTAAATGAATGCACGAAATGAATGCAAATGATTCTCCACGCCTGCTCACAATAGGTGGATAAATTTAAGTTTTTAGTTTAATTAAGCAATATCATGGTGTGTTTATGGCAGAATATCATTCATCGTTAATATTAAAAAAAACGTTTATAACTTATAACTTCAGATAGTGTGAACCAATCTCAGATTTTCTTAATTAGAGATTTGTTGGACTCCAAAACCTTTCGATTGGTGGTTGGTATGTCAAATTTGGATCAGTGGTTCTGATGATAACTTCGACACCAGTCAATCGCTTATGCAGGGTGTCGACTCAAAGTCGAAAATAAAATTCCCTGACTTTCCCTGACTTTCCAGTCGGTTTTAAGAAATATTCCAGTCATCAAAACTTCGTTATTTTAACCTAAGAAGCTACAACGTGATGTGCTTTATTATACCGTAGTGTAAATTAAGGTTAGTTTAAAATGAGCAGCAGGGTAAGCTTTCGAAGATATCAAGAATAGCATACTCATGGCACGTACAACAGAACTTGATACTAATACAATTTTTACAAAACATATGACCGACTATCTACGAAGGATGTGAATATGCCTAGGGCTATAAATACATATTACAATATAATAATGAATAACTACTGCTCACAACTAGGCTCACTATTAATTACTAAGTAATAATATGAATATTTAATCAATGTCACCAAGCTCTCAATTTGTGTTCATAATTTCACAGCCAAATAAAAATCAACCCGTAGACGATCCTTTCTCTTAACATATAAATTATTGTAAAATAGTAGAGCAGTGATTATTCTTGCTTTGGCAACCGAACCTGAGGATGCACTGCTCATGCATTAGTCAGTTTCGTACTCTCTGGAACTCCATATGACAACCACAGACATGGCAAAATATTTTAAGTTTAATTATCATTAACATTTTATTCTCTCGGTGAGTTCACATTACAACGAGAAATTGCAAGTTGAATTTGTGTTTATTTTCATTTTCAGATTACTTTTAAAAATGTTTATCATTTGAGCAGAACAATTTTCTCCTGCAAACTCTCGGCTTCTTTTTGAGCATCTTGAGTTTTCGGAATCGAGAGCTTCTTTCATACGACGATCCTTGTCTACATGGAAAGCGAATGAGATTTTTCGAACTCGCTGAATAAGTTTATTCAAAATTTGTAAGTTTTCCAACCCGCCTGCATGAGTAACACCATCATAGATCTAACGTTGCGCTACGACTGAAGGCCCAAACGCAATGTGGGCGGAAGCGGAACGGAAACGGAAAGTTTGACAATTGTCACAAATGACATCAAGATGCCTAACCGCAGTCGATTTGATTCTAACTAGTTTTCAATCCGACAAATAGGCTTACTCAGATCGGGCTTTTCCGCTGCCACTGCCGTTCCGCTGTCATTGCGCTTGGGCCTTGATAGGAAAGTCCTCATGTCTTCACAAAGATATTCTGCATTTACCGAAAAACCTCTCTCTGCATTGGCGTTGTCATGCGATAAGCAGCAAATCATTTTCACAACCAACAATAGTTCTAAATACGCCGACCAATAACCTGTGCCAAAAAACGTCCAGTTGTTCCTTTTTGCGATCTTATTGATCAAATGTGCATTTACCTGTGCAATATTGTTCAGATAATCAATATTAATAAACCTTTCCATAATGCCTCTAACCATTTGAGACATCGCGTTGCACAAAAAAGACACCATAGGGTTGTCCGTCTGAAATTCGCATTGAAATGGCTTAACTTCGACACCAACTGATTTGAAGAAAGCTAGCTTAATACCACGTTCAGACTACTACAGAGTTATAACATGTTATAACGGTTGTCAAATAATTGCAACACAGAAACCACCATCAAGATAGTGCTATAACATGTTATACATCTGTAATCTGAACTTACTATTTGCCATCAGCAGCGAGTCATTCAAACCGTTTTTAACATCTTGGTAGGAAGCTGACGTTCATTCGATTTTGTCTTTCTGGACGCCTTGAATAAATTTTCGTATTTGCGGAGTAATTTTGCCCTCTGTAGGGCTGGTAGCGATCACTGCTGTCAGAAATAGTGATTTTAGTGACCATGTTGAATAAATAAGTGACCAAATAGTAACTTAAAGTTGTAAAAATAGTGACTAAAAAGTGACCTAAGACCTAACACTAAAGCGACATATTCAATAGAAACTTTAAAACCAAACCCACGGTATTAGTCACGGTATCTATTAATTTAAAAAAATCTGGAAAACCGGGAATCTTCAGGAAATTTTGTTTCCCTAAAATACCTGAAAGTCTCAAAGAATTTAAAAACAAAAAAAAATCTTACTAAGGAAATTTAAAGAAAATGATGAATTTTAAAATACAACCATTTATTTTTTCTCGATATTTTTATTCACACTTTGAACTTTAAGATTCACAGTGGATTAATCTTCAGTAAGAAATAAATTTAAAAAAATATTTTTTTTTTTTGGTTTTTGAAGACCATTGTCTTTCTGTAATGTTTCCGAAATTTTTCTAAATTTATGGAACTTTTGTGCTCCCGAAATTTTCATGGAATTAGAACGAAATAATTAATATATTTCTATGATTTTCACTGAAGTTCTCAAGATTTTTCTGAAGTTCATAATACTTCCCTTAAATTATCAACATTAATTTAAAACTTCTTCAATAGTCTAGACTTTCTTGGTGCCTAAACGATTACTGAATTTCTTTAAAGTTCTCTAGACTACCCTGAATTTATCAGTATTTTTTAAGAACCCGCAACTTTACTGAAATTAATTAATTTGTCTTGAAGTTTTGACAATGTTCCTTAAGTATTATAACCATTATTAACACTCGCTTTTCCCTGAACTTATCTATGCTTACCTGAAGTTCTCTAAATTTGTTTAATAGTCCAGCAAATTTTCTGATACATATTCATAATTCCCTGACGCTTCTGACATTTTAGGATCAATCATAGAATTCTTGGAATACCCTATAATTCCACGGAACTCCTTGTAAGTTGCTGCAAATTTGCTTAAGTTAATGGGATTATTCTGAAGCTATCTGATCATCCTCGAAGTACTCGGAACTTCGCTGAATATCATTAAACTATCTAGAAATATCTAAATTTAGTTCTCTGGAATTTCTAGAATATATCACTGCTTGCTAAAAGTTCTCTCTTTTTTTATTAATGGAACTTCGTTTATGTCTTCTAACCAACTAAGCTAAATTTTCACATTTTTGAAGTTCTTGAAATCTCCATGATATGACACCCTTAAAATATTATCACGTTTTCCGGATGTTCATAAAATTCTCTCGGAGCTTTGCTGAGGTTTTCGGAAATTCACTGAGCTTCTCGAAACTTTTTTAAGGTTTCTAATATTTCCTTGAAATTATTTGAACGACCCTTTGATTCTCTGATTTGTCTTGATGTTCTCGAAGCTTAAATTTGTACATGGAATACGAAACTTCAAGACATTGAATATTTTTAGACTTTGGACATACTTACTTGGAAAACTGAGGTAATTTTATCCAGAAAAATGAATAGACATCCATACATAGAGAAAGACGATTAAACGTCACAACGTAAAGAATAATTAATCTTGAAATAAATTTACGCTAAAAAAGTTGAAAATAGTTACTTATTACAAGAAAAAGTGACTTTAGTGACTTGGCCTTAAAAAAGAGACTTTTTAGCAACTGACTTGAAAAAAGTAACCAAGTCACTAAAAAGTGGCTCGCTACCAGCCCTGCCTCTGAACAGCAGCACTATTTTCCAACCATCGGTGACCGCAAAACTTTAACGGGAATATGGTAGATCCAGATTACATCGTGATAAACGCTCGTCTTACTGGTACATCTTTGAAGATAGTGTAGATACCACGCAAATATTGGACAACATCCTAACTGATACTGCGAACACTATCCTTGAAGCGATCGTCAATGAAAAACTATTCAATCAGATCAAAAACAGAATCACTAACATGCAACATGGTTTCTTCAAAGGACGATCAACTAATACAAATTTACTTGAACTCGTCAACTATTCTTTGGTTGCAATGGATAATGGAAACCATGTAGAAGCACTCTATACCGATTATTGCAAAGCATTTGATCGTATTGATATACCCATGCTTCTTTTCAAATTACAAAAAATAGGAATTGAACCTGGACTTCTCAAATGGCTTGAGTCATATTTAACTAATCGCCAACAAATAGTTAGATTCAAAGGTGAAAAATCAAACCCTATCACTGTTACTTCTGGAGTCCCCCAAGGCTCGCATCTAGGCCTTCTTTTGTTTATTTTATTTGTAAACGACATCTCCTTTATTCTTAAAAACATAAAAGTTTTAATCTATGCGGATGACATGAAACTCTTTCTAGAAATAAGAAATAAAGAAGATATACAGACATAGGTACCAGATTGAAATAAACTTATTCTATGTTTGGTGTAACAAAAGCCTCCTGCAACTAAACGTTCAAAAATGTAAATCAATAGGGTTTTCGATCTAATTTCCGTCCTACTAAGCACAACCCGAGCTTTACCTCTCTTTTCCGAACGAGTTTAAACAAAAAAATGGCATATTTATGTCAAAGATGACTTCTAAATTTATTCACCTTTCCATACGTACCGTTGGATTTGATAAAGAGTCACAAATTGTTGAGATATTGTTTAAAATCTAACACTGCTTCTTGATTCTAAATTCGTCCTACGAGTTTCAATTCCGTCCAAACGCATTGAAACGCCATTAGATTTTCTTCGTCCTACGGATAAACGTAGAAAAAGGGGATTCGCTAGGAGCGCTTCTTTTGTTTTGAGAACAATGAGCGTAAATATTCATACAATGCGCTCTAACAGGATTTATGTTGTAGCTAATGAACTAACGCATCGGAACAAATCTATTATTGATTTGTGCACGGTGAAATCATTGCTATTATTGATCTTTTCTGATCGATAGAACGGAAATGGGCGATTACGACGAAGTAGCGCTCTACCAGCTATTAGTACAAAAAGAAACAAACCAGAAAATACAATTGTATTAGGAAATCAGGCAGTAGAAAATTGTGAACGAGTTAGGGATTTAGGAGTTATAATTGATTCAAAACTAGCATTCAATGATCATTATAATACAGTTATCAACAAAGCAAATACCTAATATGCTTGGCTTTATCAAACGATTCAGTTACAATTTTCATGACCCGTATACAATAAAATCACTGTACATTTCATATGTAAGATCAATACTTGAATATTGCAGCATAGTTTGGTCACCTTTTTCATTCACGCATGAGGAACTATTAGAATCAGTGCAAAAGCAATTCTTACTATTTGCTCTTCGTAAATTAGGTTGGACAAGATTTCCTCTTCCATCTTATGAAGCACGCTGCATGCTCATCAACATTCAAACATTGAAAGCGCGTCGTGAATTTGCAATGGTTTCGTTTGTGAACGATATAGTATCGCATCGAATTGACTCAGTAGAACTGTTATCAAAGCTTAATTTTTACAAACCTTCTCGGCAACTGCGAACTCGAAATATATTTACTACAAATAACGATCGCACAAATTATGCCAAATTTGGTCCACTAAATCAAAATATGACTGCTTACAATAAACATAGTGAAGCTATTGATTTTATAATGACAAAAACCAGATTAAAGCAGTACTTTAATTCTATTCGTAAATTTAACACATGACTTGTAACTTGTAAAAAATGGTCTACATCTGATTGACGACAAAATAAATAAATAAATAAATAAATGAATGCATTATGCAAAATAAACAGCTCACAGCTTCCCAGATCTATCAGCTTCTCGCCACCTTTTTGTATCTCTAGCTTCAATTCACATTGGGCCCATCCATGGACACTTGCAGCAACTTGTTCGAAGAGATACCGGCAAGGGAGTCCATAAACGCAGCGAGTAGATCTGATGCCCGGGATCTTCCCAAAAACATTGACGTCATGCACTGACGTCATGCACTGACAAACCCAGACTTTATTCAGGTCATAACTTCAGAACTTCTGAACTAACTCCAAATATTTTTAAATAGAGTACAGTGGGACTTCAATTCCATTCGTTTGGCGGTTGGTTTGTCAAACATGGTTCAGTTGTTGAGAAGATATGATGTTTTGTACCCATAACCTGGCATTTCCAAATCATTCGCGGTCATAACTCAAGAATGTCTGATCCAACTCCAGATAATCCCAGCTAAAGAACTGTGGGATTTAAATACCTTTCGTTTGGCAACTGTTTTGTTTAGGAGATATGCTGTTTTATACGAATAATTCAAATTTTGTCAGATCTTGTTTTATCTCCGGATCTTGGAATTCCTAAGATATTCAATAGCGTTCGATAGGAGGACTACAATACCTATCACCTGGCACTTGATATGTACACCCTTCTCTGTAAGAAGGGTAAAACCGGCTTCCTATCGGAAGTCGAGTTGTTGGCGATGGCTATACCCTTCTGCTCCTGGTCGATGAGATTCGCCTACACATTGCGTGGACTCAACGGCAGGAGGGGAGACTCGGGCTGCGATTTAAAACACGCTGATTTAAATCCCCGCCGGGAATAGATTGTTCGTCGAAGGACTTGAGGTTCGCGCGGTGAATATTTCAGATGGTGGCGGTGCCATTATAAAAACAAGTGAAAACATTCTGGATGAGCTGCACACTTAGGTGAAGAAATGGATCATTGATAAAACCTAGTGAACTAGAATCACGATAGTAAAAAAAAAATAAAAAATTCAACAAACAAGAAAGAAGACAATATGGACTTCAAAAATACTCCAGGTTAATTTAAGGTGTTTCGTCTGAGATTGTTTTATTCTGTTCAAAGCCCATTCCTCACAAACCGAAGGTCGCCCACACAAACCAACACCATCACCGTGTAGGTAGAAGTTTCCCCTATCCGATGATGGTGTTGGTTTGCGTGGGCCCTTTTCTATTGTTGATCCAGAATAGTCCCCTCCAGGCGGGTTCGTATTGATGCGATTTGCTTGTGTTAGTGAGATGATGGGCAATTAAATGGTTTTGATCTATTAACTGCTTCGGACAGGCATTAGGATGGGGAATCCAAATCGGTTTTGCGGAATCTGTGACGGGTTCCGGTTATACGAATCCAAAAGTTCGATTGTGTAAACAACAATGATTTGACAAAGGCACAGAGTGTTGCCAGTAATTCCAAAGATAATGACAATTTCTAACTATGGGTGCCAAACAGTGCCAACGAGTGTGTCCAACTGTGCGGAGTGACCAACCTCTTGAAGTTTGCACAATTTTTCTGAAGATCTCAATTCTCTGGAAATTACAGAACTTCTCTAGAGATCATAGAATTTCTTTGAAGGTAAATTTTTTTCTGAAGTTCCCTGAACTTCTCTAAGGTTCCTGGATTTTTCTCAGACTTTCTTTGAAGTTCGCACAATTTTTCGGAAGTTTGCTGATTTTCTCAGAAGTTCGTAGAATTATTCTAAAGTTCTTAGACCGTTTCTTGTCTTCGATTACTAGTTTCACCTATCATCGCACACAAGATTGAATCGAGTCGACTCAATTTCGTCAAAGGTGGATTTGCTCAAAAGTGAGTTGAATGTTTCAACCGACCGTGCGGATTGTAGGGATCGGAACAATTCCATTTGTTAGACCGTAACGCACCACTTAGAGGTGATCTACCAGCGATACGGGCCAATTCCCACCCCCACAAAGAAGCGGGGGAGCGTCTCCCACAAGGATCAAAGATTTCTTTTCTCAGTTCTCAAAAAACGGCCGTCCTTATTTTTCACAACTAACTTTGAGTTTTTATTTTTAGCAATTTTTCAATTGTCGTAGTCGCGGTTCATTACTACTATAATATGCTCTCCTATGAAACAGAACGACGGAAAAAAAAGGAAAAGAAGCGAAGATGCGCTTCCTTTTTCTTCTTCTTCTTATTCGTCCTCTTCTGTTCTGTTCTGTGCATCCGATTGTTTTCGCTTCATGATTGTTGATCATCGTGTCACATTAATTAATAAATTGTAATTGTATAATAAAGTAACTGAATAATAAATGCAACGATTGGGTTGTTGTTGTTGTTGTTGTTGTTCTAGAATATTACTTGTTTTTTTTTTGTTTACTTTCCTTTATCTAACACACAGTGGATCGGAATATGTTTGTTTGTTTTTTTTTTCATCTTAATTGTTTCGCTGACCGAGTGACCGGAGAGAATAATTTCAGTTGAGTTCGAGAGGGGGATAAATTAACGTTTAAATTATAAGAGAAAGTGCAGTAATCGATTAAAGCCATAATGTTTTCATCGTAATTTTTTGTTTCTCGTTCTGCTCCTGTTTTGGTCACTTACAATTAATTCAACTATACAGAGAATTTCGAGATTTTTAGGTTAGGAATAAGTGGAAGATCAAATTTCTTTTAACTAAATTAAATTAATTAGGGAAGGTAATTTTAACGAAAAAAATAAACGAAATCGAATAAAGAGATTACACTTAAATGACTAACTTTCTTTTTTTATCGAGATACTTTAAAGAAGGTAGGAAGTGGAGAGCGATCCAAGATTTAGGCTAAAAGATTTTTCAGAAGAAAAAAAAAAACATGGAATTCAGCCAAGTTGTATATCACCTTACAAACTAGATAAAAAGGTACTCATATTGTTTCTTTTTTTCGCTTAGTAGTTATAAGTGTGTGTGTGTCTGTATCTGTGTAAAAACGATCGATTTCTGTTCCCGGAGCAAATGGGCCGGTTCTAGGAGTAAGATCATTTTCGTTTCGCAGATTCGTTTCCGTCGTCTCTAAGTTTCTAGTAGTCGTTACTTCCAACACCAAAAAAAGTGATTGCACAAAAAACCCCGATATACTTTGATTTGTTTTGCGATGATTTGTTCGCCGCTTCCCGCGTATTGAAGGAGGTTTTACCGTTCTTAGGCGTTCTTTTTCTTTCATTCGTTTTTTTTACTGTGTGATTTGGAACGAAAATTAATTTATGCCGGCCGAGCGAGGAGAGGAACGCAGCAAAATTATGATTTCCATACAATCAATCAAATTACATGGACGTTCCTCTTCTTGCACAATGGTGGCCGCCGCAGCCGCAGTAGCCCCAGAGAGTAGCCACCAGTTGCGGGATGAAAAACGAGAAAAGAACGGTAATTATTGGGTTTCTGCCTACGTCTGCTTCTTCTTGCTTGCTCCAATACACAAACGCGGGTTGCGGGAAGAAAGTGTTATATCTACAATTTATTGGAACAGTATCGGACGAAATGTTGGCAGCTGGGTTGAATTTTCGAATTTGGGTTAAAAGTCGGCGCAATCTCGGTAGAATTTGTTTTGAGTGCGCCGCTGTCAACAAACTTTTCCGATGTTCAATCTCATCTAGTAGGCTTTCGTTTTTCCAGTGCCGTGTGACAGGCGGAATTTGATCTTGGAAAGGAAAACTCCTCCAAGTGGTAAGTTGGATCGACAGTCGGTCGCTGCGAACTTTCCGTCCAATACTGTAGCAAATTAACTTCACATTCATGCTCGCTCGCTCGCTCGCTCGTTCGCTCATTCTGCCCCGTTCTCCAACTATATGCATACACTTTTCTGAGTTAATTGATGTACTTGTTCGAGTTAATAATTTCATTCAAATGCTTCTGTGTTGTGTCCCTTCTGTTTTTCCTCTTCCCATCTTTTCTCAACTTGATTTTTCGTTAACATCTATTCAGACTTTTGTATTCTTGTATTTTCATCTTCTGTGCTTTGTTATGTTTTGAGTTTCTTCGGATATAAAAGTGTGAGCTTATGCTTCTGCCACCAAAGTGTTGCTTTTGCGTGACCCCAATTTGCTTGTTTCAACAAACTAAAGCCAAGGGTGTAAAAAATTGTCCCACTTCCTCTGGGACCTTCTGTATTTCCTCTCTTTCAACAAAGGTAAAATCCTAAATCTGAGCACCGGCTAGGAGCCCTCCGAAAAAAAAAATTACAATCCTAGTGGGGGAAAAAACAAAACAATCAAGATGCTGACCCAGCCGGCACCTCCGTTCCCCTGTTCTCCTAAATCATCAATTATCTCGCGCACTTTCTGCTCTACATGCTCTACATGCTCTCCGATCGAGAAACAAAAGAAACTTGTTTAAAAAAATAAATTACACTAAAAAGCCTTAACTGGCGACTTTCCTCGTCCCCCATCTTCCTGCCTTGCACTGATAAACCTTAAACCTAACCTTACTCGTCCTACGATCGATATTAGTAAGTAGTATAAAATAATATTGCAGCAAATAAATAATTGTTAGTGTTTTCTTTTGTTGTTGTTGTTGTTGTTTGTCGATTCATTATCCTTTCGCATAATACGCGCACTCTTAACTAACAGCTCCTAAATAACTACTACTACTACTACTTTTATTACCACTACTACAACTACTCGCAGCACAAGGATAATGGACAAGCGCGGAGCGTCTACTTACTCAACAAGGGGTCGGAAAATCGCCTGCATCTTCTTCTTCTTCTTCATTTTCCACCAACTCCTTCTTGATCTTCTTCATCTTCTTCTCCGTCACCAACTTCCAACGTGCTGTCTTTTTGCTTCTCTCTCTAGTATCGGGAACTCTGCGGGGGACTCGCGACAACAGCTCTAGTTCTGCACCGGCATCGGGAACGAGCCGAGCAGGTTGTTTGCAAACTGCGAATTGGTAAACTTGAAGTGGCGCTTGTCGTAGAACTTGAGCAGGGCCGGCGAGTAGGGGTGCTTCTCTTTCAGGTGCAGGTAGTGCACCTCCGGTTCGTTGGTCGTGTGGCCGCACTCCTCGCACACGTACATCTGGATTGGCGGGATGAGAGAGGGAGAGAGAGAGGTTATTGGTTTTTCCTGAAATACGTGGATACTTGGAAGTCGTGTTGAGGTTATGGTCATGGCATTCCGTTTCAGGAACCAAATTCCGGAAGATCTGGATATTGACCGCCATAGTCGGACTATAATTTGCCGCATGGCTCTGTTCTGTCAGTGAGAAAAGTGGATCTCTGAAACTGCATAGTATTGGTAATTAAAAATTAGTCTGAATTGCTGTGTCGCATGTCCATATTCCAGTTAAAGAGGAAAGGTGGTCTCAATAAAAGGACTCCGGAAGATATTGATATTGACCACCATGACAAAAGTTGATGTTCAACGATTTTTGTAAATTTTCATGTGTCCATGGTTTTAAAATATTTACGGAATCAAATGAATTTCGGTAGTTTCTGAACGAACCGGCCAAGATGCCGAAGACGAAGACACTTCAATGTGGCCTGTGTGAAGATCCGGAGGACGAAAATATGGTCGCATGCGATCTATGCACCATACGAACTATAGTTTGTACGACGAAAAGGTATCCTCGGCGTTGTTACGGAGTGCTCGTAGTTGAACGTTAACGTCGATTTGTTGTAGAATAGAAGGACAATTGATTCTGCCCTGTACCTAGTCTGCCACAAACAGGGCCTTGTCGTATCTCTTCGACTCCACAAAGGATCCAGGTGAATTAACTGGCACTGACTTTCGTAGCTTGGAAGGCGATGAGGATCCCTCCAAGGCAATCGTCGAAGGGCAAACCAGATTGTACACTGTTTTGGTAATAGGGATTCCATGCAGGGCAGCAGTATTCTAACACCGACCGGACGAGGGATCAGTAAAGCGACTTCAAACAGCAGATGTCCGTGAAACTTTTAGCTATCCTGAAAATGAAGCCGAGCGTTCTGGATGCCTTGTCGATCACGTACGAGATATGCTGGCTGTATGTGAGTTGACAATCTAAGATGACTCCCAGATCCTTAATGTGATTCACAAGATGTACGTCAACGCCTTCTAGGATATAACTGAATGTAATTGGATGTTCAGCAATTCTAATTAGCCAATTATTAGCAAAAGCGTTGAGTTGGAGTTGGGGAAGGTGGCAGTCAGCGATGGCTCGGATTCGGAGATAGATTTTCATGTCGTCTGCGAACGACAGTCGTGGACCGTCGAGGACGAAATTGACATCGTTGAAGTACACAAGAAATATCAACGGGCCGAGGGCGGAATACCCGAAGTGGCAGGGAACGAAGGAGATCGGCAGTCGTCGATTGCAACTTCCAACTGACGATCAGATAGATAGGATGCGAACCATCGTAGGAGACTGCCGTTTATACCGAGCCTATCCAGTTTGGCGATCGCTATAAAGGGTGATACGGTCAAAATTTGGTCAAGGGAAAACGCGTGTAAATCGGTGAAATCGTTTATTTAAAAAATCAAATTAAATTTCATTTTCAAGTTCAATTAGTATAAAATTCAGGAAAAATATTCAGTTAGGCTTCCGCTTTTCCAAATCCGAATTGCCGGGCCTTACGCTTGACCCCTGCCATCAGATTTTGTACAGCCACCTTGTCCACCTTCTTCGCCGCAGAAAGCCAGTTTGCCTTGAACTGCTGCTCGCCCTTAGCAGTTTTTTTTTGGTCTTCTTTAGGTTCCGCTTGACAATAGCCCAGTATTTCTCAATTGGGCGGAGCTCTGGCGTGTTGGGAGGGTTCTTGTCCTTGGGAACCACCTGCACGTTGTTGGCGGCGTACCACTCCATGGCCTTTTTACCGTAATGGCAAGATGCCAAATCCGGCCAAAACAATACGGAACAACCGTGTTTCTTCAGGAAAGGCAGCAGACGTTTATTCAAACACTCTTTCACGTAAATTTCTTGGTTGACAGTCCCGGAAGCTATGAAAATGCTGCTTTTCAAGCCACAGGTACAGATGGCTTGCCAAACCAGATATTTCTTTGCGAACTTTGACAGTTTCATGTGCTTGAAAACATCTGCTACCTTTCCCCTTCCTTTTGCCGTATAAAACTCCTGTCCCGGAAGCTGCTTGTAGTCGGCTTTGATGTAGGTTTCGTCGTCCATTACCACGCAGTCAAACTTCGTCAGCATCGTCGTGTACAGCCTCCGGGATCGCGCTTTGGCCGTCGTATTTTGTTTATCATCGCGATTTGGAGTCACTACCTTCTTGTAAGTCGATAGTCCGGCTCGTTTTTTGGCTCGATGCACGGTTGTAGACGATACACCCAGCTTATTTGCGGCATCTCGGAGAGAGAGGTTAGGGTTTCGCTTGAAACTACCGGCAACTCTCTTTGTCGTCTCAGCGGCTTCCGGTTTTCGATTTCCCCCCGATCCAGACTTCCTGGCTGTCGACAAACGTTCCCCAAACACTTTAATTACATTTGTAACGGTTGATTTGGCAACTTTTAGCGATTTTGCCAACTTTGCGTGCGAGTAGCTTGGATTTTCGCGATGCGCGAGCAAAATTTTGATACGCTGCTCTTTTTGCTTGGACGGCATTTTGACAACTGAAGAGTGAATTCCAAAATCAAAATAGGAGCAACATTCTACACACACACACCTTCAAAATGAGGGGTGTTCAGGTTTTTTAAAAGCAAAATTGAAAGAAATACGTCAAGTTGATATTGACCAAATTTTGACCGTATCACCCTTTAGATATGGCACACAACGATGTGATGTCGCGATAGTTGTCGATGTTTCCTTTAGCATCCCTTCTTATGCACTGGAAACATCTCAGCTGACTTCCAGCAGGACGGAAACACCCCACTGGAGAGGGACATTTCGAACAGAAGACAGAGAGTAGCCACCAGGCTATCGATGTATTGCTTGAGAAAGTTGCGAAGCTGCCCTAGTTATCATAGCGAGGTCGATGTTGATAGCTGCCAAATATTGACCAGACATTGGAACATTACTGGCTGCTAGAGAAACGTGCTCGTCAGGTAAGTTCTCATCCGAAAATACACTCGCAAACATGGTTGACAACAGACGGTAAATATCCTGAGGGGATGAAGCTTCTTCGCCGTTCAGTACTATAGTCGATGAAAGGCCAGACATAATTCCAAAACAGTTTTCGGGTGAGATCGAAGCTAATAACATTGGCGACTGGTTCGTTGATACGCATGATTGATCCTCGCATAATGGTCCTTGAGTTGTAGGGTGTACTTGGTACTTGGTGTATTTTCTTAGCGCGGCTCTTTTGGAAGACTTTAGAGTTGGAGAAAGCTCACATGGAGCAGGAGAAGCTGCAACGTGAGAAGGAGGCCGAACTCGAATGCCGTCGCTTGGAAGAAGATCGTCGTCAAAAAGGTTGCAACGCGAAAAGGAGACGGAACTGGAACGAAATCGACTGGAAAACGATCGTCGACTGGACGATGAAAAGTCCCGTTCAGACCTGCTTCGGAAGCATCTCGCCGAAAAGTATCGGATTTTAAACGCCCCATTTGAGGGATCAGCTGGTAGAGGCAGTTTGATTAGTTGTGGTCGATCGATGGAGCAAAAGCCCTTCCGGACCAGCAGCAGAGGAGACGAGAATATTTTCGAGAAACGGAGTGTGAGCAGAATGCAGAAAACACCGAACGGGGACGGCTGTATAGGATGTGGCTGGAAGAGGAGAAGCGTCGTGAAGAGTTCCGGAAGAAGTTGGAGCAGAGGGGTTTTACGGAGAAGTATAACATTGCTAAAAGGGCAGCAGAATTGATGGACAATGTTGAATATGAGAAATCAAACCCACCTGAGGCCTCCGGTTCTACCCAGGATTCCTGAAGAAAATAAATCCGGGATCAAATCCAGGTTTGAATGTTCCAAGAGGAGGAACTCGCCCAGATCAGGCCCTGCTCAACCCAATCGCGGAGCATCCAGCCTGACGAACTTACATCTGGCAGCCCGCCAAAGGATTTACCCAGCTTTTCCGGAAACGGAGTCGGTTTCTACTTCTTGCTGCAGTCCCACGTGTGATCGATACTATGAGAATTTCTCTTTGGCAGACCGGAGATTTTGATCAATCAAATCGCTTATCGCTTACGGGATGACAGTAGCGAAGCACATTTGTCCAATCCATAGTTGCTGCATGAACTTGTCGAGAAGCTTCCAACGGAGATCAAGCTGAAGTGGGTGGACTTCAAGGACGCTGTACCGACGGTTAGCCTGGACACTTTTGGGCGGTTCGACCAGCGACATTGGCGAAGGCATCGAAAGATGAAGTGAAAAAAAAGCGATTATTCCAAGGCTCGAGGATTCGTCAATCAACACAGCGCTTCTCGTGCGTCAGATGAAACACAAGGTGAAACAAACACCAGCGGAAAAGGTATTTCCGATCTGTAGCAAAGTAGGCCATGGAATGGATAGTTGCAGTAAATTCAAAGCACTGAATTCTAATGAACGTTGGAAGATGATGCGGCAGCACAATTATTAGAACTTAACTTAACAAGTACAAGTATTAAGAACTTAAGTATTCTCTAAACCGTGGATCGCTTTAAATCTAGCAAAACTCAATCCGATTCACAGCAAAAACCAGTTTCTATTTGGGCTTAAATCAAGTTCATCCACACCATGGCCGGTCGAGAGGGTCTTGTCGATACGGCAGTCAAAACAGCTACAGCGGGTTGACTCCAGCGACCGACGGTTGGTCAAAAGCTACCTATGGTACGAACTAGTTGGATCCCGTGATCATGAGAATCAAAAACAAACCTGGAGACATTGAACGTTAGTTTATGCACGTTTGTGTAGTTGGGACGCAAATAAATATTAAGCCGCCTGTGGTGGAAATTTTGAAGAAGTCTGTTATCGTATCATCGAGGAATTGAATAGGACATTGTTTGTATATCCGACAAATTTTGACTACGCTTGGGCTGGGTAATGCATTTTTGCATCAGAGGATCAGAGCATGATTTTCTGCAAGAGCTAGCTCGTATCAAGGGAGCCCAGTGCGATCGGTCAACTGTAAGGCCTTGCTCATTACTGAAAATTTGATTCGAGGCTTTATTAAAAACTGGATCGAGGAAGTTGCTCCTAGGGTGGAATTGAATTCTCACCCATCAAAGTTCTGACTCACTTTAGTCGGGAAGAATTTGACAGGGAGCAGGTGGTAAATTGCATCCATCATCGATCGGGTACGCCTTCGTGTCTGTAAGGAATCAGCAGTTCAACGGGACATCGATCCGGAATCGGGTGGACGTGGTGAACTCCGTACAGATTAGATGGCTTCCATTTCCTCTTCCACCTCCTGCTCTGCAAACGCTCTAATGAGAATGAAAAGAAGCTGAATGCTTGCCTTGATCCATCAGAGAAATTAAGAATGTAAA
The DNA here is from genome assembly GCF_037179485.1 of Ochlerotatus camptorhynchus. Classification (NCBI taxonomy): domain Eukaryota; kingdom Metazoa; phylum Arthropoda; class Insecta; order Diptera; family Culicidae; genus Ochlerotatus; species Ochlerotatus camptorhynchus. The sequence goes on along the minus strand of NW_027040632.1, from coordinate 1,968,597 downwards.
CGCAATAAAAAAAAGTCATAACTCGTGGAATAGAGACACATTGATAGGCACACTTTGATTGAAACCTTGTTCGGCACAGTGCTTGGCACAGCTCAAGCACTCGGCATGGATTAAGGTGTGCAGAGTTGAATACCCCTTGGCAGATTCTTTATGAGGAATCACCTTCCTTATTCCTGTCGGCGGCCCAAGGATTGTACACTCTTTCCCTTTACAGTCTAAATCAACAGCTAGCCCACAAAACTTCCAGTCCGTCAGTACATGCGAACTTCTTGGAAATGCTATGTCTCGAAAGCCTACCCATAGAGGATGTTGCTGTGCAATGTAATCCAAGATGGCGGCCATCCGTGTTAGAAATATTGTCAAATATCCTACAATATGGGTATTTCCGGAAAGAGACTGACGATACGATGTCAAAATTCAATGTCCGCCAACATTTTAAAACCTAAGAAATCGGCCATCGGTTTTAGAAAAAAAAAACTGTCGAATACCCAACAATACGGGTATTTTCGGAACGAGGACGACTTGTGGATGTCAAAATTCAAATACGCCACAGTATGGGTATTTCAGAAACAAGGAAGACGTGTTGTAGAGGTCGAAAATCGATGTTGGACACCATTTTGGAATGCAAGATGGCGGCCATCAGTTTTAAAATTCTGAAAAATTCCCAAAAATATGGGTATTTCCGGAACGAGGATGTCGTGTAGGTGTCAAAGTTCGATGTCCGCTGCCATTTTGAAATCATATTTGGCGGCCATCAGTTTTCTAAAAAAAAAAACTATCAAATACCCAACAATATAAGCATTTTTGGAACGTGGACGATGTGTTGATATCAAAATTCGACGTCCCCGCCGAGGCATACTGAGATGACCATACCACACTATCCTGAGCTGTGAGCACCCATACCAGGTGACTCATTGCATAGTTGAAAATTCGATTTGAATTGTTGCGTCGCTAACTTCTGATCGATTGTGCGCAGCTCTTGTTTCAGTTCACGATTGGCCCCCACACATGTGTAGGTAGGCTGCTGATCGAGGCGGAGTCAATGCTGAACTCAAGACCCCTTACGTACTTGCAAATCGACTCAGAAGCTCCTGAAGCATTGACACCGAAGTGGGGTAAACCAACCGACCATGGAGCCACTAAACGAAAAGGTGGTATCGTACACCAACTGGAACATATACCAGCACCTGCTGGACCAGTTTTGGAGTCGTTGGGTTCATGAATACCTCCCAACGATCACGAAACAAACAAAGTGGTTTACCGACCTGGTAGTTGCGGTGGAGGATCGTCTATGCAATGGATGGCTAAGGGGTCGAGCGCTACGGGTATTCCCGGGTCGTGATAGGCGAATACGAAGCACAGAGGTAAAGACCGTTACAGGAGTGCTAAAAAGACCGGTGACGAAGCTGGCGGTTCTGGAAGTTGGTGGTACAGCAAGAGAGGACTCAGAGCAATACGGGTACGGGAATGTTACGAACGGCAACCGGTCAGCGATCGACATATCTACGAGTCCCTCTTTTGGATCGCCAAATCGATCAGATGTTCATAACAAAACTAAATCAACCAGAAACCAGAGCCATCTTGCATCATGAGAGAATATCCGAGATATCTAGATAGAGCTGGAATTAGGGCGTAACAGCTTTTGTAAAGAATGACTTTTTTCGATGAAAGTTAGGGCTCGCCAACGCAAATCAACAACACCATCGGGTAGAGGAAGACTTCCCGTACCCGACGGTTATGTTGGTTTGAGTGAGTGTGCCTTGAGTTCCCAGAAATCGTCAATAGAAGTCATTGTTTACAAAAGCTGTTACGCCCTAATTCCAGCTCTATCTAGATATGTGATTTGAATTGATGAACAGTTTGAGATCTTGTATTAAATAGTACCTGATCAACTTGAAGTCTTGAAAAAATATCCAGACGACTTTATAGAGAACAACTTAGGAATAATTTCTAAGCTGCCGTGTTTCTGAAAAATACGATATGGCCGATGGAATACTTGGATATCTTTAGAATGATAACTGATCAATCTGAAATCTAGAGATCCTATTTGACCCGAAACTGGCCTCTTGTGAAGCGAGTCCAGTTACAGCAAGTCCACAGACTACCCGTGGAGTCGACCGGGAAATCTTTCACAACGAAACTGGTTCGCTTTGCTTGCCTTCCAAGCCAACTGCAAACCCATCCAAAACCTCAACTTCCTTCGAAAAAAAAGTGACCCCCCCCCAAATGAATTCAATACCCACCTTCGTGCGCCGCTCCTTGTACGCATACTGGTGCTGGACGCCGTGCACCTTCAGGCAGTGCGACTCCAGCGAGCACCGCTGGGTGAACGACTTCTCGCACAGATTGCACTTGTACGGCCGGACGCCGGTGTGCGTCCGGGTGTGCCGCTTCAGGTCGAACGTATCGTTGAATCCCTTGCCGCAGAAGGTGCACAGGTAGCGCTTGACGTCGGAGTGGCACTTCATGTGCCGATTCAGCAGCCGCTGCAGGGTAAACGATTTCTGGCATATCCGGCAGACGAACTTGTTCTGCTCACCGCCGGTGGCGCCACTGCACTCGTCCTGCACCTTGAGCACTTCCGTTTGGTGCAGCAATTTGGTATGGTGTTTGTCTTCGTCCCGCAGCCGGCCGGGGATGTTCTCGACGGCCAGCGGATTCTTGATACCGTGGCCACCGTTGACGAATTCCAGCTGCACTTCTGCCGGCAGGCCGAGCTGTTTGACGAGGAGTGGGGAAAATACATGGGATTAGTGTCGATGGTCGGATTATGAGCAACTTGGCGAAATTTCACGCAGATGGACTTCCTAGTTCCGGAGATGTGACGTTCTAAAGTTGCGAAGCGGAGCGATAGACAAGAGAAAAAGAAGAAGAAACAATAGTCGACAGTGAATCATTTGTACAGAAAGGTAGCTTCTTTTGTTGCGAAATACAAACATACAGCGTTGTTACAGATAATCTACTATGGCTCTGAACCATTTGGTGGATTATTTTAACTTTTGGTTAAAATTTGACAGACGGAAAGTTATCAATTAACCCTGCTATCCGAGCGTGGTTAGTTCTGACAGACAAGAAGTTAAATTTTGACAATCGTGGTTGAGTTCTTCTCGAAAACCGGTCGATCGACAGCACAGGGATTTTCGAACATTGAGAATAACTTTCGAAATGTCACTTTTAACCACGAGTTAAATTTAACTCGGCAAATGGTTCACAGCCTATGATGATTTGAAAACCAGCTAAATGTCATGATGGGAATCATTGTGTGAGTGAGAGTTTGTGTTTGTGTGTGTGTTAGGCAACGCTTACCCTTTGCTGTAAAACGTTCAATTTGACGTCGGCCACAATCGGGGACAGGGGAATGGTGGACAAGGTGGTCGTAGAGCACGGTGAAGCCGGTGACGACGACGACGATGACGATGACGTTGACGCGGAGGAGGAAATCGGATAGAACGATCTACTACTAGTGGAGGATCGACTTACATTTTGGATGGTTGATGCGACGACGTGCGGCGGTGGTGGTGCGATGACGGGTGAGGCCGCACCGAGAGCCACGACAGAGTGTGGGCCGTGTCCTGAAAGGCCAGCGGCGGCGGCTGCGGCCGCTGCTGCAGCTGCAGCCGAAGACGACGAAGAGGATGGAGGGGATGAGGAGGAGGATGGGGATTGGAGGGAATGGCTGTTGGGTGACGGGAGGGATAGGTTACTGTGGGAGTCGAGGTCAAAGTTGCTGAGGGAATGGAACTGATGGGAGGATTGGTAGCTTGGGGGATTCTCCTGATGGTTGTTTTGCTGATGGTGGGGTTGCATATATTTGGGGGTGTTGTTGTTGAAGTTGGTGTTGTAGTTGCGGGAGAGGAGCAGGTGTTCCGGGTACTGATCGAGACCATCGTGATGGTCCACTTGCTGCAGGGACGTTGACACGGAATCAGGGGTTAGAGAAGGCGTTGAGGTTAGTTCCAGGTCATTGCAGCTACTGGACTGTTCGTCCGACGGGAGTCGGTTCAGGAAGTGGCTCAGGTCGACGGCATCGGTAAAGCTGTCCAGCAGGGCGCTATCTCCCGGCGAGGAGAAGGTCAGTGTCGCGGTGAGATGTAGCGGATCGACCCCGACGCCGTTCATTTCGGCCATCATGGAATCGTTGACGTCGTAATTTCCGTATAGGTTGGAAAAGGAGTCCATCTTGGAGTCGTAGTCCAGATCGGCTTCGTCTTTCAGGGCGATTCCGTAGGCATTCTGAAGCATTGAGTATTGTTTGGACGGGTTACTGCTGTTCCCGTTAGCATCCGTGTAGGCTCCGATATTGGTGAGATCCTGTGTCGTGTCGCAGTCCAAGTTGTTCCAGTTGGTGTTCAAGAATCCTCCGTTGGCGTTGTATCCGTTCAGACCGGCGTTGCCTCCTTTCAGACTTTCGTAGAAAGGTGGAAGCGATCCGGTCGGCGGACTGTTCGGTCCATAGTTGGATCGCCCATCGCGTCCTCCCATACCACCTCCGGCTCCTCCTCCACCGATTGCACCACCAGTGCCTCCACTGGCTCCGCCAATTCCTCCGGATCCCGACGAGAAGCTGATACTTCCACCGCCGCTGTGTCCAGTGTGACCACCTCCGGCTTGTCCTCCACCGCTCGACGAACGGCCATGACCGGCTGCAGCCTGCATGATTCCATTCAGCTTGCCGTACCGGTAGCGCATTGACAGCAGGTGCTTCCGTAGGATAGCTTCCCTCCTGGCCTCTCGGATCATCTTCTCCTTTTCTTCGTCCTCTTTTTTGTTCTCCTTGCCGTCCTCGCATCGTTTTGGTATGTGATAATCAATGGGCTGTTCCTGTTCCGGTTCCAGCTCCGGTGCTCGCACTTTCAGATCCACAGCCTTGGGACTGCTTTCAGGGCTTGAAACTGTGGTTCTTCGAGGTGACTGTGCGGCTACTGCGGGAACTCTCTGGATGACGGAACATCGCACCACTGGACCTGGTGCCGGTGGAGGCGTCGGAACTCGGTCCTTCGGGGGAGGTGATCGTGGCTCCACCGACACCACCGGACGCTCCTCCGTGATCACATTGCGTTCTTCCCGGACCACCGGCTGTGACTGATTGCTGGGAGGATCTTTCTTCTCTATCGGCGGCGGTTGAGGAGTAATTGGCCGAGTGGGAGGGTACACTTTCCGTTCGGCTTGTGTCAACACGTGCCCGCGGCTGCCGCCATATGGAACATCGCCTCCGGTGATCGACGAGAAGAAACGACGTACCGGCGTCGTTGCTGTCGTCGGTTCCGATTGCTGCTGCTGCTGCTGTTGCTGTTGTGATTCTTTGGCGAAGCTGCGCTGAAGGAAGAGGGAGACCCCTGATGGGGAGCCAGGACTGCTCCGGTTGTTGACTGACAGGTTCTGTGCGGCCTGGACGACCGAGCTGAAGATCGACGACGATGGTGAGGATGACGTTTCCCGGCATGGTGGGCTCAGACGGTTCTCCTCGCTGAAGATGTCGCGATCTGTGGAAGAATGGGAAGAAGAAGAAAGTCAGGTTAGAATAGAGCAGAAACAAATTGGCACTAATTTGAAGAAGTCATGAACGTGGGAGAGAATAGAACCGATTCTGACACGCAGGTTTTTTTTTTCTCTCGCAGCTATATAGGGGGAATCAGCTCGAGGGCAACGCTTGGATGATGAGCTATTGTTTCCATAATTCATATGTGAACTAAGAGCATCGAGTTGGCTAAAGTCAGGTCAGTTTTTCTCAGAATTGTTCAGTGCGAGCGAGAAAGCGAGTCAAGGCAGACTAGATAGACGGAAACGAGAAACGAGATACCAATCACAGAGCCTGCTGCGGGCCAGTGCTGATCTGGTTTCGGTTTTAGGGTCCGGTAATTACCTCTAAGGGGAGCTAATTTTGACTTTTCCTGTTAAATGGAGGATGGCGGTGACCCAATCGAGCCTTCAAGGTTCTACCCCCATCGAAAGGTGGGGACCATAACATTGAAATTCCACGCACGTTTGAGAGGCGGGTTGGCGGGTGGCTGTCGAATAAAATGAGAAACAACACGATCGCAGGAGGAGGGGAGCATGGTGCACCGAACCAGCTCACCTTGCCATTGTGAGGTGCTGTGCTGGTTGGTTGGTACCCGTTGCGTCAATTCGAAACATCGGCAAACGAACGGACGGTGCTGGTAGGTGTCGGTCGGTGTGAACCGCTAAAAGTAATTTGCAACTGCTTATATTGCGCGCACTTGGCAGCTGAGTGATGTGTGTGTTCGTTTGGCTTTGCTCCCGTTCTGAACCGGTGTGCGCGAGTTCCGTTCCGTCCGGTTTGGGTTCGGAGGATGCGGAGAACGTGAGCACAGGTGTCACATGGGACTCCCGTGTGTTGCCTTGCGTGCGTCTATTGCCATCTAGGTTTGTTTTGTTAGTTGAATGCGCAGCACTTTTGAACGGAGTGCTTTGAGAATAATCAAAAGAGCCGTGACAATTTAGAGCAAAATTTTAACAATGTTTACACTGTTCTACAATTAAGCCACGCCGTCAGCAGCGTTTTGTCTATCTCACAGGAATTCTAACAACTTGGTCGAACATTTTTAATTTTGTATGAAAAATTTATCAGAATCTGAATCAAGTTTGGATAATCAAATTGTGTGGTAACGACTCCAGACGAATTCCATGTCACAAATGCGGACGTTTTTAAAAGTTGATTATCTCAGCCTACTGTGCTCAAAATTGACTGTACATTTTAGCACAGTTTAAGCATTTTGGATCTTGTAATTTTATTTTATTTTCAAAATGGCGTCTTTGACATCAATATATTATAGCCCGCAGGCGTCACTTCTGATCGAAATGACGTCTGAGATAAAGTTATAGGGAATAAATCTCTATTACGTTTTCGAAAGGGACGTATCAGCTTTTGTAAACAATTCATTTGATCGTCAATTCGGGGTAAACTAGTAGCTCGCATACGCATACTAACACCACTATCAGGACATTTTCGCGATTCGGCAGGTCATTTGTTCATCGATCCACATACGAAACAATCGATCGAGATCAGCTATGGCAGATTATACATGAGTATGAATTTCCGGATATGGCGCTGTTCGAGTATCGGGAACACTCTCGAGCAGTGTTGGCTAAAATCAAGATCAGAAAATCAAAATCAGCTATCTTCTTTCAAGATCGATTTCACCTAAAATCACAGGTACCAATATTACAAGCCGTGATTTTCGATTCCCAAAATCAACCAGCATCAATATCAACCAAGATCGAAATCATCGAAAATCATAGGATTAGAAGGTATGTTAAATTCAAGAATCTGGGACATTCCGAAATTCAAGTCAGCATTCCCGGATGAAATTTAAATGGTAGATTTCAACCCAAGATGGCGATTTTCCGCTTCTACTCATCGAGCCCATTATGTAGATACCCATAATGCATGGGTTTAGATGCATATAGGCTGTTGGGCGGTCACCATGTTGGATTTTGGTCCGCCATCTTGAATTCTAAAATGGCGGTGGATTTTGATTTTCCTCTTCTACTCATCGAGCCCATTTCAGTATTGCCCAGTTTGAGATCACCAGTTTTTACACATTGATGATGATTGCTAGTCCCAAGCACCGTCTATTGGTGCTCTGTGTAATTACAGCTGATCTGGCAATAACAGAGTAGCAACCGTGGGCGGTCATTCATGCTCATGCTCATGCTCATGCTCTACTCATCGAACCCATTCCATAGATACCCATATTACATGGGTTTAGATGCATATTCGCTGTCCGGAGGCCGCCATATTGGATTTTGGTCCGCCATCTTGAATTTCAAAATGGTTGCGGATTTTGATTTTCCACTTCTACTCATCAAGCCTATTCTGTAGGTACCCATATAACATGGGTTTAGATGCCGCAAGAATTGATTTTGATCCCTAATTCCAAGATGGCTGACCAAAATCCAATATGGCGGCCTCCAGACAGCGAATATGCATCCAATCCCATGCAATATGGGTATCTACGGAGTGGGCTCCATGAGTACAAGTGGAAAATTGACATCCGCTGCCATTTTGAAATTCCAAATTCAAGCTTCAATTCTGTGCCATCGACATCATCGGCGCCGATTCCAAGTAAAACCTCTCTAGCCGAGCGATTTGATGTGATTAAATATTGGGCAGGTGTAAAGGTCTTGGTACCAGAAATGTGCCATCTGGCGATGGTAGTGCTGTCACCGCCAACGCTTAGGTGACAAGCGTATACAGACCTAATGGTTCTCAAATTGAATCCTGACCTGATCCCAGAATTAGCGTTGATGCAGAGTGAAACATTTTGCACTTTCATTTTGAAGCTATGAATGCTCTTTTCAATCGCAACATGAAAGTAAAATTCCTCACGTGTTGTCATGAAATCTATCACGTCTTACATTTTCACCTTAAGAATGACGGCGGATGTCGAATTTCCACTTCTACTCATCGAGCCCATTCCGTAGATACCCATATTGCATGAGTTTGGTTGCATATTCGCTATCTGGAGGCCACCATATTGAATTTTGGTCCACCATCTTGAAATCCAAAATGGTGGCGGATGTCGATTTTCCCCTTCTACTCATCGAGCCCATTTCGTAGATACCCATATTGCATGGATTTGGATGCATATTCGTTGTCTGGATGCCGCCATATTGGATTTTGGTCTGCTATCTTGAATTCCAAAATGACGCGGATTTCTATTTTCCACTTCTACTCATCGAGGCCATTCTGTAGATAGCCATATTGCATGGGCTTAGATACATATTCGCTATCTGGAGGCCGCCATATTGGATTTTGGTCCACCATCTTGGATTCCAAAATTTCAACGGATGTCAATTTTTCGCTTCTACTAATCGAGCTCATTCCGTAGATACCCATATTACAGGGGTTTAGATGCATATATGCTGTTCGGCGGTCGCCATATTGGATTTTGGACCACCATCTTGGATTCAAAAATGGCAGCGGATGTCGATTTTCCACTTCTACTCATCGAGCCCATTCCGTAGATACCCATATTGCATGGATTTGGATGCATATTCGTTGTCTGGATGCCGCCATATTGAATTCCAAAATGGCGGTGGATTTTAATTTTCCACTTCTACTCATCGAGCCCATTCCGTAGATACCCATATTGCATGGGCTTGGTTGCCTAATCGCTGTCAGAAGGCCACCATATTGGATTTTGGTCCGCCATCTTGGATTCCAAAATGGTGGCGGATGTTGATTTTCCACCTCCACTCATCGAGCCCATTCCATAGATACCCATATTACATGGGTTTAGATGCATATTCGCTGTCCGGAGGCCGCAATAATGGATTTCGGTCCGCCATCTTGAATTCCAAAATGGCGGTGGATTTTGATTTTCCACTTCTACTCATCGAGCCCATTCCGTAGATATATTGCATGGATTTGGATGCATATTCACTGTCTGGATGCCGCCATATTGGATTTTGGATTGGATATCTTGATTTCCAAAATGGTGGCGGATGTCGGTTTCTTACTTTCACTGTAATACCAAAGTAATGATTTTCCGTTTGGTGATCTTACCTCAAACTCGGCTAAGGTTAAAATCAGCCTTGATTTTCTGTTTGTGATTTTGATGATCTCAAGATCGATCATTAGTGATTTTCGGCCGTTCCTGATTTTGGATTTTTTGGATTTTTCCCATCACTGCTCTCGACTTCCTTTGAATCTCGAAGGGGAGAACGACAAGGTGATGGACTTTCGTGTTTGAAGAGCTAGGATATAGACACGAGAGGCACGATCTTCAGAAAGTCCATCCAGCTTCTTGGCTTCGCCGATGACATCGACATCGTGGCTCGAAACTTTGAGACGATGGCGGAAACGTACATCAGACTGAAGGCTAAAGCTAGGCGGATTGAACTTGCCATCAACGCATCGAAGACGAAAAACATGAGAGCAAGAAGTTCTAGGGAAGACAATGTTTGCCTCCCACTTCGTGTTCAGATTGACGGTGATGAAATCGAGGTGGTTGATGAGTTCGTGTATTTGGACTCACTGGTGACCGCCGAAAATGATACCAGCAGAGAAATTCAAAGACGCATTATGGCAGGGAATCGGAGGACGCTCCGGTCGCATAAAATTCGCCGTCGCACGAATTTGACTATCTACAAGACGCTGATTAGACCGGTGGTCCTCTACGGCCACGATACCTGTACTAAGCTCGTGGTGTTTTCGAACGGAAGGTGCTGCGTACCATCTACGGTGGAGTGCAGATGGATGACGGAATGCGGAGGAGGCGAATGAACCACGAATTGCACCAGCTGCTGGGAGAAGCATCCATCGTCCACATTGCAACAATTTGGCGACTACGGTGGGCTGGGCACGTCGTAATAATGCCGCGCGACGACCCAGTGAAAATGGTTCTCGAAAGCGACCCAACAGGAACAAGAAGAAGAGCCGCGCAGCGGGCAAGGTGGATCGACCAAGTAGAAGGCGACCTGTGAACCCTTCGCAGACTACGAGACTGGCGAAGTGTGGCCATGGATCGAGTAGAATGGAGACGACTTCTTCGGACAGCAGAGGCACAAAGGCCTTAACCTGATTGATTACTCAGACATAGAAATAAACTTATTTTGATACAAACAATGAACAATGGATTGTCGGCTCCGTAAAGCCAACGCGCTTGTGCCTTTCAAATAAGCGAACTAGATTAAAATAAAAAACAAATTACGTAGACAAATATTTTGAGATTTGCAATCAAATTCCCGGTTGGCTTCAATTCCCGGTTAATTCCTGGTTCTCCCGGTTGAGTGACCACCCTGATGTATGAGATAAATGTGGCATAATCACAATGGGAATATCGTAAGATTTCAGCGTGTTTACCTTTGAAGATTTCCTATCGGGGTTAGCGATGATTGACAGCTGCGACTGTGCTTTCTTCGTTGCGAAAATTCAATGCTTGCTACGATTGATTGCTGTGCATCGGCAATCAATAGTTATCGGTGTCCATAGAAACTCAAACACCGCTTCCTTGAAGCCGACGGCGTCAGGAAACCATTCTGCTTGACCCCATTTTCCGAGACCGTGTGGCGTTGAACCGTTTAATGGCTGATGTCGATGATGGTTCCAGCACAGCCAATTTCCAACCGTCGAACATCATTCGTCCAGCCAACCAACGATTTCGTAACAGTTCTCCGTATTAAATTGGATAATTACCCAGCGTGAAACGGCGTATGGCCGGCAAGAGCGGTAGCAGCAGTAGGCAACTGTTGCTGCTGCTGCTGCTGCTGCTGCTACGGAACCGAAATTCGGGAAAACCTTTTCTTTGACACATGCAAAACATGTGAGAAGCTGCCTATTCCATGTTGAGAAAATGAGCCTACCTCCTCGTCCCAGCCACCTTTTGCACAACAGTTTGACCTTAGGCCCGTTAATAACAACAACAACCAGCGAACGTGAAAGAAGAAACCGGAAAGAATGCACCCCCCCTCCCTTCTTTGCACCGTGCATGGTCGTCGTCGTGTATTGTGTTGGAATTGGAAGGAAGACCTCCTGTCGTAGGAAATGGCTACAAGTGTTTCGTTGTTCATTTTCGACCATATGCTCGCTCTTAATTACTGTTTCCCGAAGAGAGCAACATCATTCTTGGGCGGGTACTCCTACCATCACGTCGGAGAGGGGTGTACCAGAGGGAGGAGAAGAGGAACAAATTGGTTCACGAACGGACTTCCGTTCAACGCTCGGTACCGGGAAAAGGAGAAGAAGAACTCTATTATATCGATCTAGAACTAATTGGAGCTTTACAGTATCAAGGTTATGTATGTTTCCCTATAATTTCTGTGTTTGTTTATCCTTGTGGAAGGAATAATAAAAATGAAAATATCAATAACTCTTTGTTAGAAACACGGTGGGCTAGAGGCTCTCCCGAACCACAATTATCACAGTCGAATTTCTCATTTAATTTCGCCATGTCGAATGTAGGTGAATTCCACACATGGTGGTTTTTCATATTTTGACAGTTAAGTGAGGCACCCTACACGAAAAAAGTTACTTTGTTGTTCGACAAATTGTCACTGTGCTCGACTGTGATAATTGTCAAGCCTAAGTTGGTTCAAATGTCGCAGCGAAATGATGATCGACACTCAAAACGATCATGCAAAGCACAATGTCAAATTTGAATGTTATTTTTCATTTCTCTGATCCACACACTGAACCAAATCGTCCCTGTGTTATAGACTGATTTGGCGTTCAACTAAATCGGTTTTGCATTTTCAACAGTATACGCTTGAGTAGTCAGTAGTCAGTTGCCAATAGAAAATGCAACGACATGGTGAAACAAATCTTACAAACTTAGCTGAACGTTCGGTGAAACTTTGAGACTCATTTCAAAAGCTATTTAACTAAATTTCAATGTCACTCCACCCTTGTTTAAATTTAGTTAAGTTTTCGTTGTTTTGAGCCTGACAACTAATAAATTAAAATGCCTGAATTTCACCAAACATTTCAGCTGTTAAAAGTTCGTTAAGTATGAGAAACGTCTTCCGCGATTCATGCCCTTTAAGATTGAATACAGAATAAATGTCTTACAATTTTGCAACTTCCCCGCTCTTTTATACAATTCTTAAAGTTGCAAAGAAGTCCACTCAAAGATACGAACGACTCTCCCCACAAAGCCGTTCCAACTGGTTTGCCTGTCGTCCCCGTCTTTCAAGGAAAGAAATTTTCAGATTTTTATTATTCTCATCAGATTCCTTTCCCGCGGGACCGACACCGACAGAGCGAGCTTCTCGGGGCGGAAACCGGTTTTATTTTTATTTCAATGTGCTATTTCTATACTTTCAACCAGTTGCGCTCAGTTATTGTTGTTGTTGTTTGTTTGTTGTCTTTCTCATCCGCACCATTCTTGCGGGACCGAGCGTCGCTGGCTGATGTTCTTCTTGTCCAGTTAAGTTCCTCCACATTATACCGCTTCTTGCAGGAATTGTGTGATGATTTTCAACTCTTTTTCGTTTTGTTTGAGTAGCGTATAGGCTTTGGAATCGACAAAAGACTTGCACGGTGCGAAGCGACGAGCCCGCGTCCGCTATCAATCGTCATCGCGCATAAAATTACTCAGCTATTATTCATATTCGTGATGCGTGATGATGTTGATGATGATCGAATCCACCGCTGTCATTCGGGTTATTTTATTTGTTTGTGCTTTAAAAGGAATCGCGTTTCCTTTCCCGCGCAGAATTACAGAACAAACAGACTGAGAAAAAAAAACGGCGACTCGACCTACATATTTTAATAAAAGTGACCGTCGTCGATCGTCGCTCAACCCACACACATAGTAGGCTGTTCTGTTGTGTGTACAGTTCCTTTTCCGACAGCAGCGCCTGCTACTGCACATTTTCACACATACAAAGGTGGCAGGTAGGTAGTGTTGCATAAGGCTTAATGGGACTGTGCGAAAAATCAGGCCTACTGCCTAGCTATTCCTCGCAGTCGGACTCGCAGCGATCTTGGATTTTTTCATTGTCAATGATGACGACGCCGCTGCCGCCTTCTAGTTTACCTTCGCATCGTCGTCGCCGTCGCCACCGCTCCTTCCTCGCATTTTAGTATACATAGGCTCTTGTTCGTAATAGGCATCTCGCGAGCAAGTTGCGTTTGCGGTTACCCTTGATATGCAGATCGATCGCTCGCGGTTGGTGGTGCTGGTGGTGGAGGCGCGGTTATGGAGTGCCCAAGTTCACCTTCTATACAACATGTCCGGAACATGTTGTTTGGCTCCGTCGAATGTGGCGAAGAGAGTTCCGTTTTTGCTGGCGGTCGCGGCTTGCACTTGATGCAGTTTGAGGAAGTTTGAGTTTCCTGCAGTATACTGGGAACAGTCACTCTGTCGGGGCCGTGTGTAGTCACTTGTGGGTGAAGACTTCCCGAGACTGTCAACGCAATGGATAAATGAAATTATTATTTTCATCACACCGTTTCAGTCCCATTTTTTCTGAGGCTTATTTTAAGGAACTTTGGAACACCTTTTGATAGAATTCGGCTATAGAAGTTCACTGGGTGGCCACTGAATCTTAGAAATTAAATTTCAGGTTTTTACCGGGTGCTTGGAGCCTCTGTTAGCCTAGTTGAGATACGGGATTATCAAGTTTGATTGAAAGAAAAGCTTTCGAAGTTTTGCTCGCTTGCAGTAAGGTCATCATCAGATTTAAGATATATGACACATAGGTACTTCACTGTAATCCGTTGGAAGGCAATTCTCCTGATACCGCGGATTGTGCATAAGTGTCTCTCTGCTTACGGGTTCGCCCCTCCATTTTGTTGCCCTTCATACAGTGTTAATTTGAATACAGGCATGTGTCGAACTTGATCAAGACTTGAAGAACGATCCACTGTCTAATGGCTGTGTCTTGCAACAATGAGTGGCACTCTTTACATACATACAATCACAGCACCGACCACATCCTCACGGTCTTTTGGGGAGGAAAGGATGATTAGTTCGACATCGGTTGTTACTAGAGATAAACCTCTGCATCTCCACGGCTTTCACTGGAAGGATAGTTGTGCTAGTGAGGTGGGTTATTTTTCGATCACGATTCACTGTGGTAGTGATGTGATCGGTGAAAGCAGAATTTGTTTTCGATTTAAATCTAGTGGGGATAGAATAAGAAAAAGTGAAAAAAAAAATGTAATGAGGCGGGCTGGCCTGGGATTGAACTCGCAACCTTCTGCTCAGTAAGCAGAAACGGTAAACACAAACACTGAGGCTACCGTGCATCGCCATATTGATTTGATCATTTATTTATTTATTTATTATGAATTTATTTGTTTATTTTTCATTATTTATTATTTATTTATTTATTCAGTTCTTTATTTATTTACATAGGAGAAATGGCTCTAATGTTGGCCTATGGATCTAAGATTGGGCCCATCGCTAAAAATCTGCTATTTATCAATTTTATCTAGATGAACGCGTCATTGGGACGGTACTAAAATGGATATTTTTGGTCGCTATTGAAAATTTAGTCGATTTTTGAATTTATGTGTAGGCCCAAATTAGGGGCATTTAGGCCGACATTTCATCAATTTCCCCTACATCATTTATTTATTTATTGTGTTATTTCATTACTTCTTAATTTCATTATTTATTCATTTCTTTCACCCCTGTTCTGTATTTTGTTCGAAACGAAATTCTCATACAAAAAAATAATTTTTTGTGCACGAATTTCGTTTCGAACGAAATACAGAATAGGGGTGTTTATTTCTTTATTTATTCAGTTATTTATTGATTTATTTATTTAACTATGCATTTGTGTCTCTCTTTAGATCTTTATTTATTATTTATTCAATTCTTTATCTATTTATTTGTTTATTTAATTATTTCTTTATTTCTTAATGTAGTTATTATCTTTTCTATTTCTTGATTCATTATTTCTTTATTTAGTTACTTATCAATATTTTTTATTCTTTTTCAAGAATTAATTGAGTTATTTTGTTATTTATTTATTTATTTATCATTTATTTATTCATTTATTTATTCATTTATTTATTCATGTATTAATTTTTATATTTATTATTTATACAATTATTGAGTTATTTCTTTCTTTCTTAATTCCTTAATTTTGTTTTATAATTATTTATTTGTGTATGTATTCCATTAGATCTTGATTAATTCATTTTATTATTTATTTAACTTATTTTAAAATGTATTCCTTTATTTAATTATTTATTTAATTATTAATCTCTTTGTTTATTTAATGACTTACTTGTTTAATTATTATTTTCCTTTCTTTATTTATTTAAACCTGTGTTTATTGTTTATTTATATTTTTAACTTTTTCTTTTTTTTTCATTTGTTAATTTATTTATTTATTTCTTAAATTTTCAATTCATTTTTTTTATTGATTTCATTATTCATGGTTTGGTTAGTTTATTTATTCACGTATTTATTTATTTATAATTTTTTTAATATTTTATAAATTAAGTTGTTTATTTATTTACTTTTTCATCATTATATTTATTTATAAATTTATTTATTTTTTAATTCCTTCATTTGTTTACTTATTTCTATTTTTTTTTATTCCTTCATTTATTTACTTATTTATTTATTTATTTATTGTTTTTCGCATTTCTTGATTTCTTAATTTATTCACTTAAATATTTCTTTATTTTTTACTTATTTCGTTCTTTATATTTATTTAAGTGTTATTTACTTATGTATTTTTTTATTTATACTGTTGTTAATTTGCTTATTTTTTTAACTTAGTCAATTAGTTGTGAATTAAATAACTAATTTATTTATTTATTTCCTTATTTATTTGTTTATTTATGTATTTATTGATTTAACAGATTTCTTCATGTCTATATTTCTGTATTTACTTATTTATTTCTATATTTATTATTTATGTATTTCATTTGTGATTTATTTGTTTCTTTACTTATTTTTAAATTATTGTTTTTAATTCTATATTTATTTATTTATTTATTTCTATATTTATTTAGTTATTTTGTTCTTTATTTCTACCATTAGTTCTTTATTTATTTAGTGTTTTCTGTGTTTGTTCGTTTTTTATTCATTTATATTTTTCTTGATTTCTCTATTTATTATTTGTTCAGTTATTTACTAATTAAATAAATAAATATTGTATAAACTTATTTACTTATTGACTTATCAATTTATTCAATTATTTTATTGATTCAGTTAGTTTATTGCTTCATTTATTTACTTATTTATTTATTATTAATTTATTTGTTTACTTATTTATTTATATATCGGAATATTAATGTATGTATTAGTTTATTTTTTATTAATTTGTATTATGAATTTATTTATGTATCTATTTATTGATTTATTTATTCATTATATCTTTATGCAATATACAAAATAGTCAAATTTTAGCACAAATGTGGCTTATTGTCCCAAATAACAATTATTTATTTATTTATTTATTTCCTATTTCTTGTTTTTTTTTATATATTTCTGTATTTCTAAAGATTTCTATTTATTATTTATTTTGGCAGTTATTTTTTTTTTTTTTATTTTAAAAGCTATTTATTGGTTTATGTATTAATTAAGTTATCATTTATGTTCGTACTTATTTGTTTATTTCAATTTTAATTTATTTATTCTTTTTTGTTTTCTTATTTCTTAATATATTTATTTACTGATCTATTTACTTATTTCTTTATTTATTCAGTTGTTTATTATATTAATGATTTTGTTATTTATTTTATTACAAAATTACTTATTTATTTATTAACTATTAATTTGTTTATTTAATTATTTACTTATTTATTACTTTATTTCCTTATTTATTTATTTATTGATTTAATTACTTACTTGCTTACTAGCTAACTTACTTACTTACTTACTTGCTTATTTTTTTACTTACTTACTTACTTACTTACTTACTTACATACTTACTTACTTACTTACTTACTTACTTACTTACTTACTTACTTACTTACTTACTTACTTACTTACTTACTTACTTACTTACTTACTTACTTACTTAATTACTTGCTTATTTATTTTTTAATGTCTTTACTTCATTTTCATTATATATTTATTCATCATTTATTGATTTCTTTATTGATAGAATTATTTTGAAATTTATTTATTTAATAATTTCATTCTTTATTGCCTAATTTATACATTTATTGATACATTTCTATATTTATTTCATTATTTCTTTATTAACATATTTCTCATTTTACTCATTCTTTTATTTCTTTCATTATTGTTTATTTATTTATTTTGTGTTTTCTGTGTTTCTTCATTACTTAATTCATTTATTTTATCTTAATTTAATATTTAGTCATTTGTTTATTGATTTATTTATGTATTTATTAACGTATTTATTTATTTATTTATACATTTGTTCCTTTTGTTTATTATGTTACGTATTTATTTATTTATTTATTTATTGATTTACTCATACATCTACTTATTTCATTATTTATTTACTTATGTATTAACTTATTGATTAACTTATTTCTTTATTTATTATTGACAAAAATACATATCAATTTATTACCTAATTTATGATTTATTACTTAATTTATTATTTATTTGTTTATTTATTTATTTCTTAATAGATTTTTTATTTTTTAACTATGTCTTTATTCTTTGAAATTCATTAATTTGATTATGTTTTCATTTATTAATTTACTTATTTCTTTCGTTATTATTTCTTTATTTAATTATTGCATTATTCATTGCTTAATTCGTATATTTATTCATACATTTTTGTATTTATTTAGTTGTTTCTGTATTAACTTATTTCTCATTTTATTCATACTTTCATTTCTTTCACTATTGTTTATTTATTTATTTTGTGTTTTCTGTATTTATTTATTATTTAATTAATTGTTTTTTCTTAATTTATTTTTTAGTTATTTGTTTATTGATTTATTTATGTATTTATTAACGTATATATTTATTTATAAATTTGAGCCTTTTGTTTATAATTTTATTTACTTATTTATGTATTTATTGATTTGCTCATTTATCTACTTATTTCATTATTTATTTACTTATTTATTAAATTATTGATTTACTTATTTTTTTATGTCTCTATTTACAATTAATAAATTTATATAGTTATTTATTACTTAATGTATGATTCATTACTTAATTTATTATTTATTTAGTTATTTCTTAATCGATTTCTTAATTTTTAAATTATGTCTTTATTCTTTGAAATTCATTAATTTGTTTATTTCTTTATTTATTGATTTAATCACTTCTTTCTTTATTAATTTCTTTATTTAATTCTTTATTGCTGATTTTTTTTTAAATATAAATATATTTTTATTTATTTCCATATATATATAGTTATTTCTTTATTTGCTTATTTCTCTATTTATTAATACTCTTATTTCTTTTTTTCTTTATTAATTCTGTGTTTTCTGTGTTTCTTTATTACTTTATTCATTTATTTCTTTTTTCTTTTTTAATTTATTTATTTATTTATTCATCCATTGATTGATTTATTTACTGACTTATTTATATATTTACGCATTTCTTTTTATGTTTTTCTTTTTTTTAAAACAATGAATGAATTAATTAATGTATAAATTGATTTATTTATTCAATAATTTAGTTAATACTTTTATTGATTGATTTATTTATTTACTAATTTATTAATGTATTGATTGATTTATCAACTTATTTCTTTATTTGTTTTATATATTTACTAGCTGAGTGTGCCTGGCCTTGCTCGGGATTCAATATTAGCTTGAGTTTATGCGCCAATTAAAAAAAGCATGCTATATTGTACGTAGCCCCCCCCCCCCCCCTCATCTTATCTAAGAGGCTACCCCCTATGACCTTCATATGCCAAATTTGGTTCCATTTGTGTTGCGTCGTATTGCAGTGGACTGTAAAACTGTTGTCAAACCAAAGCTGCCTTCATGCAGCGGAGCGAAGCGTTGCTGATTCCCCAAGTGGAATCTAACCAAGCGTTGTTGATTCCCAATCAACCAGGAACTGCCTTAATTGCAGTCAGCTACCAACCAATCAATGCGAATGTTCTAACAACTCTTTCATAGCCCTGAAAAGGGCTGCACACAAACTTTACAGCTTGGTGGAACGAGGGACTTTCGGCTGGAGACAAAGGAGCACACACACACTTTAATTTTCACTCCATCTTATATTGTCTTCTTCTTGATACAAGCGTTTTTCTTCAGCCGTTCTCGGCTCACCTTCTTCTTTCCTATTCTGTTCCTATGTTGCTACTGCTTGCTCGGGTGGTCGTCACACAACTGAAAACGCGGACAGGTAGCCGTCTTTTTTATACCTCGCTTGTTGTCGTTGTTTGCTCTCTCGTCATCGAGCTGCTGGTGATGTTCGTTATCAAGGCGTGGCTAGTGCTGCAAATCTTCTCCTTATTCAGTTCGTTGCGTTGCGGACTGAACATACTGCCACCGCGAAGAAAGTAATACTGTTGATACAGCATGTTGTTCATCTGGAATGCTTACCGGAACTTCCTCCATCATTGGCAATGGTGCTAGCTTATGAACCGGACGTTTGAAGATGCTATTCCCCACTCGAACATCCACGACACGAGTGAGGCCATCTGGACCAGGGTAGGTGTTAACGATTTTACCTACTTTCCACTGTTGTGGAGGTACGTTTTCTTCCTTTAGTAGTACAATTGTATCAGGGACCACATTAATATGCTTCTTCGTCCATTTGGACCGTTTTTGAAGCTCTACCAAATATTCTTTCGACCAGCGTTGCCAAAAATGCTGTCGAAGCAGTTGAATATGTTGCCATTTTGATAGTCGATTGATAGGTATATCGTTAAGAGAAGGCTCGGGGATTGCAGTTAAAGGTCTATCGATCATTAAATGGCCAGGGGTCAAAACTTGTGGGTCATTGGGGTCAGGGGAGTGCGCAAAAAGAGGTCTCGAGTTCAGAATGGCCTCGATTTGGCAAAGTAAAGTCGCAAATTCCATAATTGTCAAGGAGGCAGACTGATACACTTTCTTCAGAACAGTTTTCACGCTTTTAACGCTGGCCTCCCATAACCCTCCAAAATGAGGTGCGCTCGGGGGTATTGTGGTCCATTTTATCTCCTTAACTTGGCAATATTCTGATAGCTTTCCGTCAGTGATGTCCGACTTGAAGAGTTGGTATAGCTCACGAAGCTCCGATTTTGCGCCCATGAAATTGGTTCCATTGTCACTATACACCTCTTCCGGAACTCCTCTTCTGGAGACGAATCGCTGTAGTGCGGCCAAAAATGCGTCGGTTGACAAGTTCTCCACTGCTTCGAGATGTATTGCCTTCGTTACCATACAGACAAATACACAGATGTAGCCTTTCACTGGAACTACCTTCCTAGCGGTTTGCTTTATGTAAATTGGTCCAGCAAAATCGATCCCAACTTTCAAGAACGTAGGTGCCATGTTGACTCGATAAGAAGGCAGGTCTCCCATGAATTGACCAGCCAGTCTTGGGTTTGATTTGAAGCACGTGATACAACTTCTGGTGACCTTGCGTACAGTTGACTTTGCATTTAATATCCAATAGCGTTCTCTGAGGGTAGAAATTACACTACTGGGGCCAGCATGCAGGTTTTCCTTGTGGATTGCAGCAATTAATCTTCTTGTAACAGGGTGCTTGTCCGGAACGATCCATTGGTGTTTCGCTTCGTAAGGTAGGTTGCTGTGTCGAATTCTTCCTCCTACGCGTAGTATCGCATCGTCCAGAAATGGATTCAGATTACCGATTCGCTTGCACGGTTCTACAGCTTGAACTCGTTCGATCTCATCTTGTAGTTGATGCCTTTGAATCGCTTGAATAATTCGTTTCGTTGCTTCTCTTAATTCAGGAATTGTTGGAGACAATGTAGAACTTCGTTCACCAATCTTCAAACGACAATTTGAGATAAACCGAAGGACGTAGGCGACGATTCTCTGAGTCTTGCGGAATGATTCAAACTTCGTTAGTATCATATTGCTTCTTAACTTCTGAGTTCTTCTGCAGTTTAGACTCCAGTGCGTAGAATCTTCGTAGGGCCATTGGTCTCGAATCTCCAAGCTGACTCGCCGATTCTTTGAGAGGAAGCTGGACAATGTATCGACCTTCATCGTTCCGACGAAACGTAGACAGGAAATGTTGTTCACACTGTTCGGCTTCCGGCATTACACATTGATCACCTGGTACACTTTCGATTTCCCAAAATCTTTGCACTTGCTCACTTAAGTCACTTGAAGAAACTGTAACAAGCGAATATACACTTGCTCCACATTGAAAGCTTTCTCCACTTGCACATTTACCACCAACTAGCCATCCAAACTGCGAATCCTGGAGTGTAGGTAGATCTTCAGATAACCTCAATCGTCCTGGCTTAAGCACATTGTCGTACCATTCCATACCAATCAGTAAATCCACTTGACCTGGACGGTAAAATACTGGATCTGCCAGTTGAATCCCCGATGGGATATTCCACGAAGCAACGTCTATTGCCAACGTTGGTAGAATTCCAGTAACCTTTTGGGAAACCAAGCAATCCAACTCCAGTTTGAAATTGCTGTGCTTTGCGAGTATTTGAACCTTGACCTTCTGTCGAACGCTGGATCGGAGACTGTTCACTCCGGTAATAGGAATATTGACCTCTTCTCGATCCAACTGCAAACTTTCAAGCATTGCTTCCGAAATAAAGTTAACTTGCGATCCGCTGTCTAGAAGGACTCGACAAGAATGTGGGTTTCCTTGCTTATCCAGAACGTTAACCATGGCAGTGAGCAAAAATACCTGCGCTGCTGACTTCTCGACCATGTGCGAAGCTACGGTGGTGGAAACTTTCTCTGGCGTTGCTTTGACGTTGATTGCTTGAACTACTGTAGAAGATTGCGATACCTGCTGCTGATCGGGTGCCTTGGGATCGCTTGCACTGGAACCTTGGTTGTAGCTGCCTTCCGCATGAAGTAAGGTGTGATGCCTCCTCTTACACTTCGAGCATGACTTCGTTGATTTGCAATCAGCTCCTCGATGTCCACGTCTCAAACAATTAAAACACACCTGTTTTTCACGCACTAGCTTCAGCCGATTTTCCACTGACATACCATTGAACGTTGAGCACTTGAATGCCAGATGATTTCCTTCGCAAAATTCACAACTGCTAGACGATGTCACTACATTCACCTTCACATTTGACTGCTTGCTTGACACTTGACCTACTTTTCCTGGTGTACGCGCCATTTGCTTAACTTTGCTATCACTCAACGTTTGACATCTTTCTAGTACGGAAATGCGACCTTTCAAGAAATTGACAGTGTCATCGTATTTAGGCAACTCCCCATGAGTAACAGTAGCTTCCCAGAGCTTTTTGGTTTCATTATCGAGCGCGTTCGCGAGGATATGTGTAACAATCACCTCGGAGACCCCAATAAATTCTTGACCCAAAAATTTCAAGTTTTCAACATGACCCGTACATGAATCGATCAACTCCCTTAGCTCGGAGTGACATTCATGCGCCAACTTCTTTAAGCTCAGCAGCCCAGAAATATGATGATCAACCATTCGTCGCTTATCTTCAAACCTTTCTGCTAAAATTTCCCATGCACGGTCATAATTGCCATCCGAGATGGTTTTTGCGTCAATTATGCCGGTTGCGTCCCCAATCAGAGCCTTCTCTAAATGGTAGAGCTTAATGCGAGGTGGATCATTCGACCTGTCCACCACGTCCCTGAACATTATCTTAAATTTCTCCCACTGCTCGTATCTGCCATCAAAACTTGGTACGGCACGAGGAAGCGACTGCTGAACCACCAGCGGTTGCTGGTTTGGAATCGGCTGAACATTCACGGGAACTTGAGCCAATTTCTCGATCCATGTTTCGAGAATAAACGACACATTGTCATAAAGCGTTTCAAATTCCAAGTACTTACAGTCTTGCTCCTTCCTCTTGCTGGCGACGGTGATCGCCATGATGCGTTCATGGTAATCGATGAATTCCTTGTAGGCAGCTTCCACTTTTTTGCTGTACATCTTAATTAGTGGTTGCGTAAAAACTGCCTCTTCAGATTGTTCCAGGATGTTCTTCACACGGGTGACTTTTCCTTTAGCCAGCCCACGCAAATGTGCCAGCGTATCGTACTCATCCACTTCATCGTCATCGCCCTCGTCTCCGCCAACACCACCTTTCATCGGTGTTCTCTTCATGGGCATGATCACTTATCACTTTTTTACTTCAACAAAAGCACTATTAGTCAATGTCACTAGCTTCTTAATTTTCAATTTGATTGTTTCCAATGTTTTCAATAATCTTTGTTTAGTTTTTTCACCAATGTCTTTTGTGTTTTGTGCGCGTACTTTTCGTCTCCATCCAGCCAATCCGCTCATTCCAACCAAATTGCATTGCGATTGCGTTTCATCAAGCGACGAGCCAAATCCAAGCCAAATCCAAGCGCTATCCGGCTCGAAGGACCAAAAATGTTGCGTCGTATTGCAGTGGACTGTAAAACTGTTGTCAAACCAAAGCTGCCTTCATGCAGCGGAGCGAAGCGTTGCTGATTCCCCAAGTGGAATCTAACCAAGCGTTGTTGATTCCCAATCAACCAGGAACTGCCTTAATTGCAGTCAGCTACCAACCAATCAATGCGAATGTTCTAACAACTCTTTCATAGCCCTGAAAAGGGCTGCACACAAACTTTACAGCTTGGTGGAACGAGGGACTTTCGGCTGGAGACAAAGGAGCACACACACACTTTAATTTTCACTCCATCTTATATTGTCTTCTTCTTGATACAAGCGTTTTTCTTCAGCCGTTCTCGGCTCACCTTCTTCTTTCCTATTCTGTTCCTATGTTGCTACTGCTTGCTCGGGTGGTCGTCACACAACTGAAAACGCGGACAGGTAGCCGTCTTTTTTATACCTCGCTTGTTGTCGTTGTTTGCTCTCTCGTCATCGAGCTGCTGGTGATGTTCGTTATCAAGGCGTGGCTAGTGCTGCAAATCTTCTCCTTATTCAGTTCGTTGCGTTGCGGACTGAACAATTTGCTTGATTAGTTCTCGAGTTATGCAGATGTTTATGTTTCATTTGTATAGGAGCCCCCCTTTACAGAGGGTGGAGGGGTCTCGAACTATCATAAGAACCTTTCCCTGCCCCAAAACCCCAGGATACAAATTTTCACGCCGATCGGTTCAGTAGTTTCCGGGTCTATAAGGATCAGACAGACAGACAGACAGACAGACAGACAGACAGACAGACAGACAGACAGACAGACAGACAGACAGACAGACAGACAGACAGACAGACAGACAGACAGACAGACAGACAGACAGACAGACAGACAGACAGACAGACAGACAGACAGACAGACAGACAGACAGACAGACAGACAGACAGACAGACAGACAGACAGACAGACAGACAGACAGACAGACAGACAGACAGACAGACAGACAGACAGACAGACAGACAGACAGACAGACAGACAGACAGACAGACAGACAGACAGACAGACAGACAGACAGACAGACAGACAGACAGACAGACAGACAGACAGACAGACAGACAGACAGACAGACAGACAGACAGACAGACAGACAGACAGACAGACAGACAGACAGACAGACAGACAGACAGACAGACAGACAGACAGACAGACAGACAGACAGACAGACAGACAGACAGACAGACAGACAGACAGACAGACAGACAGACAGACAGACAGACAGACAGACAGACAGACAGACAGACAGACAGACAGACAGACAGACAGACAGACAGACAGACAGACAGACAGACAGACAGACAGACAGACAGACAGACAGACAGACAGACAGACAGACAGACAGACAGACAGACAGACAGACAGACAGACAGACAGACAGACAGACAGACAGACAGACAGACAGACAGACAGACAGACAGACAGACAGACAGACAGACAGACAGACAGACAGACAGACAGACAGATATAGATTAACATTTTTGCCTAAATCCGGAGTGAGAGTGGTTTGAAATTTCGGCGTAATTACATTTGTAAACAAACACGCCAATCACCGATTTCTCGCGAATTAAAGCTTAATCTAAAAAACTAAAAACACCATTCGGTAAAGGAATGATTCCTCTATCATTTGGTATAGTTTGTTTATGAAAATGCGCTTTTATTCAAGAGAAATCGGCAATTGACTTGTTTGTTTGCAAAAGCAATTACGCCCAAATCTCAAATCACTCAAATCATAAAAAAAAACAATTATGAAAAGTTTCAAGCCAATCGGTTGAGTCTGATCGATTTGCCATTTGACGTGGAACTGCTCACTTCTTCTTAGGATTCTGATAGGGTTATCAGTCTTTCCGATATGTTGTCTTCGATCATATGTTGCGTCGTATAGTTTGATCGATCGAAGCTTGTTAGTTGAAGTGAAGCTAAGTTAAAATTATGTATTTAAACATATCATGGATGGCTGCATTAGCGTAATATCTCCAAGAGTAGCTTCCTTTCAACTTCTTGGTCCTGCCAAAACTTCTCCGGAACTCCGACAAAATTTGGTTGGAAACGTTCTCTTACTCGATGTTTGCTGAAAGTTCGAACAACTACGACGAATTCCGAAATTTTAATTAAAATTAATTGTCTAAGCCACGTGATTTTTCATGTTGAAGTACGACAACATAACGAGCTGAATTTTAATGGAAATTTATGTGAATTTCTAACTGGATTTTACACCAACGGCAAATGTATTTTGGAAACCCTTTACCGCATGGATTGAGTTCCGACAAAACTCTTAGTGAAATACTATAATACCAAAAAGGTGTTATGAAAGATAAACTCCGACAGAACTGTAGGTATTATTGTAGCTATAATTTCTCGTTTTAAATGTTGAGCATAATCCAGTCTGAGACTACGAAAAAGTGCAATCAGTGATGCCAACCGGATTTGAGACCCCGTTCACTATCGATCACCTTGAAATTGATCATTATAAAATGATGTTTTGGAACTCCGACACAATTGGTTGGAATTTTAAAGACATGTTATCGACAACCTGAATCGCAGCTCCGGCAAAATGACGAAGAAATCTAAACAAATAGAACATCCCTACGAGTTGTTTTGTCATATTGAACTCCGACAGAATGACACCGAAAATTAAAACTTGCAACATTGGAGACTTTTACAATTCTTTCAACAATCAAAACTGACACCTTCCAAGTTTAATATACTCAACTATAACTATGAATACTTTTATTTGAAACCATTAGAATGCAACTCTACACCTAAGTCGATCAAACATCTTCCTCTCATTACCCAAAACGATCGCCACTCGTCACTGCACACCCCTTGTGCCCCATCCGGCAGCACTCCCGACTGCCCCCGCCTGCGCTGATGGTCGTCAGCATGGTCGTGCTCGGAAACAGCTGAATCATCTCCGTATTGGTGCTGGCATCGCTTTTCCTTCGCACGGCGATCCGCTCGTAACAGCAGCAGCACCGGCGCTCGATCGCATGCACCAAATGGAGGAACCCCTGGCGAAACTTCTCATTCATGTAGCAGTAGATGACCGGATTGTAGCAACTGTGCGACATGGCCAGCCAATGGAACAGGAACCACAGATAGGGCAACGGTTTCCAGTCCGGATCCAGCGGGATCAGCATGAAGATGTTGAACGGCAGCCAGCAGACCGTGAACACGACCACCACGGTGATCATCATCTTGATCATTTTACGCTTGGATTGGAGAATCCGGCGATCGCGCTGCTTGACCGATTCACCCGGGGGGCTCTTGGCCCAAACCTTCCAGGCGATCTGAACGTAGGTAGAGACCAGTACGATCAGTGGAGCGAGGAATTGAAGAGTCATCAGGGTGATGGAGTAGCTGCGGTCGGACTGATCATCGGGCCATACTTCGGTGCAGATGGAGAGATCGCATTGGTCGTACCACTCGATGGGTTGAATCAAGGTCGAGAAGACCGGGATCGGAGCGGCGGTCAGCAGAGCTCCAGTCCAAACGAAGACGATGAGGATCCTGGCCAGACGTTTAGTGACCCTGGGCTTCAGAGGCCACATTATGGCAATGTATCGATCGGCACTGATGGCGATCATGGTGTACGCACTGACCAGTACCGATATGGCTTGCGAATAATTGACGATCCGGCAGATGATCAGGCCGAAGGGCCAGTACTGTAGCACGAAGATCGAAACGAACGAAAACGGGATGCAGAAGATGGCCATCAGCATATCACCGAGGGCGAGGTTCGCGATGAACAGGTTCGTAACGGTGTTCATCCGAGGTAGCAGATGAACCACTAGGAATACGGCGATGTTACCGACGATCGAGGTCAGGAAGATCGAACTGTACGCCAGGTAGATCAGGATCTGGAACCGAAGGGAAGCGATCCCCTCCGGGATGTAGGACGAACCGTCGCATCCGAACCGGATCGTGTCGTTATCGAGCCAGGTTCCGTTTTCGGTGAAATTCATCCCGGATGGAAGCTTCGCGATCGGCGGTTCAACTGAAACTGTGGCCTGATCTAGCGAGTTTCAAAACAAAGATTGTTTTCCTCCCCAGACACTCAACTAGCATATCGGTGACAAATGATCACCTCGTTAGCATGTGGGCATCAACTCGTCGGAGCTGCAGCAAGCAAACGACGACGACGGCGACGACGACCACGACGGCGACGGTGATGCGCGTCCTTTTCAAATGCTGATTTGGGGGTTTGTTCAACTTCCGCTGTTGCGATCAAATTTTTGCAACCTAAGTTATTCATAGTTTTTGGCGACGGCGATCAGTCTGCGGATGGATCACGTTTCACGGCAACAACAAAAAACGGCTCGCGATCACGTTGCACAATCGGTTCAAGTGCAATCGATTCCCCGTGGACATTTCGAAAACTAGAAGCAGCGATACGACGGTACGAAGGGTTCGTCGGGGGTCCTACGGCCGCAGCTGTTCGGTTGTGTGGCGGGGGGGCAGGGGGTGGTAGCGAATTCAGCTAATCTTGAATTGCAAATCTGTTTTGCCGGATTGCAAATCATGTTTTGATCGTTTTTCTGCATTGCTGGGTTGGCTAGAGGACAGCTTATGGAAATTGTTTATTTGTTTTCTGTAAATTAACGTTTTGGGAGGAACTCCTGTATGTGTTTAGATGATTTTCCGTGAAAAGTTAAGCAAAAATGGGAGCCTGAATTTTGTCTGCATCCTGAGGTTGCAAGGAAAATTGATTGAAATTGTAGCTCCGGTTCCAGATCAGTCAAAAACTTAGTTTAAAAATCTAATACAGTTCCAACGTTCTGGATATAGGGTAATTGAGTCATTTACGAAATATGTAACAGTTCTGGCACAATCCTATATACGCAATCGTACCAGATTTTGGTCGCTGGTACCCTTCCCCTAATCACAATCTAAGTTTGCGAACAACATTGATACAACTCCGATAAACGTTCCATGAGTATTGCGTCCACACCCCCAAGTTGCAGAAACGCACTCAAACACCGACAAATTTCTGGATCAAATTTGCTTTGTAAAGTTTGGTTTCCAAACAAGGCAAGGTTCTATATATCCAGATGAATGGAAACTGAGAAAGTAGAAAACACTTTCATGTAAAATTGTTTTTTTTTTTATATAATGCTGGAGTTTTGAGTCTACACCCCTAACTGCTTACTGGTGTATGTTGTTTGAAACGGATGTGAAGTGTGTGGAATCAAACTTCAACAATGTTCTGTATCAAATTTCGACAAATTTCCATTGCAAACTTTGATTTTTAATCAATTGATTATTAAAATCATCACTACAGACGAATTTGACACGGTTCAATTTTGGCAAAACTAAATGTTCGGCCTTGTTGCCAAAAATTGAACTGTCACTGTATTCCAATTTCCGTACCGGTTCCCACCGTCAGCTGCTACAAAGTCACCGACCTTCCGATCACGTTAGCTGTATTACTCCGGATAAATTGCTAATCCACAGGTTCCATTCTTCTGTCGCTTGGCTGCTGCTGCTCCGCTCGAGCGGTTCATTTATGCTTCAATTGATTCGATTGGACACTCTGCCTAGAGTGGAATGCACCGACGACAGTCCATTGTTTCGACTCCCCAGAATGTATGTAAACGTTGTTTTTTTTTTAGTTTCAGTGTTGTCCCTAGCTTCAATTCAATCAGAAGCCATTTTCGATTCTATTTTCAACGTCATTTGAATCACTAAGTAGCACCTGATGATAAAACAATCGCCGCTCGGCCAACGCGGATTCCAGACCAGAGAACGTGCGTAGCACAGTTCGTTGAACAGATTGAATGGAAATTGTGCGAGAATGAGCGCGAGGTGTGTTCCTACGTAGGGTAACTTCCCTTCGTCCAGAATCCAGTTAATGAATCGCCGAGCCAATCCAATCCAAGCCTGATTTGCATGTAATGATAATTCAACGGATTCGCTCCGGTTCGCGGTTCTAGTGGAGCAGCGACTTCCCTCCCTAGTAATAAATTCATTCATTCTCGAACTAACCCGCTGCGATGCGAATGCGAAGCGAACTGATGGATGATGGGAAGAGGCAGCGAAAAGCACATTAACATTTTAATGATCGCTGTTGCGCTGAATCCGCAGGCCTACTAGACCATTTCTGGTCAGTCACGATGATGCTACTACCGTCGGCCATCCTAGTAGGCACGTTCGGTAGCACTTTTTGGACGCAGCAGGCGAGAGAGCCCCAATTAGCATTCGCATTGTCCGCCCGTATGGTAATCCGTCAAAATTTCGTCATATCCCCTCAGCTGCTAGAGCACTGTTGCAAGCCGAAGGGGGGTGGAGCGCACATTCGCAGTTCAACTGCTTTTTCGAGTGTTCATACATATGTCGACACCTGATTAGAATATGAATTGGCAAACCGGTGGTCGTAGTTGGCGGTGGTGTCACCCTTCCGGACTGATTCCGTTGGTGAAAATCTGAACACAGTAGGCTTGCTTCGTTAAGTTGAAAATTCGTTAAAATATTAACGGAGCGTCGAACATTACACATCTTGCCCATTCGCAACGTTCATTCGTTGTTGATTGCCGGCGGGGGAAAACAAAATTAACAATTCAATCCGGTTTGTTACACACTGTAACGGGGATCACGTGGGGCTGCAACTTGACTCGACGGAACGGACACTGTGGTGAGAGGAAGGGTCCTTCGGGTGGCTAATCACCCCACGGCAGGACTCAGTTCCGTACGGTTTAGTTGTCTATCAAATTATCTTCTATTAGTTTAGACACTGATGGAAAAGCTTACCTGTATTATTGATGAAATCTTAGTCAATTAGACAGAGGACCCTGTCGGAGTTCAATTCATGGAATGTTGGAATTGAGACGGCAAACGATCAGAATTTGATCGGAGGATTTTGTCGGAGTCCCACGCAGAAACTGGTCAAGGGATTTTTTTGTTTCTTATCAAGATCCATTTTCCAGACTGGATCTGTCATAAATTACCCTTTTTTCAAGTGGAATTTTGTTCCTTTAATTTTGAACTACAGTCTGTCGGAGTTCCAGAATCAAGTTTCGTTTTCGAGTATCAAAAATATGATTTGAGTTGGAAGTATAGGGAGAATCATCTGACGAAACTGCACAAATTTCCGTCAATATTCTTTTTTTAAATTTTCGCTTATTTAAGGTCCGAAAGAACCTATTTTTTGGTTATTAACGTGTTTTGGGGGAAAATAGGGCAAAATGAGCAACTTCCCGCGGTCTGCACTATCCGATCTTGTTCCAATCGATTCGTTTGACTTTTCCACATAAGAAGTTATGTGTTTTATGTCTGAAATCTAGCCGCAGCCGCATTCAAAACTATTATCAATTCCCCTTAAATAACGACTTATGGGGAAAAGGGGTCAAAATGGGCTATCTTCTTGGTCTGCACAGTGTGAGATTAGTTGTGGTTGATTTCATTGGCTTTCTACCACATCATTCACCCCATTTTATGACGGTAGATCACCAACAGTGGCATATAAAGCTAAACAACTACTAATTCCACCAAAAAATGGGGGGGGGGAGAAACGGGTAAAATGGGAAACTTCTGGTAGTCTGCGCATGACAAAACCATTCGATTCTCCGGATTTGTTTTACATTGGAATAGATATCTCACACCGTCTGAAACAAGTGGCAAAAAATAAGTGCACTTTTGGGTCAGTTTTGGCCCACTGTGCAGCGATTTGCCGGAGTTTCGGCGATTCGTGGCTTGGATTCCAGGCTTGCAAACTTTTGAATTGACCGTTGGAAAAATTCTGTCGGAGTTGTCTAATAAATTATCTTCTACAGTCAGCTCGCCCTAACTTGATATTCAAGGGACCACCAACTTGGGGAGGTATCGAGTTACAGAACATCACAAAAAATCTCAATATTGAAATCCCTAACATAATCTAATAATTAAAATCTAGATTACTTTTTCAAAAGGACGTATCTGATTTTGTAAACAATTTGTCGAAACTTTTGGCAGCTCAAAGTTACCTACTTCCCCAACAGTTCATCCGGCTTCCCTCTGTACGTATCTTCCAATTTCCACGGGAAGTTTTTTTCAGAGTTGCCCTGGAAATTGCTTTCGACTCTTCCCGGCATGTTTCTCCAAGGTACGCCCGGAAATTTCTACTAGCTTGCTCCAGAAATGTCTACTGACTCTTCCGGATTGGTTTTTTAAAATTTTTCAAGTAAAGCAAATAAGTAAATTTCCAGAGTTGTATGATCAAACTGATACAAAAAAACTGATTCCCGGGAATCGGGAAATGTGAATTTCGGTAAAATTTCGGGAAATTGTTTCCCGAGACGTAGGAAATATTAGTCCAGAATCTTGTCTGGAGATTCTACCGAAACTCTGGTTGATATTTTATCTAAATCCTGCGAAATCTCCAGATGAAATTCTGGTAAAGGGGATTTTCCCGAATCTTTGGACGAGATGCTGCCGAATTTCCGGATGAAATTCATCTGAATCACTGTTCGAGATTCTGATTAATCTTCGGACAAGATTCTGTTGAAAATCCGGACGAGATTCAGTCAGAATCTTGTTTGGAGATTCTACAGAAACTCTGGACAATCCATATTGTTCCGATTCTCCAGATGAAATTCGGTCGAATCTCCAGACTAGGCGGAGATTCTGATGAATTTTTCGATAAAATCTTGTTGAGTCTCCTTGTTGAATTTTCGGACTGGGTTCTGCCAGAGTCTTGTCTGGAGATTCTCCGGATGAAATATCAATAAATCTCTGGACGAAATTCCGAGATCCGATGCTGCTGAATCACCGGATGGAATTCGTCTGAATCACTGTTCAAAATTCTGATTAATCTCCGGACGATATTCTGACGAGATTTTAGTGAATCTTTGGACAAAGTTCAACCGAATTTCCGCATGAAATTCTGCTAAATCTCTGATCGTTATTCTGATTAATCTTCAGACAAGATTCTGATTAATCTCCAGTGGAGATTCGGATGAATTTCGGTATAAAATTTTGTTGAATCTCCGGATGAGATTCTGCCAGAGTTTTATCCTGAGATTCTACAGGTGCTCTGGTTGATTTTTGTATCTAGATTATTCAAAATCTCCAAATGAAATTTGGTCCAATCTGGGGACGAAATTTCGCTAAATTTCTGGACGAAATTCCGTGAAAGATGATTTTTCCGAATCTTTGGACGAGATGCTGCCGAATCTCCGGATGAAATTCTGCTTAATCTCTGTTCGTTATTCTGATTTATCTCCAGCGAAGATTCTGATGAATTTCTGGAATTCTGCCAGAATCTTGTCTAGAGATTCTACCGAAATTCTGGTTGATATTTTATCAGAATTCTGCGAAATCTCCAGTCGAATCTCCGGACGAAATTTCGTTAAATCTCTGGACGAAATTCCGATAAAGGGGATTTTCCAGAATTTTTGGACGAGATGCTACCGAATCTCCGGATCTGATTAATCTTCTGACAAAATGCTGTTAAAAGTCCAGACGAGATTCAGTCAGAATCTTGTTTGGAGATTCTACAGAAACTCTGGATGCTCTTATCCATATTGTGCCAATTCTCTAGATGAAATTCGATCGAATCTCCATACTAGGTTCTATCGAATCTCTTGATTAGCTTCTGCCGAATCTTCAGAAATTTTCATGAATCTTTGGACGAAGTTCTACCGAATCTCCGCTTGAAATTCTGCTTTATCTCTGTTCGTTATTCTGAATAATCTCCAGCGGAGATTCTGATGACCTTCTGGATAAAATCTTGTTGAATCTCCTTGTTGAATTTTCTAACTGGAGTCTGACAGAGTCTTGTCTGGAGATTCTACCGAAAGTCTGGTTGATTTTTTTATCTAGATTCTGCCAAATCTCCGGATGAAATTTCGTTGAATCTCTGGACTAAATTTCGTGAAAGGTGATTTTTTAGAATCTTTGGACGAGATGCTGCCGAATCTCCCGACCAAATTAGTCTGAATCACTGTTCGAGATTCTAATTAATCTCCAGACGAAATTCTGTTTAAATTTCGGACGAGATTAAATCAAAATCTTGTCCGGAGTTTCTACAGAAACTCTGGATGTTTTTTGTATCGATGTTCTGTCAAATCTCCAGATGAAATTCTATCGAATCTCTTGATTAACTTCAGTTGAATGTCCAGACGAGATTCTGTCGAATCTTCGGACAAAATTCTGTCGAATCTTCGGACAAAATTCTGTCGAATCTTCGGACAAAATTCTGTTAAATATCAAGTCAAAATTTCTCTAAATCTCTGGACGAGATTTACGTGAATCTTCGGACGAGATTCTACCGAATCTCCGCATGAAATTCTGCCTAATCTCTGTTCATTATTCTGATAAATCTTTAGACGAGATTCTGATTAATCTCCAGTGGAGATTCTGATGAATTTCTAGATAAAATTTTGCTGAATCTCCGGATGAGATTCTGTCAAATTTTCGGACTGGATTTTATTAGCCTTATGCTGAGATTCTAACGAAATTCCGTTAAAGGGGATTTTCCCGAATCATTGGACGAGATGCTGATTCCCGGGAATCGGGAAATGTGAATCTCGGTAAAAATTCGGGAAATTGTTTCCCGGGACGTAGGAAATATTAGTCAGAATCTTGTCTGGAGATTCTACCGAAACTCTGGTTTAAATTTTATCTAAATTCTGCGAAATCTCCAGATGAAATTTTGTCGAATCTCTGACTGAAATTTCGTTAAATCTTTAGACGAAATTCAGGTAAAGGGGATTTTTCCGAATCTTTGGACGAGATGCTGCCAAATTTCCGGATGAAATTCGTTTGAATCACTGTTCGAGATTCTGATTAATCTCCGGACGATATTATGTTTAAATTCCGGACGAAATTCAGTCAGAATCTTGTCCGGAGTTTCTACAGAAACTCTGGATGATTTTTTATCCACATTCTGAAAAATCTCCAGATGAATTTTCGGACTGGATTCTGCCAGAGTCTTGTCTGGAGATTCTGCCGAAACTCTGGATGTTTTATTATCTAGATTTTGCCCAATCTCCGGATGAAGTTTCGCTAAATCTCTGGACGAAATTTCGTGAAAAGTGATTTTTCCTAATCTTTGGACGAGATGCTGCCGAATCTCCGGATGAAATTCGTCTGAATCACTGTTCGAGATTCTGACTAATCTCCGGACGATATTCTGTTTAAATCCCGGACGGATTTATTTATTCATATTCTGCCAAATATCTAGATGAAATTCTATCGAATCGCTTGATTAGCTTCTGACGAATGTCCAGCCGAGATTCTGCCGATTCTTCGGACGAAATTCCGTTAAGTATCAGGTCAAAATTCCGTTAAATCATGAAATTCGGCTTAATCTCTGTTCGTTGTTCTGATTAATCTTCAGACGAGATTCTGATTAATCTCCAACGGAGATCCTGATGAATTTCTGGATAAAATTTTGTTGAATCTCCAAATGAGATTCTGTCAAATTTTCGGACTGGATTATGAAGCCTGAGATTCTACAGAAACTCCGTTTGATTTTTTTATCTAGATTCTGACAAATTTCCAGATGAAGTTCGGTCGAATCTTCACACTAAGTTCTATCGAATCTCTTGATTAACTTTTGCCGAATCTCCAGAAATTCCGCAAAATCTCTGGACAAGATTTTCCTGAATCTTTGGAGAAGATTCGGCAGAATCTCCGGATGAAATTCTGCTTAATTTCGGTTCGCAATTCTGATTCTTCTCCTGCCGAGATTCTGTTGAATTTCTGAATAAGATTTAGTTGAATCTCCAGATGAGATTCCGCCGAATGATCGGACTAGCTTCTTTCAGTATCTTGTCCAGTGACTCTGGGTGATTTTTTATCTAGATTATTCGAACTAAACAGTTGATTCTGGGGAGGAGATTTTTTCGAATATCTGGAGGAGATTCATACGAATCATTGATTCAATCCAATGTTTTGATAACGTCCTGATGAATATCTGGACGTGAATTAAATCAATCTCTGAACGAGAATATGTCGAATCTCCGTTTGAAATTCTACTGAATTTCCGCATGTGATTCCATCGAAAATTTCCAGAATTTTTGTTGAGATTCCGTTTGTAATTATTAACTTGTTTTCCTTCTTAATTGTCGGTCAATAGTGACAACGAAACGCTACCCTTCTACCATTCACGCAATGGCAGTTAATTGTTTTGATTGTTCAGCATTTTGCTGTGATTAACGCTCAAAACTAAGCCACAATCTTCTTAATTTCAAAATCTATCGAATATCGAACAATAGAGAAAGTCGTACATCCAACCAAACTTTGTCGGAGTTCTGGTAATGATATTGTGAAGCTCCATTTAACACTACGATCACGATGCCTCCGGTAAAATGTGTAATGGCAAACATGCAATGTTTGAAAAATTATAGCTCAACCATTTATAGACGAATTTCAAATCTGTGGGTGCCATTTGAAACTACAAATTTCAAATATTTAGTTGGGAGATTGTGGGACTTCGAGCGTATATTTTCTAAATGTCGGAACCTTTTGAAATTTGAACCAAATTTTGTCGGAGTTAACATTGATTTAACGTAAGATTGAGTTTTACCAAAATTACAGAAGAAAGCTAAAAGCTCCGCCCGAAATATTCAGATACAATGTCGCATAGGATTGTATAGAGTTAAGATTCTTAAAATTTTCGTGTGATCCCCTTTACAACTGTGTGATGAATTCCGAAAACCATTAAGCAAATTATTCGAAGTTGAATCCTCTATCTGTTGTTGGAGTTCCGGAAGAGCTTTTCCAAAATGAAGTGCTTGAAAAGGCAAACTATTCCCATTTCAGAACGGGATTCTCCATTCTATAACGAAAATTCAATAAAGATCTAGTCGAAGTTTTTTTGGAAATCGAGAATGACATTTGTGTGACATTTTAGCGACTAGCAAACTAGTCAAGACAATTCACATTTTACTAAGCCCCATGCAGACTTGGAAGCCCGTTCGGATGCGTAACCATAGCTATTATTATTCAAACCTAAGGTTCTCTTCTCCGTTGACGCGATCACCATCAACATCCGCAGCTCAGGAAGTCATAAAATCAAATGACCATCAGCGATCTATCATCGCTCCCCCCCCCCCCAACACGACGACCTCCAATGGTGGGTAATTCTCACCGACGACGACGGCCCCTCCTCCCTCCCAGTAGCAGCCTACTTGGATGAAAGTTGTGCAGCTCCCCAAGTGAAAGTTCAATAACCTTGCTCCTCACTCATCTCGCATCGCCGCCGGTGGTCATTTTCATTCTTGATTGCGTCCGCGCGCGATGGTGCCGATGAGGATGATGATCTTGATGATGATGATGAGCGCTCTAGTTCTTCCCCCTTTCACCGAATTAAAGCCCCCCACCGGACCCCTCAATCAACCCCATAGAAGACAAATCCCAAATCCCCCCCAGCCCCACCCCACGCCAAGAAGCAAAAACACCATTCTAATTTAATTTCTCATTTCCTTTCTCCGCCATTTTAGATCGCCGCAAGAAGTCCGACACATCTGACGAGCGCAGCAACTTCAAGTCCAAGATCACCTTCCAACCAGCAAAACAACCAACCAACCAACCGCGCAGCAGCACACCACAAGACGGCTCCGACTGCGGCTCATGGCCACGGCACTGAGTGTCATGATCAAAGTCACGGTGAAATGGTGTCTCTCCTTCTCTATGCAACCAAAGCAAGCGAGCCCCAGCACAAACAACAACCAAGACCCAGACACGAAAAAATGCCAACCCGAAACCTCGATCTAAGCAGGCGACGAGCAAGAGCAAGCCATGCCAAGCAAAGAGTGTTTAGAGATCTTTGTGGGGACGATGGGGGAAAGGGTGGCTGTTCAACAAAAAAAAAAGTATAATGAAGGTGAAGAACGCCGAGTCAGCTTTTTTTCTGTCTTGACTTGGACTTGGACACGAACACAGGCGAGCGCGAACAACCGCGCTGCTGCTAACTGTACTTCTCCTACTCCAACAAAGTGACGCGAAAAGCACAGTAAACCAACACTTTGGCGGTGGCGGCGGTGGCAGTGGCGGGCGCTCGTCGTTGTGTTGGTAACCAACCAGTCAGATCAGAGCCTGCTATGATGTTCTTCGCCTCCGTCGTCGTCGTCGTCGTCTCACTCGCTAGTTGGATTAACTAACATCAGCGCGATTACATCATTATAGAGTTGTCTCATTTCGCTTCGCTCTTGGGGCAGAGCACTATCCGTCATACACACACACACACATATACCAAATGGAAGCTGTCGGTCGGGGATCGATTCCCGTTTCCGATGCGGCGGCTGGATGGATGGCAAAGATCACTTATGCCGCGCTGGTTCGCTCGTAATAAAATTGTAAAATTTACAGCGAAAGCTAAATGACGCCGATCGTAAAGAATCTAGGGTGTTTCGGCGGAATATGGCCAGCCAGGGAGAACCGGCGACGAACGGTAATGGTTGTTCATTACCGTTGATTAGTTTTAGAGGTTTTAGGTTAGTTTTTTTTTCGGGGACCCGACGGCACCCTGGATGAGGAGGCTTCCGGTGTTGATTGATTTACGGACACATGGTGGTTCTGGTCGGCCCGTTAGTCGTGACCTGGGTATAGATTGGATGTTTTAATTAAATTGTGTGCTTTAGCACCTTGTTTGCCGGGGTCTTTCGCAATAAATTACGATTCGAACGGTGGGGTTTAAACCATCTTTGAATGCAAATTTATGGGTTACGATAATTTAATTATTGTAAAACTACTCATACAAACTGATCCTGGGGTACGGAACCCGCTACATCGTAGCGATGATTGTTCGAAATATTTTATTATCATTCCTTGAACACGTTCATAACCTCACTTTTGGCACATATCGAATGCAGTCTCTTACCTGGAAGAAGAAGAAAAAGAAAAACAGTTACTTATTTGATTATTGTGAAAATGTTACGCTTACAATCATTCTCTTAAACAAATTACTGTTCCATAAACTGATCAGTGAAATGTGAATAAAATTAAAAGGTACATTCAGTCTTTTGCAATCAATCGGGAGTAATAGAACCTCAACTGTCTAGCATCATCTTTCAAAGATAATTCAAGGACGATTTTTCAAAAGGACGTATCTACGTAAATTTTTCGAAGGGTAATGTTTCCCCAACAAGGTGATAATGTTAGTTTACGTGGGAGAGCAAAGAATTTCGACAAATTCAAGCGTAACTATTCAAATCGACGTAGTTGCTTTTGTAAACAATCACTTCAATCGACGATTTGTCTTAACTGCTAACTCACCCACGCAAACAAACACCATCATCAAGTAGAGGAATCTTTCCCCTACTAGCTGGTGTTGTTAGTTTCTGTGAGTGAGCGAGCAGTTACCAAACATCGTAGATTGAAGTGATTGTTTACAAAATCAAATACGTCGATTTGAAAAATTGCGCTTGAATTGACGTTTGAATATTGTTTTACAAAAGCAGATACGTCCTTTTGAAAAATCACCCTAATTTCTGATGATAAACCTAAATGATATCTCAGTGATGATGATGATAGTGGTCTACCAATCATTGTAACACGGATTGCCATCAGTAAATCACTGTATCAAGGGCCAAAAACGAATGGATTAGCCTATTCATTTCCTTGGGACAGTTAAGAATCTCCTTCCAAAAACCTGATCAGCCAATTGGTCAGAAAACGAGCCATCCAACAGAAAGATGTCCCAATGAATGGGGAGAAGAGCCCGCCCTATATCCACGAAATGTTAGCAACAAGGAGTTGACATCGTCACTCTCCCCATATAAATCGCTTCAATTGGGTGCCCTGCAGGTCCCTCCTCATTCCGAATTTTTGATATATAGTAATATGTAACATAATAATCAGATAATTAGAGGTGTAACGTCTACAAACTTAAGCAGAAATGTTATCTCAGTATGTAGAAAAATCAAAAATCAATACAAGAGACCTGAGCAGTATTAGAGGTTCTCCAAATCTTCCTGGAGTTTAGACCCTGAAGTTCTACGGGCTCAAATTCGAATTTCTGAACCCGTAGAGCTTTATTAAGCTGAATAACAACTTTGTGTAAGTTACCTACCTCTCTATGATTATCCAAATTGTCCTGGAGTTTAGATCTTAATATTTTACATTCTCAATTTTAGAGTCTTTTGCTCTTGGTAGAGCCTCATAACATCGTTTAAGATTTACAATTGTATTGCAACAATATCTCTGATTCTCCAAACCACCCCGGAGATCTGATCTTGAAATTCTGCAGACTCAAAAAGGTATTATACGATTACTCGACTAAATGATAGAACGAGCAGACCTTCGTGGAGCCCCATAATATCATATGCAATACATAGTTGAAAGTATGTTTAGTCATCCAAATTATCCTGGAGCTTAGATCTCGATGTTCTACATTCTCATCGAAGTCTTGCGCGGTGTCCTGATTTATTATACGAATCCGTTGTACTTCGTGGGTCCTCACCACATCATGTGGAACATAAATTTGTATTGGGAAAGTGGCTTAAGTTCTTCAAAACGCTTGGATTTCATAGCTTGATGTTCTACAGATTCAACTAGGCATTCTACAATGTCCCGACTGATCTTGTGAAGCCGTATAGAGCATCGTGGCAGCCCCATAATATTATCCGTGAAGTCAATAGCAGCTGTGAATATTTTCTCTTGAAATCTTCACTTACAAATTGTGACCACTTCTTTGGATTGGTTGCTGTCTTCGAGAAAGTTGTTCAAGTTATCAATCAGCCTTCCGGAAGGTGGGCAGATTATAGAAACCCCCCGAATAGCGCGATAAGTGGTGCAGTCTACCTCGATAGATTGCATATGATTGAGAAAATCCGCTCAATTGCTTGAAGGGCAGCTGAGCAATAGAGGTGGATGAATTGCACCATCCACCGTACTATTCGGGGGATTCATTTATTCTTTAAACCTTCTGGAAGGCTTTGATTACTTCCCGAAGACAGCAACGTTCCATATGGTCAGGATCATGAGACATAGCACATGATGAAAAATCACATGTACACTAGTGCCACGTTGTGAGATAATTTTGGACTTATTTAAATACTACCTCTAAGGTTTCAGTCTCTTGAACATCTTTGTCAAATATTTTATGGTTAATACAGGATGTTCATAGTTTTTGAGAGAGCATACTAAGGATGTTGTTCATATGTGCACTAGCATCACGTAGTGAGAAAATTCTGAACTGCTATTTACCAACTGGAACACTGAACAACTTTGCGGAAGACAGCAACCTTCTATATGGCCAGGATCACGAGATATTCCATGTTGGAACCAATTAAGTCAACTCGTATAATCTACGTTTAGTAAAGGATGACCCGTAAATTGATGGTTATGATAAGAGCTTAAACAAGGCGTACATACATTTCGGAATGGACAACCCATTGTCTTTGGAATAGGTTCCGGAAGTCCCGGAGAATGTGGCCAATCTCAGATTTCAACAAAAGCAGGTCATGCGGCATATCAAAATTATCAGAATATTACGGGTATGTCATTAGATACCACGGCAATTGAGCAGAGTAACAATTTGGCCACCCAGAGTCTCTGGAACAGGTTCCGGAAGTTCCGGGGGCAGTGGTCAATCTCTGATTTCTACTGAAGCTAGTCATGCGGCATATAAAAAATTTCAGAATTTGATGGGCATATGTTATTAGAGACCATGCCAATTAAACAGAGTGACCATGGCTCCTGGGACAGGTTCCGGAAGTCCCGGGGCAGTGGCCAATCTCCGATTTCTACTAGAACTAGTCATGCGGAATATCAAAAATTTCAGATTTTTATGAGCATGCTATTAGAGACCATGCAAAGTGCGCAGAGTGACAATTTGGCCATCATGTGTCTCTGGAACAGGTTCCGGAAGTCCCGGAGAAAGTGGCCAATCTCCGATTTCAACTAAAGCTAGTCATGCGGCATATAAAAATTTCAGAATTTTATGGGCAGGTCATTAGAGACCATGCCAATTGAGCAGAATGACAATGGCTCCTGGGAGAGATTCCGGAAGCCCCCGAAAAAGTGGCCGATCTCATATTTCAACAAAAGCAGGTCATGCGGCATATCAATTTTTTTAGAATTTTATGGGCATGCCATTGGAGACCATGCCAATTGAGCAGAGAGACACTGGAACAGGTTCCAGAAGCCCCGGAGAAAGTGGCCAATCTCCGATTGCAACTAAAGCTAGTCATGCGGCATATCAAAAAAAATCAGAATGTGATAAGCATGTCATTAGAGACCATGCCAATTAAACAGAGTGACAATGGCCCTTGGTACAGGTTTCGGAAGCCCCGGAGAAAGTGGCCAATTTATGATTTCAACTAAAGCAGGTCATGCGGCGTATCAAAATTTTCAGAATTTTATGGGCATGTCATAAGAGACCATGCAAATTAAGCAGAGTGACAATGGCTCCTGGACAGGTTTCGGAAGCCCC
This sequence comes from Ochlerotatus camptorhynchus, assembly GCF_037179485.1. NCBI lineage: Eukaryota > Metazoa > Arthropoda > Insecta > Diptera > Culicidae > Ochlerotatus > Ochlerotatus camptorhynchus. The sequence continues at coordinate 1,926,335 of NW_027040632.1, read as the reverse complement.
GGAGAAAGTGGCCAATTTACGATTTCAACTAAAGCAGGTCATGCGGCATATCAAAATTTTCAGAAATTTATAAGCATGTAATTAGAGACCATGCCAATTTAGCTGGCCCCTGGGACAGGTTCCGGAAGCCCCGGAAAAAGTGACCGATCTCATATTTCAACAAAAGCAGGTCATGCGGCATATCAAAATTTTCAGAATTTTATGGGCATGCCATTAGATACCATGCCAATTGAGCAGAGTGACAATTTGGCCACTTAGAGTCTCTGCAACAGGTTCCGGAAGTCCCGGGAGCAGTGGTCAATCTCTGATTTCTACTAAAGCAGGTCATGCGGCATATCAAAAATTTCAGAATTTTATGGGCAGGTCATTAGAGACCATGCCAATTGAACAGAGTGACAATGGTCCCTGGGACAGATTCCGGAAGCCCCGGAAGAAGTGGCCAATCTCAGATTTCAACAAAAGTTGGTCATGCGGCATATCAAAATTTTCAGAATTTTATGGGCATGCCATTAGAGACCATGCCAATTGAGCAGAGTGACAATTTGGCCACCCAGTGTCTCTAAAACAGGTGCCGGAAGTCCCGGGGGCAGGGGTCAATGTCTGATTTCAACTAAAGCTAGTCATGCGGCATATCAAAAATTTCAGAATTCTATGGGCAGGTCATTATAGACCATGCCAATTGAGAAAAGTGTCAATTTGGCCACCTATTATCTCTGGAACAGGTTCCGGAAGTCCCGGGAGCAGTGGTCAATCTCTGATTTCTACTAAAGCTAGTCATGCGGCATATCAAAAATTTCAGAAATTTGTGGGCATATGTCATTAGAGACCATGCCAATTAAACAGAGTGACAATGGAGGGGCCATTGCCGCTCTGTTTAATTGGACAGATTCCGGAAGTCCCGAGGGCAGTGGCCAATCTCAGATTTCAACGAAAGCAGGTCATGCGGCATATCAAAAATTTCAGAATTTTATAGGCAGGTCATTAGAGACCATGCCAATTGTGTAGAGTGAGAATGACCCCTGGGACAGATTCCGGAAGCCCCGGAAAAAGTGGCCAATGATTATGGAGTTATACTCTAAATTGGCTTTCTTTCATAATATGATATAAAGCGTAAAGAAATTCGGTTGAAGGGCCGGATACGTAAAAAAAGTAATAGGGGAAATGGCTCTAATGTTGGCCTATGGATCCCAAGATTGAGCTAAAAATCTGCTATTTATCAATTTTATCTAAGTGAACGCGTCATTGGGAGGGTACTAATGAATATTGTTGGTCGCTATTGAAAATTTAGACGATTGCTGAATTTATGTATGGGCCCAAATTAGGGGCATTTAGGCCGACATTACATCCATTTCCCCTATTTGAGTTTTTGGAATTCCAAATCAAATCCTTCTCAAGAGCAGTTGTTGCCGTCGTCGGTGAGGTCGTCGCCGGGATAACAACAAGTTGAACGGAAACTTGATCGTAATTGTTTTGGAAAATACGGAGCTCGGTGGCTTAGTAGCGACCGATTTTGCTTACTGGACAGAAGACCGTGGGTTCAATCCAATGCTCCTTCGTACGGTGAAATCGTTACAAAACGAATCCTGCTGCAATCCCAACCCTTTTATCCAGGTGTTACGGTGTTAAAGCGATTCACCATTCCTTTCTTGACCAGCATTCGGACGTGGCCGGCGCTGGTAATGCCTAGTCTTAGATCACCAGTATTTACACATGGAGGATGATTGCTAGTCCCAAGCAACGTATATTGGTTCTCTGTGTAATTATAGCAGCTTGGCAATCACAGAGTTGCATCCACGGGCGTTCAATCATGCTCAATACCGGAGAGAATCAGAGGATCATTGTGGAGAGTTCTCATGAGCAATTTTCAAAAAAAAAAATCCTCAAACAAATTTCCAAGAAATAATATAATAAATGAAGGCATTGGAAATTTTTCGGGATCCCAGAAATTGAAGATTAAGGTTGTTTTAAAGAATCTGATGTTTTGACTGGGAACAAATTAAAAAATGGGGAACGGGCTCCGCATGGTGGTTAGCATCCAAGCCTCTCACGCTAATGGTAACGAGTCACGATTATTCTAAAATTTGCTAAAGGGACTAAAACGAAAAAATCAAGGTCTAAGAAAGCTGTTCAAGATTATGGGGCTCGAAATTATCGAAATGTAACCGTGAGATAGAGCGATAGTCTGAAAAATCAACCAGTAAAGGTCCGTTTAGACTATCTGATTTCTTAGTCTGATTTTGACTGGCTCAATAATGAAAAATCTGGTGTTCACACTGCTTGCACATGTCGAAAGGACTGTTAATTTCAGGAATCAAAAGTTAATGATTATGAATTACCGGAAAATTGCTCTAGCTTCGACAAGCGTATTTGCTTTTACTATTTTAAATAAAATTATAACGAGAAGGTGAACTTTGTGGAGTAGGATATGGTTGCTCCGGAGGAACACCGGCAGGGATCTGAGTCACCTTGTCCTTAAAGAACTGCGATATGAAGATGAAAAAGGATTTCAAAACTTCGCCAGGATGTCGATACCGACTTTCGACAAGGTAGTGTGTAAAGTACTCTATAGATCTAAATGATTCCTTGAGTTATGAAAATTTCTGTTAAGAACTCAATTCTGCAATTCATCTTCAGAGATCAACAAACTTTCCTGAAGATCTGCAAATTTCTCGGTAGTTCTGTGTGATCTTCAGAAGTTCTGCAAATTTCTCTAAAAATCTACAAAGTTCCTGAATCCCTGCAGATTTAGGATCCTTAAAGATCAACAATTATCTCTGATGTTCACTAAATTTCTTATAATATGTGCACTTCTCGAAAGCTTTGTAATTCTCTGTGTAGATTTTCATGATTCAATGAATATCTGCAAATATCTTCGAACATCTACACAATTCCCTAAAGTATTAAAAGTTTACCCAGAAATTATTGAGCTTCCCGGAGAATTTAGGAAGTTCTCTGAAGATCTACTATTTTTTTCTGAAGTTGTACAAATATCTCTAAAGATCAGCGAACATCCATGAAGCTCTGTAAATTTCTCTTAACAACCAAGAACCGCAATAAAATTCTGAAAATTTATTTAAACATCTGCAGATTTACGATCTACTCTCTGAACTTTTCCGAAGTTCCTAAAATTTCTTTAAAATTCTGAAAAGTTTTCTGAAGTACTGTATTTCTACAAACTGCCCTGAAGTTCAATTAATTTATCAGTAGATTTCCAAACCTCTCTAACGTTCTGTAAATTTCTTTGTAGATTCTTGGATTTCCATAAAGTTCTGCAGATTTATTTGAAACCCCCCAAAGCTCTACAAATTATCTGAAAATATTTGAACATATCATCTATTCAGAATTCAGGTTATCGACTTCAGGGAGTCGATAAGCTGAATTCTGAAAGATAAATTCGAGATATCGTAATCAATCAATCAAATGCTCGGAAAATGTTTGGGGGAAAGAGTTTTGAATTCTGTCAAATAAGGTAAATATTTACACCGGTTGCACCAAATAATTGACTTCTCATTCGAATAAGGGGTTTGAAACGAGCTACCGAAATTTTCTTGTTGCTATCGACAAAATAAAACACTCTGTTCTGTGCTGGAGGAACAACGTGCATTTAGTTTACCTTTAATGCCAAAGAGGGGAAATCGAAAACAGAAGAACCGTTGACTCACACAGGACGTTTTGAACAATCGCTCTAGCGTCGGTGCAATCATGTTTCTATGGCAGCCATGTCAAACATGTGCGTTTTTGAATTGAACTAATGTTTTCCACACAGTCCATCAGTTCACTCCTGATCACAACCGTTGTCCCCACATATTCGAAGTTCAGAAAATGGTTCGCAACTCATCAAATTCGGATGCATCATCTCTCAACTCAAAAATCTATTTCAGGCAACAACGAGCGGCCTTGCCTTCATCGGTGAATGGTTCAGGAAAGAGACGGAAACAGTTCAGCAACTGTTTATCATTTTTTACCCCCACGAAAAGGCGATAGAAATGCACGACAGGAAAACCAGGAAAGTATTTCTCCAGAAAACGAAAATTGAAGATCTAACGGAAAAAGACTTCTTCATAGGAGCGAAAATTCTGATCTTCGGCAAGCAAATCGAAATAATCGACTACGGTGACCACAATACGAAGCTCAAATATGGAACCGAACAACGGTAACTGGGTGGTTTGTCATTTTCAAATTCGTATTCTTAACTCTTTTTTTCATTTTCAGCACCTTTGCAATGGTCTTCTCGGAATCATTTCCGCACATTGGGGAAATTTTGCAGGCCATCAGTAAAAATGACCTCACCATTCGCCAGTTGAAGATGTTGAAAATTGACGACAGCTATTCGTGGGTGCTGAAAAATTTCCGTTCCGAACGGTCCGAGCTGGTTCACTTCGTGGACAGCATTCCGTCTCAGTCGTTCGTGGCCATGGAACTGACGGGCAGTAATTCGTACACGCGATTTAAGCAGCTCTGTGGACCGAATACCAGCAAGGAACCGGGCAGTCACGCCCACACCTCGCTGAGGGCTCTGTACGGAAGTGGCATTTACTGCCCCAGCAGTGCCAGTGCATCGCATCTGGAGTCCCAGTTTGTCTTCAGCCACAACGACGTTAGACTTTGCCTGAGATCGTCGGTTCTCCTCCAAAATAGCACGCTGTGCATCATCAAGCCACACGCGGTGCGGAACGGACAAACGGGGGAAGTTTTATCGCAGATTCTCAAGAAGGGCTTCATCATTTCGGCCATGAAAATGTTCCGCTTTGAACGGGCAAACTGCGAAGAGTTCCTAAACGTCTACAAGGGAGTTGTTCCGGAATATGAGGTGATGGGTGTGCAGCAAATGGACAAGTGGCCGACCAAAGTTTGACCGAATTTTCCTTTCCAGTCCATGGTGATGCAAATGATCAGCGGAGATTGCCTGGCCCTGGAGATAACTACCAAATTCGAAAACGGTCCCGACACCCAGAGAAGCTTCCGCGATTTTTGTGGCCCTTCTTGTCCGGTAAGGTGTTTGTGTATTCCCAGAAACATTGAATGATAGACTCGACGTTTTCCGATTTGCATTTGGGCTCAAATTCAGCCATTTCGAATCTCGCAAAACAAACCTAGCGTAAACTTGGTAAACAAATCGAGTTATACGATACAAACTATTGCCCTTCTATCATTGTATGTGATACAAAAACACCCATTCAAGTTTGAGACTAGCTGAGTGCACCCGGCCTTGCTCGGGATTCAAAATTAGCTTGAGTTTATGCGCCAATTCAAAAAAGCATGCTATATTTTTCTGTTTCATTTGTATGGGAGCCCCCCCGCCCCCTTTAAAGAGGGGGGAGGGGTCTCGATCCATCATAAGAACGTTTCCCTGCCCCAAAAATCCCTTCATACAAATTTTCACGCCGATCGGTTCAGTAGATTCCGAGTCTATAAGGGTCAGACAGACAGACAGAAATTCGTTTTTATATAGGGTAAATGGCTCTAATGTTGGCCTATAGATCTAAGATTGGACCCATCGCTAAAAATCTGCTATTTATCAATTTTATCTAGATGAACGCGTCATTGGGACGGTACTAATGGATATTTTCGGTCGCTATTGAACATTAAGTCGATTGCTGAATTTAAGTATGGGCCCAAATTAGGGGCATTTAGGCCAACATTAGAGTCATTTCCCCTATATAGAAGATAATTATAGGTCAAAAATTGTCCAATGTATAGTTTGAAATGATGGGTACGTGATTGTCAGTTCGGACATTTGGACTGTCTAACATGATTGGTGCTCACTTTCTAATGGAAAACCAATCTAAGGTTAGGTACCTCATTCTGAAATCTGTGAAAGGGAATCTAGTATCATGTAGAACAAAACGTCCGATGTAACATTTCAACATTTCCCACGTTATTATTCACTGACCACAGTGAAAATAGTATTGCAAAATGTATTGTTTCTAAACAGTTCAAATAATAGTCTGTCGAATTTCAACTTTGATTTTCTCAAAATGGCGGATATGTTATTACATTGGTCTATTTGACAAGTGACGCGAGAAATGGCACTTCCTATCGAAATGACGTCTGAGAATTTGCTGTAAATTCTCAAAATCAATTGAAAATTTTTGATGAAAATGAGAAAAGCAGCTATCCGCTATCAAAGGGGACCTCCTCGAATGGGCGATATCAGTTGCTTAGTCATTTGACGAAGGCATGGATCATTCTCATATGAGAAACGCTTGATATCATTCAATTGAGTGCAACCTTCTACCAAACGTCAACCCGACGTTGACCCGACATAAACTCAAAATTGACTCGACAACAACACGACATTGTGTCGACATAGACCTAAAATTTCCCTTACATTGATCCGACATCGGATCGACTTGTCTGTTTGGGACCATTTCGCTGGGTTTCTTCCATACTCCACTGTCCGTATATCAAACGATAGTTAGTGACTCAATTGACAGTGACGATGGGCTTCGAATGAGAAAGGGGCTCTTCAAATTATGGTCATGTGAGAATTCGTTTTCACAGAATTGATTGAATATTGTATTGATTCAGCTTCAATCGAATGATATGAAAATTAACAGCACTGGCTTGATCCACACAAAACGTCCCATTTGGCGGAGTAAAGGAGAATAAGAATAGGAAGAAGATTCAGTACCGCAGCTGTCAAATTACTGTACACTAGAAAAAATCTCAAAGTAAAATCGATCACAAACTTTAAATAATGCTAAATGTTAAATGTAGACTGTTAAATGTTGAATCTAAATTTTAGATATGAAATGATTAAATTCTAAATTTTGAATTTTAAATTTTTAATGTAAATGTTTGGTATCCAACGTTGTGCATTTAAAATATAATCAGGAATATCGAACCTTTTGCCGAGGTCTTTGTCAAACAGCGGTCTGAGGGACTCGATCGCCGATCGGCCCAGTTTGTCCAGTATCAGTTTGTACAGCTGCCTCTGTTGTTGTTTCTTCGCCTTCAAAACACACACGGCGAATGAGAACGACTCAAATTTGAGTTTAGTTCACTCATAATCGCCAAAAGTGCAGGAACTCAGCGATGAGTAAAATTTGTCTCATGGTTTCCTGTGGAAAACCTAAAAAATCTGCCGGAAAAATGAGGAAATTGACGAAAATTTAATTCAGTCTCGGAGTAGTACCAATAGACTGAGTGAATCCAATCTTTACTTTTCTCAAATTCGGGAATTTTTCCCTGGAAAATCCTGGAAAAACCTGGGAAAACATGAGGCAAATTAACTCATCGCTGAGTTCCTGCACTTTTGGCGAGCGATTATGAGTGAACTAAACTCAAATTTGAGTCGTTCTCATTCGCCGTGCAACATTTGAACTGTCAGAATAACCGGGTTGCCAAGATTGCCATTATTCACAAGCAATCAAAGTCAGTCTGATGACTGGCCCTCTCGGCACTGCCGGCACACTGAGAAAAAAGTAGACACAGAATATGTTTGTAAAGTGACCACCAATCACCAAATTGAGCGATTCAACAATTACCGAGCTAAATCCAATCTTTTCAAAAGGGGTTTAAATTTTTTAGAAGTGAGACCAAATCAGAAAAAAATTCAGGAAATTCCTAATTGAGGTGAAACTTTTCAAAGCAGATTCAAAGCTGAGTCTGAACTTTTTTGAAGTGAGTTCAAATTTTCGGATAAGTCATCAATATTTAGAAAACTGAGTCGAAACTTTGCTGTTATGTTATTCAATCCTTTTTAAAGCTGTCAAAGGTCTCCTGAAGTGATCCAACATATTCCGATCTCCAGCTTTAAAGAATTGGTTTCGCATTTTCTGGAGTGACCTTAGCTGATTTAATCACTTTCCTAAATGAATCCAAGCTTTCCTGCATTTTTTTTTAATATATGTAATGCATTTATTTTTCCAGGCTCATTTGTTGCAGCTTTGCGGAGCCGATATTCTGTGTTTAGATTACAAACATACTTAAAACTAACGTCAGTAAAGCGGGGGCCGATTACTCGCGGCTATCTCGAGGTTAGGGGTAACAATTGTAACAATTGGATGTCAGGGAAGGGATTGAGACCACAGGGTTTGGAGAGCAATGTGCTCTTGATCTCGAACTAAGCGACATACTGATGAAAAAGACAACCATGGGGGTACACCGATGGGGAGCTAACAACTTGGGAGAACACAAGATGACACTAACTACTAAATCCCCAGATCGATCCATTTTAAAAACACATACATTAAATTTAAATAGTCACAAAGGTTGTTTTGCTCGGGCCCTGAGGGATGCGGATAACTCAGATCTAGCAACACAATGGAGAAAAATTCCGCAAAAGCGATTTGTCGATCAAAAATATCGCCTTCTACCATAGCGCCCACCTTAGCTAGCGAGTCCGCTTTCTCATTACCCGGAATTGAGCAATGAGATGGGAGGACCCAAACTAAGGTGATAGCGAATGGGTTCGACATTTTCCTAAGTGAACCCCAAATTTGTGTTACCTGCTTTGGCATTTGGCAAGGACACAATCTTGCTTAGGTCATCTAGCTTTCCTAAAATTGTAGAAAGTTACCCGAAGTGAACCGAGCTTAAATTTTCCAAACGGAGTCCAACCTTTTCTGAAGTGGTTCAATACCTTTCTTAGGGAGTCCAAACTTTTCTGTTGAGAGATTGAAATATATTTAATATTAATCAGATCTTTCCTGAAGTGATTTGACTATTTTTAACGTAGCTTCCGTTCCCTCTAGACCCCTCCTCGTTCTTGTGCGATTCACATCCTTTGAAAATTAGGCTGAGACTTTAAAGAATGGACCTTCGTGTGTTCATAGATGATTTTGTTTGTTTGTTTATTAGTTTATTTGATAAGGTTCAATCGAATTTACTTTACAGATCCGAGGATTCTTATTCACTATACAAAACATCGTAAAACTATAGTGAAAAGGTACAACACAATAAACACTTTATCTTCCGCTGTCCAATAAGCCTCCTCCATCAGAACGGGATCCGCTTCAGGTGGTTTCATTGTATGGCAGTATCGCCAACGAGGGGCAGAGCGCTTCAATTGACAATGCAATAGACGCAAAACGTGGTCATCACTCACACACTCATCACGAAACGGTTGCTTTCCAAAGTCGACGTCGCATCGACTGAAAGAACTGCTGATGAAGAACAATAAGGAGGACCACACAATCAATGGTTGCTGCCGAGTAAGCAGACGCTCGCGTGACACACATCTGCTTCTGTCGACAACCGAGGGAACACTCCTCTTAGATGATGGTAGATTTTTTTGAAGTCAGGTTGGATTTCGTTTGAAATTTTTGCTTGGATTTTATAGAATTGAACTTGCTCTTATGGGCTGCAGCTCGCTGCTTGCAGGCAGCTTTTCGTTGTGTACTGGAGAACACCACCACCAATAAACACCGTTTGATGAGACCGGATGGAATTCAACTTTGAAATCTGTGTTAGAGAAATCGCTTTTCGCAGGCAATCGGTGATAATTTTAATTATCATAGCAACAGTTGCACATTCGTGCGATTTTCAATAGTGACATTTTGAAAAATGATAAAGTCTTAAATTTAACAAATGCGTAGACATATTTCTGATCGATTGGTGATAAAATTAAGGAAATTGGTCCAGGGGCAGCTGAGTTATTAACGTTCAAAATCTTTCATAATTTTGTTACATGTTCCATTTTCGGTTTTCACAAAGTGTACCCCCATATAGAAATCACAGACGCAGTCCTACGTCAAAAAATTTAAATATAGATTCCAAATGACCTAATTTCACCTGAAATGTGACCAAAGCAAACAATTATGCAAAGTTTCATGGTAATCGGAGAAGGTCGCATCCGATTCGGTTCGTCATTTGGCATGGAACTCTGGCTGCTTTGTACTGCTAGAGCAATCGTCTGATACTATAATAATTCCGTTTTTTTTTAGGAAACGGCCCGGCTAACGAGACCGCAGACATTGAGGGCACAATTTGGGCAGAACAAAATCCTGAATGCGATCTACTGCACCGATCTGGAGGAGGACATACAGCTGGAGCTGGAATATATTTTTAAATTCCTGCCGTAAATAGTAAGGCGGATCGTTTGGAGTGTTTTCATAGTTGAGCGATAGTGTGTTGTTGTTGCATGTTAGGAAATTTCAAACAAATTTTAGCACCAATGGTTAGACAATAAAGGAAATAGAAAGAGCTTGTGGTTTTTCAACGTACGATGAGTAGTCTCATTGTGGATGGATTGAATTGTGGACATTACTTAGTCGACGAAATGACCACCCTCAGTTTCCTCGAATGCAAACGATTTCAAAAACTAACTTTCACAGCGAAATTTTCCAAATCTCCGCTTTGAATTCCATGTTTTAGATTATCATCGAATAATACCCAATCAAAACACGTTGGTTTATCATAAAATGTGAGTAGAAACCCCTGTTCGAAAAATGAGCCATTTCACCGAATGATTCTTTTTTTTTCTTCAGAAAATATTCTATTTTCTCGTAAGGTTGTTCCCATCCCACACGGTTCCAGCTCCCTATCGGATTAGCACACAATCGCGCCTGCATTCGCATCAATTGCATCGCACTCTCGGAAGAACCTGTCTTGCATTTATTTTTTTTATTTTTTTCTCCCTACAAGGGCAAACCCATCCACCACTCTTCGAGGAGAACCAGAAATGCTCGCCTCGCTCAAGAGGAAGAAGGTGAAGATTCCCTTCTGGTTCTTCATTTTCCCGCATTCAACCGTAGACAAGCAGTCGAATGCTCACCGAAGCAGAAAGAAGCAAGTCTTAGGTTTACCTCCGCTTTTTTACTGTTTCCATCAGGGTCTATTCGGACCCTGCACAAAAGCGAAAGAGAGACCACTGCAGCACCGGTAGGCGGGTAAAAGGGCTTTCTCGTTCCCTTCGCCTCCCTGTCCAGCCTCCTCCTCCGGCTCGATTGTTCTTTTAAGGGCTATTAATTCATCATCATTGCCAGCCCCACAGCCCAGCGCTAGGAAGAAGAGAACCCCGGGTCGTAAAACACTAAAACGATCAACTAGGAAAGGAGTAAAGGGCCAGAATTCTCGGTTTAAAGAGCCTCTCCCTTTATGACGGCTATAATTGAATTTTGTCTCCATTCAACCTTCGGGCCTTGGGTTGATAGTTCGGAAAGGTGTTTGAAGTGAAAGAGTTTCTTTGGAAAACCAGAAGCGATCGCCACCGCGCGATCAATCGATCGCCACAAGGAAAGGCTTTCAAATAGTTAAAAGTCCTTGCTTCTAGGCAACCTCCCAAAGCCGTGTCCGATCGTGTCGATTTCCTCTATAATTTTCTAATTTTCTCTCACACATGGTGATCATTGATCAATCGAGCGATCGGAGGTCACCGGGGGCTTTCGAAAAAAATAAGTAGAATTTCACTTCATCTCATGGTGGCCTGAAACCAGTAGCGGAAACATCCTTCGCAGGCAACGAAAATCTCGCTAACCGTCACCGAATCTAGAGCCTGGCAGTGAGTGAGAGCAGCAAGCAAGCGGTACACGACTTGATCACCTCCACACACAACGAATAAGGTATTCAACGGATCGAACGCGATCGCAGCAGCAGCACACGAATGACTGTGAACGTACAAATGTACCCTTGATCTTTGTTTCGAGACTCCGACGCTGACTCCGGCGCTCGCGATCGTACGTCTATATGCATGATCGTGTGCTGCGCAGCGCGGGGGTCTGGCTCTTGGCGGAATGAGATCTCCTCAACCTTGGTCTTGGCATACATTTTTCATCTCGGGCTTCGTTGTCGTCGTCGTCGTGGTCGTGGTCGGTGTCGATCGGCAAGACCGCTATTATGACGAAAAAAAAAGCAATATCGTTTTCCAATGGGGCGGCGGAGGTAGAAGAACTCAGAGAACTGGTCCCCGCCGTAATGCAGGCTGATTAATGGATCGAGAATTGGTCGATGGGGTGACAGTTAGTATAGAACGGTTCGACACACATGCGAGCGGGGACTCTGATGAAGGGTGACGGTCGGTAGAACTTGACTCACACGATCGGAAGGACTCGGAGATCACGTGCCGCTGCCGCTTGGCGATGGAATTTGAGGTGGAGCACGGTTCTCGGTTGATTGGAACGATCGGAACTGACCTAGAAACCGGGTGGGATAGTCGATCGAGACGCCAAGATTAAGGAACGAAGTGTCAATGCCACGGGCTTGGATATCGATCAATCTTCGGAATCTTTGGTCAGTAGAGTAGCGCAATCGGCGATAAATCTGTACATGTTGACGCATGAAAGGGGTCAGATTGTACTTCACAGAAATCCTTGAAGCACCGCAGTTGTTGTGTAACAGGCGTGCGTTCATCAGAGATCGATACAAATTGGTTATAAATTATCAAAATGTCAAAAGTGAGGTTCCGCGACGCCACTGGAATCTATAGGAGCATCAAAAACCAATTTCCAATTGGTTACCGGATTTACAGGATTGCCAGGGCCAATCACGAAATTCTTCAGGGTATATTTAGAGGACCTTTAGGGTAAGGCCAGAGTAATCTGTAGAACTTCAAGGGCAAGTTATAAAAGGATTAGTCACTGTCTAATTTGCTAGGACTCCTGTAAGCAATCCAAAGGGTCTTCAGGCAATGACCCTCCTCAAGACTCAGAGCAAGTTCAAAGTGTCTCCTAGGGAACTCTAGCAAGATTCTAGGGGAAGTCCGATGTTCATGACAAGTCCAAAGGATCTTCAGGGTAAGCTTATAGTCAAGACAAGCCTCAGCTCAATTACGGAAGATTTAGGAGGTAAACCCAAAGAATCTTATCGGCCAATCCAGAGAGTATCAGAATATTTCCAGGACGACTTTCAGAACCAATTTAGGAAAAGTTCAATTCCAGTTCAGAGCAATTCTGTGGGAACTCTAAGGTATTATCAAGGCAAGCCAGATCACGTTTGAGGTACATGCAGAGAGTCTCCAGAAAACTTCCAGAATCCAGAAAATCTCTATTGTAAATCAACAGGATTTCCAGGGCCAATTACACAATTCTTCAGGGTATATTAGAAGATAAGGTAAGGCCAGGGTAATCTGTAGAACTTCAAGGGCAAGTTATAAAAGGATCAGCCACTGTTCAATTTACTAGGACTCATGTAACCAATCCAAATATAGTAGTGTTCAGGCAATGACCCTCAAGACACACAGGAAGTTCAAAGTGTCTCCTAGGGAACCCTAGCAAGATTCCAGGGGAAGTCCGATGTTCATGACAAGTCCAAAGGATCTTCAGGGTAAGCTTATAGTCAAGACAAGCCTCAGCTCAATTACGGAAGATTTAGGAGGTAAACCCAAAGAACCTTATCGGTCAATCCAGAGAGTTCCAGGAAAAGTTCAATTCCAGTTCAGAGCAATTCTGTGGGAACTCTAGAGTATTACCAAGGTAAGCCAGATCATGTTTGACGTTCATGCAGAGAACCTCCAGAAAACTTCCAGAATCCAGAAAATCTCTATTGTAAATCTACAGGATTTCCAGGGCCAATTACAAAATTATTAAGGGTATATTTAGAGGACTCTCAAGACTCAGAGCAAGTTCAAAGGGTCTCCTAGGGAAGCCCAGCAAGATTCCAGGATAAGTCACATGTTCATGACAACTCCAAAGGATCTTCTGGGTAAGCTTATAGTCAAGGCAAGCTTCAGCTCAATTACGGAAGATTTAGGAGGTAAACCCAAAGATCCTTATCGGTCAATCCAGAGAGTCTCAGAATATTTCCAGGACGACTTTCAGAACCAGTTCAGGAAAAGTTCAATTCCAGTTCAGAGCCATTCTGTGGGAACTCTAGGGTATTATCAAGGCAAGCCAGATCATGTTTGAGGTACATGCAGAGAGTCTCCGGAAAACTTCCAGAATCCAGAAAATCTCTATTGTAAATCTCCAGGATTTCCAGGGCCAATTACGAAATTCTTCAGGTATATTTAGAGGACATTTAGGGTAAGGCCAGAGTAATCTGTAGAACTTCAAGGGCAAGTTATAAAAGGATTAGTCACTGCTCAATTTACTAGGACTCATGTAACCAATCCAAATATAGTAGTGTTCAGGCAATTACCCTCAAGACACAGAGGAAGTTCAAAGTGTCTCCCAGGGAAGCCTAACAAGATTCCAGAGGAAGTCCGATGTTCATGACAAGTCCAAACGATCTTCAGGGCAAGCTTATAGTCAAGGCAAGCCTCAGCTCAATTACGGAAGATTTAGGAGGTGAACCCAGAGAACCTTATCGGTCAATCCAGGACGACTGTCAGAACTAATTCAGGAAAAGTTCAATTCCAGTTCAGAGCAATTCTGTGGGAACTCAAGGGTATTACCAAGGCAAGCCAGATCATGTTTGACGTACATGCAGAGAACCTCCAGAAAACTTCCAGAATCCAGAAAATCTCTATTGTAAATCTACAGAATTTCCAGGGCCAATTACAAAATTCTTAAGGGTATATTTAGAGGACTCTCAAGACTCAGAGCAAGTTCAAAGGGTCTCCTAGGGAAGCCCAGCAACATTCCAGGATAAGTCCGATGTTCATGACAAGTCCAAAGGATCTTCTGGGTAAGCTTATAGTCAAGGCAAGCTTCAGCTCAATTACGGAAGATTTAGGAGGTAAGCTCAGAGAATCTTATCGGTCAATCCAGAGAGCCTCAGAATATTTCCAGGACGACTTACAGAACCAGTTCAGGAAAGGTTCAATTCCAGTTCAGAGCAATTCGGTGGGAACTCTAGGGTATTATCAAGGCAAGCCATGTTTGAGGTACATGCAGAGAGTCTCCAGAAAACTTCCAGAATCCAGAAAATCTCTATTGTAAATCTACAGGATTTCCAGGGCCAATTAGAAAATTCTTCAGGGTATATTTAGAGGACCTTTAGGGTAAGGGGTAAGGCCAGAGTAATCTGTAGAACTTCAAGGGCAAGTTATAAAAGGATTAGTCACTGTTCAATTTGCTAGGACTCATGTAACCAATCCAAAGGGTCTTCAGGCAATGACCCTCAGAACTCAGGGCAAGTTCAAATGATCTCCAGGGTAAGTCCAAAGTTCACGACAAATCCAAAGGATCTTCAGGGTAAGCTTATAGGCAAGGCAAGCCTCGGATAAATTATGGAAGATTTAGGAGCTAATCCCAGAGAACCTTATCGGTCAATCCAGAGTGTTTCCAGGGCATGCTCAGACCGTTTTCTAGAGAAGCGTAAAATATTTCAAATTCAGGAAAAGTTCAAGTCTAGATTAGAGTAATTCTGTGGGATCTCTAGGGTAGATGCAGGGCTAATGCAAATCAGGACGGTCTTTTGGACAACTTTGGAGAATTTCGGTGGCAAACCCACAGAGCGTGAGTCTCTAAACAAGACCTTGGGAGTCGCCTGGATTAATCCTGACGGTCTCCAGGACATGTCCAGAAGAATTGTAGAATTTCGGTGGAACAAGTTTAAAAGCAAGGCCAGAAAATTTCCAGGAAAATACTGTAGGATTTTCAGGTGGTGTTTAGGGCATGGTAAGTTCAGGGATGGATAAATTTCGATTACTTTTTCGAAGGGACGTATCACCTTTTGTAACCAATGCTTTTGATCGTCAATTTGGCGTAACTGGAAGCTCGTCAACGTATACTAACACCACTATCAGGTAGGGGAAAATTTCCCCTATCTAATGGTAGTGTTAGCATCCCAAGTTACATTGCAAGTTTTATAGAGGTTTTATAGCATTCTACAAGTCTGAATCGTGGTCTACATAAACCTCTTAAAACCAAAATTGTTACTTGGGATGCGTGGGCGAGAGCTACCAAACCGACGATCTAATGCATTGTTTTCAAAAGCTGATACGTGCCTTCGAAAAAGCAATCGAGAAATGTCTGAGAGTCTTGGGTTACATACTCAGAAAACCTTCGAGACACGGCCAGAAAATCTCCAGAACAAGTCAACCTAATTTGCAGAACTTGTTCGGAGGAACAAGTTCTGGAAATATCGGTCGCAAGTCCAAACGAATTTCAGAGTGTCTGATTAGGGAATTTAAGGTAAATTTCTGGACAAGTCCTGGTTTGGTAGGTTCACTGGATCTACCAATAGTCAATTATAGAAGGTCTCCAAAACAAGTTCCAACGGTCACCAACAAGAATCTTCCTGGGTTTTCAAAGGTGAATCCAGAGGACGTTCAGAAAATTTCAAATTCTGGATGAACTCCTGAAAACCTAAAGGACACTCCGAGCGAGTCGAGAATCTTTCGGGTAAATCAAGTGTAATGGGTCTTCAAAATAAGTTTACAGTGTCCAGAATAAGCTCAAACAGAGTGAAGGACATGTTTAGACAGTCCTGTGTCCACGGAACGTCGTTTTGTTCCGTTCTGTTTCTTTTCGATTGACCTTTGAAGCTCCCAAGACGATATGTGGGACTTACATACTTACTGTAAAATCCAGCGTTTCTCAATCTATGGCTCGTGACCCACCGGTTGCAGCAATTCAGACAACTTGGTTCACGTTTTAAAATTTTCGTGAAAAGTTATCAGAACTTTTAATTATGTTGGGATAGTCCTAATTTATTTGCAATAACAAACGAATAATTTTTTGATTTGCAAATGTTCAACCTAACCTAACTGATAGAAACATTGAAATTTTCTTAAACTAATGTTAACTGTTAAACAGAATTTAATTTCCTTAAATATTTTGGCATTCCAAATTTGTGATCAATGGGTTATTTCAGTTAATTTTTAGGTTGTTTGGGCGTTTGTATGGCTGTTCAATCATTTAATTTTAGGACGATTTCAAGGTCAAAGCCAAGCGGAGTCTCGCCAATTTGGATTTTTTTGTTTTTCATGGTTGGGCCATCCCCCGCTTTACTAACGTTAGTTTTAAGAAATTTTTTAATCTAAACAATGAATATCGGCTCCGCAAAGCTACGGCAAATGAGCCTGGAAAAATAAACGAATTATATAAAAAAATGTGTGCCATTTTAACAAATTTTGGACTCGTATTTGGGCCTTTTCTTACACTTTATGGATCATAGCCAAATGGGATTTTTTGACGGTTTTCTGACCATTTTGAAATTTTAAAGTCAGTTAGGAAAAGGCTAGGTCATTTTCAAGTTTGAAGCTGGAGCACTATATTAAATGGATCATTACTAAGATAGCAGAATTTTTCCTGGATGTGGAATTTGTTTCTGCGTTTAAAGTCTTCAAATTTGTCTGTAGTCGTTCAGAACTCTTTCCAGGATTTCTTTAAAATGTTCTCAAGAACTTCCTTTAACCTAGTGCATTGGGGTCATTGTTGGCCTAGAAACACTGTGTAAATGTTTCCCAACGCATTAGGAAGTTTAAAATCAATCCCTTCGCAGAATTCTGTTCAGAATTCCTCTAAAATAAATTTTTAAATTTGCTCGGATCCATCAAAAATTTCTTTATAATAGTCCAGAAAATGTCTGGACAAAACTTCAAACAATTCATTCTAATTGTCCTGTTCCGGATTGTTGATGATTTATCCACTGCAGCTTCTTTTAATAATTCGGTTTAAAATTAAAATTTCCATGCAATTCACCTCAGAAATGTCTTGGAAATATGTTCAGAATTATCTTGGAGTTCTTCTCCAGAATTTTCAGAACATTCCCCGGAAATAGTGTTTCCTACCCGGGACATCCCGGAAAATTTACCCAAAATCACTTTTCCCGCTTCCCGGGAATTTTTTTCAGTTTCCCGGAGAATAATTTAGGTGATATTTTCCCAGGAAAGTCATAAGAAACATCTAAGGAGAAATTTTGGAGAAACGTCCAGAGGAAGTCTAAAGATCTTGCTCTAGGTGAAGTCAGAGGAGTTTTCTAATGGAGGCCAGAAGAAGTTTCTGGCGGAGTCCAGGAAATTCTTCCGCGGAAATCAGAAGGCATTTACTTGCGAAGCCAAAAGCACGATTCAAGGAAGTCGGGAGGAACTTCCGGAGATGTAAAAAAAAATCCGGGGTAGTTACAAACGATTAACTAGAAACTTCCAATTACATTTTTAGGAAACTCCCAGCGCAAATCAAAAGAAGCTACCGCGGAAACCAGAAGGGCTTCGGGAGAAACTTCCGATGAAATCAAATGATTATGTCTGGAAAAGTTGGAATAGACTTCTGGGAAAAGTCGGTAATAGCTTCTGGGTAAAAAAGTCTTTTAATCGTAAACAAATTTCCAGAAGTAGTCGAAAGAAAAAAAATTGGTAGCCCGGAAAAGTTTTCCGGTGGAAGTAAAAACATTAAAATTAAGGAGTAAACTAACTCTATATTATAAATCACTGTACAGAAGTTAAGAAATAAGCATTCTGATGAATAAATGCCATGAAATCAACATAATGTCTTTCTGGGCTTTGAACAAAACATCTAAGGAGAAATTTTGGAGAAACGTCCAGAGGAAGCATGCTCTAGGTGAAGTCAGAGGAGTTTTCTAATGGAAGCCAGAAGAAGTTTCTCGGGGAGGTCCAGGAAATTCTTCCGCGGAAATCAGAAGGCATTTCCATGCGAAGCCAAAAAGACTTATCAAGGAACTTCCGGAGATTAAAAAAAAAACTTCCGGGGGAGTTCAATACGATTAACTAGAAACTTCCAATTACATTTTTTGGAAACTCCCAGCGCAAATCAAAAGAAGCTACCGCGGAAGCCATAAGGACTTCGGGAGAAACTTCCGAGAAATCAGATAATTATGTCTGGAAAATTTGAAATAGATTTCTGGGAGAATTTGGTAATAGCTTCTGGGTAAAAAAAAAGTCTTTTAATCGTAAACAAAATTCCAGAAGTAGTCCAAAGAAAAATCTTTGGTAGCCCGGAAAAGTTTTCTGGTGGAAGTGAAAATATTAAAATTAATGGGAAAACGAACTCTACATTATAAATCGTTGTACAGAAGAGTTAAGAAATAAGCATTCTGATGAATAAACGTCATGAATTCAACATAGTGTCTTTCTGGGCTTTGAACAAAGCTTTGTCCAAAGAACCAACATCTAAGGAGAAATTTTGGAGAAACGTCCAGAGGAAGAATGCTCTAGGTGAAGTCAGAGGAGTTTTCTAATGGAAGCCAGAAGAAATTTCTGGAGGAGTCCAGGAAAATCTTCCGACGAAAACAGAAGGCATTTCTATGCGAAGACAAAAACGACTTTTCAAGGAAGTCCGGAGATTTAAAAAGAACTTCCGGGGTAGTTAAAAAAGATGAACTAGAAACTTCCAATTACATTTTTGGGAAAACTCCCAGCGCAAATCAAAAGAAGCTCTTCGGGACTTCGGGAGAAACTTCCGATGAAATCAGATGATTATGTCTGGAAAAGTTGGAATAGACTTCTGGGAGAATTCGGTAATATCTTTTAGGTACAAAAAATCTTTTAATCGTAAACAAAATTCCAGAAGTAGTCGAAAGAAAAATCTTTGGTGGTCCGGAAAAGTTTTCCGGTGGAAGTAAAAATATTATAATTAAGGGGTAAACTAACTCTATATTATAAATCGTTGTACAGAAGTTAAGGAATAAGCATTCTGATGAATAAATGCCATGAATTCAACATAGTGTCTTTCTGGGCTTTGAAATTGGAATAGATTTCTGGGATTCGGTAAACAAAATTCCAGAAGTAGCCGAAAGAAAAAAAATTGGTACCACGTAAAAGTTTTTTGGTGGAAGTAAAAATATTAAAATTAAGGAGTAAACTAACTCTATATTATCTATATACAGAAGTTAAGAAATAAGCAGTCTGATGAATAAATGCCATGAATTCAACATAGTGTCATTATGGGCTTTGAACAAAACTTTGTCCAAAGAACCATCAGCTGTTTTCCGTTTCCAGGGAAGCCAAAAGTGCCCGGGAAACGAAAACACTATCTGGAAATCGTCTAAGAATTACCTAGAAATGCTTTTCAAAATACCCTTGAAATTATCTTTGGAATTTCCATATAAGTCCTCTCAGAATTTTATTGCAAATGTACCCTTAAAAATTTCGAAATTCTTGGAATTTTTCACGGAATAATCTTGGAATATTCTATAGAATTTAATTCAAATCATCATTCGACTTTCATCAGAACTCAATACCTTCGGGATTTCTTTGGAGTTCTCATCAGAACTCTCGGAAAATTCTTCTCAGAATATATTTAGACTGTTCATGGAATGTTCCACTCACTTTGAAACTCACAAAACTCTCCAAGAATTCTTCCAAAAAAATTCCTTCGATTTTTTTTGTCTGGCATACCTTGGTGCTATATCTAGACTTCATTTTAAAACCGCCGTAAAATTATTTTTGAATTTTCCATCAAAATTCAGCTTTCATATCAATGTTCTAAGAATTTTTGGAAAAATCCATATGATACCAATTCATCTTCTTAGATATATATGGCCATCAGTTGACCCCGGAACGGGTTCCAGATGCTCTGGGGGAAGTAGTCAATCTCTCACTACCACAGAAACCTATCACTGTTGTCAGAATTTCGGGGACAATCAAGAAGAGGCCATATCATCTTTTCTGGATCACATTGACCATCTGGTGGGCGTCAGAACTGGTTCAGGAAACCTTGGTAAAGCTCCGAAAGTCAACCCCAGGGAGTAACCAATTTCTCTTTATAACATAAACCTATCGAGCGACATATCGTTGTTCTCAATCCAGACGAGGCCATAGCCATATCATCTTCTTTCTAATCATATTGGCCGAATTGTGGTCTCCGAAAAGGTTCCGGAAGCCCAGGTTTGTATTGCATCAAATTCTATCGGGTCACATATCATTATCCCCTGAATTTTGGGCACGACCCAGAAGAGGCCATATCATCTTTTGTGGATCAAATTGTGGCCCGGCAGAGGTTTCTGCTGTAGTGAAAAATTGGCCACTTCCCTCAGGGCTTCCGGAGCCACCAGATGGCCAATGTGATCCAGAAAAGATTCCATAACGAACCACCTTTGCGTTCGGACGCGCTTTAGCAGCGCTCTTGTATATACTTTTAAATATCCAAACAATTTTTTTTATCATATTTTAAAAACTGACCCGCGCGAACTCCGTGTTTATTTTAAACGTTTTTTTTTATCATCCGACGCGAGTGCAATGAAGTGCGGAATAGTGAATTGCGTGCAAAAAGACAATCGCTTTCTATGGCGCTGCCATGGCACCTGCAACCGGACCTTTCACGCAGGTTGTGTTGGTGCACAGCGAAATCATGAAGACATTCTTCGGACCTTCATGCTGCCTTTGTGCCAAGACTGCCAGGATAAGTTCATAAATGAACTTAATCTGAAGGAACTGTCTACAACATTGAATGGCATCAAAGAAAACATTGGCAATACTTTGGAAGCAAATCACAAATTGCTTACTAACTTCAAAAACCTCAGTGCGACGCATGACGCAGTGCTTGAACACATTGAAGAAATGCTTGACAATATTAAGCGTAGCATGTCGACCGTCACCAGCAGCAACAAACTTATTGCGGTTGAAATGAAAAATGCAATTTCATCAATTCTGGACACACCTTCGGCGGACACCTGCACAGCTGTAAAAGCGGCAGCCAAATCAGCGGCAACAGCAGCAGTAGCGGCAATAACAACAACAACAACGCACTCAATTAACCAACTACCTGCAATAATTTCCACACTCAAGAATGAGTTAGCGGACTCCCAAAGTACTCTAGCATGTGAAATAAAATCTCACCTAGAAGAAATGGCAAAATCTCTTTCAACACCAGCCGTCATCATTTCCAAGAATTACACAATTGACGAACCAGCCCCCAGCTGGCGAATCTTGGGAAATAAAAAAGTATGGAAGCGTGACTGGACAGAATATGACGCCAAGCAACATTCCCGCCGTCTCCAGGAAAAAAACGAGGAAAAAGCCAGACTTAGGCGCAAAAAACGAGAAAAGAAACCAGGTAACAACCCCCACAACAATACCAACAAAAACAGCGGCAGTAACAACTACACTATTGGCAATTGCAACAATAACAACAACAACAACAACAACAACAACAACAACAACAACAACAACAACAACAACAACAACAACAACAACAACAACAACAACAACAACAACAACAACAACAACAACAACAACAACAACAACAACAACAACAACAACAACAACAACAACAACAACAACACCAACGACAACAACAACAACAGCAACAACAACAACTACAACTACAACAATAACAACAACAACAGCAATAACAACAACATCAACAACAACAGGACCCGAAGCAGCCATCTCTACAACAGCACTGCATTACCTTTGGATAAAGAACTTTTGGCTGCTGCACGAATACAATTTTCTCGGCCACCCAAAGAAAGCGGACTAAATTTCATTAATTTCGAAAAAGGGGAAACTATTAACCCTTATCGAACTGAAAAACCAACTGAGCGAGAACACCCTCCTCTTCTGGACCCCATGCGTCCGCCAATAGTGAGACTTACTGAACAGTCCGTAACTGGCGACCAACGCTTCCTGAAGGCCCGTCTAAGGGACCCGAAAATTATGGACATTGTTCGGACCTACCTCTCCTTCCTGCATGACCAGCCATCATCAACATGTATTCGCGGAATCACCAAAACCAGTGCTATTCTAATGCTAGCAGCTGAAGGACTACCAAAAGACAGAAATCTCCTGCACGAAATTTTCCTGGACGTCCATGAAGAACTTGGAATTACTCGAAACGACGCCTTGGCAGACCTGCAATCCTACCGTACATTCCTGTCCAGTGAACGCACGCAACGGCTACAATCTACTAGGGAGGCCGCCCTCAAATTTTACAATCCTGTAAATTTTCAACGCCGCTGACGCACCTTGAGGAAGACTCATTATTTCTATATAACGATGCTCGGCATGAGACTGAGGTAACTAATAATAACAATGACCATACTTTATCAACCGACGTATTTCCAACAATTTCTTCACACAGACAGAATGCGACTGAAATTTTGATTTATTGTCAAAATTTCAATCGCATGAAAAGCCCAGCTAAAATGAAGGAAATTTATCAACATTTATTATGCTCATCCTTTTCGGTCATTCTGGCAACTGAAACAAGCTGGGACGAAAGCGTAAAAAGTGAAGAAATCTTTGGAAATGCCTTTAATGTATTCAGAGACGACAGAAATTTTCATGCAACTCAGAAGAAGTCAGGCGGTGGAGTCCTTATAGCTCTTGCGACCAATTTTAACTCAGAACTCATCATTACACCAAAATTTACAGAATTTGAGCATATTTGGGTGAAATCACACATAGCTGGTGAAACGCACGTGTTCGCCTCAGTGTATTTTCCACCAGACCATGCTCATAAAAGCACTTATGAAGCCTTCTTCCAAAGTGCTGAACAAATTCTATCTGACCTTCCTCCTGAGGTTAAAGTTCACATCTATGGAGACTTTAATCAACGCCATGCTGACTTCATTCTGGACTCTGAAAATGAATGTATCTTACTCCCAGTCGTTGGGGATAATGAAACATTGCAGTTCATATTTGACAAAACTGCTAATTTAGGACTGAACCAAATTAACCACATCAAAAACCAACAAAATTGCTATTTGGACTTTTTACTAACGAATATTTATGAAGATTTCTGTGTGACCGAATCATTAAATCCACTGTGGAAAAATGAAGCGTTTCACACAGCAATCGAATATTCTTTATTTATGCATGAAAACCAAAGACCCAACGACTGCGAATACGAAGAAGTCTTTGAATACAAATTAGCAGACTACGAAAAAATAAAATTTAAATTAAACAGTGTCAATTGGCAATTAATTTTAAGGAATGTAGGAAATGTCGAAATTGGTATAGACGTGTTCTATAAAATTTTAACAGAAATAATTTCGGAAGAAATACCTTTGAAGAAAAAAAGACGTAACAGAAACACACAAAATCCAGTCTGGTTTAACAGACAAATAAAAAACTTGAAAAATCGGAAGCAAAAATCACATAAAATTTATAAAAAACACAATAGTAGTAATAATTTATTAATTTATTTGGATCTATGCGATCAACTGAATTTAGCTATCAGTACTGCATTTGAAGAATATAATGCAAAAACTGAACGTGAAATAAAGTCCTGTCCGAAGAACTTCTTTAATTACGTAAAAACGAAATTAAAATCTGACAATTTTCCTTCAATAATGCATCTAGACGAAAATGTCGGTGATAGTTCGGAAAAAAACTGTAATCTATTCGCAAAATTTTTTCAAGAAATTTATACGACATTTTCTGAAGAAGATCGTGACCGCGATTATTTTGCATTTTATCCAGAATTTTCAAGGGACATTGGCCTCAATCAACTTCAAGTGCAGGACATTTTGCAGGCTTTAAAAAATTTAGATGCCTCAAAAGGTCCTGGACCTGACGGAATTCCTCCAGTATTTATTAAATGTCTAGCAATGGAACTCACTGCTCCATTGTTTTGGCTTTTTAATATGTCCCTGGAATCCGGAACCTTCCCTAAAATTTGGAAAACCTCATTTCTAGTACCTATCTTTAAATCTGGTCGAAAATCTGACGTACGTAATTATCGTGGAATAGCCATTATCTCTTGCATTCCTAAGCTTTTCGAGTCAATTATCAACGAAAAATTATTTCTCCAAATCAAAAATAGAATTACTGACATGCAACACGGCTTTTTCAAGGGTCGTTCGACCTCGACCAACTTACTTGAATTTATAGACTATTCATTGAATGCAATGGATAATGGAAACCACGTAGAAGCTCTCTATACAGACTTTAGCAAGGCATTTGACCGCATTGACATACCAATGTTACTCTTTAAACTGCAAAAAATTGGAATTAAGTCAGGGCTCCTGAAATGGCTTGAATCATATTTAACTAACCGCCAACAAATAATTAAATTCAACGGAAAGAAATCGAGCCCAATTCAAGTCACTTCAGGCGTCCCCCAAGGCTCTCATTTGGGACCTCTCCTTTTTATTCTATACGTAAACGACATATCTTACATTCTCAAAAAACTTAAATTGCTTATTTATGCCGACGACATGAAGCTCTTTTTGGAAATAAGAAATGAAGAAGACATCAATATATTCCGGAATGAAATACACATATTCTACATATGGTGCAAAAAAAGTCTACTAGAATTGAATGTAAAAAAATGTAACTTAATATCATTTAGTAGAAAAAGAACAACTTCAAATATTTCAATTGCATTAGGAAATCAAACTGTAGACAAATGTGAAAGAGTTAGGGACTTAGGAATTATCTTAGACTCTAAGCTAACTTTCATAGACCATTACAATACAATTATTCACAGGGCAAATAACATGCTAGGCTTTATCAAGCGCTTTTGCTATAACTTTCAGGACCCTTACACAATTAAAACACTATATATTGCCTATGTGAGGTCAATACTGGAATATTGCAGCATTGTATGGTCTCCATTTTCAATCACGCACGAAGAAAGATTAGAATCAGTACAAAAACAATTTCTATTATACGCTCTTCGTAAATTAGGTTGGACTTCATTTCCTCTTCCATCATATGAAGCACGCTGCATGCTTATAAACATACAAACATTAAAAGAGCGTCGTGAATATGCAATGGTTTCATTTGTAAATGATATCGTTTCGCAGCGAATTGACTCAACAGAACTTTTATCAAAATTAAATTTCCATGCACCCACTCGGCAACTCCGAAATCGAAATTTATTTGCCATAAAACATCATCGCACAAATTATGCAAAATATGGGCCATTAAACCGCATGATGGCCTCTTACAATAAACACTGCGAAACCATTGACTTTACAATGTCTCGGCATAAACTAAAGCAATATTTTTATTCCATAAGAAATAACAACTCATAAAAGAAAAGACAAGAAAGCTGACACTACTTTTTTATATAAATATATATTTAAGAAAACAAAACTGTATTAATTAATTGTACTAGTCTACGTTGGTTGACGAAATAAATAAATAATAAATAAAATAAATAAAAGATGAGACGCCCTTTTTTTGGATTGTCTACAAGATTCTGAGAACAATGATCAGATTTCATCACAAATTTAAAGGTTCATTAGTGTTCTGTTCTTCATCATTAGTAGGCTCTGCGTTTGAACAAGTTTGACGAGCATTTTCTCCACCGTTTATTTGACTAGTAAAAAATAGGAAAATATATTACGCCATATTTTTATAACAGCATAAAAAACCACCCAAGTAACAATTTTGGTATTATGAGGGTTCTGTACACCATGATTTAGGCTTGTCGCATGCTTTAAAACCTCGATAAAACTTGCAATGTTACTGGGGCAATCATCACACCGGTCCAGAAGCCGCTTACAAAGAGTTCAAGCAAAGAGTCAAAAATGAGCTCCGAAAACTAACTTCCCAACTGAACCCCCGACGTTCTTTGGTTTGCGACCCACAAGTGCTGATCCTGGAGACTCCTTTAATCACAGATACAGACAGGAAATCCTTCCTGGTGAAAAGGAATCACCATTGATCAAAATATCATCAGGGCGAGGTGGAGGAAGCGGTCAAGGGCTTGGTGGATATCATCCTGATTCAAGCAAGAAAGGTGAACCAGCAGCACCATGCAGTTTCATCCGGTTGACATTGCTCATGGATTCATTTGGTGAGTTCGTTCCTATTTATTAATTCACTTGTGATGATGATCGTCAACAGCGTTGAACAGCGAAAAACAGGTGCAGAATTAGGTGAGAGGGGTTGACAAAGTTTACATTACTGTAAATCATATATTTTTAAACATTATATTATATATTGGATTGGGGAAGGGCAGCCTAAGGGAATCAAAGGATTTGTTGACTGGAAGAGGGTTAGTGGATTTGTCAACCAGATGGCCATCTGGTCGTTTTGTCTTCCAAAGGTCTTCAATGAAGCTGATTCACCCTGCTGCAACAAACCATCAGGCAGATACAACCGGTAATCCTTGCACTGATGGTGGGTTCCATTCACATCACATCACATCACAAAATTCTGAGAACAATTATATGTTGCTCGATTGGTGTCTGATGTTATGCAAAATTGACAAATGTCCAATGCGTTGCAATATGATGTCATGATCATGAATGATTTGTTTTGACGGCTACTTACAAAGTTAAATGATTTATGGCACAAATTTCATCAACATCAAGCAGATTTTTAATTAGTTACGTAGTCGTCGGGAACGAGCCATTAGAGTAAATCAAAACCCGAAAAGGTCGGTTAAAGGTTAAATTTGTATGAATCTGTCATGTTGTTATTGTGGTTGTTCAGATTTCTTTTTAATTAATTGAAAGTTCCCTAAATTCTCGTTCGTTTAAGCTAATTTTGATGTTTTAATATTATATAAATTGCAATCACAATGAGGTCATTTACCGACCCCATATTACACTTAAGTAAAGTTAGAAGATATTCCAACTTTCACTCTTACTTCAAATCACTATTTTTAGTGTTCTGATGACAGTTTTGAAGACAATTGCAAGATATTGTGTTTTGGCAGAAAGAGCATTTCAACCGAATATGAGGGTTTTACCAAATCTAAAAACCGAGCGATTAACATGTTCTTTAGAACCCATCATTTTAGCCGACCTCCTGGGCAGGACGAAAAACGAGAGGAACAAAACAAAACCCGAATCCTAGCTGTCTACCTGCTCCCTAACCGAAATCAAATAAAGGAACCTGAGAATCATCCCAACCAGAAGGACGATCATTGCGAATAACTTTCCTCCTTCGCCTTCTTCATCGTCTTCCATATGTGTACATTGCGTGCGTATCGAAAAAAATCTAAATCGAGATAGGCATCGTGGGAGAAAATCCTAGAGAGGAAATCCTTTTTGTCCTCTGACTGTTCCCTGTGCTGTGTTGATACAGGACCTTTCCGTTCGTTGCCGGGGCAACAGAAGGAAGATGACTATCAAATTTCTAGCATTGGTAGATCTGTTTTTTTTTTCTTCAAATCGATCCCCGCCAGCAAAGGGAAAGGGGTGGAATTTGATAGTCGTAAATCTCCTGGAATCGTACCTTTCTTTGTTTGATTTACGAGGTTGGAAGGATCTACGCTTGATTCGAGAAGCAGCAACGTCAGGTGTCATCCGGCGCCGAATTGTGAGAGAACCAATTTCCTTTGCATCCTTTCCACCCACACCCACCCTAAAGCAATCCCCGGAAACCGTTGGCCAGGAGTCAGGACCTTCAGAGCACGTCTGCGAGCTTTCCTTAATTAACTCAAGATTTTTTGCCATAAAAAAAAATCCGCAACAACGTAACAACTCGAGAGCGAAACAGCCACCACAGCAAATCAGCGGTAATTTATTTCGAGAAGCGTTGCAGCAAAAAAAGGCCGAAACCCAGAACTAGCAGCGACTTCTCGGAACCAACCGACCGCGAAAAAAAAACCGAACAGAACAGAACCAATCCAAAGGAACGAAACCGTTCGATTCGGACTGATCCTAGAGTGAAGAGGCAAAGCCGCAGCCGCAGCAACACGAGCAAGGTCAATATCTTCTAAAAGTTTGACCTTGATAAAACCTGATTTTGCTCGGCCGCCGCTCGCTCGCTCGCTCGGTTCGCTTGCTTGAGTCCTCTTCGAATATGCTCTTTATAACAGAAAGAAAGATAGCAGGAAATGTTGGTTTGATACTAAACAGCGAGGAGGAGGCGGTGGAGGAGGAGAAGGAGAGCGAGCGAGCGAACGAACATTATAAAACAGCTCCATCGCAGCAGGCCGAGAGCACCGGTTGTTGTTGTACCACGTCCCATGCCTTCTCCTGGTTGGATGGGGTGGGATCCAATGAGGGAGGGGGTTACTGAGAGGAACGGAGCGCGGAGTTCCATTATAATGGCCGCGCGAAGCGCTCACAGGCGGACGGACGTTCTTCATCATTATGTGTATTGTGTGGTTCGTTCTTTCGGTTCGAGCAGGGGGTTGATGAAGAGGCCTGTCCCGGGCGGCGCATTCTGCGCTCTTGTGTACAACACCGTTCCTTTTTCTTGTCGTGGTCGTGCCCACTAATAGTGTAGTCAGCGACTAGTGCTCTAAGCATGGCACGGCGGAAAAAAGGCTAAAGTGGAAGACATCTTCTATCCGCGCGTTGAAGTCTTTTGTTTGCGTGGAGGACTTCTCTCCCAGCTCCATCCTAGACTCGGCTGTGGGAATCCGCGACAGTTGTTGGCACAGTGTAGATCTTCCCACAGATTCTTCTCGCTCTTTCGCGCTGTCTCTGTGCAAGGGCTCAAAAGCTCGAGAAGAATGGGAATTCCACCCATTTTATCGAAAAACTGAAGAGTCATGGCTCGGTGGCTATTTTCGGCCGCGGAAGCGAACCACTTGTGAGAACCGTTCTGTCCACTCTTCTGTGTCGAATGTTGTTCCACGCAGCACCGTGTCATCAATGGTTTCGATTGTGAAGACTAAATTCACTGTTGAAATTTCGATATCCGTCCGTCTCAGATTCCAAATTTCAAATGAGCTCTAGACTAAAACCATGTCTCCATGACTTCAGGGATCGATTTGGACCACCTTATCAGTATAGCATGTATTGCTATAAATGCCTTCTGAAAATCATTTCGGCTACCGAAGAGCTTTCAAGGAAAGTCAGTAGACTTACTGACGGTCCTCTGACTATGTAAAGTTTGTCCAGACAACTCGGACCTGGAGACCACCTGAATTTACCTCCGGAACCCTCTGAATTGGTTCGAGAACACTTTTGACACTTTCGCTTGTCCTGCAAATTATCTGGACATACCTAATAAGACCCTCTAAACCTATTCGGGAAACCCTCTTTTGGTAGTACTATATGTGGCGCCTGAGAGTTATGCTTTACTCCATACAAGGTGGTCAATTTTGTTCTAGATTGTTTGCTTTTGGAGATATTTTGATGTGATATTTTGAAACCCAACATTGGCTCCTTTTTCCGGGATCCTCATATTTTTTTAATTAATCACGAATGCAACTTTGTTGTTTCATGTTATAGGTGGTTACATCCTTCAGCAATTTCAGCCTGGACCTTCTCCGATATGGATTGAAATTTTGCCTAATTGTTTGTTATAGCCAATCATTCACATTTGAGCTAAAATTCGGCCATTTTGAATCTCGCAAAAAAAATTCAAAATGGCGTATTCGAAATGTTTTAACAAATCATAACTTGAAAACGTCACTTCCAATCGAATCCAAAGTGCTAGGACTAAATATTGGTTTTTAAAGAAAAATATACACAACTCTTCTGAAGATCAATTTTTTTCGAAATATCGAAATGAAAGCCAGTGTTGCAGTAGAAGTGAAAGAAGAGCAGCAAAATAGAGCACATGCGATACGACAATGGAGTGATGCTCGTTAAGAAAATACCCTAAGATAAGCACCGTCTATTTTCCGCGCTGAAGTTACAGTTTCGTAAGACGTAACTCAAGATCAATCCTAGATAATGGACTCAAGATAAATCCTAGATAATGGACTTACGTCGAAACGTCGTGGAACACATCAGAAATAACACAGGAGACTGTTCGGGAGACTAGTAGCAATTCTGACTGGAGAAATACGAAGCGTTAGAGAGGTAAAGTACAAGCGATTCCAAAAGGCGAAAGAACAGCATATGTTGAGAGCTGTCCAATTATTCTTTACCGATTAAATATCAAAATTAATGCATGCATGCGGGGCTCATTGTGTGTGAAAGTGACCTCGGAATAGAGACTCAGACATTCTAAAATGGGTTGCTGGATCTGTAATAGAGCTATCACCTTCTAACTCCCTGACTGGCCTGAAATTGATCAAGGATCTTCTGCAAACTCTCCCTGAACAGCCTCTAGACATGCCCTGAGGGTCCTTGAAAGTCTTCTGAACTTATGCTAAGCACCCTCTAGAAGAACTTTTGGCCCAATTTCAAGACCGTCAAGACTTAACATGAAGACCTTCTGAACTCGTGCCAGAAGCCCTTAAGATTTGTCCAGAAAGTCCTCTCAACTTTCCTAGGTGATCTAGCATACTGATTGCCCAGATAACTCCAGAGCCAAATCCCTTTCTCTGGATTAGGCTTTTCAGTGACCTCATGTCCTGGAAACCTTCATCATTTTAAATTCCAAAATGAACTCAAGTTATAGGGGTGTTCAAAGAACCTGAAAATCATGACTGAACACCCTCTGAACAATTACCGGTAATCTCTGGAACTGTAAGTCCCCTAAACATACCCTTGGGACTCCAAGGCTCGAGCTTAGCAAGCTTCAAAGTTCGCAATCAGTTTTATGTTCCATTTCTGGACGTCATGAAGATTGACTATCGAAGTCTTTTTAGAAAATGACCGAGAATTAAAATACGGTCTTCTCAAAAGTCCCTTCGAAAATGACCAAAATGTCTTCTAAGCATACCAAGGAGACCCGCAGAGCTTGACCTTCCGCCGGAAATCCTATGAACTATATTCTTTCATTACAGTCACTTCAACGCACTTTTAGGTCATTCGTGACTTGTGGAATGTGAATTAAGCTCGTGACAGCATGAACTTGCCTTGGTAATCCAGGGCAACATCAGTTCAGGGC
The DNA here is from genome assembly GCF_037179485.1 of Ochlerotatus camptorhynchus. Lineage (NCBI taxonomy): Eukaryota > Metazoa > Arthropoda > Insecta > Diptera > Culicidae > Ochlerotatus > Ochlerotatus camptorhynchus. The sequence goes on along the minus strand of NW_027040632.1, from coordinate 1,894,966 downwards.
ACTTATTGGTCAGTTTTGAGATCAAACAGCCCGGCCAAAAAGGTCTTTTGAACCAGTCCTGAAAGTACTCTGAATTTAGTCTAGAAAACTAGTCGTCCAGATGACCCTGGAACGAAGTCCTTGAAGTCCTTGAATTCGGCCTTTCAGTGATGTTGCCTTGAAAGTTTACTCCATTTTAGATTCCAAAATGATAATCGAAAAGTTTATTTGAGTAGCTTATTTCGATACCCTCTCGAAAGTCTTCTTGGCGTAGAACAGTACCCTCCAGAAGATTGTTTTGCCAAGCGAGACCCTCTAGACTGGCCAAAAATTTCTTCTAGACATGCTATGTACGGCTCTCTGGACATAATCCGGATATCCCTATAATTTGTTCCTGTAAATCTTCTGAACATGGTCCAGAGAACTATGGACAACCAAATGACTCCGGAGTCAAGTCCACTGCCGAAAGAATAAATGTATATTCGAGCAGTTTTCTCGTTATTCTTGTAGGTCTTCTGAACACAACTTCTAGAAGAAGGAAGTTTTGGGCAGTCTTGAATTGTCCCGGAGGTCCAGGGAACTGATGCGTTCAGATGACCCGATGCCAAAGACCTTGAAGCCCCTGGATTTGACCTTGCAGTGACCTTTCATCGCCACTTCAGCTTCCGAAATACCCTTGGACAGGTGTGTTCAAAACCGAAAAGTTTATTCGAGCAGTTTTTTCGATAACCTTGAAGGTCTTCCTTCTAGGCATATACTGAACCCCTCCCCCACGAGAATTGTTTGTGCAGTCTTGAGACCCTCTGGTCGACACACACTTAAAATCGCTAGAACTTATCCTGATCGTTCTTTGAACATGCCCAGGCGGTCCAGGGAACAAACAGTGACTAACAACCGGATGATAGCGGAGTCAAGTTCTTAAAGTTCCTGGATTCGGACTTTCAGTGACCGTATGTCTTTAAGATATACGGCATTTTCGATTCCAAAATGACTTCCAATCACAACTGCCTGAGGTGTTCATAATCGGAAGATTTATTCGAGCAGTACTCTTGTAAAATTTAAAACCTATTAAAGCCAGATAAAAGAGCAATGAATCACTTAGTCAAGCATTTTTGAGACGATATTCTACCAGGGGTTCTTGGAAAACGAGCCGAATAAATCTAAACAGAGCTGGAAAAAGGGCCTATCTACTTAGATCGATTCTCTTCATCGACTTTCTCTTTTGATAACCACGGTTATGCAAACGGTTTTCGTGCTATTTTTGCCACATAGCATGATAAAGGAGGTTTTTATCCATCGTCCAAATCGTCAAATAGAACAGGGAATGTTGATGCAACTGAGATACAAACAATCATATTTTTGACGTAGACTACGTCTTACGGAAAGGTACATTACTCCATCGAACATCTAAAACTGCGACCGTAACGAAAAGGTGTCAGGTTTTAAACGCTTATAACTTTGTCATTTATAGGTTAAGTTAAAATCCAAATACACAAATCGATAGGAAATAACTCTTCGAATCTGCTAAAATACGGGAAGGTACATTACCCCATCGAACATCTAAAACTGCGACCGTCACGAAAATATGTTAGGTTTTGAACGCTTATAACTTTGTCATTTATAGGTTAAGTTAAAATCAAATACACAAATCGATAGGAAATAACTCTACAAACAAATAGTTTTTAAATTTCACATTAAAACTTTGAAAAATTTAAAAAAAGTTATAATTTTGTCATTACTTTCAAGAAATTCAAGTGCCCCTATCCCTAACCCAGACATCATAAACGAGTACCACTTGGTTGCGCATCATTCTGCTTAAACCTGTAAAGTCATAAAAGAGCGCTGCTGTCGCACTTCCATTTATTTTCGCATCGGACTATGATGCTTACTATCAAAACAGCTACTAAACAGCTTAAAGTAATCTACGTCAACCACGCGGTTCTGCCCTGTACCCAGCCCCACTGTTTTTTAAAAGAAATCACAAATCTTGAAAGAAAATCTAAACCAATATTTTAATTAAAAATTTGCTCGGTAGTAAATATAATTTCAAACTACTCGAATAATGCAATCAATTAGAACAGTTAATTCGAGCAGTGGTTTGGCCCTTTTTCCACGCTAAAATTTTATGTAGATCAACTTTTAAAAAAGGCAAGTGACCAATGCACGTGGATTATTCCGAAAATCGACCAGTTTCCAAACATTCAACGAAGGTGATTTACCTATTTAATCGAGCCCTAGAATGGTTAGAAGTGGTTCTGAACTCGTTAAGGGTGCCATTTTGATGCTACAAAAATCGCCAAAAATGCATTTTTTTTCACTTCGGTTGTACCACAAAAAAACACCCTAAACGCATTCCGTTCCCGTTATTGTCATTATCTACATCTAGGGGACATTCTACAGCACCATCCTAGAATGGTTAGAAGTGGTTCTGAACTCGTTAAGGGTGCCATTTTGATGCTAAAAAAATCGCCAAAAATGCATTTTTTTCACTTCGGTTGTACCACAAAAAAAAACACCCTAAACGCATTCCGTTCCCGTTATTGTCTCAAAACTACTCGATTAATCAAGCTGCAATCCCTTGTTAAGTCGAACGATTATTATTGTTGCAACTATTTATTATTGAAATGTCGAACAATGGTAAATGACAATCAATTCGAGCAATTAGTCATATTTTCGAGCAGTTTTGGGACGTTTTGGGATTTTAGGAAAATTATCCAGATCCATGATTCAGATTTTTCAAGCTGAGGATGAATAAGACCGTATTTTAACGAAATTCTAAAAAATATATCAAAATAGTGTTCCACGTCAAAGATCGAGTGGTAGAAAACGTCATATTAAACTGCTCGAATGATGTAATTTATTTACAGGGATCATTGATAGCAAATAAATTCTAGGGTCGGCTATCAGGTTCAAACAATTAAAAACGATTTAACACTTAGTCGAGCAGTTTTACGGTAACCTTTTATCAGATTTTAAATGGAAATAAGCAGATTTTTAGAGACGGCATAAATAACTACAGCTCATGTGATACGCTATTTTAAACTGCTCGAATGTTGTAAATATTTTCTCAACTAAGTTTTGAGATAGAACATGAAAATTTCAGAAAAATGCAATGGACCTTCTACCAGCGATTTTAGGAAAATACAGCAATCAACTACAGCATTTTCAAGCTGAGCGTAGAGGTTCTAAAAAAAATATCAAAATGTTGTTCCATACCAAAGTTTGAGTACTAATAAATCGTCATTTTAAACTGCTCGAATGATGTGATCCATTTATATCAAGAGATCTGAAAAAGGCTCCCGAGAGAAGCCCATCGCATAATTCGAGCAGTTGAAAATGACGTTTCGTATCACCCAAACATTAATATGAATCAGCGTAGAGGTCTATCGTCTAGAAAACCGAAAATGTGAGTTATGATTTTCAAAAAAACGAATAATGATCTCATTCCACAAAAAAAAAAAATCTAGTTGAAATTGACCACTTTGTCAAGCAGTTTTGGCGTGACTTTCTATTAACGACTGGACCAACTAATTTCTATTTTTTATGAAACGCACAAATGTTGGCTACTTTTCTCGTGGTACTAGAAGAAAAAATCTCAAAATAATGTTTTATTTCAAAGTTCGAGTGGTAGTAAACGTCATTTTAACAGCTCGAATGAAGTGGTTGATTCGTCTTAAAACTGCTTGACTGCAGTCGAGTAATGTCAGCAGACAATTACCAGTAGATGCAAAAAAAATATGTGACACGTATAACTTTTGAGAATTTTTCATTCGAGCAGTTTCGAGTCAGTTCATTCGAGCAATATACAAATAACACTAAATTCTATTCAAAATTCGAATTGAAGCGATGGCATGTTTACTAAAAATAAAGATTAAGTCACTCGCTCTCTCCAAATTAATCAGTTCATCTATTAATCTTTGTCGAGCAGTTTTGGGACGAGCTTCTACTAGCGAGTTTGAGAAAATAAACATGCAAATTACAGAATTTATTTTCTCGAGGTTCTAGAAGACAAAAAATCAAAATATTGTTCGACGGTAAAGTTCGCGTGGTAGGAAACGGCAATAGGAACTGCTCAAATAAAATATAAAAAAAAAACTGCTCGAATTTTTTAAACTCAAATTCAAAAAGTTTTTTTCAACAATTAATGGTTTTGTTATCTTGATTTAGTGGCAGCAAATAGTGAATATAAAATGATATCAATAAGATTCAAATAAAGCACACCATTCGAGCAGTTTAAAGTGCCGTTTCCTACTACTCGAACTTTATCGTGGAGCAATCTTACACACTGTTTTAGAACTAGAGAGGATTTATTTATGCTCCAGTTTCCTGAAACCTCTAGTAGAAAGTTATTCCTAAACTGCTTCAGCGATGTGATCAAAGGATCGTATCATTCGAGCAGTTTAAAATTACGTTTCCTACCACTCGAATTTTGGCTTGGTACAATTATCCACTTCATTCGAACAGTTAAAATGACGTTTACCACCACTCGAACTTTGACTTGGTACAATTAACCACTTCATTCGAGCAGTTAAAATGACGTTTACTACCACTTTAACTTTGAAATAAAACATTATTTTGAGATTTTTCTTCTAGAACCACGAGAAAAGTAGCCATCATTTGTGTGTTTCATAAAAAAATAGAAATTAGTTGGTCCAGTTTGGTGGAATCGCTGGTAGAATGTCACGCCAAAACTGCTTGACAAAGTGGTCAATATTTTGAGATTTTTTTTTTCTTCTAGAACCTCGAGAAAATAGAGTCTTATTTATGCTAAGCTTGAGAAATCTGGATGTTATAAGAGTTTGATTATTATTTTAAAAAAAAACTGCTTGAAGTTGAGTTAGTTTTTTTTCGAGCAGTAAATTTGTGTTCAATTATTTGTAGAATAAGAGTAACTTCATCCTTATTAAACATAAAGAAGACTCTATTTTCTCGAGGTTACACAAGGAAAACTATCGAAATATTGTACCATGGCAAAGTTCGAGTGGTAAGGAACGTAATTTAAAACTGCTAGAATGATATTATCCATTACCATTCATTACCAACGATAAGCAGGGGCCAAAGAATGTCAAACGGAATAAAAATCATGTATCATATCTATAGAGCACTTATTTGTAATCTATGGAAGAAGTCAGTTCATTCGAGCAGTACTAAATTACACTAAATCCTATTCAACATAGAACTGAAGCAATTAACCACTTCATTCGAGCAGTTAAAATGACGTTTACTACCACTCAAACTTTGAAATAAAACATTATTTTGAGATTTTTTTTCTTCTAGAACCACGAGAAAAGTAGCCAACATTTGTGCGTTTGATAGAAAAATAGAAATTAGTTGGTCCAGTTTTGTGAAATCGCTGGTAGAAAGTCACGCTAAAACTGCTTGACAAAGTGGTCAATTGCTCTTTTACTAAAAATATTCGTATTTGTAGAAATAATTGAACACAAATCTACTGCTCGAAAAAAAAAACTAACTCAACCTCAAGCAGTTTTTTTTTTTTTAATTTTAGTTTAGTCATATTGTCGAGCAGTTTTCGGACGACCTTCAAACCAACGATTTTAAGAAAAGTAAGCATTAAATTCCAGATTTTCTAAGCTTAGCATAAATAAGACCCTATTTTCTCGAGGTCCTAGAAGACACAATATTAAAATATTGTTACGAAGTTCAAGTGGTAGGAAACGTCATTTTAAACTGCTCGAATAATATGATCCATTACTATTCATTTCAAACGATGAGCAGGAGCCAAAAAATGTCAAATGGATTTAGATTTTACCATAACCATAGATTTTAATAAAAGTAAGTATTAGATTCCAGATTTTCTAAGCTTAGCATAACCCTATTTTCTCAAGGTTCTAGAAGAAAAAATATAAAACTTTTGTTCGTCGGCAAAGCTCGAGTGGTATGAAACGTCATTTTAAACTGCTCGAATTATATGATCCATTAATGGTTTTGTAACTTCGTTATGATGGCAGCAAGCATCTTAAAAACTTTGCCTCAGTTTAACGTTTAATTGAAAACAAATGAACTTTTAAATTGCTCGAATGCCCAAATTCAAACAAATCGCATCATTCGAGTAGTTTAAAATGACGTTGGCTACTAAACTTTATCAAGAAGCAATGTGTTGAGATTTTCTGCTCTAGAACTCAGTGAAAAGAGGAGTTTGTTTAAGCCTCATTTTCTGGGAAATCTCGAGTAGAAGATCGTCTTCAAACTGCTCGAATTATGTGATCAAATGGAATTACATGAAAAAAAATACGACAGTAAGCGTTTATAAGATAATTAGAGTGGTTTAATGATAGAATTGGTTATTAAGAAGCGATATGCAATTCTACCGAAGAAAAAAGCAATACAAATTCGAGCAGTCTACTCGAACTATTCCATAATTTGAGGTTTTTCCTTTTTTAAACGTGAGGAAAGTTGCTTTATTTATTTTATTCCTAAATAATCAGCCATCTTCATCACATTTTCTTAAACAGAAGATCATCCCAAAACTGCTCGAATGAATGACCAATTTAGCAATTGACACCAACCCAGCTGTTAGTCATCCAAATCGACTGCTTTCAAGCGTCACTAGCGTCACTTCACGCACTCACCCGCAAACGCCATAAGGTGCTCGAATATTTTATTTGCACATTATCAACCCAACGGGCAACCCTCCGCCGCCGCCCCCGCCGACGACAACAGGGCGCGGAGGTAAAGCTCTCCGATTTGCGAAAAAATCATACTCTTAGCGTACACACATTCACACACTCCAGTTGATGGCGCAGAGTTTAGTAAGTAAATATAAACAACTTTTGGGTCAGGGTTGACGACATGTCGTCGTTGTCGTCGACGTCGGTGGTAGTACCAAACCTAGTAGTAGCAGCAGCAGCACCAAGCATATATGGCGACGCTCGACGGCGGTGAATGGCAGGCTTTGGGGTGACACATTCGAGCGGAGCGAGCGGCGCACTTGACACTCAACAAAGAGCACCGCACACAAAATCCCAGAAGAAAGAGAGACAGAGAGCGTGATAATGAAATTACGGACTGATCCGTTCCCTACGGGTGCACGATCGTCGAGAGCAACGGCGAGCGGTGAAGGTGTTGTAGATATCCTTCGGAAGTTGTTTGTATGAGAGATCATGCAAAAATACCGGTTCGGCGAAGCGAAGCCTCGGAATCTAGGTCAAGTTTGAACACCTACACGCGCGCTAGTCCCGATCTAGTCGAGATCAATGTCAACACTAATGGTGATCCCGGGGTGGTTCAGAGCTTTCAGAGGATCATGCCCCCGAGAAAGCCCACTTCTGTCAATTGAACTAAGCCAAAATCAATCAATCGCGAACCGCCTTGATCGAATGCGCCGAACACACCTGCTCGAATCGGTTTTGGTATGCAAAACGCGTCGCACTGTGCGGCAGTGTCAAATTTCGTGATCGCAGGGAAAAAAAACCCCAGCGCGAGCAAAAAGCAAAAGCAAAGCATTGCCAAGGTGAGCTCTCCGCATTTCAGCAGCGACGTACAGGTTTGTATAGTGTATGATGGTTATGACTACTCTATTCGCTAGGGCCACCGCACGCGCGTCCCGACTGTTTTAACACAAACACTCATCCGACGACAATGATGTTGGTTTTCAACGCGACAACAACGTGCGATAAAAATGGTAACGGTAAACCAATACCATCGTCGTGTGCTGCGATGCGACGACGACGACGACGACGACGGCGGCGACGTGCTAAAGATAAATTAGCACATCAACGCTCGCCGATTGGGCTTTAATGGGATTGTGGCGAGGTTTACTACTGTTTCCAATTGCGTTCCCGGCTTCCGGTGAGTGTTGAATTACCAAAAAAATTACAAACGTTTGAGCCTTTGGCTGCGAAATTCGACCCGAAAACGTCTATTCGAGCAGTTTGATTCAGCGCACAGAGTGAATTTCGAGTCGGAATCGATGGGGAAAGACTTACATTGGGTGTAAGACATCCGAAAATGCCATTTTTAAACTGCTCGAAAACTGCTCGAATTTTTGTTTTTCATCAGAAAACTATAGCAAATTGATTATCGTTGCACGGCAACCACTGTAGCCGCTTCAGCGAACTCCACGGCGGTCCGATTTGCAATCGAAATGATGACGCAGCACTAAATTTTTGCTTTCCGCGGCCACACGCTTGCAGTACTTTGTCGTCAGTCATCATTCTTGAGTTTGCAACTTCGCGGAGACTCAAAAAAAAAACAGCCTATCAATGCAAATCGAATTCCCGTCCGTTTCGGATTACCATAAAAAGTGACAACGGCTGCCTGGATCCCTTTTCTGCAAGTCTGATCTTTCCTGATGCAAGGAATTTTATTCGGACACCGGACGCCGGTGCACGGAGATTGCATAATACCCGGCTCTCGCTCTTTCTCTATTGCATCGGAAAAAGTATCGATTATGCATCCATCGAGACATGTGCTTAAACTGACGAGCAGAGCCCCCCGGTGGTTCATCCCCCGTTTCGAGGACGCCGAACCACGTGTATTCAAATTTGTGCTCTTCCCCGCCGAAACGACACGAAACGGAACGTTCGAAAAGCACACAAACAGTGATTTCGTAACCGTGCCCCAACAACCGAGCTAACTGTTCTTCTGTTTAGCATGTTTGTGCGACAAATCTCGACACATTACACACTGGCATTAGGTCTGAGGCTACAGAGGGACACGCAACGCCCCGAGCGGCCAGCAACGAAAAGCACAATAACAAACAGATGATGAATAATTGAAATTTTTCGTGTCGCGTCGCGTCGCGGGGCCCGTTCTGCCTTAGGCGCGGTCCGCAGTCCAGTTGCTGGAAGCAGTGGCAACTCTAAGGGGTAAATCCTTGATGGATTGATCTGCGCGCAAATCGATCGCGATGTTTTCTTGAAATTAATTGACTGCTCTTAGGATCGCCAATCTGTCCTAATGATCTCGGAGCTTTCCAGAAGTTCTTTGTACTGGGCTGAAATAAATTGCTGCAGCTTTAAGGGAGCTCGGAGCAACTCAAGGAATTTCCGGAAACTTCAGCAAAGTTCCGAGATGTTCATGAAAATTTTGGAAACGTTGATGAAAATTCTGGAAGCTCCGTGGCCGTTTCGAAAACACTTGAAAATTATAAAAATTGAGAAGATCAAAGAACTTCCGTTAATTTCGAGAAAATCGTGAGAGCACTAAGAAGTTTTTTTTTTTTTTAGCTTTATTAAGGAGGTTTTCAGCCTAGGGCTGGTTCGCCTCCAATAAGCACTAAGAAGTTCCGAAATTTTCATGAAAGTCCAGAGGAGACCTTCAAGGAAGGTTAGAGATTTTCCGATAGTTTCATTATTATCAGGGAAGTTCCGGGGATTGAGGATGATCGGAGAACTTCAAATCAGCCCCATTAACCTCAGAAAAATTGCAAGAACTTTCAAGGAGCTCCGAGGAATTATGGGATAGTCCGAAGTGCATTTCGGGAATCTTCCGAAAACTTTATGGAAATCGCGGATATTCAGAGATGTTTTATTTATATCAGAAAAAATATCTGGATCATTAGAACATGTAAGGAACTTCAGGGAATATTTGCTAACATCCTCCAGAAATCTCATTCTTCCGGATTTTTTTCCCAACTTCTTTTTGAAGTTTATTTCGACTGTTTCATAAGCCCTCTGGCATTCGACTTTCTCCCGAAGTTTCTTCCAATCTACCTAAGGAAGTTTCTTCCGTCTTCTCCGGGAAGTTCCATTAATCTTCTACCGAATGCATCGCTCGATTTCGCCCAGAAGTGACGTTCGTCTTTTTCTGGAAGCTTCTCCATAAACCATTCTCCGCAGGTTTGTTTTCCGACTTCTTTGGACGATTTTTCCGAGCTTTTCCTGGTTTCTTTCCTGACTTTTTTTCTGAATGTGCCAAGTTTCAGTAAATTTTTGCCAGAAATTAGTTCAAACTTCCTCCAGAATAGCTTCACTATTTATTTTCGGGAAGTTTTTCCGGCTTTCTTCAGAAGCTAATTCAACCATTCCCCGGAAATTTCTTCCCACTAAAGCAGTGCATTTGCCGTTCTTAGTCCAAAGGTTTGAATTTTCGCCTTAAAAAACGACAAAAATATAAAAATTTATTTCAGTAGTAAACACCGATAAGAACCGCTTTTCCTAAACTTTCGTTGCCGATAGGCTTTAAAGCAGTCTGGCAACGCTGCGTGGAACAATATTTTGATATCTGTTCTTCTTGATTCATCCGAAGAAAATAGGGTCTTGTTTATGCTAAGCTTAAAAAATCTGGAATTTATTGCTTGATTTTCAAAAAAATCGCTCCCAAAACTACTCGACAATATTGGTTATTTGATTGCACAAATGAAAGACAAAATCATTACATAGAAAGTCGCACAAAATTAGGGCATATTTCAAATATCTATACCAACAGCCAAAGTATAAATTTGTGTGAAATTTTCCGCGGTTCAAATCGATTGAATAATCAATCAAAATTCAAGTAGTTCGACCAAACGTGGTAGACAAAAAGTGCTCGACAATATGATTAAGTAACGAAACAAGTTGGGCGCTTGCAGCACTGTTCGTTTGGGTAAACGGTACGCTTAATTGAAGTGATGTTGATCATGTTATGAAAGACAACGAATAACAATTTTCTACTCTGTGAGCAAAAACGGTCGCTCTCAGGCCACCAAGCCCCTCATATTGCAATACTTCTGGTCGAATTGTTGTTATATCCATTCAAACCCGGTGACGGCTACGATGACGGTAAGTGTCACACAACACACGACGAACAAGCAATGTGAGCATGAGCATTGATGACCGCAGTCGTCACCCAACGTCGTCAAATTGTTCTCAAGCGGTCACCCATCTAGGAACCTACAAATCAATGTACAATTTTGATAAACTTCGGTTATTTTCTGGCGAATGCAGACAGCTCGGGAGGGAGTTTTATGTTGCATTCCCATCGAGTGGGTGGTGGACTAGAAATTCGATTATAACTGAAGGATGACCATCAGAGAGAGAATTCCGAAAAATGAGCCCATGAATTGCAGATTTTTCAGGCAAAGAATAAATTAATAATATTTTATATAAGAAAAAGTACTTAGAGGTCACTCTAACGTGGTAGTCATTTTGAAATGATCGAATAGTTTATAAAGTAGTTGCACGGGTTTCCATTTACAATTGTCATCCTGTGACAGGATGTTTACAGCGAGAGTTTATAAGGCTCAATAATCGAGCACTCCTCCGTTTTTTTTTATTTTCGAAAATAATGGATCACATCATTCAAGTAGTTTGAAATGACGTTTCCTATCACTCAAACTGTGCCGTAGAATAGTATTTACAAACAAAAACTTTTAGAACCTAGAGAAAATAGCGTCTGAAATTCATTGCTTAATTTTCTTACAATCGCTGGTAGAAGGTCGTCTCAAAACTGCTCGAAAATATAATTAACTTAATCCCATCGTGGCTTATGGACATTCAAATCGATGCTGAAATAGATAAAAATTCTAACGAATTTGAGAACTCTCATCGCTTCAGTGATCGATCGAAAGTTGGACTTTTCTTTTTCTGAATTTGGTGCCAGATCTTGGCTGGCGACTTGAAGCTATGAATCGAGTTAAATGAACACGACTTCAGCACAGGACAACCCGTCCTTAGCCTGAATCTAGTAGTAGAAGTAGGCATTTTCTGGCCGTTTGAAATCGAACAAAATAACGCCTATCTATTTTCGAGTCATCAACAAATTATTCGAACAGATTTATGATATTTGACAAATGAGTTTCTCTTTTCTTAAGTATAAGTAAGAATCCAAAACCAGTTGCTAAATTTAAGAGCAATTGATTCCAGAATTGCGAATCGACCGCGTAGTTAAGCCGATTTGTGATGACTTTCTACAAGGCCATAGAATCTCACTTTAATTTGAATTTTGCTAGGAGTTTCGTTCACTCAGTTCGCTAAAAACACAGTTAATCATAGACTGAGTAAAAATCTGCTCGAATTTGAATAAACGTCACTTCTATGCGACGAAATTTTGGCGAGTAAACGAAACTGAGTGGTTAATTGATTTAACCAAGTTCTACTATGAAGACCTTTTCAGCCATCATTTTTTTAACAAAATTCCTCGATTTTTCTGTTTTAACTTCTTTCAGGAAAAACTAACCTCAAAAGATTGCTTTATGTTGGACAACGTAATTTTAAACTGCTCGAATGATGTGATAAATTGCTATTTTATTTTCAGAACAGTTGAACAGTGGGAGCGGTGAACTTAGGTTGTCACAAATTATCTGTTTTGCATGGGTTCTCCATATATTGGAGGATTACCTACTCAATTTCACATTCAAATTTAAAAAATCGAGCAGATTTGGTATCAACATTAGCGTTGTGGCAATTTTTTTTCTAGCAGTAGGATAGCTGATCAACATTGAAAATCTATTCGAATTTAGATTGAGTAGCTCACTTGGTCAAAACATTATGAAGTATACTCGAAATTGTGGCAAATCATAAAGTAAAATATTATAGCTCATTTTTCGAGCAGTTGAAATCGAAAAGAAACAAATCGAAACGGTGAAAAACTAGCTAATGAAATCATATTTAAAAATAATCTCGAAAAACGACAAATAATGATAATAAGATCACGTTGCCCATTTTTCGAGCAGTTAAAGGTAAATTTCCAAATGTTGGAAATAATGTAATCTACATGCAAGTGGAAACGCTCATTTGGCCAACATATTATAAAGTGGCAAATTATGCAGTAAAAGGTAAGAGCTCATTTTTCGAGCAGTTGTATTCGAAAACAAAAATTGCGAAATTATGAAGACACACATAGCTAAAAATATATATAAAAATAAACCACTCGACAAAACGACAAATAATGATGTTGAGAGTACTACCCTGCCTATTTTTCGAGGAGTTTAGCTCAATTTTCAAATGCTGGAAATAGTTTAATCCACATGCAAGTGGACATGAAAGCCAATAGACAACGATTCCGTGACATTTTGATCGAATCAAGTTTATACTAGTTGATTCGATCAAAATGCCAGTGCATCAAGTTGCTCAAATTGATCCGTTAGTCGAGCAGTTATATGATGACTTTCTAGCAGAAATTAAAAAGAAATTAGGTAATAATTGTCAGATTATTGAGAGAAAGCATAACCATCAGCATGGTTAGGTTCGAGTGGCTGGAAACGCCTTTTTAAACTGCTCGACTGATATACATTTTGTATTAATTATATTGTCGATCAGTTCTAGGACGACCTTGTACCAGCGAATTTAAGAAGATCATGAATTAGACTCCAATTTCCCGAAATTCTTGAAGAAAAAAATATTAAAAATATTGTTCCAATTCAAAGCTTGAGTGGTAGGAAACGTAATTTTAAACTGCTCGAATGATGTAATCCTCTGCACAGTTGAACTTAACTTGTCACTAATTATCTGTTTTGCATTGGTTCTTCATATATTGGAGGATTAACCACTCAATTTCACATTCCAATTAAAAAATCGAGCTGTTTGTTTATCAACATTAGCACTGTAGCATTGTCATAACAGGATAACTGTTCAACATTGATAATCTATTCGATAGAATTCGGATGAAGTTGCTCATTTGGTTAAAACATTATGAAGTGGCAAACTATATATACTCGAAAATGTGGCAAATCATGAAGTAAAAGGTGAGAGATATTTTTTCGAGCAGTTGAACTCGAAAACAAAATAAAGTTGTGAAGCAATAGCTCATAACATCATATTTTAAAGTAAACTACTTGAAAAAAACGACATATAATGGTGTTAAGAGTACATGCCAATTTTTCGAGTAGTTAAGCTCAGTTTTCAAATGCTGTGAATTAACAAATTGTGTGTCAAAATGTTATAAGAAATTGGTAAAATCATATTTAAAAATAAACAACTCGAAAAAAAAACGAAAAATAATGACGTTAAGAGTATAGGGCCCATTATTCGAGCAGTTTAGCTCAATTTCCAAATGCTGGACATTATTTAATCTACATGCAAATGGAACCTAAAGTCAATAACCGACGATTCCATGACTTTCAGATCGCATTAATTATTTAGTTAAACTGATTAGGTTAAAAGGCCGGTGCACCAAGTTGCTCCACTTGGTCACTTAGTCGAGCAGTTTTGGAATGTCTTTCTAGCAGAGATTTTTAGAAAATAAGGTCATAATTTTTAGATTATCGAGGGAAGACTAACCATCATCATGGTTATGTTCGAGCGGTTGGAAACGCCTTTTTAAACTGCTCGGCTGATATTCATTTTGAATTAATCATATTGTCAAGCAGTTTTGGGACGACCTTCTACAAACTAATTTAAGAAGATCATAAATATGACCCTATGAAATCTCAAAATATTATTCCACGACAAAGTTCCAGCGATAGAAAACGTAATTTTAAACTGCTCGAATGATGCAATATTCTGAAAAGTTGAACAGTAGGAGTGGTGAACTTAAGTTGTCACTAATTGTCTGTTTTACATTGGTACTCCATATATTGGATTACGGTTCAACATTATCTATTAGATAGAATTCGGATGGAGTAGCTCACTTGGTTAAAATATTATCAAGTGGTAAGTTATATATACTCGAAAATGTGGCAAATTATGAAGTAAAAGGTTAGAACTATTTGTTCGAGCAGTTGAAATCGAAAACAAAATAATTAAGATGTTGAAGAAAATAGCTCATAAAATTATATTTAAAAATAAACTACTCGAAAAAAACGACAAATAATCACGGGGGCCATTTTTCGAGCAGTTTAGCTCAATTTCAAATGCAAGTGGAAACGAAAGTCAATAACAACACAAGCAATCCTCCAAAGTTGAAAATTATAACCATATTAAAAATTCAATTGGTTCAACAACAACAAGAAGCTTCATAAACCTTAACTGCTCGAACAGAATAAATCAACATTGGCCAAGCTATTCGATGAATTTCAAGCAAAACAACAATGTTCAATGATTCTGATTGAACTAAGGAAAAACCCCCAACAACCCCCCGAATCCCAAGCCCAATTCCTCTGCGCACTGACCTGCTCCTTCTTTGCTATCCTTCTTGCGCGAAACCAGCGACAGCGGTTCGTTCCCGAAGCCACTCTCCGCAAAGTTGGAATTCTTCTGCGACTCGAGCAGCCGCAACTGCTCCTGATGGATCCGATGCTTGATCAAGCTAATCTTCGGCATGGTGGCGGCGGCTTCAACTTTTCTACGCTGCTCTTCTCAAAAACAACCACCGGAAATCAATCCAACTGCAACTGCTTGTAATCCAAATCCAAAGTTGTCACTGTTGTTTTTTGTTTTGCCAGCACAATATGTTATATTTCTTGCTCGTTTCAATGCTGTCAGCTGTCACTTGTCATAATCACACACTGTTGAGCCCTTTCGCTCCTCAATTTTTTATTATTATTTTGTTATCTCACAATCGCAGTAATCCACAAATTCATCCATAACACTTCGATTTGTTTACAGGCCTTCTTTGATGCTTTTCTTTTCGAGCCAATTTTCTCATCCAGCTCATTCACTTCACTTAACTCGAGAGATCTAGTAGTCAGCCGCTGTTTCACTTAACTTGTAACGATGCTTCTTAATCCTACTATCTTAGAAAATATTGCACTTTGAGTAGTATTTCTTGGGAATCGGGGCTCGAAAGCCATAATCTTATTCACATGATTTTTCCTTGAGTAGATCACGATCAATCCACACACACACACGCGGTTCAGAAGAGTAGGCAACTCCAGCACTAGGAGCTACCGAGTTGTTTGCACTTGAAGCTTCCGGAAGTAACTGTTCCTCCTACGACCGGAACTTCCGAACTCTCTCTCTCGCGGTTCCCCCTGTCACGGTACACAGAACCTGTACCAGGGAGGTATGGGAAGGTAAGCTGGCTTAAGCCTTGCTCTGCGCTGTACACTCGGTTTTCAACACGCGGACAACTCAACCGGCTCAGACAGGAGAGATACGTTCGTTCTTGGCGGCGTTCTTTCACTTACTGTACACTGCAATGCTGACTGCTTGCGAGGCTACCGTCCACCGTCGTCGTCGTCCGTCCGTCGTACTACCGTCGTGTTCCGTTCCACAGTTCCTCCGCAGCGGCAGCGGCAACAAGCAGCAAGTAGCTAAGCCGAAAAGAAGAAAAAAAAACAGAATTACAGCTAGATTCCGAAAGCTCTCGCACACGAAAGCCGACGGCGCAAGCGCGACGGACGATAGAACTTTCCCAGGTGGGAGCGAGACGAACGGAAACAAGTATCTTTTTTTTACGGCAAACGAACGGGCTGCTGCGCTTTTAGCTGTACGCGCCTGTGTTGGTGCAGGTTCTGTTATTATTGTTCTTTTCTTGTGTGTAGCGGCATTTGCGGTGCGGTGGTATGCGAATCGGTTGTTACGGTTTGTTGCCGCTCTGCTGTCAGGTGAGATTATGCTTATGTGTGCGCTGCAGTGCGGTGCACACATAGAACGGATGAACGATCGGGTTCGTCGCTTACGATCTTCGGTTAAACTCGGCCGGTGTTGAGAGCTTTTAAACCAGTTTTCCGGCGTCATGTGTCAAACGTTGTGCAGTTCACCTGGATAGTGGGAAAAGGCGAATAAATTTGGAAAGAGTTTTAAATAATTTTCAATAGTTGATGGATTTCCCTAATAAACAAATACCATGAACGAACTTTATCAACGATGGGTAAACTATCCCACAAATGGTTTGGATGATACCCCGAACACGTCGTTCAGCTCTCTTTTATGGTTATTTTTATTAGGATTATCTCTATAATAAAGTTCTATTTGGTGATGATGATGATGATGATGGTCCCACCTCTTACCCCTACAAAGGTTTGAGCTGGACGATTTATCTTTAAGATAATTAAATATGACATTTTAACCAGGTTGGCAAACAAAATCGAACTGGTTTCAGTTACAGATATAAATTCCCTCTAGAGTTTACAGTTGCTTCACAGCGATATAAATGTTGAAAAGCTCAGGCGTCCACCTCTTAGTTCGCCTTTTTGTCCACCTAAAATATTCATAAGTATTACAAGCAATCAAGAGTTAATGAACAATCAACAAAGCATCCTATTACACTAGTAACCCCGCAATCTGATGCTATCATAATTTTCAGCAATGTCAGGAATGCTCACAAACCCCCAACATTTGCCAGAAAACTTACTACTAACTCAAGGTATCTTCCAAATAAGCTTCAAAATTGCATTTTTTTTTTTTATCAAATGTTAAATTCAGTCCTCTATATCCGTAATACGCGCGCGAGGCTCAAACCTTTGTAGACTACTATTTTTTTTACTACTACTATTAAATCATATATCAAAAATCCATCATCACCATCGTGGCGAACAAAATAGTTTTTGCAGTGCTACAATAATTATTAAAAAGTCGTTATAACAGCTATCCATACAAAGTAATCCGTTAAAAATAACTTCGTCAAGATACATAATTTGTCAATTCATAAAAAAAAATCACTGGATAACCGTTCAAAAGACAGTTTTAACGTGTGAAATGCAATGTCTCTTAAATTCTGCTAATGTTGTTGAACGTTTAATGTGTCTAGGCATCGAATTGAAAACATTTATTCCTTTAAAAAATAATGAATTCTGTGAAGCACAAGTCAAGAAATGTGGTGTTCTTATTTCATCCGCGTTTCTAGTATTATATCTATGATAGTCACTTCCTCTTTCAATTCGATCACACAAATATCGAGGCAGCAAACCGTTAACTACTTTAAAAATGAACACCATAGTCAAATATACAATTCTTTGCTTCACCGACAACCATTGTAAGGCGTCTAACATCAAAGTTGAGGAAGTGAATCTATTACATCTCAAAATCAAACGCATTATTTTATTCTGCAAGCGCTGTAATCTCGATATTTGTGTTGCATTCGACAGAAATAAAATGGATGGGCAAAAGTCTAGATGAGGAGAGATGATTGATTTGTATAGCTGTATTTTACTGGCAATAGTTAAATCGTTTTTCAATCGACATAGAATTCCATACTTCTTGGCAATTTTCTTGATGACATTGTCAATGTGAGAGTTGAACTTAAGTTTGTCATCAATAATCACGCCAAGATATTTAATCTCCTGAACGCGATCAATAGTCTCATCATCAATTACAACAGAGACGTGCTCATTTAATCGATTCCGCGAAATTACCATAAATTTAGTTTTACTTGTATTCAATTTTAACTGCTTACACTTCAACCATCTACTTAGATACTGCAAATCTTCATTCAAGTGTGAGACGGCAACTTCTAAATCCTTAGCTGCAATGAATAACACAGTATCATCTGCAAAAAGGTTAATGTCGCAAAACCGTAAAACACGTCGCAAGTCATTAATATACATAATAAATAAAAGGGGCCCTAATACACTTCCCTGGGGCACTCCAAGGTTGTTCCCCGCGGGACTGGAAACAGAATCATTAAAAACAGTCCGTTGAGTTCTGTCAGACAAATAGCTTTCAAACCATTTATATGCAGTACTCGTAATTCCAAAGCGCTTGATTGTACTTAACAGTAAGGGCCTAGAAATTGTTTCAAAAGCGCGTTTCAGATCCAAAAAAACAGCAACAATCGTATCTTTACGCTCCAAGTTGTCTTTCCACTTTGCTAACACCAAATTCAATGCAGTTTCACAAGAATGACCTTCCCGATATCCCGATTGTTCTGGTATCAACAAAGAGTTGCTATTCAAATACTCCAACAGCTGGCCTTTAACAACAAGTTCTAAGATTTTCTCTAATGTGTGCAACATGTTGATGGGACGAAACTCTTCGGCTTTAATCGTTCCAGCAACTTTTTGAATAGGAATCACTAAGGATTCCTTCCAAATTTGTGGCACATGTCCATTCTGCAATGATTCATTAATAAGGTCCAGAAAGATGTGGCCAATGACATGAAAGCAATCTTGAATAACTCTAGCATTAACATTATCTACTCCAGCCGATTTTCCTAATGAAAAACAAATAACTCTAAATTCATCTAATGTAATTGGGTGAAAAACTTCAAATCTGCAACTACTATTAACTGGCTGTTTTATTTCGTCAGGTTCATCGACCAATTCAATAGATTGATTAATCAATGAAACACTGTCTACGAAATAATCATTAAACTTAGATGCAATTACTTGTTCTGACTGTTCTAATGTGCCATTTGGGACTAGAACAACATTTGAAAACGGCGCAAAAGCCATTTGTAAACAAATGGTTTGTGGGCCCTTTACTCGCTACCCGAAGAACGCCCACGCAAACCAACAGCATCGTCAGGAAGGGGAAAATTTCCCCTACCCGATGTTGCTGTTGTGTCGCGTGGGTGTACTTCAAGTAGTGAGTAAAGGGCCCACAAACCATTTGTTTACAAATGGCTTTTGTGCCGTTTTCAAATGTTAGCACTGATATCTTCTAAATATAACAATCATCTAACATCATCGTTTGGGGTATTGTGGTTAACGTTAGCTATACTTGTAATTGTAAATGTTATTAATTAAGGCAAACGTTATCCTGATGAACACTTTTTCAGAACAATAAAATAAAACATTATTTTATGTTGAAGCTCTAACCGGTATTATAATAAACTAACACCACGTCGTACACGCATTTTAAATATCAATTTAAATATTATTATTTGCGCGAATCCCTCACTGTAGCGCTGAGTGAGTTACGTCTGTTTGTCTGTGCTAGTACTAAAACCAGGGGGTCCCGAAGAAACATGTCCAATAGTTTGGCTCAGTACCCATCGAAACGTAGGAAAATCTACGGAAAATCTGTTTAATTTTTAAGGTGTAATTTTTAAGTACCAGACTTTCAGTCCTAAGCTAATTGACGTAGCCATCGAAACGTAGGAAAATCCACGGAAAATCTGTCTAATTTTTAAGGTGAAGAAAAACGAACACAAACTTTGACAGATTATAGTTTGAGACTGGGATACGCTTATAAATGTACTTGCAACCGATGGGCTAGTCAAGTATTGAGTCAATTTGAAATCATTACCTTCGTATTGATTTGATGGTTCAACTCCAAACCATTACACCATTTCCTATCTCAATCCAACCCAATTCTAATTCATATGAAAATCTAATTTAACTAACTAAATTGATAAACCTACAAACCACTTTATTCCAATCATATTGAGCGCTTCACCCTTTAGCAGCAATCGTATCTATCTCTTTACCATTTCGTCCTAGAATCCAACAACATGTTTATCCGCTTACTTACAATACAATACAATTGCCACAAGTTCACATATAAACCGGATGCAAATCTACCCCTCTACATATTTAGTGTTTGTTAAAACTTGTAAAAATGTCTCCTCCATTCAGCCTGTCTTGTGAGATGCTTTTTTTCATAACTTATTATCCTGACGTTTAACTGAAGCTGGGAAAATTTAACATAAGTAAAGATGAGAACAAAAATGTCACTTTTCTCATAGTAATTCTCATCCAAAGGAGCTCAAACTTGGGGAGAATGATCTCGACCTGATTTGAAATCGATTGAGCTATATAATATTCTAGGTATGCGTAGATAAAATAGCTGCATGATTTGTAAATAGCCCCTAAGCACATAACATATGTGAAACTCGATAATCAAAAATCGACCCCATTTCAGTGATTTCAAGTGGTATAAAAAGACATCGATCTGTCAAATTAATTATACCAGCTGTAAAATGAGAAAGCGGATCAAGGGGGTGGTCAATCCTATTAAAATAATTATAGCGTGGTTTATAATTCTCTGTCTTCTTAGAACTTTTGAACTTATGTCTTGGGTTTTCCTTAACTATTTACGTCCTTTATTTATAACTATATAGCTAGCTCCTCACCTCGCGTCACACAGCAAACAAATATATTAACGTTCGCAATCAAAAAAGTATAAATTTTTCACCGATTTTGTTTGCAATGACCTGCCACCCAACGATTAATCCTGAAATGTCATTGTAAACCATACGTTAAACTTTTTTTAAATGTTTGGAGCCAATTGCATCAATTTTTGATTTCATTTTGGATTCGTAGGAGGAAAAATACGACCCCGCAAATTAGGAGTTAAGTGCATACATTTTGAAGTCAAAAGAGAAGCAGCATCATTTTGCGACAAGTGTCCCGGTTTATGCGGAAATTATGCAGTGTTTTGAGCTCACCATCGTTCCATTCACATAAACTTCGCAAGCAGAACGATAAATCAAATCGAGTGCTTATCGATACCTGTAATACCCAAGGATTCGATCCTCCATATGCTTCTCAGCTGCGGCCGAGGCTATGGCTAACGTGGAAAGATTGATCGAAAAGGCAAATAAGGGCGTTCCTAGCCAACTTTATTCGATCACTATGGCTAAGGTCCCAACCTGGGGCTCCCAGCTAGCTATCTCAAAGTTAACAGGAACGGCTATTAGAGATGAACTAGCCTTCAGCTAAAAATCTCTCAAATAAAGATTAAAAAAAAGAACGGCTATATTTTCTAGCAACAATAAGCACTATTTACAAACGAAAGTAATAGTTTGTATCTATTTTACATAAGATAAGTGCACCAGTAGTGGCACTAGTGGTCCAGTTTTTGGCCCTTGGGCCATATTTGAAATAAATTTTAATGGCTTGACTCAAACTAGAGAAGAGAGTCTATCAAAATGTGTTCACCTTGTTTAGATCTAGAGATGAAAAAGAAGGGGATAAGATTGAACTCCGATGTACCGCTTGAATAAGTGAGGGTTCAGGAGCTTAGCTGCTAGATACCGGTTGGAAATCTACAATAAGTGATGCCTGATAAGCAGCAGAAACTGTCTATGAATGTGGCCGGACTTAACAGTGGGCTCGATTAAGTTTCTTCGAAAAACCACAATATCCGAAAGCAGTCTCCGACAAGATAGGAGATACCGCCAAGTGGCTTTTTTGGTCCAGATTAGCTTAAAAATCCATATCAGAATTGTTATGGGACTTTGAAATTGCACAAATTTTCATTATTATTACTACTTATTTGAAACCATTATTAGTTCTTACATTCATCATTAAACAGAAGCATGACACAATCAGACTTAGCAGAACAACATTAGTTTGTGATTCTTTTAAAAGGTGGCTCTCAATTAGATGTGTATCTTGATAGATACACGATAGCTTGATATACAGTCACCGGTTTATAACATTGACCCTTTCTTCTGCCGTAAGAACTTAACTAACTTTGATAAAAACCGCACTTACTCATTTGATCACCGAAAGCACTATGAAGAAACTAGACAAATCGAACACAGGTAGCGAGCCGCATGTCGGATTTCCAGATTGTTGGTACCCGCTATCTGATAGTGGGATAAGTTTCTTTTTAAAAAATGGAACACAGCCATTTCGTGTATTTTCGCTTAAAAACGCTGAAAGTCTCATTAATAAAACTAAACTAAAAGGTGTCCACGATGAAATTGCCACACTATGAAATTGCTCTAACTTTTTAACCGTTGGGTAGAATTTAATGAAAATTTGGGTGGATTTAGTTCATAGTGCATTATTTACATCCTGCAAGTTTTAAAGTCCTGTGATCAAAACTCGCGGAAATGGAGTCGAAAGAACAGAAGAAAGAACAAATCTTGCGCATTCATCACGAGAACAAGGATCTCTCGCATCGTTCCATCGCTAAAACGTTGGGAATCGCGAATTCCACGGTGTCGCGAGTGATTAAGCGGTTCGAGGAACGGTTGACCACCGATCGGAAGCCCAGAAGTGAAGGAAAAAGTATTCCGTTCAACACCAAAATCACAACCGCGTAGTTGGGGCCTTCAACCGAAATCCGAACGCCTCCGTTAGGGATGTGGCTAAGAAGCTGCACCTAAGCCGAAGTTTTGTCCAGAAGGCCAAAACTAAGGCTGGGCTTCGAACGTTCAAGGTACAAAAGGCCCCTAATCGCGACGAGAAGCAGAACAAGTCCGCCAAAACCCGTGCCAGGAAGTTGTACCTCAACATGCTGACGAAAGTTGAATGCTGCATCATGGACGACGAAACATATGTGAAGGCCGACTTCAAACAGATCCCCGGCAACCTGTTTTTCACGGCCAAGGATAAGTTCAGCGTTCCGGAGCATGTCCGCACTCAGAAGATGTCCAAATTTGCGAAGAAATTCCTGGTTTGGCAAGCCATTTGCACGTGCGGGAAGCGGAGTGCACCTTTCGTGACCCAGGACACGATAAACGGACAGGTGTACATAAAAGAGTGCCTCCAGAAGCGCCTGCTTCCTCTCCTGAAGGCCCACAACGTCCCAACAATCTTCTGGCCGGATTTGGCCTCATGCCACTACTCCAAGGACGTGCTGAAGTGGTATGCGGACAATAAGGTCAATTTCGTGCCGAAAATATTCAACCCTCCCAACACTCCGGAGCTCCGCCCCATCGAGAAGTACTGGGCGATTATGAAGCAGCACCTTCTTAAACGACCTAAGGTAGTGAACACAGTCGAGGAACTGAAGAAAGTATGGGTTTACATGCAAAAAACGGTTGATTCACAGGTTGTGCAGAATCTTATGGCCGGGGTTAAGGCCAAGGTGCGGGCATTTGCGTATGGACTGTAAATAAAATACGAGTAAAATGGTAAAATGAAGTTTAATAGTTATTTCTCAATCCCTGAAAATTTGATGGCAATCGGATGAAAACTCGAATTTTGCAAATCAATTTTGTGTGTGGCAATTTCATCGTGGACACCCTTTAACCTAACCACTTAAAATTATTATTTCGGAAAGTAAACTAAAACAATTCTACCTGCAATCGAATCCGGGAGAGTTGTTCTAAATGCCATTACCTTAAACTTCAAAAGATTCAAGATCAAGGATGATCCTAAACAGTCCACCGCGGGCTCTAAATTCTGAGGTCCACCGTCTTTTCGTGGAATTCAAACACTAGAATACCAGAGAATGATCATCCTAGACAGGTTCAGAGACACCTGTCTGAGGTCAGATCAACAGAACATTAGGGAATGGATCTAGCACATTAGGTTAAGTTATTTGTAGATAATCGTCAAAAAACAGACTTAAAGTGGTCATTTTATACGATAGGTGAGGAGATGAAAGTATAGAGTTGATGATTCTGTTGTAGTACAGCAGTGTGAAAATTGTACATAGAGAGTAGAAAGCGAGAATAGGTTAATTTTGAGGACGGTACGAATCGGGTAGATGTCGAGTGTGAAACAATCGATAGAACTCCCCTCACCATCCATCATCAACGGATGAGTTCGGTAAAGGGGATGCTCTACCCGATTCGTACCTTCCTCAAAATTGTCCTTTGCTCGTTTTCTACTTTCTATATACAATTTTCACACTGCCGTACTACAACGGAATTATCAACTCTATTGGCGTCTTGCAGTGAAACTTTTCCAAGCTTTCGCCACCTACATTTCGAAGTGAGAACTACTAGAAGGAGGATAGTTTCCAAATTTTCCAAGTAAAACAGACGCTTTTTGGGGCAAATCGGTCAAATCGGAAAAACTAATCATTTCCCGTGGAAACTTTTGCTTGAATCGTGTAAGAAAACGTGTTTGAAAAATATTTGTTATTATTTCGGTATGGATCAAGTTTGAACAAGTTTGCACCCACGAGAGCTTACCTCCTGCGCAGCTGCATTTTGCGGAAAATGGTGAATATGTGCGTGTTGCAACACCGCAGAGGTGAATCTGGCAACACTGCATAACGATACTGCAGATTGAGTGCTGCCGTTAAATGTTGACAAATAGGAATGGAGATAAGTAAACAAGATGATAGTATGTAGTAGTAGTGGTAGTAGTAGTAATATAGATAATAGTGAGTGGTAAACATAATTCGCCATCGCAAATATAATCTCGATGTATTATTAGAATATAAACAATTCAGTTCCGCGGTTAAAGTTTATTATTCTAAAATCGTATATAAATAGTGCTAGATTGGTCGCAGGAGGTACAAAAAACGTTCCTTATTTACCGCTAAATCCTGTAAGTAAACGAAAAGGAATAAAATTTAGTTAAGTTAGTGTATGAATGTAAATATTTACCCTCGTTTACTTACCTGCAGCGACGGTCGATCGTGGTGGATACCTGTAAAGGATACATTCACCCAAAAAGTATCTACCATTCCTCGTTGGATTTAGATTGTAAGTAAAATAAAGTATGATACACATATTCTTAGTAACTAGAATGTTTTTGATAGCACCTGCAAATAGGTCGAGCATATAGCACAACAACGTTAGGGTAGTTGGACCGAAGTTCGGATCAAGCGCAAATCATACAGCAAATCGTAAGTTTCGTAGCGTTAGTGATGAGTGATCGTTAATTAAAATTAATTCATTTAATAGGATCAACAGAGAGAGTGTAGGAGGAAGAAAAGGAAGCTTTATACAGTGGGAAAGGAAACCACTTTATTGTAAGTAACATCTAATATTAATAAAAATTGTAAGCTAATGATAATAAATGTTTACAGTTTGAGCGTTGCTGAAAACTAGTCAGCTGCTGTTGAAAATTTGGTTTCCCTACGGGAACAATTTCTCAAAAATAAAGTGACACAAGCGGTGTCCAAGAGAGAAGTTCGGACCTTCCCAAAGAAATGGCTTCCGATTCCGAAACGGCGGACAAAACAGTCATGGACCTGACAGCGACTCCGTGTGGAATCTGCGGGCCATCAACATGCGACGAAGAAATGGTAGGTTGCGACGGTTGCGCAAGCTGGTTTCATTCTCGCTGTGTAGGTCTAACGGAGGGACTGAAGCCGAAGAAATGGTACTGCCAAAACGAAGCCTGTCAGCTCCAGGCTCAGGAGTACCAAAGGCAGCTCAAAGAAGCCAAGAAGCAGGCTCGTCTTCGGAAGCCTACCGACGAGTCTGACAAGTCTAGCGTCAACTCTCGCAAAGGCTTTTCCATCGTGGAGCAAAAAGTGAAGGCGTTAGAGGAAAGGCAAAAGCGGCAGTATGAAGAGCTAGAGGCGGAGATGCAGCTGCGGAAGAAGGAAAAGTATATGCAGCGCGCATTTGAAAGAAAAAGGTTGGAAATGGAGAGAGAGATGCGCGCTGAAGAAGAAGAAGAACAAAGAGCTTTGCAGGAAGAGATTCTGCAGAAGAAGAAGGCACAGATTGCGCGGATGAAAGCGAATCAGAAGTCATTCGAACAAGAGATGGCGGACCTGGATCAGGAGTTGGCAGAGCTATCAGTCGTCAAGGTTCCCAAGACGGTGCATAAAAAAGATGAAGACGGGATCAAAGCAGGACCCTCTGGCAAAGAGAGCAAGAAACCGCTGAAGCTAACTAAAGAAAATTTGAAGCTGCTCGCCGGAGACAACGATGATACCGAAGACGACGACGAAGAGGACGATGATGAAGACGATAGCAAAGAGGATGATACACGGTCGGAAGATTCGAAGGTAGCTTCCAAACATACCGAACCATCCGTGAAAAGTATTTCGCAGAAAGTTAAGAAGCTGGAGGAAAGAAGCCAAAACGGGCTGGGGCATAAGCAGGTCGGACCGACAAAGGCACAGCTGGCCGCGAGAAAGGGGTTGACATTCAAACTTCCCAAGTTCTCTGGAAAACCAGCACAATGGCCATTGTTCTACGCGGCCTACAAAACTTCGAACGAAGCCTGTGGCTACATGGACCACGAGAACTTAATGCGACTGCAGGAATCCCTCGAAGGCGATGCTCTTGAGCTGGTGTCCGGTCAACTGCTTCTTCCCGAGTCAATTCCGAGGGTCATCGAGAAGCTGCGTCGGCACTATGGTCGTCCGGAACAACTGCTACAGAATCTACTGGACAAAGTTAATCATTTGGAGCCTCCAAAGCCAGACAACCTGAGGAGTTTCGTTCCTTTCGGAAATACCGTAGAACAACTCTGCGGACATTTGGAGGCCGCAGAACTACGGCAACACCTCGTCAATCCACTGTTGATTAAATCTCTGGTTGCCAAGCTTCCGGACCGTGAAAAGCGTGAATGGGTTCATTACCGGAGAAACAAAGGAGAACAAACGCTGCGAACGCTGACGGATTTTCTCATGGAGATAGTCGAGGACGCCTGTGAGGCAAACGTCGACGTGGATTTCAAGCCGGCGTATCAGCCCAAAGGTGGACCATCGTCCGGAAAGAAGAAACCGAAGGAAAAGGGTGTGTTGTACTGCCATAGTGGAGAAAATAGTCCAGGTGCAAGTTCGAGCGACCGGAAGAGATTAAAGCCGTGTAATCTATGTCAAAGCATGGAACATCGTCTTCGGCACTGTGCGGACTTTAAGAAGCTGTCGTACACGAACCGACTGAAGCTAGCGACCCGCGATAAACTATGTCACGTGTGCCTCAACGAGCATGGTGGTTTATGTAGGTTCAGGATTTTCTGCAACATCGGCGATTGTAAGGAGCACCACAATCCGCTGATGCATCCTGTGCGGCACACTTTCGGAATGAGTGCACATATTCGTTCGAACTGTACTGCCATGTTCCGTATGGTACCGGTACAGCTTCACTGTGGTGGAAAATCGATCACGGTCCTGGCGTTCCTGGATGAAGGTGCCTCCGTCACGTTGTTGGAGAAGAAACTCGCTGACCGGCTGGGCGTCGTTGGCGTACAAGAGCGGCTGACGATCAAGTGGACGGCTGATATCACGCGCGAAGAGAAGGACTCCCGGCGAATGAATCTGTGGGCGTCTGGTGTTAGTCCCGATGCGGGTGAAAAGTTGCTGCTGCATAGTGTTCGTACGGTTGGAAAACTGATGCTGCCACGTCAGAGGTTGGATTACCAGGAGCTTGCCACACAATACCAACACATGCGAGGATTGTCAATCGAGTCATACGACGGACAGCCGGAACTGCTCATCGGACTAAATAACATCCATTCGTTTGCACCGATGGAGGCGAAGGTTGGTGCACCAGTGGAACCAATTGCGGTTCGATGCAAGTTTGGGTGGACGGTATACGGTCCAAGGCACTCCGCCACGGTTGCAGCAGGTAATTATTTCGGTTACCACCAAGCGATCACCAACGAGGACCTGCACGAACTGCTCAAAAGCCACTACGCTTTGGAGGAATCGGTGGTTATGGTACCACAAGAGTCAACAGAAGAGAAACGAGCACGGGAAATACTTGAGCGGACTACCAAACGTGTCGGCGACCGCTTCGAAACTGGGCTACTGTGGAAGACAGATGATCCAAAGTTCCCGGTCAGTTTTCCCATGGCCGTGAGAAGAATGAAGCAACTGGAGAAACGACTACAAAAGAATCCGGAGCTGCACGAGAACGTCTGCAAGCAGATTGACGAGTACCAGGAAAAAGGGTACGCGCATCTGGCTACCGAGGACGAGCTGGCTGGAACTCCCCCCGACGAGGTCTGGTATCTCCCACTAAGTGTCGTACAAAACCCGAAAAAGCCAGGTAAGATACGTCTAGTATGGGATGCTGCAGCGACAGTACAAGGAGTTTCTCTGAATTCGCTGCTGTTGAAAGGGCCCGATATGCTAGTACCCCTGGTAAAAGTTCTTTTCGGTTTCCGCGAATGGCGAATCGCTTTCGGTGGAGACGTAAAGGAAATGTTTCACCAGATGAAGATTCGCACCGAGGATAAACAGAAGCAGAGGTTCGTCTTCAGGAAGACTCCGGACGTTTCACCGAGCATTTATGTCATGGACGTGGCAACGTTTGGGTCTACAAGCTCCCCTTGTTCGGCCCAATTCGTCAAAAACCGAAACGCTGAGGAACTCGCCGCTCAATATCCTGCAGCAGCCGCAGCCATCATAAACCGGCACTATGTCGACGATTATTTCGACAGCGTCGATACGGTGGAAGAAGCAGTCAAGCTGGCGCAAGAGGTGCGCTTGGTACATCGGAAAGCCGGTTTCGAGATCCGGAACTGGGTGTCCAACTCGCCAGAAGTTATTCGGAGTCTGGGAGAGACGAAACCAGCCGCACCGGTGCACTTCAACCGGGACAAGCAGACTTCCAAGGAGCGAGTTTTAGAGATAATCTGGGATCCGGACTCCGACGAATTTGTCTTTTCGACAACGCATCGCGAGGAGTTATTGGCGTACTTGTACGAGGGAAAACGGCCGACGAAAAGACTTGTCGCAAGCTGCGTAATGGGTTTCTTCGACCCGCTCGGATTATTGTCGCCATTCACCATTCACGGCAAAATTATCATCCAGCATCTGTGGCGTTCCAACTGCGACTGGGATCAGGAAATCGATATCAAGTGCTGGGAGCTGTGGAAGCGGTGGACCAGTCTGTTACCGGAGGTGGAAGCCATCCGAATTCCACGTTGCTACCTCGGAGGTGCTAAGTGCTCCGAAATCGATTCGCTGGAAGTTCACATCTTTACCGATGCCAGCGAACACGCGTACGGATGCGTGGCGTATTTGCGAGCGGTTGTCAACGGCAATGTTCATTGCAGCCTGATGATGTCTCGAGCAAAGGTGGCACCGATTAAACGTCAGTCAATTCCTCGTCTGGAATTAATGGGTGCGGTTCTGGGAGCCCGTATGAGTCAAACCGTTCTGGACACACATTCGTACAAATTCCTCCGTACTGTTTTCTGGACAGATTCTCGCACAGTGTGTAGCTGGCTGAATTCCGACCAACATCGCTACAAGCAATTCGTTGCATTTCGGGTCGGCGAAATCCAGGAGCTCACAAAGGTTACTGACTGGCGATGGGTGCCAACCAAACTGAACATAGCAGACGTATTGACGAAGTGGGGACAAGGTCCACCTCTTCAAAGCGATGGAATATGGTTTCAAGGACCAGATCTCCTGTACCAGCCGGAGGATCAGTGGCCATCGAAAAAATCAACGTTTGAAGAAACCGAGGAGGAGGCACGAGGTTCTGTGTTGTTCCAAGAGGTGATCAACGTTGAAGCGATTTCTCGTTGGACAAGACTCTTGCGAGTGACGGCTACCATGGTACGCTTCATCGTCAACTGCCGGCGTAAAAAACGAGGTGAGCCGATAGTGACAACATGGGCAACGACGAAGCAACGTCGGCTGATCGAAGCGACAGCGGTGAATTATGTGGCAGTGCAGGTACCACTTGGGCAGGAAGAACTTCAGCAGGCCGAAACCATCCTGTGGCGGCAGGTACAGTGGGACAGTTTCCCTGATGAAATGAGCATGCTCACGAACAATCTGCAGCGCCAGCCGGGTCAGCCGCTTGAGAAGATTAGGAAGAGCAGTTGCATCTATAAGAGTTCACCGGTACTGGACGACGAAGGCGTGCTGCGTATGGAGGGTAGACTGGCGAATTCTGGGGAAAGTTCATTCGACAAGAAGCATCCGATCATCTTGTCCCGGTCCCACGAAATTACGCAGAAACTGATCCAGCACTACCACGAAGCGTTCGGGCACGCGAATTCGGAGACGGTGTTCAACGAAATGAGACAGAGGTTCCATATTCCCAAGATGCGCCCAGCGATCCAAAATGTGATGAACAGGTGCGTATGGTGTAAGGTGAACAAATGCCGTCCAAGATCTCCAAGGATGGCTCCCCTACCAGTTGAAAGAGTCACTTCTCATCTACGGCCCTTCAGCTCCGTGGGCATAGATTACCTGGGTCCGGTGGAAGTAACGATCGGTAGACGAAAAGAGAAGCGTTGGGTGGCAGTATTCACCTGTTTGGCTGTGAGGGCGGTGCACCTCGAAGTCGTGCACAGTTTGACAACTGAATCCTGCCAAATGGCAATCACTCGTTTCCATAGTAAGTTTGGGAAGTCAAATAACATATTCTCCGACAACGCTACATGCTTCCAGGGAGCTAACAACGAGATGGTAAGGATGGAGAGCATCAACCAGAAATGTGCTGAAAGTATGGCCAGTCCCGCTACCGCTTGGCACTTTAACCCACCCGGAACGCCACACATGGGCGGCATCTGGGAGCGAATGGTACGATCGGTTAAGGAGGCGATGCGTGCACTGGACGACGGAAGGAAGCTGACGGACGAGATCCTAGTGACGACGCTGGCGGAAGCGGCCGATATGATCAACATGCGGCCGTTGACCTACTTGCCGCAGGATTCGGTCGAAACTGAAGCACTGACCCCGAATCATTTCCTACGGGGAACGGTGGCCAGTGCCGACAAGCAGGTGGATGGTGGACCTACGGATTTCGCCGAAGCACTCCGAAATATATACAAGCGCTCGCAATATCTTGCCGACAAGATGTGGGAAAGATGGATTAAAGAGTATCTGCCGACGATCAACCAACGGTCGAAATGGTTCGACGAGCAGAAGCCGCTAAACGAGGGCGACTTAGTGTTCGTGGTCGATGGAAAGAACCGGAAGTGGTGGAGACGAGGTATCGTGGAAGCGGTAACCAAGGGTTCGGATGGACGAATCCGACAGGTGAACGTGAGGACCGCTGATGGAAAAGTTCAAAGACGTGGGGTAGTGAATCTAGCGGTGTTGGAGATTCAGTAAATCCAGATTTCAAGCATTACCGGATGTTACGGGCTGGGGTGTTGCAACACCGCAGAGGTGAATCTGGCAACACTGCATAACGGTACTGCAGATTGAGTGCTGCCGTTAAATGTTGACAAATAGGAATGGAGATAAGTAAACAAGATGATAGTATGTAGTAGTAGTGGTAGTAGTAGTAATATAGATAATAGTGAGTGGTAAACATAATTCGCCATCGCAAATATAATCTCGATGTATTATTAGAATATAAACAATTCAGTTCCGCGGTTAAAGTTTATTATTCGAAAATCGTATATAAATAGTGCTAGATTGGTCGCAGGAGGTACAAAAAACGTTCCTTATTTACCGCTAAATCCTGTAAGTAAACGAAAAGGAATAAAATTTAGTTAAGTTAGTGTATGAATGTAAATATTTACCCTCGTTTACTTACCTGCAGCGACGGTCGATCGTGGTGGATACCTGTAAAGGATACATTCACCCAAAAAGTATCTACCATTCCTCGTTGGATTTAGATTGTAAGTAAAATAAAGTATGATACACATATTCTTAGTAACTAGAATGTTTTTGATAGCACCTGCAAATAGGTCGAGCATATAGCACAACAACGTTAGGGTAGTTGGACCGAAGTTCGGATCAAGCGCAAATCATACAGCAAATCGTAAGTTTCGTAGCGTTAGTGATGAGTGATCGTTAATTAAAATTAATTCATTTAATAGGATCAACAGAGAGAGTGTAGGAGGAAGAAAAGGAAGCTTTATACAGTGGGAAAGGAAACCACTTTATTGTAAGTAACATCTAATATTAATAAAAATTGTAAGCTAATGATAATAAATGTTTACAGTTTGAGCGTTGCTGAAAACTAGTCAGCTGCTGTTGAAAATTTGGTTTCCCTACGGGAACAGTGCGATTTCCACTAAGATGAAAGTGGAAATTAAGTAAATTTACTTAGGAAATGTTGTATCATGCTCGTAGTAATGGAGAATTGGTTGTATAGGACGCCAATATTCAATAAATGTTCATTTTGGCCTTTTCTATGCAAACATATTGATACTCACAATTTTCGACGGAAAACGCACCGGAACTTGATTTACTCAACACGCACCATACTATAAAATGGTGCTAGATGGTCTTCAAAGTGATAACAAGATGACAAATCACCTTTATTTTGAGTAATTGAGCAATTTACTTCTGTTTACCATCATATTTACGATGCAGCATTGATTGAGCCGTAAAATGAAATGAATATATCTTATGAAAGTTCACCTGGAAAAGTCAAAGATGCTGCACATCAGTCTGATCGTAAAAACGTTTTCTTCTTCAATTCGAATGTTATATTGGAAAGATTTCACGCAGGCTTGATGAAAATTATGATTTAATGCTAATTTTCACGAATTTTATATGCAGTCTGTCTACATTATCATCATCATGCAGTGGCGACATATGCGTTGAGCTTTTGCGGCAATCTTCCAATACTTTCATCTTCTCATCTATCGTACAAAATGTCCAATTTAAGCCAGATATTTGATGTTAAGCATCCCAAACTACGAAAATAGTCTATTTCCAAGAATTTTGTTGGTTGGTCTGCAAAGAATTTGAAGAAGACAATATTATTTTTGTCAAGCTTATTTTATGGGGCAAGTTTAAGAGAAGGGGAACAATTCTAAACAAAATCTTGATATCATTCTGAAGAAATTCTTTAAGAAATTCTTAGCGAATTATCAAAGTTTCTACCTAGATATATCAGAATTTTAAAGATTTCTAACGCAGAATCAAATTCACGAATTTAAATGATGTTAAATGATCTATTTAACTATTTATTGGTTTATACATTAATTTAAAACCAGTAAAATTTAAAAAAAGACTCCGGGAAAATCCGTAAATTGCTATTTGCCGGTCATCAAAGGCAAATTATTCAAATCACTTCAAATGCTCTTCATAGGAGATTCCGCTGTGAGATTCGAAATAACTAGTGGAATTTATGAAATGTGATTTTAACTTCCATGAAATAAAAACTTTATAACAATATCAAACAGTAATTGGATTTCTGATTCACCACATAAATGTGACTATTGCTTTGCTTACTTATTTATTATTTAAAAGTAACTATTTGGTTACTTTTTCCGTTACTTTAGTCACTAAAGTCAGTACAATTATATTGCATCAGCACTACCAGCCCTGAACAGCAAATGTAGCAATCAATGGATTTAAAATTATTTATTTACCTACTTATTTACTGTGATCCTACTATAGGAAAATCTATTATCGACTGACATCCTGATTTCATATTCAAGTAAAAAGTCCTAATCTTTCCTATATCCAGAGGGGCCACTAAACCGGGAAAACTGGGGGAACCATGAATCATCCAGGAATCGAAAACAACCGGGACTTGTCGGCCATTTGTTAGGTGGGAAATGACCGAATATCAGATAAAATGTTGGTGTAAATGCCGAATACCTATTCGGTGCATCACTACACATAATAGTCTCAATCACAACAACCTTAAAACTCACCTCTACTTCTCACAGGACTACTCCTTTCAATTTTTGTGAGATTCTTCTCAAAAATTCTTAGAAATGTCTCTATAATAAAGAAGCCTAAGTCCGAAATCTAGTTAAAGCCCATTTGAATTCTTCCCATAGTTCCTTTAGAATTAACCGTAGATTTTCTTTGCAACTATTCTAAAAGCTCATTTGGCATTCTCAGCATTGACTAAAGTGTCATCTATTTGTGAGCAACTATCCCGTTCTAAATTATAATAAATTCATATCAAAATATATATCCCTTGGATCAGTTGTCAACGAACAGTTATAAATCTAGAGGTGGCGGGGTCAATTTGCAATCCAGACCAAGAATTTTCGACTGAATTTTTTTTTTCAAACCCTTGGGAATACAATATAATTGTACTTGCCTAAGATTCACAATTAAAAATTGTGGAAGTGCTTTCAAAACAGTTTATAGCTTGCGATAACCTACAATTGGTATGTCATAGTCAAAAGAAGAATAAAATTATGGTTGTTATAAATTTAAATTTAAAATTAGCAAAAAATATTGCCAGAAAGTTTGATATTATTAAATTTAAACATTTCCAGGTCTTAATTAACGTTATTTTTTTTATTCTTATCAATTATAATCTAGCTGAATAATAGTTAATATGAACTTAGTAATTGATTTTATGTGTAGTCAATTGAATGTCTGCACTATCTTTAAGCTTAGTTATTTTATGACATACTAGGTTGTCTAATACAGGTATAAACAAGCACACGCATTTTTATTTTGCTGAACACCGGTGTGTCGATTTTCACACTCAGGCATAGACATTACATCTATCCCAAAAAACTTGTAGTCACTCCAGCAAAACATACATAATTTTCAGAACTGTCATTTAACAACAGGCATACTGCGACATTGTTTTGACGAAGGGACGATTTAAAACGTGTCACGGTTCATGATGTTTAAAACGTTTACATGGGACTGCCATACTGTCCAAACTGTTTACCCACTGTGCCAAAGCAAGCCAAGAACGGAAAGCAAGCAGAAAGCTCACGGCATACTTCGACCGGGACTGTCTACAAACACGATCCCATCCTCCAAAATACATTGAAAGCCTTTTCGCGCGTTGGTGTGTCACCTTGTCATTGTGTGCGAATACGATCGACGAACGCGACCGGTGGAGAATACAAAGCGGGCACAACCCGCACCGCGTATCTACAGGTATGTAAACCTGTTTTGTGTGTATCGACGTAATATCTATCTTCCTTCATAACAGCAGCAGCAGCAGCATTTAGCAGAATGGATCGATGGATGGTTGGTTCTGTGCTGTCTGAACGGCTCACCTCACCACAGCCAGCAACAGTAGGCTTTTCGCTCACCTCGCTCTTTCTTGGTTTGATGGTGGACGATCAATCGGAAAAAAAGCACACTCTCTTCATCAGGGTTTCATTCTCATTTTAGTAGTGGTGTTGATACCATGGTTGGTGATCATGCGCTTGTGTGAGGCTGTGGTTGCACACAGGTATGTCGGTAGGTACGTTCTCCGTCCATGGCTGGGCACCGTTTGATCGTTTGAAACCTTTCGCGGATCGTCTTCTTTTGTTGGAAAGAACGACTCTTCAATTTTCAGTCCAGAGAGGAAGCGAAAAAAAAATGTAAGGTAAGTGCTTCGTCGTGTCTTCTTTTCCTTTCGATTGACTTCTTCCTTCGCTCTCTGGCGCACTGACTGACTTTGACTGGACTTGGTTGCTGATGGTGTGGCCGCAGGCAGGCAGGCAGGCAGGCGGCTGTGTATGATAATGATGATCGTGCTGCGAGTGTGAGGTGAGGTGAGTTCGTCGCATTGCCATAGTTCCACAGTGAAGCTGAAGCATATGCATAGACAAAGAATGGAGAACAATAAAAAGTTTTTCGTTTGCTTGCAATATAACAATAACAACAACAACGAACGAAAACGTTAATGCGATCATGATCATGATCACCACATTTGTTAGGTGAGGGGGCGGTTATTGGTCATCAGTGTACGGCATTAGTCGTATGAAACTCATAAAATTGTCGAGGCGAGTGAGGGGAGGTTTTCTGAAGGATCAGGCAGGATCATTCATTTTCATATCCTTTGATTTTCTGGCCGGGTTTTTTGTTTTGTTTTGATCAATAGGTTTCTCAGATTTTTGTTTTAATCTTCTTGCAACATTTAGAAAATCAGTAGTCACCTTAAAATCCAATGAATAAAGAGTAAAATTTAATTTTAACCTAGGTAATCCACATCGACGTAGGTAATGGGGGTGCCAAGGGGACCAGGCCCCCTCTAGAATTAGCTAGCCCCCAGAAATTTTAGTGTTTTTATTCACCGGTATTTGGTCAAGTTCGATGTTAATTATCTTTTGTTAAACTCATTTACGTTGACCACTGTTCCCTTGGCTCATGGCCAATTTGTAGAACCTGAAGACGTCTTATTATGCCATCGATTAAATATCTATTTCATATGATTTCTCAAAATTTCTTCTTCTAGACCAGGACATTACAAAAAGCATGAACAAAGGATCATTGCTTGTGTTAAACAACTCGTCTTCATTATCTTTAATAGATCGAGCGTTACAATTAATCATGTTTTGTTGTTTTTGATATCATCCACATCCAGAGGGTCAGTCACTTTTGAATGTATGGGAATGGTAGGGAACCATTTTGAAATGCATGAAAATTTTCAGTTTTTATTTATTATCGTCTTTATGAGCAGTTTTCGATGCACAAAAATTGCACGAGTACATTACTATGGTGATAAGATAAACACTCGTTTATTTGTTTCCTTCTATGAAAGCATGTTTAGTCACAAATCGTGGATTTTCTGATATTCTCCATACTGCAAAAATGATTTTCCTACCACTGAAGGGGCGACATCTCTTGGATCTTCAGTAAAGCTACTAGATACTCAAATCATATAATTAATTCAAAATATTTAATGATTTAAAATACGTTACTGCATTTCAAAGTCATGGCGATATTGTTCGCAAAATTAACTTCAGTTTGAATAGCATTATGATTTCTGTAAAAATTCCATTTTAGGAGCAGTGATGCTACCTAAATCTTAACCTCAGAAAACAGAGGTAACTCTAAGACCAGAAGATCCCGAAGAAACGTACTCAACTTGTTGGCTCAGCTCTGGTACTATCTTCGGTCCCAAGCTAATCGATGCACCACTCGAAGCATAGGAAAATCCACGAACCCCTCATGTTATCTGTCAAACTTTCATAGCGAATCAAAACAAACATAGTGTAGTTCTAGAATTTGGACTAGAATGGAGTACGTTAATTGATTTGCTTGGGACTAAGTAGTGAGCCAATTTTAAATCGTTAGTTTCCACCGGTTGATAGAACTCTCCCTAATTTATTCTTGTCAACCATGCTCTCTCCACTGGCGGTTATCAACTCCACCATCCGCTCCACCCACTAAATGCCCTCTTTTGCCAATTTCCTACTCTTCCGATTCCGCCCGTAGTTTTCACGCGTCCCCGGGTGAACGAACTCCCGACTTTGGAGCCCCCGGGAACGACCGGAGAAAGACGCTTTTCCGCGCAGCTGAGCAGCAACAGCAGCTCGCCGGAGTAAATCGCACGAAATAAGAATTGCAGATCTACAACCATTACGACGCGAAACGAAAAAAAAAAAATAAATGATGAAATCAACAACATCTTTTAGACAAATTGAAAGTACAGTTTCGGGGGGCCAGCAGCAGCAGAATGGGCCGGGATATAAAATCGGAAAATAAGTGGAATTTTTCCGAGCAACTTAATTTATTGGGATTGCTTCCACTCCTAGCCCGGTGCCCAACCACAGGTGCCCCAAGATTGGGGAGAAAGCAATCAGAAAATACTTTTAATTTTTCTCTCATTTCCCCT
Organism: Ochlerotatus camptorhynchus; assembly: GCF_037179485.1. Lineage (NCBI taxonomy): Eukaryota > Metazoa > Arthropoda > Insecta > Diptera > Culicidae > Ochlerotatus > Ochlerotatus camptorhynchus. Next base: position 1,857,283 of record NW_027040632.1, on the reverse strand, counting down.
CGCTACATATCGCTTTTCGGGGTGTTAATTACTCCTCACGGCGGCTTTTCCCCCTCGTTCGTTCTGTTGAGTAGAATTTAATGCTTTTTAACCACTCCGTATCATTTTTGGCAAGCAGCTGCCGAGATTTACTTCCTCTCTGTTTTCGTTTCTTGTTTCTAAAATCTCATCATAATTATCACTTCCGATTCGTATCTCCTCCACACGTTGCTGCTGTACTAACGATCCCGCGTTAATTTTCCCCCTTCCCTTATCAGCGAAACCAGCCGAAAACGAAAATAAGAAATGCTCCAGAGAACCAACGGAACCGAAACGCCAGATTGGGAAAGAGTGATCCAGAAAGGTCGATGAACTTCCCGCTTTTCACCAGTTGGGAACTTTCTTCTCGTTCCGGACTTGAGAGGTGGAAGTAGAGAAAAATAGCTAAAAATAGCTGGAAGAAGAAAGTTTGCGCTTGTGTTGTTTACTTTACGTTCATCCAAGCAGTCATCGATCGGAACGGGATGCAAATTGGGCTGCTGCGATTCGCTGGATGGCTCTCATTAGAAGTGGAGTAGATTTTTACACGTAGATTTTCCTTCTGGTTAAGGAAGCGGGAATGATTGAAGAAAATTACCTGCGGGAATATTACGAATAAACCGTTGCTTCGCCTATGAATTAAACTAGCGGACTTCCAAATTTGAGTATGTTTTCGTTTCAGTCTTCAAAGTAGGTGTGGATCCGGAATATCGGACTGCAGCTCTTGATCCGTCTACCTGGCCGAAGGTCCCAGCTTCGGATTGCTGATAGCAGGACTGGAATCATGTAACTTCCATAGACGATGTTTGACGTAGCTGAAATATAATAAATCGGTTTAAAATCGAATTTCATCTAAACGACGACTCAATATGGAGATAAATTACGCTACATAATCCAGAGTTTTCCATCACGCTTTCACCCGGAGGAAGACGACAGCATTACAACTACTTTTATCTGATGACGCTGTCTTTGGGGAACCGTAACGTTTTATTCGGTTTATTTCTATAGAAGGATGCCGTGCATTTTTCAAATAGTCACTATCGATACGGTCAAAAAAGTGTTCGTTTACCGTGAAGCTCACTCATAGCGAATTCGTTTATTATTCAGTTCCAACCTGGATCGGGTATCAAGATTGGGTCTGCTTGTTTTCTAGCAAACGTCAGTTTGATCGTTTGTTTTTAAAACCTGGCACGGGTCGAGGTTCGCACTGACAAAAAGTTCGGGTTCGCACGGGTTGGAACTGGTTCCAACCCCGATAATAAACGAATTCGCTATCAGTCACAGTCACTCAAATTGAAATTCACTCGAAGTAAACATAAAATTGCTGGTTGCCAAACCTTGCAGACAAAATAACTTATTTGGCCGTGCAACCAGATTTACTTTTATTCTCTCAGCGCGTCTTTCATAAAATATCGTCTCTGGTAACTTCTAGAGTCGGTGTATAACGAGTCACGCCAAGAGTGAAGCCAAGTCTACCTATTGAACTGTCAAACCGGCTACCTATCGTGCAAAGTAAACAAACATTACGATGCCATGAAAGGTCCACGAAAGGTATTGCAATAACATATAAAATATAATCGAAGAAATGGTCATAAACACGCAATTGTCATGGGATACGCTTGGTAATGATCAGTAATGAGAATTTCTACTATTTTTTGATAAGATAATTTGACAAAATCACTGATATCATGATTTTTATCTCTACAGCCGCTATTTTTTTTCTCGCTAGAAGTCATTTGAAGTTGATGTAGAAGTCCACTGTTACCAAGTGAAAAGAAAGGGAATCTTTCATAAACCGTGATGCGAGTTCAACTGTTTTTTCTGTAACTTCAACATCGACGCAAGTTGTGTCTTTCCAGCTGGCTGGCATGCCGCCATGTTATTGAAACCAACATCTGAAACGTCACAATTCCAGTGTGAACTGCAAAAATGGCGTGACTGAATTGTCTTATTTTTATCAAATGAAATTATTTTCCCTTTTATGCCATATAAATGGTTGACTTCGTGGAAGAAAATCAGAAAATAATATTTTATGAGTCCTAAGTTTATTTTTCACAAAATGTAAGCAAAAATATTAAGAATATCCATAATATCAGTCACGGCTTTTTTTGAAATTCTGGCTTGAATCTTCTATTTGTTTACAAATTATGAGCTGTCAGTGGGGCCCGCAATTCGCGGGTCCGCAGCGATGTTAGCTCTTTTCAAGGCAAGGCAAACAAGATAGGGATGCCAGCTAGCTTATAGTCGCTATATTCATAGTCTGGCGGATAGAATCTCGGGAACCAATTGAGCCGTCAAATAGCGGAACCAATCGAGCAAATCATGACCAACAACAGAAAAGAGCACATCAGCTATTGCGAACAAAACTTCGGAAACCCTTTTCTCGTGACTCAAGGCTTGCCTACGCAAACTAACACCATCTTTGGGTTGAGGAAAGTTTCCCCTATCCGATGATGCCGGTAATTTGTGTTCGATTGGCGAGGAAAGAATAATCAACGTTTTGTTTATAAAAGTTGATAGTGCCTTTTCAATTGTTGGTCTACAATATATTGAATTGGTTCCGCATTTTGGTGGATCGAAATTCTATCCGCCTGACTATGAATATAGCGACTATAAGCTAGCTGTGTCTTTCCCATACACTCAATAATATTACTAAACAAAGAAAGATTAAAATTTAATCATTTTGTGGCTAAGTAATATCAACAATCAATACGAAACTAACGATTTTAAATTGGCTCACTACTTGACTAGCCTATTGGTCTCAAGCAAATCGATTAACGTACCCCCTTCTAGTCGAAATTCTAGTACTACACAATGTTTGTTTTGATTCGCTATGAAAGTTTGACAGATAAAATGAGGGTTTAGTGGATTTTCCTATGTTTCGAGGGGTGAATCGATTAGCTTGGGACCGAAGATAGTACCAGAACTGAGCCAAAAAGTCGAGCAGTTTTCTTCGGGACCTTCTAGTCTTAAGCGAACCCCACACGTATCAATATATTGACGCGAAGAGGAATTATTGACATTAATATTGATGATGTGAATACAGAAATATTGTCAATACCGATGTATTGACGTCAATATTGAATGTATACACAATACTATTATTGTCAATAAAAGCAATCGTGTAGGGTCCACTTTAGAGTTACCTCTATGGTAATATCTACATGGAGAAAAAATACCACCCAAAATTTGAGTTCTTTTTTCTTAATTTTGAGTTGAGCCTCTCACTTGCACCCGTTATTGTTGTCAAAAAAGAATGAGAAATTCGACCCAACGATATAGTTCAGCCCAATAAGTTACTTTTGAGTAAATTGTATCCTCTAAATTTTACGTAAATTAAACATAATTTTGGGTAGAATATACTTAAGAGTAAGTAATTTTTTGGCTGGTGTTAAATGAAAACCACTATATGCGATTGACGCAAATATGGGTTATTGGGCTGAAGCCGGGAATTGGGAGAAAAAGTTTTTTATCATTGTCTACGCTACGAGTTTGTTTAAGTTGTTTGAATTCTCAGTGAACTGGTCAACTATGTTTCCTTGAACCTATTTGAAATTACATTTATGGAATATAAAGCGCATTGCCATGTTTTGCCCTAATCGCGGTCGTGGAAGTGCAACGAAGTTTAACAAAGTGAGAATTTTCCGGTTTCCGAAAAACGCTGAACTTCGAAAAATGGCTAGAGTTTTGAGGACTATCGTCGGATTTTTCTCTAGTTGATTCTATGCGTTTGTGCAGTGTATATTACAATGATAATTATTCGGTGGTATCTAGTTAAAATGCACTGCTTCGAGCACACACAATTGTATTTAGCTAAAGACGGTGGGAAACTTCTGAAGCTGCCTGGAGCGATCCCGGTTCATCAGCACCAAATGCATGTTGTGGAAAACCATTCCGAGATTTGACATCGCAATGATTTTGACCAACAGTAAAACTCTTTTTGCTACCATATATAGGGGAAATGGCTCTAATGTTGGCCTATGGACCTAAAATTGGGCCCATCGTTAAAAATATGCTATTTATCAATTGTATCTAGATGAACGCGTCATTGGGACGGTACTAATGGATATTTCTGGTTGCTATTGAAAATTTAGTCGATTGCTGAATTTATGTATGGGCCCAAATTAGGGACACTTAGGCCGACATTACATACATTTCCCCTATGTATTTATTTATTTTTTATTTTCTGTTTGAATTTACTTCATCCCGATTACAATACTTTTCAACTGAAGCATTCAGGCAAACGATAAACATGCTCGTTTGGCTCATATTTTGACAGTTCTCGCTGCTCGATTGGCTCAAAATGGCAGCTTCCGCGAATCTCTATATGTAAAATTAATAATAAATTCTATTGCATAGTTACAATACATTTTATTGTTCCTCTGTGATTCATTTTTTTTACGGGACGATTCCCTTAAGTTGTCAACTAAGTTGTTTATCTATTGATTACATGATTTAGTTGATTTAGTTGATTTAGTTGATTTAGTTGATTCAGTTGATTTAGTTTATTCAGTTGATTTAGTTGATTTAGTTGATTTAGTGTATTAAGTTGATTTAGTTGATTTAGTTGATTTAGTTGATGTAGTTGATTTAGTTGATTTAGTTTATTTAGTTGATTTAGTTGATTTAGATGATTTATTTGATTTATTTGATTCATTTGTTTTAGTTGATTTAGTTGATAAAGTTGATTAAATTGATTTAGTTGATTTAGTTGATTTGGTTGATTTAGTTGATGTAGTTGATTTAGTTGATTTAGTTTATTTAGTTGGTTTAATAAATTTATTTGAAATAGTTGATAGTTGATAGTTGATTTATTTGATTTATTTGATTTAGTTGATTTAGTTTATTTAGTTGATTCAGTTGATTTAGTTGATTGAGTTGATTTAGTTGATTTAGTTGATTTAGTTGATTTACTTGATTCAAGTGATTTAGTTGATTTAGTTGTTTAGATGATTTATTTGATTATTTGATTAATTTATTTTAGTTGATTTAGTTGATTTAGTTGATTTTGTTGATATGGTTGATTAAGTTAATGTAGTTGATTTAGTTGATGTAGTTGAGTTAGTTGATTTAGATGATTAATTTGATTAATTTGTTTTAGTTGATTTAGTTGATTTGGTTGATTTAGTTGATTTAGTTGATTTAGTTGATTTAGTTGATTCAGTTGATTTAGTTGATTTAGTTGATTTAGTGTATTAAGTTGATTTAGTTGATTTAGTTGATTTAGTTGATGTAGTTGATTTAGTTGATTAAGTTGATTAAATTGATTTAGTTGATTTAGTTGATTTGGTTGATTTAGTTGATGTAGTTGATTTAGTTGATGTAGTTGATTTAGTTGATTTAGTTTATTTAGTTGGTTTAATAAATTTATTTGAAATAGTTGATAGTTGATTTATTTGATTTATTTGATTTAGTTGATTTAGTTTATTTAGTTGATTCAGTTGATTTAGTTGATTCAGTTGATTTAGTTAATTTAGTTGATTTAGTTGATTTAGTTGATTTACTTGATTCAAGTGATTTAGTTAATTTAGTTGTTTAGATGATTTATTTGATTATTTGATTAATTTGTTTTAGTTGATTTAGTTGATATGGTTGATTAAGTTAATGTAGTTGATTGAGTTGATTAAGTTGATTCAGTTAATTTAGTTTATTAAGTTGCTTTAATAGATTTATTTGATATAGTTGATAGTTGATTTATTTGATTCAGTTGATGTAATTGATTTAGTTGATTTAGTTGATTAAGTTGATTTATTTGATTAATCTGATTTAGTTTATTTAGTTGATTTAGTTTATTTAGATGATTTATTTGATTAATTTGTTTTAGTTGATTTAGTTGATTTGGTTGATTTAGTTGATTTAGTTTATTTAGTTGATTTAGTTGATGTAGTTGACTTAGTTGATTTAGTTTATTTAGTTGATTCAGGTGATTCAGTTGATTTAGTTGATTTAGTTGATTTAGTTTTTTTCCCTTGATTTGTTTGTCGTCGATCTTGTTTTCCATGCTGAGCACCAATGCTACTGACGCCAGGGAGGCAGCTCTCACACCTGGACTCTACCTATCGACCCATCAACTCATGAACCGTAGACCAACGGCTTCACTTCCCGTGATCAGCGATGTTATGCCTCAGAACATCCCAGCGGTGCCGACTGGAATTGAAGCTAGGCCTGCTGGGGTGAAAGATAATCACGCTTACCACTACACCACCGGTGCCACTAAAGTTGATTTAGTTGATTTAATTGATTTAATTGATTAAATTGATTTAGTTGATTTAGATGATAAATTTGATTTAGTTGATTGAGTTGATTTAGCCGATTTAGTTGATTTAGTTGATTTAGTTTATTTAGATGATTTTGTTGATTTGGAATTAATTTATTAATTTATTTAATTTATTTTTTTAAATTATTTAATTTTTTTAATACATTTAATTTCTTTAAATTATTTCATTTATTTAATTTATTTAATTTATTTAATTTATTTAATTTTTTTAATTTATTTAGATTATTTAATTTATCGAATTTATTTACTTTATTTAAATTATTTAATTAATTTAGTTTTTTTTTTCAGTTTTTTCAGTTTATTTTGTTTATTAAATTTATTAAATTTATTTATTTTATTTTTTTAAGGTTTAATATATTTAATTTAGGCATATAATTTCATTAATTTATTTTATTTGTTTGCTTTATTTACGTTACTAACTTTATTTATTTGATTTGATTTATTCAATTGATTTAATGTATTTAGTTTTTTTAGATTATTCAATTTATCTTATTTATTTTAATAAAATAATTAATTTAATTTATTTGATTTATCAAATTTATGTCATTCATATAATTCATTTAATTTATTTTATTTATTTTATTTATTTTATTTCTTTTATTTATTTTATTTATTTTATTTATTTTATTTATTTTATTTATTTTATTTATTTTATTTATTTTAATTATTTTATTTATTTTATTTATTTTATTTATTTTATTTATTTTATTTATTTTATTTATTTTATTTATTTTATTTATCTTATTTATTTTATTTATTTTATTTATTTTATTTATTTTATTTATTTTATTTATTTTATTTATTTTATTTATTTTATTTATTTTATTTATTTTATTTATTTTATTTATTTTATTTATTTTATTTATTTTATTTATTTTATTTATTTTATTTATTTTATTTATTTTATTTATTTTATTTATTTTATTCATTTTATTTATTTTATTTATTTTATTTATTTAATTTATTTTATTTATTTTATTTATTTTATTTATTTTATTTATTTTATTTATTTTATTTATTTTATTTATTTTATTTATTTTATTTATTTTATTTATTTTATTTATTTTATTTATTTTATTTATTTTATTTATTTTATTTATTTTATTTATTTTATTTATTTTATTTATTTTATTTATTTTATTTATTTTATTTATTTTATTTATTTTATTTATTTTATTTATTTTATTTATTTTATTTATTTTATTTATTTTATTTATTTTATTTATTTTATTTATTTAATTTATTTAGTTTATTTAATTTTCAATCTTTTATTTTTTTCGTATTTTTGTACTTTTAAATTCTATCCAAAATACATTTATCTTTTGGGCTGAATACTGGTCTGGAAGTTGGGAGATACTTAGCAGAACACTTGCACTTGATTGTGATAAGATTTGCTTTTCTCATGTTATTTGTGATGATCATGACCAGATGCACTCGAAAAAACTCTGTGTGGTTTGTTGAATTACGGTTGCGCTGTATGAAGCGTTGGCAATTGCACGATAAATTGGATATTTCGAGGAAGATTTTCGAAAAAAATCAGTTGTAAGAACAGAAATGGCTTATACCTATTTATGTTCCCAATATGCTGTTTTTTTTTCTGCGGATGAGCGGAACGTTCTCATACTTGAACTGGGAAAACAGATAACCGGCCCATTAGAACAAGTTTTCAAGCATTTGCAGTGAAGCAGGTAAATGTTGCATTAGTTTGTTAATTTAGGAATTACATTTAAGGTTCATTTTTATAAACACGGAACTGTAATCCAGACAAGGACCAAAGAAGTTTACTGTAGACTAGGAAAGATATCAAATTTTTACGATTTTGACATCACTTGACTGCAGTTATCTGGCGAAAGAGGTCCTGCCGAAAGTTTGGATGATCGTCAACTGTGTAGAAGATTCGAAGCAATGTGTGTCCCTGTTGGAAAATATTGCCGCAAGGTGCGCTTATGCATGATAATCGAGTAACATTCGAGAAACGCATTTCCGATGGTTATTCAATTTCTGAACTTACGGATATGGTGCAGGATGTTCAGTTTTTGTGGGAGTTTGAACCGCTCCAGCAAGATAGCCATCGACATCATCAATATGGACCAAGAAGGATAATCCTCGCTTTATTGAAGAAAAAAAAAAACGAAAATGTGTACCTGCAATTCATCTTTAATTAATAAAATACTTCTTATATAACGTAATAAACATAAAATATGATCATCATGTGTCTCATAGATTAAATTCTATTGTAATAAACACTCGGATACGTAAGTTACATCTCATACATTTTAGTCCAACAGCATAAAGAATCTATAATAATCACACATAGAACCAATATGGAATTGAACTGAACTTTCCTATGTGTGAAGCTTCATACATCTTAATTGTAAACGGCGATTGCAACAATCTAAGAAGTTTAACACATATGATTAAGGCGTATATTTGGTTGAGTGTATCAAAAGATCCAAACAGCTTGATTTCTTTTTCAAATATGTTCGCCCTCGCCCCCACAGTCCATTGCTCGTTACGGTTGGTTATGGACGCCAAGAACTGATAGAAACACTTATCTAATCTATTCAGCGTACCCTTTCGCTTGATGAGGAAAGCTCACCCTAATAAAAATGTTATGGTTAATTTGCTAAACGACGTGTTCGGAGTATCATCCAAACCATTTGTGAAATAGTTCAATTACTTGGATTATCTTTCGTTTATAGTTTTTTTTTATTAAGGCGGCCAACGACTGCAATTACCGCCCTCCTGATGGATGTACCTACTACCCATAAACAAGTGTCAAATGAAAAAAAGACTACCTGTTGCACACCCCTCGGTTACACAGATAATGGGAAAATGATTAGAAAATGACTTGTCGGAGTCTATGATGAATTATGCATTTTTGAGCATATTACCATTGAATAAGTCTTATTTATAATATTTTTCCCCGTGTATCATTAGAACAATCCCTGTGTGGTCCCAACGCCGCCGATAAGGTTTCTAATTTATGCACCCACTTCGTTCGTTCCCGTCGCGATCCGGTGAAAAAGGTGCAACCACAATATGTTAAGGATCAGTCAGCAGGCGGCAGGTGCTTCTTGCCCGCCACTTGAGAGAGTGAGCAATTAATTTGGCAAGTTAGTTTCTAATTTGTCCTCTCCGTCATCAATTGAACCGGGAAGCGTGTAGCAAATTGAGCAGGTTTTTATTTTTTTTGTTAAATTACAATTAAAATTCCACCAATTAGTTCAAAGTTGCGGTTCCGATCCGAGTCAGCCGAATGCAAAAATAGCGTATCGCCATAACAACGGCAACAACGTGTCACTTTGGCAATATAGAGAGGACCGCCATCCACGTCAGGACGAGGACCGGAGTCGTGCTCGTAAAAATAAAAATTACATACAACTGCGACTAGCGAGTGCTTTAATTTTATGGACAACACGTATTAAATTATAACTCACCACAGCAGCACCAACCAACGAGCGCACCGTTTCATATTACGCACCAACCCGGCAGCCAAGGGGGGACGAAGCCAGAGGGCGCAGTGTGTAGTAGGCTTGGAACGCAGTCGGCTTGGTAACCTTAGCCTTGAAGGAACAGTTTTGTTTTTCGTTTTCTCCTTCTTCTTCTTCGTTGGCTTCGGACATGGCAATAAGTGCGCGAGGTCGGCACGGCGGACGGACGGAAACCCAAGCAGGCCGGGGCGCAGCTAAAAAAGGGAAGAGGTAAATTATATTATTAAACGGTTGCTTGGATCGGTGCTGTGATGCAGCTCTGCTCCGAGTCGGCGGTGAGAGAAAAATAGCTGAAGACGGAAAATATGTGTAATGCTATGAAACGTGTGTATTACATGAATGGGGGGGATGTATGTTTTCGTTTCAGTGTGTTGTTGTGATGCAACCGCGAGGCAGATTCCAGGATTGAAACGACGTCAGCAGAAGTGCATTGTGAAATGCTGAATTAGCTCTTTTGTGGCTTCATATGCGGAGTCTACGTCATATGGGCACTAGTTGACGTTGTACACGGTAAAAAACATCATGTTCATGGAAAGTGATTTGCTGTTGAATTTGCACTACTTGCCAAACATTGCAATTCGATGTGAAAATCCCTTGGAAGGGATCATATCGAAGTACGATGAAATTAACAGCAAATCACTTCATTTTAGATTGTATTACACATTGTTGTTGAACTCGAAATGTCAACCAAACAATCATCACTTTAAGTTTAAATAATTTATCCTTGGATTAATTTTTTGCTGAAAATGGGTTTAAATAAATATATTACCTTGTTCATACTGCAAGCCTTGTTCTATGTTATTGCGAATATGGCCATGTCATATAACTACCCAGATCACATGTTTCCAAGTGACATTGAACAACATCGCAAGGTTTTTAGTAGAAGCAAGGCGAGACATTGAGTAATAAATTTGATTAGTTTGACACTGTTTTGTAATCGAAATTATCTGAATAATACACTATTATTGACTTCAGCAACAATTCGTATTACCAGTATTACTCACGTTCTAGAACGCAAATTTGTTGTTGACTTGCCATCTGTGCGAGTAATGTTTGTCATGTGCGTTTTTGACATTAGGTCGTATGAATAAAAGCGTTTACTTTACTTTCCCCGTAAGAAAAGCACGGGAAAGTAAAGTAAACTCTTTTCATTCATACGGCCCATTGCTTCCAAAAGCAAAACTAATCAAATTCAATGGATGAAAACAGTGGTGCTGATTCAAATGATAATTATTTTGATTTAAAGGTGTTATACAGTACATATTTATAAACAACAAATCTCTTTGATGCAAATCGCAAATAACTTGAAAATCAATCAATGTAGACAAACTCCGCTAAGGGGCTGTTCATAAACTACGTAGACAGGGGAGGGTGTTGAAAATTATCCACAGTCAAGAATCACAAAAAACTGTCTACGTAGTCTATGATACTTACTTGATACTTGATGGGCTACGAATCGCCAGGTTGATTCAACGCCGAACGAAGTACTCTTCTCCATTGGACTCGGTCCTGAGCCAATCGCTTCCAGTCGCCATGAACGTTTAGCGACCTGATGTCCTCCTCAACTGCAAATAGCCAACGTGTCCGAGGTCTACCCCGGAGTCGACGACCTCTACCGGGTTCTCTGCTGAATATAATATTTGCTTGTCGTTCTTCCGGCATTCGCACTACATGCCCAGCCCACCGTAGTCTGCCGTGTTTTATAAGCTTCACTATATCCGTACCGTTATACACTTGGTACAACTCGTGATTCATGCGACGCCGCCAGATGCCATTCTCCTGTTTACCGCCGAGTATTGTTCGCAGCACCTTACGCTCGAAGACACCAAATGCTCTCCGGTCAGACTCTTTTAACGTCCACGATTCGTGGCCGTAGAGGGCTACCGGAAGTATCAGCGTCTTATACAGAGCGAATCCCTTTTTTTTTTGCTGGCTACGGGACTTCAGCTGGCTACGTAATCCGTAAAAGGCCCTGTTTGCAGCTGCAATACGTCTCTTCACCTCGCGGGTAACATCATTATCGCATGTCACTAGTGTTCCAAGATACACAAATTCTTCCACTACCTCAAATTGTTCACCATCTAACAACACTACACTACCAACACCACTATTGCTCCCACGCTGTCTACCGGCTACCATGTACTTCGTTTTGGTAGAACTTATCGTGAGCCCAATCCTCGCCGTCTCCCTCTTAAAAGGCACAAACGCCTCTTCCACTGCTCTACGGTCAATTCCGATGATATCGATGTCGTCCGCAAAGGCAAGGAGCATGTACGATCGTGTGATGATGGTACCGTTCCTTTGCACACCAGCTCTCCTAATCGCTCCTTCAAGAGCAATGTTGAACAGTAAGTTTGAAAGTGCATCACCCTGCTTCAATCCATCTAAGGTCACGAACGAGGTCGAAATCTCATCTGCAACCCTTACACTTGATTTCGATCCATCTAGCGTTGCGCGAATCAGTCTAATTAGTTTCGCCGGAAAACCATGTTCTAGCATAATCTGCCAAAGCTCATTTCTCTTCACTGAATCGTATGCTGCTTTGACGCCGAATTCAGAAGAGTTATTCCTCGATAATTGACGCACTCGAGTCTGTGCCCTTTTTTGAATAATGGGCAAATGAGGCCATCCAACCAGCTAGCAGGCAGTTCTTCGTCCTCCCATATCTTCGTTAGAATACGGTGGATTGCTTGATGCAGCTGCTCACTTCCGTGTTTGAAAAGTTCGGCCGGGAGCTCGTCCTTCCCAGCAGCCTTATTGTTTTTCAGCTCACGTATTACCTTTTTAACCTCGTCTAGCGTTGGAGGCTCCACAGCTTGATCGTCGTCTGCGATGTTTACTCTGTTCCTCGATACTCCCTCACTCTCTCCATTCAACAATGTCTCAAAATGTTCTTTCCACCTGGCAGCCACCATTGTTTTATCTGTCAGCAAATTCCCCTCAAGGTCATTGCACATGGCGGGAGATGGCGCTGTTTTACTCCACACACCATTGACAGTCGCGTAGAACCTTCGCATATCGTTCTGTTCCATACTTTCTTGCGCCTCAGCAATCACGCGTTCTTCGTACTGCCTTTTCTTTCTGCGGTGGGTTCGTTTCTCAGCTGCCCTTGCTACCTTGTACCGCTCTCTGTTCAGCCGGGTACCAGACACTAACATCCGGCTTCTGGCAACGTTCTTCTCATCCGTCAACCTCTGGCACTCCTCATCAAACCAGCCATTACGTGGTCGTCTTTGAGCTGTACCTATCACTTCTTGTGCTGTTGTGTTCACCGCTCCGTGGATTGTGTTCCACAGATTGTTGAGGTCCTCGTTCACGTTGATTTCGCTAATCCGCTCATCAAGCTTCTGGCGGTACTCTGCAGCAACACCTTCTACTGACAAGCGATGGATATTGAAACGCATCGATCTCCGGTTCGTTGAATTCGTAACGGTCGATAGACGCGCCCGAATTTTGCAGACAACAAGATAATGATCTGAGTCAATGTTAGGCCCCCTAAAAGTCCTTACATCAATGACATCTGAGAAGTGCCGGCCATCCACCAACATGTGATCGATCTGGGTGCAAGTTTCGCCATTTGGGTGTCTCCAGGTGTGCTTTCGGATATTCTTGCGTGCAAAGTAGGTGCTACTGATGGCCATACCTCTAGCAGCGGCGAAGTTTATCAGTTTCAGGCCGTTATCATTGGTTACTGTATGTAGGCTCTCTGTACCAATGATTGGACGAAAGAAATCTTCCCTCCCGACCTGCGCATTTGCATCTCCGATTACAATCTTCACGTCGTGTTTTGGGCACTCATCATAAGTTTTATCGAGACTGTCATAAAACGCGTCCTTCACGTCATCGGATTTATCGTTGGTTGGCGCATAGATGTTGATCAGGCTGTAGTTGAAGAATTTGCCCCGAATCCTTAATACACAGATGCGGTCGCTTACCGGTCTCCACCGCATAACACGCTTCATCTGCTTCCCGATCACTATGAACCCTACTCCATGTTCTGCCCTATCGCCACCGCTGTGATAGATATGATACTTGAAGGAAGTGTTGGCGATAGGATCCACCGCCTGGAATTCACGTTCTCCGGATCTAGGCCACGGTACTTCCTGAATAGCAGCTACGCTCACATTCACTTTTTGCAGTTCACGAGCCAAAAGGCCCGCTCGTCCAGGTTCATTTAAGGTTCTGACATTCCAAGTACCGAGTTTCCATTCATTGTCCTTATTTCGTTGCCGGGTCGGTTGCCGAAAATTCCGTTCGTTGTTTTCTCTTTCTTCGTTTTTCTGAGTAATGTTGGGGGTTTCAGTATGCTACCTTACCGGGGTCGCGATACCTACATCATGTTGGTGGGGCTGCCACCTTAGGTGTAGCTGACGTGATACAGCATTTCTCATTCAGCCGCTCGCTCCGAGACAGACGCTGTTTGAGCCGCACCTCCATGGCGAACAGACGCTCGAGGGTCGCACCTCCTCACTTTGCTATCACCACGATCCGGATCCATGTTTTTATCGTGGTGACATTGCCCAGGCTACGCTACCAGCATCTTTTGCTGGCGGTCTTTGTCATCGGCTGACCCGTGGAAGCGTGAGGTAGGAACTTGTGAGGACCAGAGCTGTTGGGACAACACTCCTTCCAGTTTGTCGACTCACCATTTGTAGCCCACGTAGTCTATGAACAGCCTCTAAAATGAACCTTTGAAGTACAGCAGATATCCAACTTTTTACACTTGCGTGCCATAACATTTGAATCACCCCTATTTGACATAAGACGCTTACCATTATAGTACCATCATAGCAAACCGGAAATTTTCTGCATCATTTTGATTGCATCAATGGTAAAAGAGAAAACATAATTATTCATGCATAATCAAAATTTGACCAAACGAAAAATGACTCTAACTCATATTCACTCTAATTCGCAAAAGCGTAAGTCACTCAAAGAATGTGTAAATGACACCCATGTTTTGTTATATTTATTTATTTATTTATTTATTCGTCGTCAATCAAACATAGAGCATTTCAGATACAATCAATACTTAACCTGTAAAAGCCCGACAAACTTTTTTTTTACAAAAAATTGTGTCCCAGAGATGCCAATCGTAAGATCACATGCGTACCGTAGAATCGGTTCCGGATGTTCCGGATCATGGATCCATATGGTCAAATTTATTATCTACCATAACCATATCATACGACATATCAAATCAAATCTACTCGCCGAAATATGACCAATGATGCTCAAAACAACAACCACGGAGCCATATGGACACCGTAGAACCAGTTCTAGATATTCTGGATCATGGTTCACCATGGTCAAATTTGATATCCCTCATAACCATATCAAGCGACATATTAAATCACATCTACTCGACGAAATATGATAAATGGGTTTCAAAACGACACCCATAATGTGACCATATATTAGAACCGATTCTGGATGATCCGGATTATGACTTTAAATGGTAAAATTTGATATATCTCATAACCATATCAAGCGACATATCAAATCACATCTAGCTATTCGACGATAGGGGAAATGGCTCTAATGTTGGCCTATGGATCTAAGATTGGGTCCATCGCTAAAAATCTGCTATTTATCAATTTTATCAAGATAAACGTATCATTGGGACGGTACTAATGGATATTTTTGATCGCTATTGAAAATTTAGTCGATTGCTGAATGTATGTATGGGCCCAAATTAGGGGCATTTAGGCCGACATTACATCCATTTCCCCTATATGACCAAAGGCTCTGAAAACGAACACCATAGACTCATATGGGCACCGTAGAACCGGTTTCGGATATTTCTGATGCTAAATTTTGTTATCTTTCGGAATCATATGATCAATGGCGTTCAAACAACAACGGTAGAGCCAAATGGCCGTAGGTGGCACTACTACTCGACGCGAGTGTTAGTACAAGACACTGAAGAAGTCTGCACATTGTAGACGAAATACGCGTATCTGTCAACGATAAGCAAATAAGGTAGTTGAATTAAATGAAAATTACTAATCCTTCTCTCTCTCTCTCCTTATCTTTTGGTGTGGTTGCTGGAATTGAATTTCTTTGATCTATCCTTAAGCTCCCGCAAATATTCCTGAAGATTTTCGATGCTTAACTTCCCGGAGGTTTTCCAGACTTGCCTGAAGTTTCCATTCCTTCATGAATTTCCTTAAATTTTCAAGAAATTCTTGGAACGTTTCTTGAGGTCCAAAATTTGTTTCAGATATTCATGGAATTTTTCAGAAGGCCCCGAAATTTTTTAAAATGTTTTGGAGCGTTCCTGAAATTTTCGGAATGTGTATAATTTCTCGACACTTCTTGAAAGTTCTTGCAATAGTTTAAAACAAAATTGCTCTGTCGAAATACTCGGAACATCTATGAAAATAATGAAACAGCCTAAAAGATGTAAACCTCTCGTTCAAGCTTAAGTCTTCGGAAATTCCCTAAGTTTCGTCGAAAATTCTCAGAATATGTTTGAAGTTTTATAAACTTTTCTGAACTTCTCTGGACTTCCCTGAAATTCCCGGAACTTCAAGAAGTGTTTCAAAATGTTGCCTAAATTAATAAAAACTAACCTTTACAGGCCCTAGTCGTTACTTACTTACTTAAAGATCCTGCGCACCTCCAGGGGTACAAAGGGCCTTTGTGAAAGATTTCCACCCTGGGCGATTACTAGCTTTGGCCTTGACCTGTGCCCAAGTCAAATTTCGGTCAACGTTCTTAATTTCACTGTTTAGGCTCCGCCGCCACGAGCCTCTGGGTCTGCCTCTGCTGCGATGTCCTGCTGGATTCCAGTCCAGTGCTGGCTTGCAGATTTCGTTTCCGGTCCGTCGTAGTGTGTGGCCGACTCACCTCGACTTCCGTTCACGAATTTCTGTCTCTATCGGCTTCTGATGGCACAAACGATGAAGCTCGGAATTCGAGATCCAATTGTGAGGCCACCAGGCACGAATTATATACCGCAGGCATCGGTTGACAAACACCTGCAGCTTCTGAGTGTTCTCTGCTGATACACACCATGTTTCACTGGCGTATAACAGCACAGACTTCACGTTCGAGTTAAAATTTCGGATTTTGGTGCGTCGACTGATCTGATTCGCTCTCCTTATATTTCGCAAACTGGCAAAAGCAGCCCTCACCTTCTTAATCCGTGCACCTATGTCGCTCTTGGTGCCGCCGTCCGACGCTATCTGGCTGCCAAGATATTGGAAGCTTTCGACTTTCTCCACTGCCTGCCCAGCTACCGTGAAATTGGAACGGTTTTCCGTGTTGACATCCACCGATTTGGTCTTGTTGACGTTGATGGTTAGACCTGCTTCAGAGGAGCGTTCCACAAGGTCGTCGAGCTTACTCTGCATGTCAGAGCGCCGTTGTGCTAATAACGCAACATCATCAGCCAAATCGAAGTCGTTGAGATGCTCCATGGTAATAGGCTGCCACAGCAACCCACGGTTCGGTACACGGTCAACGGCTCCAACCATGATCTCGTCGATTACTATGAGGAACAGTAGCGGTGATAATACACATCCTTGCCTCACACCCGCGATTACCCAAATCGGGTCAGACAAAGCTCCGTTGTGCAACACTACTCTGCATGAGAAAGCCTCGTACTGCGCTTCGATGACGTTGATGATCTTATCAGGGACTCCCTTGCGTCTCAGAGCGCCCCACAAGTTTTCGTGGTTTAGTCGGTCGAAAGTTTTTTCGTAGTCAATGAATACCAAGTACAGGGACTCTTGGAACTCATTGACCTGCTCCAATATGATGCGGAGCGTTACAATATGGTCCACACAGGATCTTCCAGCACGGAATCCTGCCTGCTGTCGTCGGAGAGTCACGTCGATCTTCTCCTGTATCCGATTGAGGATAACTTTACACAGAACTTTGAGAACAATACACAGTAACATGATGCCTCGCCAGTTGTCGCATACAGTTGGATCCCCCTTCTTGGGGACTTTTACCAAGACGCCCTGCATCCAGTCGGCCGGCAAAATCGCGGTGTCCCAGATATTGAGGAATAGTTGAACTTCATACTTCGGATGGCTGCTTCTATCTCCTGCAATGATGGAGCTTCAGTGTTGACGCGAGTAACGCGCCTCACCCTTGGCGGATCATGCCGAGATGTTGATGGTTGGTTGACCGTTGAAACTTCGAGAAGTCGTTCAAAGTGCTCAAACCAACGTTTCAACTGGTCAGTGGGGTCGGTGAGCAACTGTCCAGTCGCGTCTTTCACAGGCATCCTTGGGTTCATCCTTGCCCCGCTCAGGCGTCGTGAAACATCATAGAGGAGGCGGATATCGCCAGGTGCTGCGGCTTTCTCCCCTTCATCAGTCCACCCACTCTCGCTTGTCCCGTATACAGGAGCGCTTCACTTCCCTCTCTAGAGCCGAATACCGTTGACGGGCCTCGTTCTTGGCTCCTCGGGTCCTTGCTCGCTCTATCGCGGCTTTTGCTTCTCTCCGCTCCTCGATCTTCCTCCAGGTTTCATCGGTGATCCACTCCTTCCTCTGAGTGCGTAGCTCAACCAGGTTGTTCTCGCTTGTTTCAATAAAGGCATTCTTGATGCTCCTCCACTGTTCTTCTACGCTGCCACATTCCGGAATATTAGCTACGCAAGCCTCGAGTTCATCGACGAACGATCTCTTCACTGCTGGGTCTTTCAGTCGGCGTGTGTTGAATCGCCGCCCGAGTCTCTCCTCCCGCCGTTGAACCCGCGCAATGCGTAGGCGGATCTCACCGACCAGAGGAGCGCTGCGCTGCGTTTATTCCGAACATCAAGAAGGCTTCGTTTCCATTTTCGGCTGATGCAGATGTGGTCGATTTGGCTCTCTGTATATCCATCACGGGAGACCCATGTGACATTATGCACTGGGCGATGGGGGAAGCAGTTGCAAGCAGCTCGCCATTCTCGCTCATATCTCCGAGACCATGGCGTCCCATAATGCGCTCATAGTCCGAGTTGTCGGAGCCGATCTTCGTATTGAAGTCGCCTGTGTAGATCTTGATATCACCTCTTGGAGTCTTATCCACGACAGCATTCAGTTGACTGTAAAAGTTCTCTTTGTCCTGCAATTCGGCAGCATTGGTTGGCGCATAACATTGGATTATGGTAAGGTTTTGGACCCGTGTTCTGAAGGTTCCCACTTGATGAGCGCAGCCTGTGCTTGGGCGCTAAGCAGAAAGTCAACTCCACGAGGTCGCGGAGCGTTTTAACCTCGCATACCAGAATATAGAAGTACCTGTCCCCAAGGCAGCTTGTGTTCTCCAAAGTTCGGCCAGCGGACTTCACTAAGTCCCAGGATTTCTAGCTTCATATGGCGGGCCTCACTGGCGAGTTGTGCCAGTTTACCCTGTTGGGCTAGCGTCAGTACATTCCATGTTCCAATTCTTGTCCGTTGTTTAGCGCTAAAAGTCGTTGCCATAAAATCAGTTCGTAATCTTTCACTATAGGTTTCTGTAACAATTTGAAGGTTTCGTCTCCTATCCGCCGTAATGGGACTGCCATCTTGGGTATAGCTTTCCGGTAGAAGAATTTCGTATTCAGCCGCTGGATGCCAGTCAGACGCTGTTTGAGCCGCCCCTAACATGGAGAACAGACGCTCGGGTTTTGTAAGCCATATCCTCCGAAAAGGATGCAGCTCCCCCTTCCCTGTCAGCTTACGACCAAAGTTCCCACCGGGGTTGGGCAAGAGGCTAAGGACCACTTTCACTTAGTCCTAGTAGGTATTATCAATCCGAGGGCGGTGGTTCCAATTCCCGGTTCGGTGGTGAAAATCTTGCCGGTTGGAAATTTTCTCGACTTCCCTGGGCATAGAATATCATTAGGCTTGCTATTCAATATACAAATTCATGCATTGGTTGGCATAGTAAGCCCCTAGTTAATAACTGTGGATGTGCAACCGGCAATAGTAAAAGCCTAGCAGAAGAATAACCTTTAACCCAAGTAACAATTTTGGTTTTATGAGGGTTCTGTAGACCATGATTTGGACTTGTAGAATGCTATAGAACCTCTATATAGCTTGCAATGTTACTTGGGAAGTTTCCCTGAATGTCGGAACTTTCCTGATGTTATTGCAGCCGTTCCATACCCGCATAAACGCGAACTTGACCTTACCGAAAATGGTTCAAAATTGTTTATAATCCTTCCTAAACTTTAACTTAAATGGTTATGGAACTTTACATGAACGTTTGTGTGATAAAGTTTTAACCTTATGTATTATGGTTTTTTGGAAGTGAACCTTACAAATAATGGGTTGTTAAGAACCATTACCATTCAAAATTCTTGTTTTCTCCATACATTTTCGGAAAGAAAACTATATTAGAACCTTTTTACTTATGGTTTGAGAATTTTAATGGTAATGGTTATGGTAGTCAGTAAGGTCCATGGATGGTTTTGTATTGTCGGTCAACTTTACGTGGAATATATCACGAATTGGTAATCATTAATTTACAGGCAACCTATTCGCGATATATTCCACATAAAGTTGATCGATGTTACAAAACCATCCATGGACCTTACTGAATACCATAACCATTACCATTAAAGTTCTCAAACCATAAGTAAAAAGGTTCTAATATAGTTCTCTTTCCGAAAATGTATGGAGAAAACTAAAATTTTAAATAGTAATGGTTCTTAACAACCCATTGTTTGTAAGGTTCACTTCCAAAAAACCATAATACATAAGGTTAAAACTTTATCACACAAACGTTCATGTAAAGTTCCATAACCATTTCAGTTAAAGTTTAGCAAGGATTATAAACAATTTTTAACCATTTTCGGTAAGGTCAAGATATGGTTCGCGTTTATGCGGGTAGCAAAACGATATAGTGGTTCTCAGAATTTCGTAAACATTGTTAGTTTTGCTCCTTTTCGCAAAATGTTAGACCCGTATATCTTATTTTGTCATTAGGGTGGTCCAAAAAATCGATTTACTTCGATTTTTTTTTCAAAATAGACTTTAAAAAAAAAAAATATAAGTTTTGAACCACTGGGCCGATTTGAAATGCCCAAATATCCTCGATATTTACCTGGAATTCTCGGAACTTCCCTAAAGTTCTTGCAATTTTCCTGATAATCGTGGAACTGCCCTGAGCTCCTAGAACTGCCTGTTTTCTTAATTCCTGTACCTTCAATAATTCGCTGATGATTGTTGTAGCCTTGTGGTCACAAGGCTCCACGTTATGTTAGTGTTGATGCCGTTATCATTGCAAATCTTACATTTCCCATCCCGAAAGAGTTAAGAGCTGGTTAAGAGTTAAGAGGAAAGTAGGGTGATAGCTAATGCAGCCAATTATGGAAATTTCTGTAAAAAATTATTTACAGAAAGTCAGAATTTTCTGCAATTCGATTCTAGGGGGTTTCACATACAAATCCAGCAACCACCTGCTGTTTGGTTTCTTACGGTTGGAAATTCTTCACCCTCACAGCCAGAATCGAAATCGCCAGCTACCACCATCCGGCCGGTCTAAATACAACACGTATCTAAAGTCTAACCCAAGCTCGTGATGCTCGAAAAATTCAAGATGTTCCACCACCACCAGACCCGTACAATAAACCTTCTTCTGCTTCGGCGCGCGGAACTAAATTACACATTTTCTGACTGTGCTTTTTTTTTGCCTTCCCATGCTTCGAGAGCCGGCTGGAAGTTCCCTGGAAATTTTCTTCCCTACTCCTCTTCGTGGAGAGGAACTTCCATTCTAGAGCATCCTCCCTCACTGCAGCGAACGAGGAGAACAAAATTCTTCATGCTAGAAGAAAATAGTAATAATAAACTAATTTACTGTACCGTGAAGAGGGGCACTGAGCCGTGAAGAGAAGAGACTTCCAGCGGGGTACCTCGTGTGGCCAAAGTCAAGTTCTGTTCCGCGAGTTGCTAGTTCTAATAGTCTCCCTCTCTTGGAAGCCCCTGCTCATCTGCCGCGCGACTGACTCCGTTGATGATGATTTGGCTGCCACGTTCTGGTTCCTTGCGTTCCGGACCGAGATTACCACCGAGCACACCACCAAGAAGCAGCAATATGGCACAGGTGGTTGTTGCTTAGAGAACAGGAACACCGAGGGAAAAAAAATCTATGAAGAGAGAGAAAGGCACTTTTTCGCGGCTGATGCGCTGTCGAATAAATCACTTGGCTGCGCTCATACGATACAGCTCACGTATGTGAAATTGTAGCTGAAAATCGCATTATCATTACTTCTAGTCGAGTATTTAATTGCCGGCTCGGGTAACAACCTCAAGTCGAACGATGGGATGGGTTAAAGGGGCGACAGCCGCAGCAGTAGCAGAACGAGACGGGGTTGTAATTGTGGTAGAAGTTTAAGTATGAATTTGTCACATAGGCTATTATGTCATGTTCATCACGGTTCGGATGAAACAGTTACAGTTTAGCAGCAGGAATTAAGTGACTTACCTATAAGACAAGCTTGAAACAGTGCTCAAACAATCTTAATGTAATCAGAAATGTTCTGTCATAGCCAAACAGACGTAAAGCATTGGCTATTTGTCATAGTAAGAAGTCTGTTCAACAGATGGCGGTAGTATTCAAACGTCAAATGTCTACACACGAAGATTGAAGTACTCAAATTTAAATAATAGATTTACCCATATTTTAAGTTCATCGCACAGAGCTACTTGGTAAAATTTATTAGGATTTTATTTTTACAAATTAAATAAGGGAAAACTAAATTTACCCTAATTTTAATTAGTCGTTAATTGTAGTAAAAATTACTTAGAATTGATTAGAAATTAATTAATATTGATGAAGTAAACCCTAACTCACACAAATTCACCATTGTTTTCCGTTCATGATTTGGGTACCAGCTTAACCCATATTCTGGGTTTTTCTAACACGCAATATTAATTTGATGATCAAGCTCGAATTTTGTTGATTTGAACATCAAAAAACATTAATTTGTTAAAATATACAAGTTATACCGTAATCTGACCGTTTTTTAGTTTGAACAAAGGCTAATCCGCAAGCCGTGCGAACTAAAAGTAGCTCAAACGTCATTTAGGACATGGAATGGAGAAAAGCGAAATGGAACGTTGCGAAACGGAACGCAGAATCAAAACAAAATAGCAAATAAGGCTACCAGAAAGTCGCTTTTCTGATGGTCGTAGAAGTTCAGATTAAAAACGAATCCCGTTAATATGCACGAAGTGTTGTTCAGATTACCGGGGTCCACGGTACTATTTGAATTTCTGTGAATATTTGTGAGAGCTCCCTCCAAAGGCGCGCCCCTTTGTCAGTCAAAATTGGATTTCTTAGCAACGAAATAAAGCAATGACATCGATAAAGACCATGCATCTTAACCACTTCAAACTAGGGAACAACGAATAGAAGACTAGGAATCACATAGATGAAAACTTACTAACTATTTTTTTCCTTGTTTCAAGATCATCCTCGGTGGACAAAGCCGAGTCTTGTCACTATCAACAAGGCATAAAAAGTAACAAGGTCTAAGATGTGTTCCTTTGTTCCCCTAGTTTGAAATAGTCAGGACTAGAAATCGGTGGTAGATCTTACGGGATGTACCACCCATGTTGCGGTGATCTACCCAAGTTGCGGTGTTTCCGTAGGTTACCTCAACCTTTCATAACATTCCTCAAATATGTGGAACTTGCCTGAAGCTCACGGAACTTTTTATTTTTTATTTTTTCGACACTTACCTAAAGTTCTAGACATGAACAGGAATTCTCTAAACATTGCTGAAATCTAAGAATATCCAAGGAGTTTTCTGAACTTCCTGAAAATAAAGGAATAGTTAAAGAAGTACTCGGACTTTGCAGAACATTCTATACATTTCAGAGCTTTTCTTAAGCTACGAGAACTTTTCTGAAGATCTTGATTTTCTGAAAACTTCCCAGAACAAGCGAGAGCTCCCACAATTTCCTGAAACTTCTTTAAAAATCCCAAAACTTCCCAGAAAATTCGAAAACTTCTCAAAACTATTAAAAAATTATTAGAGAACTTTCCAGAAGTTGCAGTAACTACTCAGAAGTTTTGGGAACGGAACAGAAGTTCCGAGGACTTTCCATAAATTTCGAGAACTTCACTGAAGATCCAACGACTTTTCAGAAGTTCTATGTACTTCTCACTAATTCCGAGTTCTACTAGATCTAGATCTTCTAGATCTCGGTACGTCCAAGAAATTCCATAACGTCCATAAGTCCACGTCCATAAGTTCCGAGAATTTCTCAGAAGATCTGAGAAAAATCCGTGCATTTGCAACTAATTCCGAAAACTTCCCAAAAATTTCGAAAGCTTTCAAGAAGTTTCATAAACTTTCCAGAAAATTCAAGAAGTTCGTAGAGTTTCCGAGAACTTCCCAAAAATTCCTATAACTTTCCAAAGATTCCGAAAATTTCCCAGAAGATCTCAGAAGTTCTCAGAAATTCTAAAAACTTCTTAACAGATCCGAGTACTTCCCAGAATTTTTGATAGCTTCCTATAAGTTCTGAGAATTTCTCAGAAGATCTGAAAATTTTCCAAAACAATCCGTGCATTTACATCAAATTCCGAAAACTTCCCAAAAATTCTGAGAGCTTTCCAGAAATTCCAGAAATTTTCCAGACAATTCAAGAAATTCAGAGAATTCTCCAGAGTTTCCGAGAACTTCCCAGAATTTCTTAGAACTTTCCAAAGATTCCGAGAACTTCCCAGAAGATCTCAGAATTTCCCAGAAATTATAAAAAACTTATCAAGGATCTGAGTACTTCCCAGACACTCTGGGAGATATCCAGAATTTTCGAGAGCTTTCCATAAGCTCCGAGCACTTCTCAGTAGATCTGAGAACTTCAAAAAAAAAATCCGTGCATTTACATCAAATTCCGAAAACTTCTCAAAAATTCCGAGAACTTTCCAGAAGTTCCATAAATTATCCTGAAGATTCAAGAACTTTGCAAAAATTCCACGAACTTCCTAGAGATTCCGAGAACTTCCCAGAAAAACAGCGCCGGTGGTGTAGTGGTAAGCGTGATTACCTCTCAACCCAGCAGGCCTGGGTTCAATCCCAGTCGGCGCCGCCGGGATGTTCTGAGGCATAACATCTCTGATCACGCCTTCCTTCGGATGGGAAGTAAAGCCGTTGGTCCCCGGTTCATGAGTTGATGGGTCGATAGGTAGGGTCCAGATGTAGGAGCTGCCTTCCTGGCACGTCGGTAGCATTGGTGCTCAGCACGGAAAACAAGATCGACGGAAAAAACAAACCAAAGGAAAAAAAAAAACTTCCCAGAAATTCCTAGAACTTTCCACAGATTCCTAGAATTCCCCAGAAGATCTCAGAACATCTCAGAAAATCTAAAAACTTCCTTAGAGATCCAAATAATTCCCAGAAATTATGACAGCTTTCCAGAAAATTTGAGAGCATCCCATAAGTTCTGAGAATCTCTCAGAGGATCTGAGAAGTTCCCAAAACAATCCGTTCATTTACATCAAATTCCAAAAACTTCCCAAAAATTCCGAAAGCTTTTCAGAAATTCCAAAAACTTCCCAAAAATTCCGAGAGCTTTCCAGCAATTCCAGAAGTTTCCCAGAAGATTGAAAAACTTCGCAAAAATTCCGAACTTTCCAAAGATTACGAGAATTTCCCA
Organism: Ochlerotatus camptorhynchus; assembly: GCF_037179485.1. Classification (NCBI taxonomy): domain Eukaryota; kingdom Metazoa; phylum Arthropoda; class Insecta; order Diptera; family Culicidae; genus Ochlerotatus; species Ochlerotatus camptorhynchus. The sequence continues at coordinate 1,831,904 of NW_027040632.1, read as the reverse complement.
GAAGATCTCAGAATTTCTCAGAAATTATTAAAACTTCCTAAAAGATCTGAGTACTTCCCAGAGATTCTGGGAGCTATCCAGAATTTTCGAGAGCTGTCCATAAGTTCCGAGAATTTCTCAGAAGCTCTGAGAACTTTCAAAAAAATCTGTGCATTTGCAACAAATTCCAAAAACTTCCTAAAACTTCTGAGAGCTTTCCAGAAGTTCCATAAACTTTCCAGAAGATTCAAGAACTTTCCAAAAAATCCACAAACTTCCCAGAGATTCCGAAAAATTCCATAAACTTTTCAGAAGATTCAAGAACGTCCCAGAAATTCTGAAAGCTTCTGAGAAGACCCTCGAACGTCCCAGAAATTCCCAGAAAATTCCAAAAAATCCTAGAATTTCTTTCTCAGAACTTTTCAAAAATTCCGAGAGCTTTCCAGGAATTCCATTAATTTTCCAGACGATTCAAGAACTTCACAGAAATTCCGAGAATTTTCCAGAGTTTCCGAGAACTTCCCAGAATTTCCTAAAACTTTCCAAAGATTCCGAGAATTTCCTAGAAGATCTCAGAATTCCTCAGAAATTATAAAAACTTCTCAAGGATCTGAGTACTTCGCAGACATTCTGGGAGCCATCCATAATTTTCGAGAGTTTTCCATAAGTTCCGAGAATTTCTCAGAAGATCTGAGAACTTAAAAAAAAATCCGTGCATTTGCAACTAATTCCGAAACCTTCCCAAAAATTCTGAGAGCTTTCCAGAAGTTCCATAAATTATCCAGAAGATTCAAGAACCTCGCAAAAATTCCACGAACTTCCCACAGATTCCGAAAAATTTCATAAACTTTTCAGAAGGTTCAAGTACGCCTCAGATATTCTGAAAGCTTTCCAGAAGACCCTAGAACATCCCAGCAATTCCAAGAACTTTCCAAAACATCCGAGAATTTCTTTCTCAGAACATCTCAGAAATTATATAAACAGAAGAACCGAGTATTTCTTAGAAATGTTAAGAGCTTCCCAGAATTCTCGAGAGTTCCCCATAAGTTCCGGGAATTTCTCAGAAGATCTGAGAACTTAAAAAAAATCCGTGCATTTGAAACAAATTCCGCAAACTTCCCAAAAATTCCGCGAGCTTTCCAGAAGTTCCATAAACTATCCAGAAGATTCAAGAACTTTGCAGAAATTCCGTGACCTTTGCAGAGTTTTCAAGAGCTTCCCAGAAATTCCTAGAACTTTCCAAAGATTCCTATAATTCCCCAGAAGATCTCAGAACTTCTCAGAAAACCTTAAAACTTCGTTAGAGATCCAAGTACTTCCCAGAAATTTTGGGAGCTTTCCAGAATTTTCGAGAGCTTCCCATAAGTTCTGAGAATTTCTCAGAAGATCTGAGAACTTAAAAAAAAATCTGTGCATTTGCAACCAATTCCGAGAACTTCCTAAAAATTCCGAGAAGTTCCATAAATTATCCAGAAGATTCAAAAACTTCGCGAAAATTCCACGAACTTCCTAGAGATTCCGAGAGCTTCCCAGAAATTCCTAGAACTTTCCACAGATTCCGAGAATTCCCCAGAAGATCTCAAAACTTCTCAGAAAATCTTAAAGCTTCCTTAGAGATCCAAGTAATTCCCGGAAATTATGACAGCTTTCCAGAATTTTTGAGAACATCCCATAAGTTCTGAGAATCTCTCAGAGGATCTGAGAACTTAAAAAAATAAATCCGTTCGTTTGGAACACATTCCAAAAACGTCCCAAAAGAACTCCCCAACGTTTCCGAGAACTTCCAAAGACGATGCGAGAACTTTCCAAAGATTCCGAGTACTTCCCAGAAGATCGGATAATTTCACATTAATTCCAAGAATTTCTCAGAAGTTTAAATATATTTTCAGAACTTCTGAGAACTTCTTAGAACTTCTTAGAAATTCAAAGAAATTTACAATAATTCAAAGAACGTCCAAAATTACCGAGAGTTTTCGAGAAATTCCCGAAATTTTCCAGAAGATTCGAGAACTTCGCAAAAATTCTGCGAACTTCCCAGAATTTCCGAGAAGTTCTCAAAATATCCTTGAACTTTCCAAAAAAATCCGAGAATTTCTTTCTCAGAAATTCAAAAAACAGAAGAACCGAGTACTTCTTAGAAATGCTAAGAGCTTTCCAGAATTCTCGAGAGTTTCCCATAAGTTCCGAGAATTTCTCAGAAGATCTGAGAAGTTCCCAAAACAATCCGTGCATTTACATCAAATTCCACAAACTTCCCCAAAATTCCGAGTGCTTTCCAGAAATTCCTTAAATTTTCCAGATGATTCAAGAACTTCGCAGAAATTCCAAGAATTTTCCAGAGTTTCCAAGAACTTCCCAGAATTTCGTAGAACTTTCCAAATATTCCGAGAATATCCCAGAAGATCTCAGAATTGCTCAGAAAATCTTAAAACTTCCTAAAAGATCTGAGTACTTCCCAGACATTCTGGGAGTCATCCATAATTTTCGAGAGTATGCCATAAGTTCCGAGAATTTCTCAGAAGAGAACTTAAAAAAAATCCGTGCATTTGCAACTAATTCCGAAAACTTCCCAACAATTCCGAGAGCTCTCCAGAAGTTCCATAAACTTTCCAGAAGATTCAAGAACTTCGCAAAAACTCCACAAACTTCGTAGAGATTCAGAGAACTTCCCAGAAATTCCTAGAACTTTCCAAAGATTCCTAGAATTCCTCAGAAGATCTCAGAACTTCTCAGAAAATCTTAAAACTTCGTTAGAGATCCAAGTGATTCCCAGAAATTATGACAGCTTTCCAGAATTTTTACGAGCATCGCATATGTTCTGAGAATCTCTCAGAGGATCTGAGAACTTAACAAAAATAAACACATTACAAAAACGTCCCAAACGTCTCAGAACTTCTCAGAAATTCTCAGAAATTCTAAAAACTTCTTAAAAGATCCGAGTACTTCCCAGAAATTTTGAGAGCTTTCCAGAATTTTCGAGAGCTTCCCATGAGTTCCGAGAATTTCTCAGAAGATCTGAGAACTTCCCAAAAAAATCCGTGCATTTACATTAAATTCCAAAAACTTCCAACGCGAGCTTTCCAGAAATTCCAGAAATTTTCCAGAAGATGATTCGCAGAAATTCCGAGAACTTTCCAGAGTTTCCGAGAACTTCCCGGAATGTCCTAGAACTTTCCAAAGATTCCAAGAATTTCCCAGAATATCTCAGAATTTCTCAGAAAGTATAAAACTTCCTAAATGATCTAAATACTTCCCAAACATTCTGGGAGCTATCCAGAATTTTTGAGAGCTTTCCATAAGTTTCGAGAATGTCTCAGAAGCTATGAGAAGTTTTAAAAAATCCTTGCATTCGCAACACATTCCGAAAACTTCATAAATACCGAGAGCTCTCCAGAGGTTCCATAAACTTTCCAGAAGATTCAAGAACGTCCCAAAAATTCTAAAGCTTGCCAGACGACTCTCAAACATCCCAGAAATTCCGAGAACTTAGAGAACTTCCCCAAAATGCTTTAGAGAACTTCCCAAAATGCTGTAAAATTTCTAGAAATCCCAAGAACTTCTCAAAGAACTTTACAATAATTCAAAGAACGTCTCAGAAATTTCAAAATCTTCCCATAAAATGCGAGAACTTTCCAGAAATTTCGAAAATTACCCACATCGTAAGATACCAGGAAATTCAGAGAACTTTTCATATTTTCCTTGATCTTCCCAGAGTTTCCAAGAACTTTCCAGAAGTTCCAAGAACATTCCAGAAGTTCCGAGAACTTACCAGAAGTTCCAAGAACTTCTCAGTAGATATAAAGTTTTCGCAGAATTGGCATGACCTTTCTAAAAAATTCTAAAAGCTTCCTAAAAGATCCTAAAACTTCCCAAATATCTCAGGACATCCTATTGAAAGTATTGAAAGTATTAGACATATCTGGTAGGTTCTAAGAATATTTGGGAAGTTCTTGGAATTTCTCGGAATTTTGGATTTTCTGTGAAATAGGGTTGGTTTGGGGGTTTTGAGGTAAATACAAAATTCGTAAATTGCTTTAAAAATGGAAAAATGGAAAACCTAAATTTCATCAATTTTGGTGAACTGGAACTATTAAAAATCACTGCAATTATATTAGCAAAAATCACCATCTTAGCGCCCATAAGTTCTAAGAAGTTTGCTGAGTTTTTCCACAAAGTTTCTAAAACTTAAATGCAGCTACATGAGCTCAAACGAAGAACCTTTTGCCCAATACATTGCACTTATCCGAAGTTTTTAGGTATTTCCGCTAGCTTCTGGGAAGTTCCGTCAACTTCTGCAAACATCCAGGAAGACCCTTAACCTTTTCTTTGAATACTCCTGAACATCTGGGCAGTTCCCTGAAATTAAATGAAATTCTAAAAAACTTCCAGGAACTTCCTTGAGCTTGTTTACTTACTTCTGTGAAGTTCCAGAAGTTTTATAAACTACACTTGAGATTTCCTAAAATTTCCGAAACTTCATTAATGTTCCTGTTATTTTCCAAAAGTTAAAACGAAATAATTAATGCTGGTTTAGTCCCGAAATTTTCAAGAAGGTATTGGAACTTCCTTAATGTTTCATAAAATTTCCCTGATATTAATAGAATATCCCTGATGAACATTGGGATTGACAATTTCTTGAAACTTCTTGATTGTTTTTCCAGAAGTTAATGAAAGTTTTTTGATTTTGCTCGAAGTACACGGAACGTTCCGGAAGATAAAGAAACCGCCTAAAACTCTTTAAATTTCTATAGAGTTTTTTGGACTTTCCTGGAGAGCTTGAAACTGCTTGAAAGATGAAGCTCTTGATATTTTTTTTCTGAAATTCTGGAGTTCTTGGAACTGTCGTGAAGTTTTTGGAGCTTGCCATTACAGATAAAAAATCTGGACTTTAAGAAAAATCTCAGAATATCCCTAAAGTTATTGGAACTGGCCTTAATATCTCTAAACCTAGCTTCGTTGAGCTTCTTGGAACTTCTTTAAAGTTTTTATAATTTCTGAACATTTCTGACGTTTTTTTGACTGCCTGGAAGTTCTCTAGACATCTCTGAAGTTCTCAGAACTTTTTAAAAGTTGCTGCAGTTTTCCAGAATCTAATGGAACCCCCCTTGAAGTTCTTGAAGCTTCCTAGAAGAACCTGAAGCTTTTCCAGAAGTTATGGGAACATTTCCGCAGTCTATTCAAGAAACTTCCCAGAAAATCTGGGACTTTTAAGTTCCTTAAATTTTTGTGAAGTTATTAGGACTACTCTGCTCTCTAATCTGTCCTGAAGTTCATGGAACTTCCCTGAAGCTCTCACTACTATGCCCCTGGAATTATACTGAAATTACAGTAACTGTTCTAAATATCTCTGTATTTTCACGAACATTCAGGAACTTCTTGATGGTTCCCGCTGTTATACTGGAATTAATTAAACTGTCTAAAAGGTTCGCGAAATTTACCTGCAGTTCTTTGAATTTCCTGAAGTTCCCGCAACTTTTCTGATGTCCATGGAACTGTACTTAATTTCTCATAACTACCCTGAAGTTCATGTATTTTCCTAAAGATCTAAGAAAAAATCCCTGGTTTTGGTAACTTATATAAAGTTCCTGCAATTTTTCTAAAGTTTATAGAATTGCCCTGAAGGTCTCTCAACTTCACAGGAGTTCTAGTGAGTTTCACAAAATCTATGGAACTACCTTGAGTTGTCGGAACTTAACCTTTAATGTTATTGAACTTCCCCGAAGATCCGAGAGATCGTGATATTCTTGGAACTACTCTGAAGTTTTCTGAACTTCCATCGAGGTCTTGAAACTTTTCTGAAGCATTTAAAACTTCTTGAATGTCAAACCAACCTGAAACCTGAAGATATCTATAGTTATGGGTAAAACTTTTCTGCAAACCGCATGATATAAAACAATAGACGCCTTTATTTCAACGAGAATAATAATCTGCGACAGACAGTGTAACTTGAAACGACTGTTGTAACTGTTATTTGCTACAGTCAGATATTATAAGTAACTTCGGTGCAGCTTCAGAAATTTAATGAATTTTAACAACTCTGAAGTTTTCTGAACTGAAGTTGCATTTGGAAGCTTCCCAAAATTTCCCGATGTTTTGCTGAAATTAATGGAACTGCAATCATCTCCCCCCAAATCTAGAAACTGCCCTGAAGCTTACGTAACTTCCTTTAAAATGTTCCCGCATTTTCCTGATGTTCATGAAACTTTCCTGAAGATCTCGGAACTTTCCTGAAGTTCTCGGATCTCCTCTAAAATTTCTTTAATTTCTAAGAAGTTCCCAAAGCTCCCTGGACTCCCTGGAGATTTTCATTCAAATTCTCTAAATTTTCCTGAAATTCATGGAACTGCTCATAAATTATCGGATCTAATTCTTCAATGTCTTAGAACTTCCCCAAAAGTCTAGACTTTCCTGATGTTATACGTGTTTTTCTGATGTTATTCGAACTGCCCCAAAGATTTCTAAACTTCTCTAGACTTCCCAGGAATTTTATAAAAGTTCCTACTGAAGTTAATTTACTTGCCATGTAGTGCAAGATCTTCCTCGAAGTTTCCTTAATTTTCCTGAAGTTTTGAAAACTTTGTTGAAGCTTCCTTAATCCTTCCCAAACTTGTATGAACTTCCCTGAAGTTCCCTTAAATATCTAATGATTTGAAAATCATCCTGATATTCATATAGCTTGCCTGAAGATCCCGCAATGTCCCTGAAGTTTTCGGAAAATTCTTGAAATTCCTGAAATATTCCTCGGAACGCTTTGAAGGTTACTGAAGCTCTCCTGAAGTTCATGGGACAGCTCTGAAGTTCTCTGGTCATCCTCGAAGTACTCCGAGCTTCCCTGAATTTAATGAATCTACCTAAAAATCTATGAACTTCATCGAAATTCTCTGTACTTTCTTTCGAAGATTTCAGAACGTCTTACATCTCGCAATTTTCTTGAAATTAATGGAACTGTCTCTGATCTTCGCCGAACACCCCGCATTTTTTTTAAGTTCTCGAATCTGCCATTAAAAACACGGAACTTCCGTTAAAATGTTCTTACATTATTGTTATGTTCATGAAAGTTGCCAAATGTTTCCAACATGGAGCCCTCCTTTGAAGTTTCAACAATTTCCATTAAATTCATTGAACTGCCATAGGGTTCTCCTATCAGTCCCGTTTTTTCGGAGCTTCCCTGAAGTTCTCTCAAATCTCCTGAAGCTATTGGTAACCCAAGTAACAATTAGATGCTTAACAAGTGTTGTTCAATCGATTTCAATTCAGCCTTAGTTTGAATAATTATTGTACATAGGCAACGTTAAACTTTGTTCAGCCTTTAATAATTTAAATCTGGTGATTTTAATCTGCCAAAAGCTTAACAGTTATATGAATTATAAGCTTTTTAAAGCATTAAATAACAGTCCTCTGCTCAGCCTTCTAGTTTTATTTAGAAAAAAAAACAATGGAAACAACGTCATCTTATATATATATTTATGGGACTGCAACAAGGTGCTGAGTAATTGGATTTACATATTTATATTGTTATTAAAAGTCTAAAAATTACCTTTGCATTTCGGGATTCGAACCGGCAGTCGCTCATTCACAATGCCACTTAAGCATATGTGTGGCAAAAGGTATGATCATTAACTTGAAAAACGTCAAATTTAAGTTGAATAGCAGCAACCGGAAGAGTATTATACAGCTATCCAGAATTGTAAACAGCAACTGGTCACAGCAAAACATTCCTAGTCAAGAGTAGTTAACACAATGTGAACACAAGTGTGCGATTCATTTTGATGGAAGCTATTTTAGTGCCATAATTTAGTTATATTTTTGGAATTCTGTCTGAAAATTCAGTGCAATGTAGCAGTCAAAACACAGCAATACAAATGCTAATACTTCCGACGTCGTCGCAGCCCACTTCTACCTCTACTGCTGCCGCTGCTTGGGATTAGAAAAGTAGGCAATGAATTTAGAAGAACTAAAATGCCGGAAATGCAACGAGTGCTGTGACTTGTAAAATCTTTAGATCAGCTAACTAACTGAGGTTGAATTATGGGGATACAATTAGCTTCATGCACTACTAATCAACTATATATTCAGCCTGCTGTGTACACCTTAAATCAATCAATAATCAGCTTCTGTTCTTACTGTTCAGCTTGAATTGCTACTTGGGTCATCTTCCTCTAGGGTTTGTACGCTTCTGTAGCGAGCGTTGTTCCAGCTCTCAACTTAGTGTTCTAGATGCATTTCCACAGTTATTAATTGAGAGTTTTCTATGCCAGCCATGGTGTATTGTGTGGCAAACACAATGATACTCTATGCCCAGGTAAGTCGAGAAAATTTGCATTCCGAAAGATTTGCTGGATCGGGAATCGAACCAGTCATCTTCGGCCTTTACTGACTAGACTATCTGAGGTTGCTACTGTCCTGCAATAAATATAACTGTTTTGAAAACCCTTACACATCCCTGAAGTTCTCTGGACTACTGTGAAGTTTCCATAATACTTCTAATATTTTTTAAGCTCATTGGAGTTCTTTAGACTTTCCTGACACTCACGGAACATCTTTTAACAATTGCAGAAATTAATGGAACTGTCTTGAATTTATCGGAACTTACCCTTACAGATCTTTAAGCTTACCAGAAAGTCTGGACTTTCCTGATGTTCCAGGAACATCCCTGAAATTATTGCTCCCGTACTTAGGATCACTGAACTACCTAAAGATCTCAAAACCTAGCTTTTCTGCGATACTTGGAACTGTTTCAAAAATGTTCCTTGAGTTCTCTCTTCTCTGAAGTTCTCTTGATTTCCTCGAATTTCTCAGAACTTCTTAAAAGAACCTTCAGTTTTACTAAATCTAATGGAACCGCCTGAGAATTCTTAATGCTTACCTGAAGTTCGTTTCCAACATTTTCCAAAAGTTTCCGGAACTTCCCTTATGTTCTCGCAGTTTGTTTATGGAACTGCTGTAAAATTCTCAGCATTACCTTAAAAAACAAATGTACTTGTGGCATCAATCTAATTTTGTTTTATTAATTTAGTCAATACTTTCCTGTTTCCTGTTATATGAAGTGAATCAGTTATTCCTGAAGTGATTCAAAAAATTTACGCAGTTATTCAGTACTAGCGGAAGTGGTTAAAAACTTTTCAGGAGTGATTCCGTATTTTCCAAAGTGATTCTGAATTTTTTTGAAGTCTGCGATCTGATTTAGTATTTTCCAAAATGATTCCCAACCATTACCCGCCATGTATTGTAAAATCATGATGTTTGGTTCTTGTTGAGAATTGGCTAGTTCCCCGGGGGCTTCGGAGCTTAGCCGTAAATGGTCAAATTTCATCATTTGAGTGAGAAAATTTTATGTTCATCGTGTGCATAATTATTACAGAGCAGTAAAGCCGAATGCCGACCCAAAGTGACCCCAACGGAAACCAGAATAACTCCGGAACCATGTATTGATCCATTTTTTCCCTGACGGATTCAAAAACTTAAATAGATTCCAGACAAAATGCAACTTGTTGTGCAGAAAAAAAGTAAGAGGTTGTATCCAAGACACGACCGAATATTCGGCGACTGTGCGACATTTCCCATGCCCCATGCATCTTGGAGAAAACCCTACCCTAATTCGAAGTGTTTCTGGTTAATTGAAAAGGTCATGTGGTATTCGGTCATTGCGGGAATTTGTGTGTACCACTTCAATACTATATCGCATTTGACCACAAACGTTTGGTTGCTGGGTACATTATCAAAGAGATTTGAGGGTGATATGACTGGCAGCAAGGCGAGCAAACGTTGGGGCTGGCGAGCTGTATGTTGTTCGAAACGAGAGTGACGCGCTTGGCATAGACGGCCCACAGCGGCTCACGACGAGCTACTGAATCCGATTAGTAGCGGTGCGGTTTATTCCTCCATCTTCTGTGAATGGACGCTCATGTGGGCTGCAGCTTGCGGGCAGCCTTTCGTTGTGTACTGGAGAACAATGTTCAACGAAACGCACCGAAAGCACTGTTGCTGCTGCTGCTGCTGATGACTACCGACCGGGTGAAACCGAATGGAATTCGATTTTGAAATCTGTGTTAGGGAAAGCGCTTTTTGCAGGCAATCGGTGACAATTTTGATCACCATTGTAATAGTTGGCCATTTGTGTAATTTTCAATAGTGAAAATTGATAAAGTATTCATTTTTGCGGATACGTAGAAAAATTTCCAATCGATTGGCTTGTTTAGATTTTATATCCATCCGCTATCGACAGAGTTATAAGTGCTCAAAACCTGACCACTTTTCGTAACGCGGTCGAGTTTGATTTTTTTTTTAATTGCAACCCAAATATGTTGCCGAAAGACGTAGATCTATATATCTATATATATATTGATAAATCATGTTTTAAGAGCTAATTGAATTTTGAAATCTAAGCAACTTGAGACGTTAGGCAAGCACACCACCAGGCACGCATTAACACCAAAATGAGGGCTTAACTGTTAGGAACAAGTTTGTTCGGGCTCCAAATACAACTTTCCTGCTAAATTCCCATTCTGGACCACTGTGCGATGAGTCAGAAACTTTGGTAAGACCCCAACAGCTTCAATGCGTCACACTCATTTGAATACATTCATTAAACGTAACAACTCTTCCTAGGATACCTTTGAGGAGCAAATTTTTACACCCTTTGCAATTGCATCAACATTACAACCCTTTGCAAATATTTGAACACGCAATTCACCTACGTTTACCCGTTCATAGCAGAACCCTTCATGGCAATTCTCTTTATTAGCTAATAAAGTTCTTTATCAAAGGCAAAGGAAAACCCCGCTCCGAAGACGACCGTCCGTCCGTCCCCATAATTATACACTTTCGAAATTAGCATCAGTCAAATGCACCCTCGAGAGGGCATGTCCCAAAACAATAAAGGTTGACAAACTCCTAAATCATTTTCCAAAACAAAACGCCCACAAGCGTCGCTTTTGTCCTGCCGAGATCGGCAGAGGCTTAAACCCTATCCCGGCCGGCTTGAATTAGCTTGACACAAATTTGTTTACCCGCGTCGGTCGAAGAACCGGGCAGAGGTAGCAGATTTTCAAACGAGCAGGACCTCCCAGAAATCCAGGATAATAGTTTTACGATCCCAACATTGAAGCGAATCTTCTTTTTTAGCAAACCATACACTGCTCACACTTTACCATATCGTGTGTCATAAATGATGAAAAAGAAGCGAGTTGCATTTCTGTCAGGAAATAAAATCCCATCAACATTGTAAAACTCAATCAAAGCAAGCTGGTTTCCATGCAGCGAAATCGAACCAACCGGTATCCAAGCCAATCTCATGGCATTCTTGATCAGATTTTTTGACGGACTCAAACAACTTACTCTCTCGACTTCTCGGTACCGAGAGACGAGAATTCTCCAGTTCTCCAGCAGTCTGAGTGACCCGCGGCGGCGGTGGTCGGAGGTTGGCGGATGAAAAACATTCCTGAAACTGTTTTGCCCCAAAAAGGAGGTTAGTATGGTCTTAGCCGGGAGTGCAGTTTTACTGCATTTACTGTATCTTATAGGCGCTCGTAAGCGTTAGTCGTCCGTCGCTAATTTATCGTTCTTCCCTCTTGCTCTCCGTCTTCATTGTGGTCGTCGTCGTCGGGCAAATCGCCTACGACGACGACGACTGAGACTGCATTCATATCCCGAAGCAGTGCAGCGAGTGGTGTGGAGAAATTCTGAGAAAGGACCTGTTTGGAGTCGCTTGGATCTCATGTTACTGCAGCATCAATCTTATTGCGCTATGGAACCGGTCAGCGAAACCAGGGCCTTGAGATGTAGACTCGCTCGCCACGAAGATGACCACAAGTGCAGCGGAGTGCAAGGTTCTAGAGTTTCCGCTGTTTGCTCTTGAGCGGCAAAGAGAAAGACTTGCAAGGCTTTCTACACATTATGGACTTGCATTCGAATGGGTCGCGAGGACATAACGTTCTGAACGTCCGATCGTGTTAAGCCCTTTGCAAAAGGCACGTAAGAAATCGCATCATTCTTCAGGCTGTAGTCGGTGCCGTGGCAGAATTTAATAAAATAAAATGGAATAAAATATATTAAAAACAAGGAGATAAACCTGAATGGCCTCTCTTCTTGGGGCGCAGCGGGTTGGAACTTGTTTGTCAAACAGAAATATGTGTACACAAACTCGAGAACCATCTTCGATCGGAGGAGGCCTTTCTTTCTTCGATCAGAGCTGCAGCAGCAAAGTAAATACGATTCCGCTCCCCTCCCTCAACTCCCCCCCCCCCCCTCTTCTGAGCGGCCAGGCGGAAGGCTGACAAAGTTGACATTCTTGTTCTGCTCCGTGCGAGCTCTTTCTCATCTTCATCCGCGACCACGGATGTTGACAACCAGCCGGCAGCGGAAGGGGAAATGGAGAAATTGTGTAGTTTATCGCAGAACCGGATCAAAGATGACAACTCTGTGGCAAAACTGGCACGGAAAAAAAGGTGCTTTCTTCTGGATTTTAGTGCTTTTCAATGTTCCAGAATTGGACTTGCAACTTTGTGGGAAATTTCACGAACAAAGAGCTTAACTTGCGAGCGAAAATCCACCCATTCCACCTGCATAAATGCACCTGATATCAAAGCAATCATCGGCAATTTCCTGACCACGTGGAAACCTGTTGCCCGGATTCTAGACATCCCATCCAAACATGTGCTTCCTAGTCGTGAGTAGCAAAAAATAAAACAACTCCTCTTTAACCGGACGATGCTCGAAACCGGCTGCTGGCCATCATCCGTCCAACCTGACCAACCAAACAAGTACCTGAAAACAATTAGATCCCGTTAGTTGATCGCGGTTCAGTGAGTGTTTTTCGCACTCTCCGACGTGGATTGCTTGGATCTATGTTTTCCCCTTCCCGTCCACCCCGATACCCCTTCCAAGACAACATCGCATGGCATCGCATCGCCGCGTTCGCTTCCTCCGCACATGCACATGTGAAAGATTATGATGGACTCCCACCCGTCCCGTCCGCATGCAACCTTGGCCTCCCGTCCACCACCATAAACGTCATCATCACCATCATTTTCATCCGAGCTCTCCTCTCCTCATGGTCCATGGGCTGTGTTTCCACGTTTCCATAGGTAACCATCTGGTTGGTTGGCTTTTCCGATTCCGATTCGTTGGTGCAGTATTAATTATTTTCACGGATCTTGATCCAGAAGGTAATTAAATTCTTCTCCATCTCCCCTCCTCCCCCCCCCCCCCACCATTCTTAGGTAAGACTTAAGCAGCCGAAGCAGATCGCTGGAAAATCGCGCTCACCGTGTTGCTCAGAGTCTGCATCCGCCTGACCGCAGCAAGCCGTGTGCGTCCGTCCAAGTCCAGGGTCGATCAACCACGGCCTGCTGAGGAACGAAATAATGAAAATCAAATTCGAGTGGCTGACGGGTTTAGAGTTTTTTGTTGTTGGCATTTGTTTCTTCATTGGATTTTAATTGCTAATAATGATTTAAGTCTTTTTTTTCCCCCTGGTGGAAGTCTGTGGAAACGACGGCGCCGCAAATCGCACTAGGAGTCATCATTAAGAGGTTGTTTTGTTGAGCTGCCCCCTCGGCTTATTGTTAATGCTAATCAGAGGCAGCAGTGCCGGTGGAAGGAAGATTATTTCTCATTTGGTGATTTACTGACATGTGTGTGGCGGTGGCAACTGCGATTGTACAGTTAGCTGGGCAGAATTTTATCTCTTAATTTGGTTTATTTAACTTTTAATTCAACACAGCTGGACTGCTGCATCGGGTCAGTGATCTGCTAGTTATTTAGAGCTGGTTCGAGCTGCTAAATGTGACCGTAAGCCGAGGCAACTTTGATCGCCGATTAACAAAACCAGCAACCAAATAGCATCGTATTCTGAAGTTTTTAAATAAGAATAATGGTTTGTTTCCTTCCCATTACGCAACATGCTTTTTGTTAATAAATTTATGAAAAATTACCAACCAAACATGATAAATTTGCGATTATAAAAACAGCATTTTCCCGAAGACAACATATCAAGAAGACTGGCAACCCAAGTAAAAATTGTCTTGTAGCCAGGGCCGTATTAACGGTAGAGCGATGGTTGGCTAAAGCAAGGGCCCCCATTTTGGAGGGGGCCCGGCTCAGAGACATCAATCATATCCTTCTCAATAATATGTTTTAAGAAATTAATCGATGGTTAGTTCTGTATTTGTGAAATAAAATGAAAATAAAATTTAAAAATCTCACATATACTGTCAGATTACAGAAGAACAATGGGGCAGTTAGGCCAGTAGAGTATCTAGAGTCGTGATCAAGGGGTAAGTCACTCAGCACAGTATGCCGATAGTTGATTCGGCACAACTTGGGCACATCAATCGGCACAATCTCGAAGGCATTGGATTGTGTATTAAATAAAATGGGAGCACTGCTGCACAGCTGTCATTGAAGTTTGACTGCGTATTTCAGAAAAATACTCCAACTGTATATAGTAGAGGAATTCAGACCAGCATTTCACTTTTCGGTTCACATTTTAATTCGAAATGGAGGCTTCAGAGGGTTGTCGATTGCTATCGATGCCGGTCACAAGTCTTTCAGCTACTACGCAAATGGAGTGTACTACGAACCAGAATGCATGAGCAATTTGGATGGATTGGATCATGCAGTGGTGGCGGTTGGATACGGAAAACTCAAAGGAAAAGATTACTGGCTAATCAAGCACTACTGGGACAACGATGCTCATCTTGAGGTACTTGTTGAATACGTCTACCGTCACCAGGCAGGCCTTCTTGATGGTGATAACCTCGGAGTCCTCCTTACAACACATTGGGACGCTGATGTACACCGTGTTGAAGCTCTTGCCCTTGACGATGGCTCGCCACGATTCACACAATTCACCCGGGAAGTTGGAGAAGACGCCCAACGTTTTGCCATCCTTGTATCTCTTGATCGCCTCCACCAGCTTTTAAAATTGGCCTTGTCTTTGTCTTTCTTATCCTTATGCCAAACCAGCAGTTTAACCAACGGAATGCCCTCCTCACCGTCCTTCTCGATCTGCTTCAAGAAGTAGATCTTCTTGCCGGTCAGGAAATAGATGGACTTTTCGCACAGCACCGTAATCGTATCGGTCAGCTCGTATCCCAGCAGCCAGGTTTGCAGCGAGGTGGATTTGCTGTAATGGTTTCCTCGTCTACGCCAACCGCCGTCAGAATGCAATCCGCCTTCTGCAGCGAATCATCGTGGGAAAACTCTGGTTCCTTCCAGTTGGCGTAGAGGCGTTTTATTCGTCGGTAGAATTCGTCGATAACACAATATTTGACATTTTCTGGGCCGTTGTGAATGCAAACCAAAACATTCAAGCTGTCAGAAATACCGGGTTGCCAAATATACCACAATATTCGTATTTTACAAAATATCGCAGCTTGCTCTATGACTGGCACTGCCCACACAATCGGCACACTTGCGGCACACTGAGAAAAATGTTGACCCAAAATTGGTGTGCGCATATTTTCTACAGCTCCGGTCTTGAACAAAGTTGCTCGGTTTACAAAGCACCAACTTTTTAAGGTTTCTGCAAGGGGTAATCAACTCTGCACACCTCAATCTATGCCGAATGTTTTAGCGGTGCCGAAAGCTGTTCCAAACGCTGTTCCGAAGCATACCCATCAAGTATCCCAGGCGGCACCGGTGGTGTAGTGGTAAGCGTGATTATTTCTCACCCCAGCAGGCTTGGGTTCAATCTCAGTCGGCCCCACCGGGATGTTCTGAGGCATAACATCTCTGATCACGCCTTCCTTCGGAAGGGAAGTAAAGCCGTTGGTCCCCGGTTCATGAGTTGATGAGTCGATAGGTAGGGTCCAGGTGTGGAAGCTGCCTCCCTGGCGTCGGTAGCATTGGTGCTAATGGTACGTTCTCACTACGCTCTATATTACGTGATAGAGCGATTCGTGATATAGCAGCTATATCACGCTCGATATCAAGTAATATCCCATATAAATAAGCTGTCATTCTATATTACGCACGAAGCATGATATCATAGAGGTAACTCTAAGACCACTGGGTCCCGAAGAAAATCATTATTATTTTTGGCTCACTCAGTACCAGAACAACGGTCCCAAGCAGTCCCAAGCTATTTCACCCCTGCATGTTCTGCATGAATCCACACACCCCTGATGTTATCTGTCAAACTTTCATAGCGAATCAAAACAAACATAGTGTAGTAATAGAATTTCAACTAGAATAGGGTACGTTAATCGTTTGCTTGGGACCAATAGGCTACTAAAGTGGTGAGCCAATTTAAAGTCGTTAGTTTCGTATTGATTGTTGATGATATAGCGTATATCACGTTCCTTTCGTAATATAAAGTGGAAAAGTGGTAGTTGGCATCCCGGCTTACGTAGCACTGGGTGATATTTTTGTTTACAGTCCATTTGACGCATGCATGTTCCCAATCAATTTTCTCATTTGCCTCCTTCAGTTGTATTCATCAATTTCCTCCTTCAATAGCAACTTGAGTTTAATTTGAATTAAAGAAAATGGAACCAACAAGAAAACGCAGCAAAAGCAAGCGGAATGTATGGTCAGTAGCTCAAATGTCTCTGCTGTTCGAGTTATGGGAGGATATAATCAACGACCTTCGTGGGTCAAGAAAAAATAGTCATGTGGTAGAGGAGATGCGGATTACGTTCGAGCAGCATGGGTTTACGGTTTCTGCTGAGGAGATAAAAATCAGGATGGACAATCTGACTGCTAGATACAGGTAAGGGAAGTTAATCAATTAGATTATGTGAAAATTCGAGTTTCAAATATTTTCCAGGAAAGAGAAAAATCTGATTGGGCCATCTGGAGTGGCCGTATTATGTGGAAGTGCATCGAATTCTAGGCAGCTTCCGTATCCACAATGTGGAAGAGGTTGTAGAAGAGTGCATTTCTGATGCCGGTGATGAGTTTAATTAGTTAGCTCATAACGATTAGTGCATGAATCTTTTCCTATATACATCTGCTCTCCCGGCAGTGCTCTTGCATATCTACTCTTCTAGTATTTTATATTACAGTCGGTATTCCTACTACACGGTACCGTTTTTGTGAATGTCTTCCGTTTCACATACAGCACCGAACTGTCGTCGGGATCTATAAGCTCTTGATTAGACTTTTATCTATGAGATTTCAAACGCAGTTGAGTACAGTCTGACACATTTCCATGTAACGTTCCAGCTTCTGACGCATATTCCTCACTCATTCCTTGAGCACTCTTGGCCTTCCTGAAGATCTTTGTAAAGCGAACATACTCAACCCGTGCATCCAGCACCCTAAACCGTCATTCTGTCGGCAGAGCTGGCTTCCTGAATTCAGATTCCATTTTCGTCTGAACAAACTTCGGATCGGCTGGCGAAATTCTTTCCCTTGGTGCAGCGATTTATGGCATCCTTAGTGGGTTCAGTGGTGCTAACTCGAAGGCGGTGTTCCAGAAATGATTCAATCACTGCAACAAAAGACCACCATTAAAACAAACCTCTCAAAACTCACCTTGAAAATCAACCTTTCAACCCCTCAAAAAGCTCGGGTCTCCACTCACGGTATCGTATTCCACTTCTGGATAGACGAATCCTCCATGCCCTTCATTTGTTTTTTAGCAATTAGTGGTCGTTCTAGCGATTTGATGAAAAACAAACACACGAAGTTATGAGATTATTGATTATGTGTTCTAGACTTTGAAATCTCACCTAGTAATATTCAGTCGAACTTTGCTATTTCTGCAAGAAAACATCCGCATTGTTTACTATCGAATTCAGGAGTCTTCCGAACTAAAGCCACGCTTGTCTGAAACTGCTGAATTATGCTGTAAAGATTGTTATTATTTTATTGTTATTATTTTGTTGAATTTTTCTTTTTTTTGATCCTTTTAAAAGTCATGATGGTTCATTTCTCGAAGAGAATTTGAATTAGGCATTTATTAACTGTTTTTCAGTATTCCGCATGTAATTCAATGCATTCATTGTTAAAACTGTTTTTTTATGTTTCTACATTTCAGATGCGACCGAAGAATGGTTGGAGAATGAACACTCCTGTAGTGGATCGGAGATCCCTCCGACACCATCTTCATCTAGATCTCCATCGTCGTCGGGAGATTCGCAATCGCAATCGCCTCTCGAATGGATTGTGCAGATGGGTTTATATCTGTAAGTGTCACAATTTGTTCTGGCATTTCCCGATTCGTTTCGCGTTCCTTGTTCTGTAGTGGTTGTAGCCATTGCTGATTAATAGCATCATTTGGATTGTTCAAAAAGTTGTGAAGGACACAGCAAGCTTTTATTATTAGCGTTACATTATCGATGTGGTTATCTATTCCTTTTCCAACACGTCGGAATCGTGCTTTCAAATGCCCAAAGGCGTTTTCCACAACCCGCCTATTTTTCGACAGTGCATAATTAAAGTTTTTTTCCTTTTCCGTAGCGTCTGCACGAAACGGGTAGGGTTTCATGACATTTTCCGACAAACGGAATGCAGAATCGGCGATTAACAGCACGGGTACATGAACTCCACCAATAATTTTTGAATGGTGCTTCAAAATTGGATCTTCAAACGCTGTCTTGAGTTTAGATTTTTCGAAAATTTTGGAATCATTACACCGCCTAGGACTTCCAACGCTTATGTATTGAAACCGATTACTGTTGAAAGAAAAAAGTTAGATAACAACAACAACAACAACAACAACAACAACAACAACAACAACAACAACAACAACAACAACAACAACAACAACAACAACAACAACAACAACAACAACAACAACAACAACAACAACAACAACAACAACAACAACAACAACAACAACAACAACAACAACAACAACAACAACAACAACAACAACAACAACAACAACAACAACAACAACAACAACAACAACAACAACAACAACAACAACAACAACAACAACAACAACAACAACAACAACAACAACAACAACAACAACAACAACAACAACAACAACAACAACAACAACAACAACAACAACAACAACAACAACAACAACAACAACAACAACAACAACAACAACAACAACAACAACAACAACAACAACAACAACAACAACAACAACAACAACAACAACAACAACAACAACAACAACAACAACAACAACAACAACAACAACAACAACAACAACAACAACAACAACAACAACAACAACAACAACAACAACAACAACAACAACAACAACAACAACAACAACAACAACAACAACAACAACAACAACAACAACAACAACAACAACAACAACAACAACAACAACAACAACAACAACAACAACAACAACAACAACAACAACAACAACAACAACAACAACAACAACAACAACAACAACAACAACAACAACAACAACAACAACAACAACAACAACAACAACAACAACAACAACAACAACAACAACAACAACAACAACAACAACAACAACAACAACAACAACAACAACAACAACAACAACAACAACAACAACAACAACAACAACAACAACAACAACAACAACAACAACAACAACAACAACAACAACAACAACAACAACAACAACAACAACAACAACAACAACAACAACAACAACAACAACAACAACAACAACAACAACAACAACAACAACAACAACAACAACAACAACAACAACAACAACAACAACAACAACAACAACAACAACAACAACAACAACAACAACAACAACAACAACAACAACAACAACAACAACAACAACAACAACAACAACAACAACAACAACAACAACAACAACAACAACAACAACAACAACAACAACAACAACAACAACAACAACAACAACAACAACAACAACAACAACAACAACAACAACAACAACAACAACAACAACAACAACAACAACAACAACAACAACAACAACAACAACAACAACAACAACAACAACAACAACAACAACAACAACAACAACAACAACAACAACAACAACAACAACAACAACAACAACAACAACAACAACAACAACAACAACAACAACAACAACAACAACAACAACAACAACAACAACAACAACAACAACAACAACAACAACAACAACAACAACAACAACAACAACAACAACAACAACAACAACAACAACAACAACAACAACAACAACAACAACAACAACAACAACAACAACAACAACAACAACAACAACAACAACAACAACAACAACAACAACAACAACAACAACAACAACTTCTGCTTCCTCTAAGCGTAGAACCAATCCCTAAACCTAAACCTGTTCTAATCCACCTGAAATAACTAACGAATGGAGGACTTTGACCACCCAGCCATGCAATAGTCTCATTCCGTGGCAGCTTGATGATTCTATTGCGTTCATCTTTTGGCACCACCCAGGGGAGACTTGGTCCTGTACCCAATGCTTAACTTATCTCCATTCCACTCAGCTACTCGCAATTTCTTGTGATATAGTGGGTGGAATATTATTATAGGGGGGAGAGGTAGCTCATCGATTCTTCCGGTTCGCCTCCTAGCATCGTGCTATAAGGTACCAGGCGATAACCAGGGTAGTTGATCGATGACGTCATTTCGTTGACGTATGCAATGGGAAATTCTCATAGCAGGTGTTGACGATAGGACGTTGTCGAGTTGTTGAATAGCAACTATCGTGGTAACTCACCGATTACCTGTCGATCTGCCAAATTTGGAAAGACGTCTGCATTGAATTGTCTCATATAATAATATTCCACCCACTATATCACAAGAAATTCAAGTCTCCCCTGGGTGGTGCCAAAAGATGAGCGCAATAGAATCATCAAGCTGCCATAAGGCACGGAATGAGACTATTGCATGGCTGGGTAGTCAAAGTCTTCCATTCGTTAGTCATTTCAGGTGGATTAGAACAGGTTTAGGTGGGCGTTGGCCAGATTTGGATTTTTCAGATGTAGTCCTGGATAGGACCCTGTCATTGAACGTCGCGTGAAAGTGGAACTTAATGAAGGCCTAAGTAGTTTTTCGTAGTTTTTAGTTTTCGGAGTTGAAAGATCGTCGGTTACAGTGGCCTGCTTACTGAGCAGAAAAACGCTGTCCCAGTTCCTTACATATCAAAGAGATTTATGGTAAAATCGCTTGTGTATCGTGTATTTTGCGAAACTCGTTGTTGTCGTTGGTTCCGGGTTTGAATGGATACACAAATTTGAGCAACGGTATTATGTGCGTTTTTGCTTACTGAGCAGAACATCATGAGTCTAATCTCAGGCCCATCCACGTTCAAGATTCGTCAATCGTTTTATTTGTTAATATGACTACATGGTAATAACAGCAACTCGGTGATTAAAAAGGTGCTCGTCTGCCTAGTGGCAAACGTTTTTGCTTACTGAGCAGAAGACCGTGGGTTTAGTCCCAAACTCCTTCGCGTTATATGATCGTTAGGACATCAATTCAGCTTATCGTTTACCAAAACGAACCCTGCTGCAAACCCAACCCTCTTATCCAACATCCCAGTGATTCCTCGTGGAAGTGCAGAGGTGTTCTCGGCTTCCATCAAAGCGAGTGTCATGTCAACACAATCCTTCTCATTCCTTTCTTGACCTGTGTTCGGGCGCGGCCGGCGCTGGTATTGCCTAATTTAAGATCACCAGTTTTTACACATTGAGGATGATTGCTAGTCCCAAGCATCGTCTATTGGTTCTCTGTGTAATTACAGCTGATCTGGCAGTAACAGAGTAGCAACCGTGGGCGGTCAATCAAGCTCAAGCTCAAGCTCAAGCTATAGTGGGTGGAATATTATTATATGAGACAATTCAATGCAGACGTCTTTCCAAATTTGGCAGATCGACAGGTAATCGGTGAGTTACCACGATAGTTGCTATTCAACAACTCAACAACATCTCATCGTCAACGCATGCCATGAGAATTTCCCATTGCAAACAATAACGAAATGACGTCATCGAGCTATCGATCAACTACCTTGGTTACCACCTGGAACCTTATAGCACGATGTTAGGAGGCGGACCGGAAGAATCGATGAGCAACCTTCCCCTGATTGTTTGTAAGATCTTCACCGATAGACTAATAAAATTATATTTTATTTTTGAAGTAATGAAATTGGGTTGTTAGCGGAATGCTAAATAAAACAGCAAAAGGGTTTATCTTCCATTTAATTCCACTTAATTAATTTTGGTATCCATGACAGATACGTATTTCGACTACAATGTGCAGTCTTCATCAGTGTCATTCCCACTAAAGAACTTATCAAAATCAAACCCCCTTAAGTACTCATCCCCTAGGTAAAAAAGTCAAGATCATAGATTTTGATAAGTTCTTTAGTGGGAATGACACTGATGAAGACTGCACATTGTAGTCGAAATACGTATCTGTCATGGATACCAAAATTAATTAAGTGGAATTAAATGGAAGATAAACCCTTTTGCTGTTTTATATTTTATTTATTTTTCTCTATTTTTAAAAGGATAGATGGATTTAAACTTTTTTCCTCCGCAGTGAGAACCAAACTAAATTACCTAATAAAAGCATTTTAAAAATTCTCCCCCATAGGGTAGAGCGCTACTTCGTCGTAATCGCCTATTTCCGTTTGATCAATAAGAAAAGATCAATAATATCAATGATTTCACCGTGCAGAAATCAATTAAACGTTTGTTCCGATGCGTTAGTTTATTAGCTACAACATAAACCCTGTTAGAGCGCATTGTATGAATATTTACGCTCATTGTTCTCAAAACAAAAGAAGCGCTCCTAGCGAATCCCCCTTTTCTACGATTATCCGTAGGACGAAGAAAATCTAATGGCGTTTCAATGCATTAGGACGGAATTGAAACTCGTAGAACGAATTTAGAATCAAGAAGCAGTGTTAGATTTTAAACAATATCTCAACAATTTGTGACTCTTTATCAAATCCAACGGTACGTATGGAAAGGTGAATAAATTTAGAAGTCATCTTTGACATAAATATGCCATTTTTTGTTTAAACTCGTTCGGAAAAGAGAGGTAAAGCTCGGGTTGTGCTTAGTAGGACGGAAATTAGATCAAAACCCCTACCTCACCGTGAAAGAATTCTGAAAAAAATCTTTGATAGTTCCTGTGTTGGCCACGAGAGCCAACTTTGAATCGCGAATAGCTGTAAACGAAAATAAACCAAATACTTCCAATTGAATATTATCAAATTAACGGGAAACTACTGTATCTTTAATTGGCCAATTTCAACTTCTGTTTGACAATGCAGTTCAGTTGAACTAGTAAAAATAATACATTACATGTTAAGACCGGTTTACACTTTGCGCACTCGTCGAGTTCATCACGTCACGTTAAAGTACTACTTGAAAATTACAATCAATTTATGCATCATAAAAACAATTCTGGCGTCCGCAATTTCCCGTTGGCTTTGTCGAAACAAAAAATGAGCAACTCTTGAACAACAACAGAAACAACAGAAACAAAAAGATCGCATTCCACTTAGTGCCATTCTTCGGCGTTTATTTCTGGTTTTATTCACTCAAAATTAATTCAGCCCGCGATAAAACACACACAAAAAAAGTGAACCATATATTCTGCGCTTCATCGTGACAGCCGTGTCAAAAATTCCCATTCCCGGAAGTTTGCACCGTAGGTAGGAGCATCATTTTTCGCGTTTATTTATTTTATTTTTCGGTGGGAAGGAAGACGACGAAGAAGAACACGAAAGCATTAAAAACAAATACAAGAGCGGAACAAAATATTCGTGATTATGAGTTTGTTGAACTCCCCAACGTAAAGTGCGAGCGTTTGGGTGGAAAAACTGGGGATGGAAAGAAAATTTGGAAGATGGGCGGCGGTGGCGGAGCCGGGAGGGTTAGGGGGGGGGTCTAATAATGAAAACAAAGCCGACGAAGGAAGCCGCGCATTAAAGCCCGGGGAAAATGAGCCAAAGTAGGCTTGGGGATCATAGAGAAGCGAGCCAGGTGCGCGATTCAGTGAACTTGGATGCGCGAAAAAAAAATTGTTCTGTGGAAGATGGGTGGTACACAGCAAAAAAAAATGTAATATCGATCAACGTAATTCAAGCTGATGTATGAAATAATGATGTAATAGCAAACAGCAGATACAATATTACATCAATGGATGTAATTTTGTTCGCAAAATCGATGTACATCGTACAATGTGATATTACACAACCGATGGATTGACCTGGTTGCATCAGTTTCGATGTAATATTCAACAACTTTTTTTGCTGTGTAACCGTGGTAACGTATATGATGAGTGTGTACAGTGTGTAGCCTACCATGATGATGATGATGCGATGCGGTTAACTAATGGTTAATTTCGGTAAATGACTTAAGATTGCGCAATCATTGCCGCCGGGGGAATATTGTTGCACTGGAAGGGAAGACGCTCCGTTCGGTCCTATAGGAGAAAAAAAATCTGGGAAGACGGCAGTTGTTTAGAAGAGGGTAATTTTGCTTCATTTTGATCAAATTAGGGCATCTAGAGTTTTGGGTGGGGAACCAACAAAAGAGAATTGGAACATTTTGCGTGGAATCTTTTCAGTTAGAGCTACAATTTAATCACTACATTGTCTCATCGATATTCCGGATGTTTCCTACCCATCAATAATCTCCCATGCTTCCTTCCGGTAAGGAATCGAATTTCGATATCCATCTCAATTTACATTTCCATTTCCCATGCCAATTCAAATATCTCTAGCAAGGGCAGGTAGTTTCCCTTCAACCGAAAATTTCTCATCGAAAGCAAATTCACCCGCACAGGATGATGCGTGATTCTGAATTGATAGATTTGGTTCGATTCGATGCTCTCTTTTTTTAGCCCAAAATCATTTGAACCGCATCGGGAGTAGCGTGCAATATGAATCCAACAACAACAATGACCTCTGCACGGTTTCATGGGAACCAGAATCAAAAGCAAGCAATCCTGCATGGAATTGGAAGCATTTAATACCACTTCATCATCGTTTCCGATAGAAGAGCGAAAATTTGCAGCAACAATCGATTAGCTGAAGACACTGAAAGAAATGTTGAACGAGTTGTGAGCAATGATCGCATCAATTTTCACAATGATTTTTTTCTCAGTGCTGCTCTCCTTCCAGCTCCTCTTCGAACGGATCTTCTCCATTTAGAAAGCCAGTAGCAAAAATCGCCAAATCCCTTTTGAACAGAAAACACACAAACAGGATAAAGGGATCGATGGAAACAAAGCGAAAATCTACGCTTGTGAAGAGGTCACGATCAGCGGGGGTGTGATCGAGATTACGATCGATGTATTTCTACATTCCTTTACAACGTTTGAATGGCTTCTTCCGAGAGAAGGGAGCTGAGATCGGATATCATAAATTTATTACTTATCGGTGGGAACAGATCTCCGGTTCTCGTTCTGAGTGTGTATTTTGTTTTTTTTTGCAGATGACAAATGTCGCTCACGATCGAAACAAAAATCTTGACTGCCGTACGTGTGTGTGTGTGTGTGTGTCCTCAACGATGGGAAAGGGATTATCCAAACAATAATCAATAATCAATAGAACCGTAGATGAGCTTATTGTCGAGCGTGGGAATCGATTGGCTGTGAATAGAACGAATTTCGAAGAGAACTGAACACGACAAATCACGACGCCGCTACTTTCGTTGATTTACCTGCCTATTCAAATCAAACACATTTTATCCGTTAAGCAGCCCTGAACCGCTCCATAAATAATTGGGTCAATTCTCACAATCCGCCTGAAATGGTCGGCAGCTCTCCAGTGTGGAATTTTATGCCTACCAAAACTGAATCCGAACCTGATTGCGATTAGGAGAGGCTTCTGATGAAGCCAGTTTGACGCGGAAGGCTTTGAATTTTAATTACCAAAAGGCGATGACCACTAGATTTGAATGCCGAGCGGAAAAGAAGCAACCAGAAGGAATGGGATTCGACTAGCTGATTATTGAATGCGATAGGAATCGATCATGAACAATTAGGATTGTCAGGTTGGTTGATTGCGTAACAGTTGATTTACATGTTTGTGATGCAATTTAACTCTTTTATGATGTGATCGTTAATTAATGCGCCTTTCTGTTGCTAATCCTAAACTCCACGTCTAGCGGTTTGGCTAACTAAACAACTTTTCAGAAGACGTCATAGTTCCAAAGCCTACTATATTTCATGCATAGATTGCAACTGCCCCTAGCTACATAACCTCAACCTCGCAATGTTCATTTCCATCCGAGCCATTATAGACTGTGACCTACTTCGGTTCTAGTTCTAATTATACCACTGTTTCCCGTCCATCCCAACAGACCAAAATCAGTGGCATTCGCATCCCACCGCAAGTTCATTGGCCCCGGATCGCGCTTGAAATCGAACTAATTTTCTTCCCATACACCTAATATACATAATACACACCCCACCGAAAAAGCACCAATGGCGGTCACTGAAAGCAACCCACCAAAAGCACACGGAACTCGTTGTGTTATTATGTTTTGATTTGCGCATTTTTCGTCGGAATCGCGCGGGATTTGGGCCAACTCTCGAAATTCCATCCCATTTTGATCCGGGCGGGTTTTGCATCATCGGCCGCCGCGGCCAGCAAAAAGTTTTGTTGTTTTTTCCGTGTTCCGGGCAATTTTCTCGTTGCTGCCGGCCACCGCCGGCAGAAGCCCTATTAGCAGCTCTAGAGATAGGTATTTACTATTTCAATATCATCAAAGGAGGCAGAGTCCGGGGGAAGAAGGCGGCGACGGAAACTGGAGCTCCATCGTTTTTCATGGCGTTCTTCGATCGAGGTGCAGCTTGGATTTTTGTGCTTCTCACGTGGTGGCGCCGCGATTGGGATTGGGAGGAAAATGATGCTTCGCTGGTTCGATCGGGGCAATGAACTTTTTCTCTATAGACTTTTCGGAAGGTTAGAAGAGGTTGAATTTTTGCGAGGAATTCGATCAGACCCATCATTCCACAGTGGGCGCGGAATTAAATCTAGTAGGACAAACTACAAGGGACAGCCCTATGGGGTTGTACGCAATGGTGACGTAGGACTACGTGGTCTTATATAATAAAACATATTTGTTAACTACAGCAGGAGCTTGTGTTTTGAGTGGGAATAGGAATTTGAGCGGGATTCTCTCTGTTTATACTCTTTAGTATGACGCGCTTGACATAAATGGCCCACAGCGACTCACGAACAGCTACTGATTCCGATCAATAGCGGTGCGGCTTCTTCCTCCTTCTATGGATGCTCATATGAGCGCAGCTCGTTGCTTTCAGGCAGTCTTTCGTTGTGTACTGGAGAACACCACCACTCACCACGCGGTGATTGAATAAACACCGTTTGGTGAGACCAGATCGAATTCAACTTTGAAATCTGTGTTAGGGAAATCGCTTTACGCAGGCAATCTGTGATAATTTTAATTATCATAGCAACAGTTGAACATTCGTGCAATTTTTAATAGTGACATTTTGGAAAAAAAAATTTATGAACTCTTAAATTTAACATATGCGTAGGAATATTTCTGATCGATTGGTGATAAAATTATTGAAATTGGTCCAGGGGCAGCTGAGTTATTAACGTTCAAAATCTTTCATAATTTTGTTAGGGTAAACGCTTCTATAGTTGCGATACGTTAGAAGCATATATGAACCTAACGATTCTAACGTACCGCAACTATAGGAGCGTTTACCCTACATGTTCCAAATTTTGCATCCGGAAAGTCACAAGTCTGGTCTTCCGGAAGACCCCTATAAAAGAGGTCAATTCATGAAACTGATCCTAGAACTCCGTGTTTTTTTTTTTGGAAACCACTCATATACGTCTTATTACAATTAATTTTGCAAGGGGTATTCAACTCTGCACATCTTAATGCGTGCCAAGAGATTATGTTGTTCCGAAAGCTGTGCCAATTGCTGTGCCGAACGTATCGAAGTGTGCTAATTATTATGTCATGGGATATGAGTTTGGCAACGCTGAAAGTAGTAATGACTTTTGAGATTGTGTTTACATTTTCATCTTTTCTGATCGTTCTTGACAAGCATTCAGCTTCATTCTCTCAAAAACATGAGAGAGGGCGATGAGAGAGAAACTGGAAGTCATCAAACCTGTACCTGCAAATTCAACCAGTTCACAAGATTTTGGCACGATGTCCCTTTGAATTGCTAATTCCTTGCTGATGTGCAGAAACAAAGGTAGCCTAATACCTGAACCACCAACCATTCCAGCCTACCAAGCTATCAAGTTCACGGAGTGGTACCCTACCCTACAGACAGACAGACATTACAGGACAGGACAGGACAGGACAGGACAGGACAGGACAGGACAGGACAGGACAGGACAGGACAGGACAGGACAGGACAGGACAGGACAGGACAGGACAGGACAGGACAGGACAGGACAGGACAGGACAGGACAGGACAGGACAGGACAGGACAGGACAGGACAGGACAGGACAGGACAGGACAGGACAGGACAGGACAGGACAGGACAGGACAGGACAGGACAGGACAGGACAGGACAGGACAGGACAGGACAGGACAGGACAGGACAGGACAGGACAGGACAGGACAGGACAGGACAGGACAGGACAGGACAGGACAGGACAGGACAGGACAGGACAGGACAGGACAGGACAGGACAGGACAGGACAGGACAGGACAGGACAGGACAGGACAGGACAGGACAGGACAGGACAGGACAGGACAGGACAGGACAGGACAGGACAGGACAGGACAGGACAGGACAGGACAGGACAGGACAGGACAGGACAGGACAGGACAGGACAGGACAGGACAGGACAGGACAGGACAGGACAGGACAGGACAGGACAGGACAGGACAGGACAGGACAGGACAGGACAGGACAGGACAGGACAGGACAGGACAGGACAGGACAGGACAGGACAGGACAGGACAGGACAGGACAGGACAGGACAGGACAGGACAGGACAGGACAGGACAGGACAGGACAGGACAGGACAGGACAGGACAGGACAGGACAGGACAGGACAGGACAGGACAGGACAGGACAGGACAGGACAGGACAGGACAGGACAGGACAGGACAGGACAGGACAGGACAGGACAGGACAGGACAGGACAGGACAGGACAGGACAGGACAGGACAGGACAGGACAGGACAGGACAGGACAGGACAGGACAGGACAGGACAGGACAGGACAGGACAGGACAGGACAGGACAGGACAGGACAGGACAGGACAGGACAGGACAGGACAGGACAGGACAGGACAGGACAGGACAGGACAGGACAGGACAGGACAGGACAGGACAGGACAGGACAGGACAGGACAGGACAGGACAGGACAGGACAGGACAGGACAGGACAGGACAGGACAGGACAGGACAGGACAGGACAGGACAGGACAGGACAGGACAGGACAGGACAGGACAGGACAGGACAGGACAGGACAGGACAGGACAGGACAGGACAGGACAGGACAGGACAGGACAGGACAGGACAGGACAGGACAGGACAGGACAGGACAGGACAGGACAGGACAGGACAGGACAGGACAGGACAGGACAGGACAGGACAGGACAGGACAGGACAGGACAGGACAGGACAGGACAGGACAGGACAGGACAGGACAGGACAGGACAGGACAGGACAGGACAGGACAGGACAGGACAGGACACAACATTTCTAATTTTCTAACACTAGGTTCACTAGGTAAACAAAGTAGTCAGTCTTAGCAATGATTGGCGAAACGGCAACACTCAACAGTGATGCCGTTTTGTATTATATTGTTTGTGGCCTACTTGTCAGTGTGTGCCTTAAAGTGCCGAGCTGTGCTAGTTGATTACCCCTTATAATGTGGAGCTATAACCGGAATTTGGACTCTTCCGGAAGATCCGGAACATCGGTAAAAGTGGTCAATTCATGAAACTGATCCTAGGGCTCCGTGGTTTTTTCGAAACCACTCATAGACGTCTTATTGGAATGCAATCGGAGTTGTGACCGGAATATGAACGCAAGGGACTACGGGATGGTCCACTAGAAGATCCGGAACATCCATAAAAGTGGAAAATTAATTAAACTGATCTTAAAGCTCCATGGTTTTTTTCGAAACCACTCATCGACGTCTTATTGGAATGCATTCGGGGTTGTGATTGGAATATGGACCCTGGAGACCACGTAATGGTCGATCGAACGATCCGGAACATCTGTAAAAAATGGTCAATTCATGAAACTGATCCTATAGCTCCGGGAATTTTTCGAAACCACGCATAGACGTCTTTTCAGAATTAATTCCAAGTTGTGACCGGAATATGAACCCTGGGTACCACGGGATGGTTCCCCGGTAGATCCGGAACATCCGTAAATGTGATCAATTCATGAACCACTCACAAACGTCTTACCAGAATTAATACGAGGTTGTGATCGGAATTTCTATGCCGCCGTCTGTCACCATATGCAAGAGAGTTCGTGGGGCAATACCAGGCGGGATTCATGGGTGCCCGCGCTACCACGGACCAAATTTTCGCGATTCGGCAGGTTCTGCAGAAATGCCGCGAATACAACGTGCCCACACATCATTTGTTCATCGATTTCAAATCCGCATACGACACAATCGATCGAGATCAGCTATGGCAGATTATGCACGAGTACGGATTTCCGGATAAACTGACGCGATTGGTCAAGGCGACGATGGATCGAGTGACGTGCGTTGTTCGAGTATCGGGGACACTCTCGAGTCCCTTTGAATCTCGAAGGGGGTTACGGCAGGGTGATGGACTTTCGTGTCTACTGTTCAACATCGCGTTAGAAGGTGTGATCAGAAGAGCTGGGATAGACACGAGTGGCACGATATTCAGGAAGTCCATCCAGCTCCTTGGTTTCGCCGATGACATTGACATTATGGCACGGAACTTTGAGATGATGGCGGAAACGTACATCAGACTGAAGGCTGAAGCTAGACGGATTGGACTTGCCATCAACGCATCAAAGAAAAAATACATGAAAGGAAGAGGTTCTAGGGAAGACAATGTTAGCCTCCCACCCCGAGTTCAGATTGACGGTGACGAAATCGTGTATTTGGGCTCACTGGTGACCGCCGAAAATGATACCAGCAGAGAAATTCAAAGACGCATTATGGCAGGGAATCGTGCCTACTTTGGACTCCGAAGGACGCTCCGGTCGTATAAAATTCGCCGCCGCACGAAGTTGACTGTCTACAAGACGCTGATTAGACCGATGGTCCTTTACGGCCACGAGACCTGGACTATGCTCGTGGAGGACCAACGCGCCCTTGGTGTTTTCGAACGGAAGGTGTTGCGTACCATCTACGGTGGAGTGCAGATGGAGGACGGAACGTGGAGGAGGCGAATGAACCACGAATTGCACCAGCTGCTGGGAGAACCATCCATCGTCCACATTGCAAAAATTGGGCGACTACGGTGGGCTGGGCACGTCGTAAGAATGCCGCACGACGACCCAGTGAAAATGGTTCTAGAAAGCGACCCAACAGGAACAAGAAGAAGAGGCGCGCAGCGGGCAAGGTGGATCGACCAAGTAGAAGGTGACCTGCGAACCCTTCGCAGACTACGAGGCTGGCGAACTGTGGCCATGGATCGAGTAGAGTGGAGACGACTTCTTCGGACAGCAGAGGACAACAAGGCCTTAGCCTGATTGGTAAGGTAAGTAAGTTGTGATCGGAATATTAATGCTGTGGACTACGGGATGGTCCTCTAGAAGATTCGGAACATCCGTAAAAGTGGTTATTTTTTTAAACTGATCCTAAAGGTCCGCGTATTTTTTGAAACCCAGTTTCGTCCAGGGTAAGTGTGACCCTACGTTGTGCTCTTCTTGCTGCTCGGATTTACACACCGGTAGAATTAAATACACTGTTTTTCTAAGCCCCGAAAGGCAACATGCCTGCTCGGGGACTCAAAACGAACTAATTATATTTTCCACGATGACTTTCAGCTTCTCTGGGTACATTTCAGCGGGCATCGTTGGACCTCTGATCTTTGCCATCACGACTCGGTAAGTGTCACCCCAGGGGTTGGCATCAGCGTCTCGACACAGCTCCTTAAAACAGTTCGATTTACTCTGCTTTATATCTCGTTTAAGTGCGGCCCTTGACGCTCGAAACACTCCTTTTCGTTCCTCTCTGTCTGCTTCGGTTCTTGCTCTCTGAACACGTCTTCTGGCTCTGAGACAACTAGCGCGGAGGGTGCTAAGTGCCTCGTTCCACCAGTAAACTGGACGCCGTCTATTATTTGGCTCCAGTTTTCTCGGCATAGTTGTGTCACATGCTCTCACTAACGTTTCTGTCAGCTCGTCCGCATTTAGATCTACGAGACTCCTGTCCACACGAAGTGCCTCAACGAAAAGATCCTTGTCGAAAGCTTTCGTCTTCCACTTTCGGTCACAAGTTCTCGTCCTCCGTACTGCCACAGTATTCCGTTGACCGATGCCATATCGTATCGCCTGATGGTCGCTATGGGTATATCCTTCGCACACTCTCCAATCCATGTTTGCCATCAGCGACGGACTGCAGAAAGTAACGTCGATAATGGATTCTCGGCCATCTCTGCGAAAAGTGCTGCGGGTGCCTTTATTGGCCAGTATAACTTCCATTTTTGCCAGAGCTTCCAGCAGACTGTGCCCTCTTGCATTGGAACACCTGCTTCCCCACTCCACTGCCCAAGCATTGAAGTCTCCTCCGATGACTACCGGTCGTCGTCCGACCAGCTCTTCGGTAAGTCCATCCAGCATCTCGTGGAACTTCTCCAAGTTCGTCCATCTGGGGGGTGCGTAACAACTACACATGAAGATTCCGTTAATTTTGGCGATCACGAAACCTTCGTATGAGCTCGCATCCACTTCTTGAATGGGGTATCTGCCCATAACTTGTATAGCAGCCATCCCAGCTCTGTCCACCACCCAGTTACCGTTATCGGGAGGGACTTGATACGGTTCCGCAATGATTGCAACGTCGCACTTTGTTTCTGCCACAACAGTTGCTGAGCAATGTCGCAAAGATTGAGGTTTATTTGGGTTACCTCCATTACTGTTGGCCTGCCATCGCCTTTTTGTATGCTAGGCATTTGAAGCCTCCCGTCGTATGATTGTTACCGTCCTCTTTTTTTGCAGAGCATACACGTCGGTTGCTTCGTGCAGTCTCCTTACTCTCCGCATTTCCTGCACAGATCAGATCTGTCAGGGCCATTGCAGTTTCTCGCCTGGTGACCGAATCCCATGCACTTGAAGCATCGCTCCAGTTGCTTGGTAACCCGAGGAGTGGCTTTCAGCGAGCACACTGACCAGCCAACCTTGACCTTGCCCGTCTGCAACAGTTTAGTCGAAAGCCGTATCACCGCCGTTTGCATGCCACCGTACGCCTTTCTCATCCGGATTGACATCGGGACATCTCTCAGATCGCAGTGCACTCTCAACGCACTTCTTAGCTCCTCTTCTGTGGTGATCTCGTCCAGGTCCCTGCACTCGACCACTGTCTCCTGGGATAGAGCTCTTACGCTCGCCCCTTCGCCAAGAGACTTTTCGACGAGCTCCTTGAAGGCTGAGCTCTTGATAGCAGGATCCTTCTTCAGCTCAAAGAGGATCTCGCCTTTCTGGGTTCGCCTGGTTTTCACCACGTTCTCTCCTAGTTGCTTCAACTCCGGATCCTCTCGTACCTTCCGGAATGTGTGTGTGTTTTTTTTTTTTTTTTTTTTTTTTTTTTTTTTTTTTTTTTTTTTTGGCAAGGAGGAAACCTTCAAAAAGGCCATCGTGCCACCGCTTGACGACTGGGCGCACAGTCGCGGTGACACGGTGTGTGGGATTCTTACCGCACTAAAACCTCCTTAGACGCCTTGCCCTTTTCCCCCGGAACCACTTGTCGTATTACTTCGGAGGGGGCCGTGCATTACGCACCTCACTTTACCTCAGCTAATTGGCGCTTCCAGTTCGCTGATCGTCTCTCCAATTTGTGAGCCATTTATCTCCCAGCGTCACGTTCTACTCGGTTATCCCTGGTGGTGGATACAGCCTACTCTGACGGAGAGTTCTCCTGGCTTCGGCTTTCAGTTCGCACTTGTGTGAGCACATTACTACTTTCTAGTTGGTCTTCCCGCCATTTTCGCTGCAGCGCTGACATGATCTGCGTTACTGCTCTGCTGACGGCGTTAAAGGTGCCCTCCTCTCGACACATTTCTTCGACGACATTCTCCGTGCTAAGGGCGAGCATATCCTCTCGCACATCATCAAATCTAGGACATTCGAAGACCACGTGCTCTGGTGATTCTTCCACATTCCCACACTCCGGACAGAAGGGTGACGTTGTGTGTCCGAACCGATGCAGGTACTTCCTGAAGCAGCCATGACCAGACAGGAACTGCGTCAAGTGGAAGTTGACTTCTCCATGCTTCCTGTTCACCCAGGTCGAAAGAGTCGGTATTAGCCTGTGTGTCCATCTACCGTTCTCTGCTGCATCCCACTCCTGCTGCCACTTAGCCATCGACTCCGTTCTCACCATTTTTCGTACTCCTCTGGTTTCTCTCGTCATATAGCACTCGTAGTCCTCCGCCAAGGTGATGCCGATTGGGATCATACCGGCGATAACGCATACTGCCTCCATCGAAATGGTTCTGTACGCACTCACGACTCGCATGGCCATGAGCCGGAACGTACTGCTCAATTTCCTTTGGTTCTGCTTCGTTTTCAGCGCTTCAATCCAGGCTGGACCTCCGTACCTTAGTATGGACCAGGCTGGACCTCCGTACCTTAGTATGGATGAGGAAACACTAGCCAGAAGACGTCTCTTGCTGCTGCTTGGACCAGAATTGTTCGGCATGATTCTGGCTATTGCGTTGATGACCTTCGTCGCCTTCTCGCAAGCATATTCGATGTGGCTATTAAAGTTTAGCCGGTCGTCGATCATCACTCCCAGATACTTAAGCATGCGCTTCGAAGCAATGGTGTGCTCTCCAACGGTAATCTCTGCCCGCTGCACTGCTTTGCAGTTACTGACCAACATCACTTCTGTTTTGTGGTGGGCTATCTGCAGCTTCGCTCCTTGCATCCAGTTACCAATCGTATCTATCGCCTCAGCCGCCAACATTTCCACTTCTTCCAGCGTCTCACCGGTTACCGTCAAGACGACATCGTCCGCAAAGCCAACGATCTCAACTCCTTTGGGCAGCTTGAGCGTCAGCACGCCATTGTACATTCCGTTCCACAGCGTAGGACCTAGAATGGAGCCTTGGGGAACCCCCGCCGTGATTCTAAGCGATTTCTGCCCCGTGTCTGTCACGTAGACAAGGACCCGGTTCTGGAAATAACTACTTAGAATCCTGCAGAGGTAGCCCGGAACCCTCATTCTATGGAGCGCCTTGGCGATGGCCTCCCAGCTGGCGCTATTGAATGCATTCTTGACATCGATCGTAATCACGGCGCAGTATCGATTTCCTCTCCGCTTCTGTTTGGAAGCTTTCTCGGCTCTGTCAATCACTGTCCGAATTGCATCCACCGTCGATCTCCCTTTCCGGAATCCAAACTGTCTCTCCGACAATCCGTGTTCACTCTCCGTGCATTTCGTCAGCCTGTTGAGGATGATCCTCTCTAAGAGCTTTCCTACAGTATCCAGCAAGCATATTGGCCTATACGATGCAGGATCCCCCGGCGGTTTTCCGGGCTTCTGCAACAGCACAAGCTTTTGTACCTTCCACCTATCAGGGAACTGACCATCGTCCAGACATTTCTGCAGCACCATCCTGAACATGTCCGGGAACGTCTGGATCGCCGCCTTCAACGCCACGTTGGGAATTCCATCCGGGCCGGGAGCTTTATTCGCTTTCAACCCTTTCGCTGCTGCTATGAGTTCCTCGTTGGAGACTTGTTCAACGTTGTCTTCATCTACCTCGCCATATGGTGTAGGTGGCCAGATCGTTGGGTCATGCTGTGGGAAAAGTCCCTCCACGATGACTTTCAGCTTGTTGTGACACATTTCAACCGGCATCGTTGGGCCTCTGATCTTCGCCATCGCAACTCGGTATGCGTTGCCCCAGGGGTTGGCATCGGCATCGCGGCACAACTCCTTGAAACTATTTGACTTGCTCAGCTTTATCTTTCGTTTCAGTGCAGCCCTGGCCTCTCGGAACACCACCCTGCGCTCCTCTCTGTCTGCTTCTGTTCTTGCTCTCTGAGCACGCCTTCTGGCTAGAAGACAAGTAGCACGGAGGGTGCTAATTTCCTCGTTCCACCAGTAGGCTGGACGCCGCCTGTTCGTTGGCTCCAGTTTTCTCGGCATAGTTGTGTCACATGCCCTTGCTAATAATTCGGTCAACTCATTCGCACTTAGGCCCGGGACGCTGTTGTCTACCCTTAGAGCTTCGATGAAGAGATCCTTATTGAATGCCTTCGTCTTCCACTTCCGCTCGCTTAGTTTCGTCCTCCGCATTTCCACCGGTGTTCGTTCGCCGATACTGTACCGGATCGCCTGATGGTCACTATGGGTGTACTCCTCGCACACTGTCCAGTTCATATTTGCCATTAGCGACGTAGTGCAGAAAGTAACGTCGATAATGGATTCCCTACCATCTTTGCGGAAGGTGCTGATGGTTCCTTCGTTGGCCAGACTGACGTTCAACTTTGCCAGAGCTTCCAGCAGGCTATACCCTCTTGCGTTGGTACATCTGCTCCCCCAATCCACTGCCCAAGCATTGAAGTCTCCTGCGATGACGACTGGTCTCCGTCCAATGAGCTCTTCGGTGAGCCCATCTAGCATCTGGTGGAACTGCTCAATTGTCCATCTCGGGGGTGCGTAGCAACTACATACAAAGATTCCATTGATTTTGGCGATCACGAAACCTTCATATGAGCTTGCCACCACTTGTTGTATGGGATACCTGCCCATGACTTGTATGGCCGCCATTCCTGCTCTATCCGCCACCCAGTTACCATTATCGAGAGGGACTCGGTATGGCTCTGCAATGATTGCAACGTCGCACTTTGTTTCCGTTGTTGACTGCCACAACAGTTGCTGTGCTGTGTTACAATGATTGAGATTTATTTGGGTTACCTTCATTATTGCTGGCCCACCATCGCCTTCTTGAACTCAGGGCACCTGAAACTTCCCGTCACATGGCCATTTCCGTCCTCCTTTTTGCAGAGCATGCACCTCGGTTGCTTTGTACAGTCTTTTGCAACGTGCCCCTTCTCTCCGCATTTCCTGCACAGATCAGATCTGTCAGGGCCTTTGCAGTGTCTCGCCTGGTGACCGAAGCCCATGCATTTGTAGCATCTCTCCATTTTCTTAGATACCCGAGGAATAGCTTTCAACGGGCACACTGACCACCCAACCTTGATTCGGCCAGTCTTCAGCAGCTCGTTAGCTGCGTCCGAAGAAAGTCGTATCAACGCCGTCTGCGTGCCACCATACGCCTTTCTCAACCGAATTGCCATCGGTACGTCTCCCAGGTTGCATTGCACCTTCAGCGCACTTTTTAACTCGTCTTCTGTTGTGATCTCGTCCAGATCCCTGCACTCGACCACTGACTCCTGGGATAAGGCTCTTACGTTCGCCGTCTCGCCAAGAGATTTTTCGACGAGCTCCTTAAAAGCTGAGCTCTTAACCGTAGGGTCCCTTTTCAGCTCGAATAGCATCTCGCCTTTCTGGGTTCGCCTGGTTTTCACCACATTCTCGCCTAGTTGTTTCAACTCCGGATCGTCTCTCACTTTCCGGAGGAGTGCTGCGTAGGACGTTTTGTCCTTCGCCTCAACAACCAGAGCGTCACCCTTGCTTCTCTCCCTACGAGGCCTAGGCTTCTCCTTATTCTTCCTGTCTTCCTTCTTCTTCTCTTCCTTCTTCCTCGCTTCTTCTTCCTTCCTCCTCGCTTCCTCTTCCTTCTTCCTCACTTCATCTTCCTTCTGTTTTTTCTTCCTCTCCTTCTGGTTCTCGACTTTACGCCACGCACCATTTTCTCCCATCTCCTTGATGCCTTCCTCGTCGTCCCTGCGTTTTTTGGGCTCCTCCTCATCTCCTGGCGTGTCCCTATCTCTCTTTTCAGGACGTGGATTTGTGGGTCCCTTCGGAGTCTCATGTGCTTGAGCCAGTCTTATGCTCTCCTTGGCCTCCAGCAGAGCCTTTTCGGCATTTTCGGCCCTTTTTCTCCACTCTTGACATTCCCGATCTGCCACTGTTATGCCGGATTTGATACCGGTCACAAGTTGCTTGATCTCTTTGTGTACGTTGTTTTTATCCTTCACGAACACATAGAGATCATCGATCTTCCTCCTGACCTCCGTCATTTTGGTTCTCCCGAGCTGCAGTTCTTGGGATTTGCTACTACTGGATATTGGTGTGAATATCTGGCTTAGCCCAACGCCTGGCTGCTCTTCTTGAAACTTACTGCTGCTGCTGGAACTCGCAGTGACCCCCAGGTTCGACACTGGTGATCTCTGCAATATCCCACTCCTTGCAAACACGTTTGCTCCTCCGTTTTCACTGTCTGGCGTATTGCCGTCGTTCTTCATATTTTTTTTGGTTTTTTCATTTTCTTCATTTTTATTTTTTTCTCCAATTTTATCCATTCTGATGGGTCCCCCCTTCGGGCCGCTATCTCCACTCGTTGTATGTAGTCTCCTATCGTGATCCCATGGTTATCTATGCAAGCAGGGAGGCCATGCTAGGGTTGACACGGTCCTTCATGGGGGCCGTGTTCAGAGCCAGATCGGCGTAAGTCAGGAATGTTACATCTGAGCCTACTACTCACCAATCACCAATTGGTGACGAGTTTTGAACGTATCCGGAGGCCTGCCAAGGTTTTACCGGGAGGGGGGCAGCCGCACTATTAGCCCACTCGCCATTTCAAGAAGGTGGCACCCTTCTTTACTTAGGGAGCAGAATAGCACGACTGTCAGCCCTGTAGCGTGGTATCCAATCCATTGTGCCGTGTCGTGTCCATAGTTCCATGCCGTATCCAGTATGCCGTAATAAGGATCTTACTGGCGTCGATCCTAATGTGCCGGTTGGCACTCCTGCGGGTTGACGAAGCATTTCCTCTATCGCCGTGTTATGGTTACCGCGCCAGTGTTCGCGTCGCACCCCCTCACTTTGCTATTGTCAGAAGGACAACATTGCCCAGGCTACACCACGGGGAGGCGTGAGGTAGGAACTTGTGAGAACCAGAGCTAGGTTGTCAACTCACCATTTGTAGCCCGGAATGTGTGTGTGTGTGTGTGTGTGTGTGTGTGTGTGTGTGTGTGTGTGTGCGTGTGTGTGTGTGTGTGTGTGTGTGTGTGTGTGTGTGTGTGTGTGTGTGTGTGTGTGTGTGTGTGTGTGTGTGTGTGTGTGTGTGTGTGTGTGTGTGTGTGTGTGTGTGTGTGTTTTTTTTTTTTTTTTTTTTTTTGTTTTATAGTAAGGTTTAGGAAAGCTTCAAGAAGCCTGGCCTGTAGTGAAGGTGGCACGGTGTGGTATCCACTAGTTGCCTAGTGCAGCTCCACTAAAACCCATTCCTTACTCTCTCCTCTGCCTGGATCCCCCCGGGACCACTGTGAAGCGACTACTTCGGGGGGTGGCTGTGCTCATGCACTTGTCGTACTCTCAGCGCTAGCTGGCGTTGCTAATTCGCTGCTCTTCTCTCCATTTACGCTGCAGCTCTGACATAATCTGTGTGACTGCCCTGCTGACGGCATTCCAAGAGTCCTCCTCTCGACACATTTCATCAACGACATTCTCCACGTTAAGGACGGGCATCTCCGTTCGCACTGCCTCGAACCTTGGACAGTCAAAGACCACATGCTCCGGCGTTTCATCGACGTTGCCACACTCCGGACAGAGGGGTGACGCTGCGTGTCCGAACCGATGCAGGTATTTCCTGAAGCAGCCGTGGCCAGACAGGAACTGCGTTAGGTGGAAATTGACTTCTCCGTGTTTTCTGTTCACCCAGGTCGAAAGAATCGGTATTAGTCTATGTGTCCATCTACCGTTCTCCGTCGTGTTCCACTCCTGTTGCCACTTAGCCAATGACTCCACTCTCACAACTTTCCGTACTCTTCCGGCTTCTCTCTGCCTGTAGCACTCGCTGTCCTCCGCCAGGGTGATGCCGATAGGGATCATACCGGCGATAACGCATACTGCTTCCGACGAGATGGTTCTGTACGCACTCACGACTCGCATGGCCATGAGCCGGAACGTACTGCTCAGTTTCCTTTGGTTCTGCTTCGTTTCCAGCGCTGGAACCCAGGCTGGACCTCCATATCTCAGTATCGATGATGACACGCTGGCCAGAAGACGCCTCTTGCTACTGCTTGGACCAGCGTTGTTCGGCATGATTCTAGCTATCGCGTTGATGGCCTTCGAAGCCTTCTCACAGGCATATTCGACGTGGCTGTTGAAGTTTAGCCGGTCATCGATCATCACTCCCAGGTATTTTAACACACGCTTCGAGGCTATGGTGTGCTCCCCGACGGTGATTTCTGCCCGCTGTACCGCTTTACAGTTACTGACCAATAACACTTCCGTTTTGTGGTGGGCTATTTGCAGCTTCGCTCCTTTCATCCAGTTACCAATCATGTCGATTGCCTCGGTTGACAACACTTCCACCTCTTCCAGCGTCTCGCCTGTTACCGTCAAGACGACGTCGTCCGCAAAGCCAACGATCTCAACTCCTTTGGGCAGTTTCAGCGTTAGCACGCCGTTGTACATCCCGTTCCAGAGCGTTGGACCAAGGATGGAGCCTTGTGGAACTCCCGCTGTGATCCTAATCGATCTCTGTCCTATGTCTGTCTCGTAGACCAGAACCCGGTTCTGGAAATAACTCCTCAGGATCCTGCACAGGTAGTCAGGGACCCTCATTCTATGCAGTGCTTCGGCGATGGCCTCCCAGCTGGCGCTGTTGAACGCATTCTTGACGTCGATCGTTATCACGGCGCAATATCGATCTCCTCTCCGCTTCTGTTTGGACGCCTTTTCAGCTCTCTCGACCACTGTCCGAATTGCATCCACCGTCGATCTCCCTTTCCGGAATCCGAACTGCCTCTCCGACAATCCGTGCTCACTCTCCGTGTATTTCGTCAGCCTGTTTAGGATGATCCTCTCCAAGAGTTTTCCGAGTGTATCCAGCAGGCATATAGGCCTGTATGATGCTGGATCCCCCGGCGGTTTTCCTGGTTTCGGCAGCAACACTAGCTTCTGTATCTTCCACCTGTCAGGGAAGTGACCCTCGTTCAGGCATTTCTGCAGCACCATCCTGAACATGTCCGGGGATGACTGGATCGCCGCTTTCAACGCTACATTGGGGATTCCATCCGGACCGGGAGCTTTCTTCACCTTTAATCCTTTCGCCACTACTACGAGCTCCTCGTTGGTGATTTCGACGTTATCTCCCTCTCCTTCTCCGTACGGTGTAGGTGGCCAGGTTGTTGGGTCGTGCTTCGGGAAAAGTCCTTCCACGATGACTTTCAGCTTCTCTGGGCACATTTCAGCGGGCATCGTTGGACCTCTGATCTTCGCCATCACGACTCGGTATGCGTCGCCCCAGGGGTTGGCATCAGCGTCTCGACACAGCTCCTTAAAACAGTTCGACTTGCTCTGCTTAATCACTCGTTTAAAAGCGGCCCTGGCCGCTCGAAACACTTCTCTTCGTTCCTCTCTGTCTGCTTCCGTTCTTGCTCTCTGAACACGTCTTCTGGCTCTGAGACAACTAGCGCGGAGAGTACTAAGTGCCTCGTTCCACCAGTAGACTGGACGCCGTCTGTTATTTGGCTCCAGTT
This sequence comes from Ochlerotatus camptorhynchus, assembly GCF_037179485.1. Classification (NCBI taxonomy): domain Eukaryota; kingdom Metazoa; phylum Arthropoda; class Insecta; order Diptera; family Culicidae; genus Ochlerotatus; species Ochlerotatus camptorhynchus. Next base: position 1,790,278 of record NW_027040632.1, on the reverse strand, counting down.
TCCTCGGCATGGTCGTGTCACATGCCCTCACTAACGTTTCTGTCAGCTCGTCCGCATTTAGATCTACGGGACTCCCGTCCGCACGAAGTGCCTCAACGAACAAATCCTTGTCGAAAGCTTTCGTCTTCCACTTTCGGTCACAAGTTCTCGTCCTCCGTACTGCCACAGTATTCCGTTGACCGATGCCATATCGTATCGCCTGATGGTCGCTATGGGTATATCCTTCGCACACTCTCCAATCCATGTTTGCCATCAGCGACGGACTGCAGAAAGTAACGTCGATAATGGATTCTCGGCCATCTCTGCGAAAAGTGCTGCTGGTGCCTTTATTGGCCAGGATAACTTCCAGTTTTGCCAGAGCTTCCAGCAGACTGTGCCCTCTTGCATTGGAACACCTGCTTCCCCACTCCACTGCCCAAGCATTGAAGTCTCCTCCGATGACTACCGGTCGTCGTCCGACCAGCTCTTCGGTAAGTTGTATGTGTGTGTGTGTGTGTGTGTCTGTGTATGTGTGTGTGTGTGTGTGTGTGTGTGTGTGTGTGTGTGTGTGTGTGTGTGTGTGTGTGTGTGCGTGTGTGTGTGTGTGTGTGTGTGTGTGTGTATGTGTGTGTGTGTGTGTGTGTGTATGTGTGTGTGTGCGTGTGTGTGTGTCTGTGTGTGTGTATGTGTGTGTGTGTGTCTATGTGTGTGTGTGTGTGTGTGTGTGTGTGTGTGTGTGTGTGTGTGTGTGTGTGTGTGTGTGTGTGTGTGTGTGTGTGTGTGTGTGTGTGTGTGTGTGTGTGTGTGTGTGTGTGTGTGTGTGTGGGTGTGTGTGTGTGTGTGTGTGTGTGTGTGCGTGTGTGTGTGTGTGTGTGTGTGTGTGTGTGTGTGTGTGTGTGTGTGTGTGTGTGTGCGTGTGTGTGTGTGTGTGATAGCTCTATATGGCAGATCCAACAACCCATTTCAGAATGTCTGGAGAGGCACGCCCATTCCGAGGTTACTTTCACTCACAATAAACCCCGCATGTATGCATCCCCGTTACGAAATGGATATTGGTATTACATACTCGCTTCCAGGTTCGAAAATATTCTTTTCGAACCTGGCACGTATTTAGCTTATGTTTATTTTTTTTAATTTTAAAATTTATTTAGACTGGTCTCACCATGTTTATTTTATCCTCCAATCTAGGCGTTCCTTAATTTTGATTTTCTCTGAGCTTTGCATCTCATTTCGTGATGCACCTTTGTCGTATTACTTCCTTGAACGAACTCAAATTTTCTTGCATTGCCATGGTCGTCTGCGTCTAGTGCTTTCCCCAGGAACAGTTCGCGGCCACCAACTGCCACCCGTCCAGTCTTGGGCTTATCCAGCGAGGCATCTTTCATATTCCTCGCAATTTTCGACACCGGCGAGAGACCAGCAGCCGAGCGCTTTTACAAGCGGAAAACTTGCTGATTCACGGCAACGTCGGTCACCACCAAAACTCGCGACAAACACATTATCAACACGTTCCCGGGCTAATTTACCAACCGGACCGATCACTCAATAGATCTACACGCCGAAAGAGTAGCATCCGAACTCGCAGAACCGGGTTACCGGGAGGCAATGAAAACCGACATCGAACAGTTGAACTGAAGCTGCCACGTATATTTTGGAGGTTAGATTCAAGGTCAACTGCAAAACACGATAAATCACTAAATGATAACTTTATGAAATTTTAAGCAAAAATTATTATTTCGCTGACAAATAATTTGTTTTACAAGACTGTACTAAAAATCATACGTCTCCCCCTACATTTTATCCTCTTTATGATGCTAAACTTTCTCCCATGCAAATATAACCTAGACGACTGTCCCTAAGTTTTTTAAATAATACCAGTGAAAGCAATTGCAAATCAGCATCAATACGATACCGTTTCAAATTATTGCACGCAAATAAACAGCCCTTTCGGCATTGGCCTTGAGTCTAATCGACAGAAAACAGAACACAACCCGTTCAAACTCTTTCGTCGTCGTTTTATTTCCATCCTCAGCACAATTTACGACATTCTCCGCAATTTTGCGAAAATTCTACCCTTTTATTACGAAAACAAAACAAAAAACAATCCAACCTTAACCTTTTTTTACTGTTTCACTCTGTCCCCCGAGCCGGTCTAATAGCTGTGTCTGGAATGTTTTTTTTTAAAGCTGTTAAATTTTGCATATTTTGCTCAGTCTGCACGCATGCAAAAAAAAAATGGGAAATGGTTGCAAAAAAAGGGTTTCAAAGGAATATAGCCCATCATAAAAGCCGCAGGGCAGCAGCCAGCCAGGATTCATCTCTGTTTACCTACTCCTTCACTTTTTGGATGAGTTTTTTTTGTGTTGTTGTTGTTGTTGTTACATAATCAAAGGTTCCGAAAAACGTAGATTCAGTCTGGACGGTAAACGTTTTCGGCTTGTCATCAGACGTGCGAAATTGCTATATGACTAATGAGGACGTTTCTCAGATTTAATTTTAACCGATTTAGAACCTAAATGTGTCGTTTGAAACTCAAAATTGGACTGCCTGATTTGGCTGAAATATTGCGTTTCGTCGCTTTGCGTGCGTTCAAGTCTCCCGTCTCTCGGGCAACGGAGCAATCAAGATCGTCTGCCTCTGTGCGTTTTTGCACATAGAGAAGCGGTGATGTGTGTGTGTGTGTGATTCAATCTGCGATACGGTCTCGTTGTGAACATTTTATTTCGCAATAAATTATGCACCAAATGCCCATTTAAATAACAAATTAAAGCCCGGGAGAGCCTACTAGACAACAATAGCCGCGTGCACGTTGGACTCCCGGCCTCGGTCCAGACTCGGTTCCCCGTAGAACACACTCACGACGAGCTGTGCGCTTGGCTCGACTTATCTGCAATCTATCTAGATTTTCACCCAATGGGAAATGTTAGTCTCGAAGCCTCCCCCGCGCATCTCGCCCCGCCCGCCATTCCGGATGGATCAGTGTGAAACTTTCCCATGAACAACTGCCGGGCATGGGCAGCAGAATAAAAACAGCGAATGAATTATCTCTTCCCTATTCTCATATTTTTATAATAAATTTTCCTCGCTTTTTGAGCGAAAAAGGGTAGGCACTTGGGCCGTCGACGAACACAGAAGCTTGGAACGCGAAGAGCAGTAAGCGGTGGAAAAAAAAGCAACCCTCCTCGATCCGGGACTTCTCTTTCTCCCTAATCTGATCGCTCTAATCAATGGGGATTAATTCTAACTTTTTCTCCATTCATTTCTCTCCATTTATGGCATTTCCATCCCATTCGCAACCATTAGCTTCCCACGTGTTCGGAGATTTCGGATTTCGGTTCCGATGCGGGCATTGAAGTTCTTTGTACCTGAACCTCCTCGTCGTAGTAGGCGTAAAATCAAACCTAAACGATTCGACTCGGCTTCGATTGATAAGCCCTTCTATACTAATGCAGCAATTCCGCGCGACCGGCAATGACGTCAACGGAGGTGGAAAACTGTCCAAAAAAAATCCAGCAGCCAACAGAAACGAATTTATTCTGGCAATCTGGATGATTTAGAATTAGAAGAAAAAAACCTTTCAGCCAAGCAAGATGTTTCGAAGATGCGCATTTCTTTCGACGGTTCTTTTCCACAATTAACCATGTGGAGATAATCATCCCGTTTTGCTGCTGCCATGTGCTCCATCGTAGTGCTTCTTAGTTCTTTTTTTTTTTCACCCGCCGAGATTTCATCAAACCAGGAAAGGCAACGATAACATCTGAGTCGGACGAGAGAAAAAAAAATCGAACTCTCAGAGAACCGTTTCCAATTCATAAATTTTGCCCCCAACTCGACGGCGGGTTTAAAGTTGAGCAGTAGGCAGTGGATTTTTCCGCCGCTTCATTACTGGGGCAACCTGTTCCTCGTAGCCTACTGAGGGGTTCACCTTGCATAATTAGTGCCATTAGCGAAGGCTCTTCAATCCCCAGGGAACAAGTACCGATGGGTGCGTGCTCGAGAGAGGGGCCAAAGTTTACCGTCTTCGGGAAATGGCGGATTAGAGGGCACTTGTGGTTTTGGCAAGTGGCGAACGCGCAAGGTGGGAAAACAATGGATTGTATGCGTCGAGCCAAAGCACAGTTGTTGACCCGTTCGATCGAACGATTGCGCCAACTGGCGGATAACGGCTGAAGGGTGCTCAACAGTTAGGATACATACGTCAGGTGCTGCAAATCGGCATACTGGCTTCTCGTTGTCATATTGATCTTCCAGAGATATATTTGCCTTATTTAGAAGAAGAAGTTCAACCGATGAATGGAAATTTGTCTTAAGATGAGTGGCGAACGGCTTCAGCCCCCAGGGAACCTATTCCAAGCACGGGGTTTTTCTATTAATCAGAAATCTATCCTAAAGATGCTCTATGATGTGAAGTATCATACTGAAAAAAAATGAGCGCTGTAAGTTATTGATTACCCCATGCATGGAATAGGGTCTAGGGGGTACCGAAGCCATTCTCCACCCTATGTAGTATTCGGGTCACAATATGACTGTTCAATGACTCCGCTTGAACTCGCTTGATGCTGCTCGAACTTAAAGACTGGAACGCGCAAAAATTGGTCGACAAAAAAATCGTTTCTTTCAGTCAAAATTCATATCACAAAAATCTTCTTATTTTTCTTTTGGTAGTTCAATTCATATATTTAAAGGAAAAAATGTTCGTGCCTTCTGCTTAACGCCGCCGAACGCCAGTTAGATTTAAACTGCTGCTCGTTTTCTATGGATTTATTATTTTATTTTTGAGATTCCCTTTGACCAAGGCCCAATACCGTTCGATAGGGCGGAGTTCTGGGCTGTTGGGAGGGTTGTGGTCTTTGAGTACCACAACCACGTTGTTCGCATCCTACCACTCGATTGCCTTTTTCCCATAGTGGCAGCCAAGTCCGGCCAGAACAGCACAGGTCTATTATGTTGCTTTAGGAATGGTAGCAGCCGCTTTTCCAGGCACTCTTGGACGTAGATCTCTTGATTGATGGTTCCCGTAGTAATGAAAATGCCGCTTTTTGGACGACACGTGCATATGGCCTGGCAGACGAGATATTTCGTGATGTGGTATAAAACTCCTGTCCCGGAAGCTGCTTGAAATCCGCCTTCACATAAGTTTCGTCGTCCATGACGACACAGGTCGAACTTTGTGAGTAGATTCGTATACAGCTTTCGGGACCGCTGGGACTGCTTTGCCGACGTGTTTTGTTTGTAATCTCGGTTCGCCACCTTAAACGTCGACAACCCGGCTCCTTTCTTGGCCTGCTCTGCACAGTAGGGTGGGAGACATTGAGCTTGTCAGCGACGTCCCGGATGAATAGGTTAGGATTCCGCTTATATTTCACCGCCCCCTTCTTCGTCGTCGCGTCCACGTCCGGATTACGATTGCCGCCGCTTCCAGGCTTCCTGGCGGTCGACAGACGCTCCCCGAACACTTTTAAAATGTTTGTCACGGTCGATTTGGCCACATCCAGCAATTTTGCCAACTTGGCGTGTGAGAACGTGGGATTTCCTTCTGCGCGAGCAAAATTTTGACGCGCTGCTCCTCTTGCTTGGACGTCATTTTGAAAACTGGAGAGCAAACGTTGAAAACTCATAGCAACCATTGTATATACACAACCAACTACCAAATGCAGCATTTCAGGTTTTTTTGTTATGCATTTTTAACAGAAATACGCCAATTTGAAGTTGACCAATTTTTGCGCGTTCCAGACTTTACTTGGATTTTTGTTTTTGTCAATAAATATCTGTCAAACTTATTCGAGCTGGTTCGGTCCACTTTTCTCTATCGAGAGTTATTAAGGTCCGTTTAGACTATCTGATTTCTTGGTCTGATTTAGACCGCCGCCATAATGAAAAATCTGCTAGAATTTACTTTACTGTTTGTGGTGTTCACACTGCTTGCACAGGTCGAAAGAACTGTCAATTTAGATTTCAAAACAAAACTGTATCAGGAATCAAAAGTAAATACTTCCATCATGAATTACCGGGAAATTGCTCTAGCTTTCGGCAGGCGTATTTGCTTTCAGGCATGGAAAATCATTTGCATTCATTTCGTGCATTCATTTACATTCATTTGCCTATGAATTTTTTCATCAACAGCATTCCGCAAAATGATGTATAGAGCTTTTGTAGATTTTGTTATTAACTACAACTTTAGCTCATAACTCAAATCTGTATCTCTTATGCATCACGAACTAGAGCGGGCAGAACTTGTACATCATTTTGCGGAATGCTGTTGAAGAAAAAAGTTAGAGGCAAATGAATGTAAATGAATGCACGAAATGAATGCAAATGATTTTCCATGCCTGTTTGCTTTTATTACTTTAAATAAAATGAGAAGGAGAAGGTGAACTTTATAAGAAATCGTTGCTCAAGAGGAACACCGGCAGGGATCTGGCTCGTCTTGTCCTTCAAAAACTGCGATATGAAGATACAATAGGATTTTAAAACTTCGCCAGGATCTCGGTACCAACTTTCGACAAGTTAGTGGGAAAAGTTCCCTACAGATCTACATGATTCCTTGAGTTCTGAAAATTTCTGTTAAGAGCTCAATTCTGCATATTTCTTTGTAGACCTTCGGACGTCCCTGTTCTCCGGTAAAATATCTTTAAAGATCAACAAACTTTCCTGAAGATCTGCAAATTTCTCGGTAGTTCTACAGATTTCTTTGAAGTTCTGTGTGTTCTTCAGAAGATCTGCAAATTTTCCTAAAAATCTACAAAGTTCCTGAATTCCTGAAGATTTAAGATCCTTAAAGATCAACAATTATCTCTTGTCGGGGACCGTCCCGACCGTTTGATGGTGACTTCTACTTGCCCGGCGAACGTACCCTTTCCTTCCTTCCTTGTAGAATCCGTATCCTTTCCTCGACTAAATCCCTCTGTCATCCGTAGACCTTCCTTCACCGCATACAGAACACTACACCCTTTTGCACAAAATACCGTTTATTTTACAAAAGCACAACATTGATTTTATTTACTAAACACTACATTTATTCTTACTAATAACTAAACAAAATGATTTCGTACGGGATTCGCCCCCGGTCGACTACTCGCGACGGTGTACTTTTTTGACAAACTTATTTCCTATATTTACATTTCTATCTCCTAATCCTACTTCCCACATTCTTCGACGAGAGGTGGAAGCAGTACTATGACGAGCACCTCAACGGTGAAGCAGCAGAAAACGAAGGTGGCACGGCAACAGACCTTGCAGCACGCGCAGAAGACGACAGGCTACCGGCCCCTGATCTTCAAGAAGTTGAGGAGGAGATGGGTCGGCTGAAGAACAACAAAGCAACTGGTGTAGATCAACTAAATCTAAATAGACAGGATCTTGAGATACAGCAGCACAAACATATACACTTCGAATGCTCACTAGCGCCACCTAGCGGAAGAATTCCGAATTGTTCTGTCCATCATCTAACAGTCCTTGACCTCCTGATCAACTTTGCCGAAGAAATCATCCGTCTAAATAGACAGGATCTTGAGATACAGCAGCACAAATATATTCACTTTCAATAATCACTAGCGCCACTTAGTGGAGGAATTCCGAATTGTTCTGTCCATCATCCAACATTCCTTGACCTCTTGATCAACTTTGCCGAAGAAATCATCCGTCTAAATAGTCAGGATCTTGAGATACAGCAGCGCAAATATATTCACTTTCAATAATCACTAGCGCCACTTAGTGGAGGAATTCCGAATTGTTCTGTCCATCATCCAACATTCCTTGACCTCTTGATCAACTTTGCCGAAGAAATCATCCGTCTAAATAGTCAGGATCTTGAGATACAGCAGCGCAAACATATTCACTTCGAATGCTCACTAGCGCCACCTAGCGGAAGAATTCCGAATTGTTCTGTCCATCATCCAACAGTCCTTGACCCCCTGATCAACTTTGCCCAAGAAATCATCCGTCTAAATAGTCAGGATCTTGAGATACAGCAGCGCAAACATATTCACTTCGAATGCTCACTAGCGCCACCTAGCGGAAGAATCCCGAATTATTTTGTCCATCATCCAACAGTCCTTGACCTCCTGATCAACTTTGCCGAAGAAATCATCCGTCTATATCATCGGTATCTTGAGATACAGCATTCAATTCATGCAAAATAGGAGATTTTAGGGCAAAACTGTGAAAAACCCCAACTTACCTTATCGTGCCCAAGATGAAACCCACTCCAATCGATTCCTGAGACTTTTTTCTATAAGAATGACTATTTTTTAGTCTCTTGTTCCAGCGAGCACCGAAGTTATTGAATTTTAACACATTGTTTCGATTTTGTCCCCAGTGTGCGGTGGTCCTCTACGGCCACGAGACCTGGACTATGCTCGTGGAGGACCAACGCGCCCTTGGTGTTTTCGAACGGAAGGTGTTGCGTACCATCTACGGTGGAGTGCAGATCGATGACGGAACGTGGAGGAGGCGAATGAACCACGAATTGCACCAGCTGCTGGGAGAACCATCCATCGTCCACATTGCAAAAAATTGGGCGACTACGGTGGGCTGGGCACGTCGTAAGAATGCCGCACGACGACCCAGTGAAAATGGTTCTAGAAAGCGACCCAACAGGAACAAGAAGAAGAGGCGCGCAGCGGGCAAGGTGGATCGACCAAGTAGAAGGTGACCTGCGGACCATTCGCAGACTACGAGGCTGGCGAACTGTGGCCATGGATCGAGTAGAGTGGAGACGACTTCTTCGGACAGCAGAGGCCAAAGCCTGATTGGTAAGGGAAGACATTCTTCGACGAGTAACTCTCTCCTTCTCCGTGCATCTCGTGCGTAGTAGTGAGTGACCGCGGCGAATCGGTTCACTATCACTAGCCACCCCACTCAACCGATTGGTAGCACCGTGGAGTACCTAAATCTCAGTCAGTGCGTTTTCAATTGGCTGCATCCGCTGTTTTTCTTGTTGCTCGCAAACATTCTCACCCACCCTGAAGTTACCGGGGGAAACTTCTGAAAATAAAGAAAAGAAAAGAACTCCTCTCGACGCACCGAACCACCGACTCAATTTTGAGCTGAGGATTGGTTTTGATCTGGTGACGGTAGTAAACACAATTTTGCTACCGGACGTTTCATCGAACCGGTTGATGTCCGTACTGTAACGACGCGAGTGACTCCATCGTCGCCTGGGTGAAGTTCTTGTAAATATACGGCCCATCTTCCATTGTGTGGGTGGTTTATTTTTGTCGATTTGCCGATTTGCATTTCTACTGCTGGCTGCCAATGTTTTGATCGTGATTGAAGCTTTGTTAAATATTCGTGACGCCAACGTATCCAGAAATCTTGGAGCCGCCGCTGGACCAATTGCCATCGAGTGAGGCGATTCATTTGGACATCACGTAAATCTGGATCTGGCATGGTAAGCAGTGAACCTCCAGTCCAGAAGTGTGCTGGTGTTAGCGCTTCTAATTCTAGAGGATCGTCCGATAATGATGTCAATGGTCTCGAATTCATACATCTCTCCACCTGAGCTAAGAGAGTGACGAAATCTTCTTGCGACACTGGATTGCCACCGAGAACTCGCAGAAGGTGGTACTTCGCAGAACGTACCGCTACCTTCCATAATCCTCCGAAATGTGGGGCGCTCGGAGGATTGAAATGCCAAAAAATACCTTCATTCGCACATTCTTTTGACACCTTCTCACGCTGTGTTTTATCTTTCAGCATCGCGAATAGCTCTTGGATCTGATTTCTTGCTCGTACAAAATTAGTCCCGTTGTCCGAGTAGATATCTGTGCATCGTCCTCGGCGGGCAAAGAATCTCCGCAAAACCTGTAGAAACCGCTCCGTCGACAACTCTGACACGAGCTCCATATGAACCGCTTTTGTTGCCATGCACACGAAGATCGAAACGTAGGCCTTGGTTAGTTGTCGTCCACGTCCTGCTCGGATGTATACTCGGAAAACGGTCTTGAAACTGTAACTCTAGCAGCCGGTAACTCGCCCATTTGCTGCTGGATGATCGACGGTCTCGTTCGGAAACACCGTTGGCACTGACGAACAACCTTCCGGGCATGATTTCTATCACCTAGTGGCCAATACCGTTGCCGAACCGTACCCAAAAGTAGTTGGGGCCCAGCGTGAAGATGTTTATGGTGATAAAGGCGTGATTCCTCGGAGTGCGATAGTCTACCACCAACTCGCAGGATACCGTTTTCATCGATTCGAGGGTTAAACCATTGCAAGGGAGAATTTCGACGAACGGGAGAGCCTGATGACATATGCTTCATCTCCTCCGAGAATGATTCCGCTTGCACCTTTCGGATGATCGCACATTCGGCTAGGTTCAACTCGCCAGCGGATAGAAAACCTGTCCGTCTTTGTTCTTCTGGACACCGTAAATTGTCCATGAAGCGTAGCCAGTAAGCTGTTGTGCGAATTAGTCTAGTAAACGATGAGAACTTTACTAAGTAATCCGAAACGAATTCTCTTTCCATCGACGACGAAGCGTCGTCGTTCTAACTCTTCTTGTGGTGGGTTTCCAGCTCCTTTCGGCCATTCTTCAGGAGGGTCCTCTCACCAGGTGTCGTTGTTCTCGAGAACATGCCTCCAATTGTTTCCCTCTGTCAGCGCTTGAATTTTGGCGACCCTGTTCGCCACGAAAGTGGTCCACGTTCCTGGAGAAGAACGAATCCAGTGGAGAACACAGGTTGAGTCCGACAAGAAGTGAACGCTTCCGTCTGCCTTCAGAGATTCCGCTACCTTTTCCCTAAGCTGAGTCGCTAGAAGAGCACCACATAGCTCCAACCGTGGTAGTGATTGTACCTTGAGAGGTGCTACCTTTGATTTCGAGGTCAGAAGGTGCACCGAAACCGAACGTAGATTGTCGCACCGTAAATGAGAATTGATGCATCTGAGAAGCAGTGGTATTGCACGGACACCGCTCTTGGTGCTATGACACACCGTTGTATGCGAAGCATGTTCAGTGCAGAAATTTGCTTGTGAAATGCTCGCCATTCCTCACCCACCGTTCCAGGTAGTGGGTCGTCCCATTGCAGACATTGCCCGTGTCCGCCCTTCAAACACCAGAGCCTTTGCATGAATATTTTCGCTGCTGTGATCGTCGCCCCGAGCAGTCCCAGTGGATCAAACAATCTCGCAATGAAGCAGAGCACTTGTCGCTTCGTTAGGATCTGGTCATCCGTTAGTGGTGGTATCGTGAACGAGAACTTGAAACAGTCCACGTTGGGAAGCCAGATCAAACCCAATGTTTTCACCTCTGCATCCTGGTCCCAGTCGATCCCATTAGAATCCGGTAGCGCCAAATTCTCCTTTGGGATGTCTTCAAGAACAGCGGGACAGTTGGAGGCCCATTTTCGCAGCTTGAATCCTCCACTGTTCATCATTGCGTCGATTTGTCGCCTCAATTCGACCGCAGATTCGACGTCGTCCGCTCCAGAAATAACGTCGTCCATATACACGTCCTCTTCTACTGCTGGTGCAGCCAAGGGAAACTGCTCTCGTTCGTCACTTGCCAGCTGCTTCAACGCACGAGTCGCCTGATACGGTGCTGATTTGGTGCCATACGTCACCGTCAGTAGTTCATACGCTACAACGCTTCCATCGGTTCCCAACCAAAGAACGCATTGAAGAGGAGTGTCGATCAAGTTCGTCCAAATCTGTCGGAACATCTTCTCAACGTCGGCTACAACCATAACCTGACGTGTACGACTGCGGAGAACGATTGACCGTAAGTCCTATTGTACCACAGGTCCAGCATAGAGGGCATCGTTCAGCGTAATCCCAGAAGACGTCTTGCACGAAGCATCGAAGACCACCCTTACCTTGGTCGTGGTGCTTGACTCCTTGATTACAGGATGATGTGGCAGGAAACATCGTTTGACTGTCCCCTCCTCATTATCGTCCACTCTTCTCATGTGACCGAGCTCGAAATATTCGGTCATGAAGTTGAACTATTGCTTCTGAAGGTCTGGATGCTTTTCCAATCGCCGTTCCACAGCTCGAAGACGTCGTAGCGCGATGTCTCTCGATTCGACTAGTTCCGCTAAAACATTGTCGTTCTTAGGGAGAGTAACGCTGTATCGGCCATCCGAATTCCGTTCGACTGTGCGCTCGAATTGTTCTTCGCAGCGCGTCTCGTCCGGAGACGCTGACGGCTCCCACTTCCTCGCAGGACCAAAACCGTGTCATAAGCTCCTCCAGATTGCTCGATACCGACATGTTGCATGAATATCTCGCACCATGATTTGATGTAGCGACCTCGTCTGTCACTATCCATCCGAAAACTGATTCGGTGAACAGTTCCCAGTGGAATCTCCCTTCCGGATGGGAAGAAGCTGAAGAAAGCTTGGATGCCCATGACCAAACCGATCATTCTCGAGTGGGATTTGGAACTGCACGGATCACGGATCAAAATGGATTGTAGGACAACCAGAGCGTTGTTCTGCTATCAGGCCTGGTATGTAGAACATGTATATGTCTACCGAAGCATGAAATACATCCCACTAACGCCCACATTTCGACTTTATTGTGTGATTGTTACTGAATTGACGAGCAACGGAGAGGTGAATCAGTTCACGAAGAACTCGATTTTGGGCATCTTACGATGAGTGTAACCACTTGGAGGAATTCAGTGGTGATTTATTAGACGATCGATGACGATTTTGGCGCAGTTTTCTACGACGATTGATGACGATTTCGGCGCTGTGTTTCCCTCTGACTAGACGAGACAGCGACAACGTGATAGCTTTCAACGATCATCGTGTCCAGGTAACTACATTTGAATAGTATATGCCCAGCCGAAGCTGGATTCGATTGATACCGCACCTAAATAAATTCTACCTTTCGATGCTAAATTGGACTGTTCGAGTCAAATTATTTTGGACGCAAGCCCTGAGGTTTTTTTGGTTTTCGGACTGCTGATATTTCATTCTGCGCGACAGTTCGAAGGACCAATTTATGTCGGGACCGTCTCGACCGATTGTTGTTGACGTTGTTCCTACAGATGATTCAGTAGAAGGACGATGGCGATTATCCTCACTGTTGATGCAGGATTAGGTGGTGTCGTTTGGCGGCAATTGATTCTTTGGGTATCTTCGACGATGGCGATTGGATCCCTTTGATACACTTCAAGGATGGATATTGACACTATTGATGATCTATGCGATGGCAATGCACTTCAAGGATGGCGTGGATCCTTTGTGGGTTTCGAGTAGGCTGTTTGCTGGACGTGCAACGGCGCAAATTGATCGTCGAATTGTCGAAATTCGATCGATCCGTGAGTCCACCGGTAGTAGATATCCGGTTCGAAGGACCAATTTATGCCGGGGACCGTCCCAATCGTTTGATGGTGACTTCTACTTGCCCGGCGAACGTACCCTTTCCTTCCTTCCTTGTAGAATCCGTATCCTTTCCTCGACCAAATCCTTCTGTCATCCGTAGACCTTCCTTCACCGCATACAGAACACTACACCCTTTTTCACAAAATACCGTTTATTTTACAAAAGCACAACATTGATTTTATTTACTAAACACTACATTTATTCTTACTAATAACTAAACAAAATGATTTCGTACGGGGTTCGCCCCCGGTCGACTACTCGCGACGGTGTACTTTTTTGACATTTCTATCTCCTAATCCTACTTCCCACATTCTTCGAAGAGAAACTCTCTCCTTCGCCGTGCAGCTCGTGCGTAGTAGTGAGTGACCGCAACGAATCGGTTCACTATCACTAGCCACCACACTCAACCGATTGGTAGTACCGTGGAGTACCTAAATCCCAGTCAGTGTGTTTTCAATTGGCTGCATCCGCTGTTTTTCTTGTTGCTCGCTAACACTCTGATGTTCACAAAATTTCTAATAATCTACGAACTTCTCGAGAGTTCTGAAATTTTCTCTGTAGATTTTCATGATTAAATGAATATCTGCAAATATCTCTGAACATCTACACAATTTCCTAAAGAATTAAAAAATTATCTAGAAATTTTTGAGCTTTCCGGAAGTTTTCTGAAGTTTTACTATTTTTTCTAAAGTTCTGTAAATTTCTGTCAAAATCCAAGAACTGCAATAAAAAGCTTATTTAAACATCTGCAGATTTTTCAGTAGATTTACGATCTACGCTCTGAACTTTTCTGAAGTTCCTAAAATTTCTTTCAAATTCTGTAAAGTTTTCTGAAGTACTGTATTTCTGCTCTGAAGATCTACGAACTACCCTGAAGTTCAATAAATTTCTCATTAAATCTCCGAACTTTTCTAACGTTCTGTAAATTTCTTTGTGGGTTCTTGGATTTCCATAAAGTTCTGCAGATCTATCAGAAATTCTTTGAAATTCCCCATATCTGAACATAACTATTTGCACTTCGCTGAAGTTTAAAAAATTTATCTGACGAATTACGAATTTCTCTGAAGTTGTGTAAATACTTCTAAAGATCGGCAAACTTTCCCGAAGTTCTGTGAGTTTTGCTGAAGTTTTGCAATTTTTTTTCTAAAAACGTACGAACTTTCTGAAGTTCTGCAGACTTCTCTTAAGGTCTACGGACTTCTCTGAAGTTCTTCAGATCTATTTCCAACTTCCATGGAGTCTGCAAAATCTTGGACTTTTGTACTTCGCTGCGATTTGTTTTGACGTAGAGCTACGTCTGTGATTTCTATATTGGGATACACTTTGTGAAAACCGAAAATGGAAAATTTTACAAAATTGTGAAAGATTTTGAACGTTAATTACACAGCTGCCGCTGGACTAATTTCAATAATTTTATCACCAATCGATCAGAAATATTCCTATGCAACTGTTAAATTTAAGACCTTGTCATTTTTCAAAATGTCAAAATGTGAAAAGTGATTTCCCTAGCAATTGAATTCCATTCGGTCTCACCAAACGATGTTTATTCAACCATCGCGTGGTGAGTGATGGTGTTCTCCAGTACATATCGAAAGGCTCCCCGCAAGCAGCTAGCTATCAAGGCTGTCCACAACCGCTGATCGGATTCAGTTCCAATCACCGTGTGTGGTGGTGTCCGGTCGTCGGCATCAGCAGCAGCAGCAGTGATTTCGGCGCGTGGCGTTGAAAATTGTTCTCCAGTACACAACGAAAGGCTGCCTGCAAGCAGCGAGCTGCAGTCCATATGAGCATCCATAGAAGGAAGAAAAAGCCGCACCGCTATTGATCGGAATCAGTAGCTCTTCGTGAGCCGCTGTGGGCCATCTATGCCAAGCGTGTCATAAAGGGTGATACGGTCAAAATTTGGTCAATATCAACTTGACGTATTTCATTCAATTTTGCATTTAAAAAACCTGAACACCCCTCATTTTGAAGGTGTGTGTGTGTAGAATGTTGCTCCTATTTTGATTTTGGAATTCACTCTTCAGTTGTCAAAATGCCGTCCAAGCAAGAAGAGCAGCGTATCAAAATTTTGCTCGCGCATCGCGAAAATCCGAGCTACTCGCACGCAAAGTTGGCAAAATCGCTAAAAGTTGCCAAATCAACCGTTACAAATGTAATTAAAGTGTTTGGGGAACGTTTGTCGACAGCCAGGAAGTCTGGATCGGGGGGAAATCGAAAACCGGAAGCCGCTGAGACGACAAAGAGAGTTGCCGGTAGTTTCAAGCGAAACCCTAACCTCTCTCTCCGAGATGCCGCAAATAAGCTGGGTGTATCGTCTACAACCGTGCATCGAGCCAAAAAACGAGCCGGACTATCGACTTACAAGAAGGTAGTGACTCCAAATCGCGATGATAAACAAAATACGACGGCCAAAGCGCGATCCCGGAGGCTGTACACGACGATGCTGACGAAGTTTGACTGCGTGGAAATGGACGACGAAACCTACGTCAAAGCCGACTACAAGCAGCTTCCGGGACAGGAGTTTTATACGGCAAAAGGAAGGGGAAAGGTAGCAGATGTTTTCAAGCACATGAAACTGTCAAAGTTCGCAAAGAAATATCTGGTTTGGCAAGCCATCTGTACCTGTGGCTTGAAAAGCAGCATTTTCATAGCTTCCGGGACTGTCAACCAAGAAATTTACGTGAAAGAGTGTTTGAATAAACGTCTGCTGCCTTTCCTGAAGAAACACGGTTGTTCCGTACTGTTTTGGCCGGATTTGGCATCTTGCCATTACGGTAAAAAGGCCATGGAGTGGTACGCCGCCAACAACGTGCAGGTGGTTCCCAAGGACAAGAACCCTCCCAACACGCCAGAGCTCCGCCCAATTGAGAAATACTGGGCTATTGTCAAGCGGAACCTAAAGAAGACCAAAAAAACTGCTAAGGGCGAGCAGCAGTTCAAGGCAAACTGGCTTTCTGCGGCGAAGAAGGTGGACAAGGTTGCTGTACAAAATCTGATGGCAGGGGTCAAGCGTAAGGCCCGGCAATTCGGATTTGGAAAAGCGGAAGCCTAACTGAATATTTTTGCTGAATTTTATACTAATTGAACTTGAAAAAGAAATTTAATTTGATTTTTTAAATAAACGATTTCACCGATTTACACGCGTTTTCCCTTGACTAAATTTTGACCGTATCACCCTTTACTAAAGAGTTTAAACAGAGAGAATCGCCGACCTTCCCTGAAGTTCTGCAAATTTTACTGAAGATCTTGAAGGTCTTCAAATTTATCTGAAGATCTATGACCATTGTTGTGATTTTTCAAAAGTTCTGTGATTTTTTTCAAAGTTCTGTATTAAATAACTTTATATTTCACTGTAGATTCTTGGAATTGTCTGAAGTTATGCAAATTTCCCTGTAGATTAGCAAAATTTCGCTTACAGTTTTATAAATTGTTCTGAAAATATTTTAGCTTGCTTGAAGTTTTGATAATTTTTTTTTAAACATTTATCTGAAGATCTTCGATCCCTCTTGTAATTTTTTTTTAAGAATTTCTACAAATTTCTTTTAATTTCTGTAAAATTTTCTGAAGTTTTTCAGTTCTGTTCTTAAGACCTACGAACTACCCTGAGGCTCAACAAATTTCTCAGTAAATCTCCGAACCTCTCTGAAGCTCTAAAAAAATCCTAGTAGGCTCTCAGACCTGCTTTCTGGCATGCTTATTCTTATACAATACATGCTTCGTTGATCGCGAAAATGTTCACCTAGCCAACACACATCTTGCGCTGCAGCGCCGCTTCGAAACGGTATGTAACGAAAGAAGATGACGTTAAGTTGACCTGTCAATCTGGGTAATGAACAATAAAAGCTAAATGTGAACAATAGCACAACATATAGTCAGATGTTAGAATATAAAGTTAATACCTAATGCTAGAAGTTATAATCAAAATTGTTAATACTATTGAATTGGATTGTAAGTAAATTAAGATTCTAATCAAGGTTGCAAAGACTTATTTCAGCTAAAACAATGTTTTTCTAAATTATGAAATAATTAGATGCCATGATCAAATTTTTAATTGGTAGGATACAAGAAGAGGTTGCAAAGAATGTGTTTGACATATTAAACCTGTTTATTTCACTTCATGAGAGTCACAATCAGCGATTTTTCACAAACTCACTCACTCACTCACTCACTCACTCACTCAGCGATCAGCAAATCGTTGATTGTGACTCATAGAAAGCAAAATTTACAGGTTTTATGTTTCCAACGCATACTTTGTAACCTCTTCTTGTAAGTTACAAGTAAAACATGCCATCATACCATCTTTTGGTTTTATTATTCCGAAAAACATTATTTTAGCTGAAATGAGTCTTTGCAACCTTGATTCTAATGAAATTACCTATGAACTATTGATTGAACCCAGGCCTGCTGGGATGAGAGGCAATCACGCTTACCACTACACCACCGGCACCGCTTTGAATTGTATTTATCTAAGGCCATTTTGCTTGATCCTATTCCGTTTAGTTTTATGACAGCATTAATGGGAACTTTGGTCGTAAGCTGACAGGGAAGGGGGACCTGCATCCTTTTCGAAGGATGTGGCTTACAAAACCCGAGCGTCTGTTGTCCATGTTAGGGCCGGCTCAAACAGCGTCTGACTGGCATCCAGCGGCTGAATACGAAATGCTTCTCCCCTAAAACTATACCCAAGATGGCAGTCCCATCACGGCGGATAGGAGACGAAACCTTCAAATTGTTACAGAAACCTATAGTGAAAGATTACGAACTGATTTTATGGCAACTACTTTTAGCGCTAAACAACGGACAAGAATTGGAACATGGAATGTACTGACGCTAGCCCAACAGGGTAAACTGGCACAACTCGCCAGTTATGCCCGCCGTATGAAGCTAGAAATCCTGGGACTTAGTGAAGTCCGCTGGCCGAACTTTGGAGAACACAAGCTGCCTTCGGGACAGGTACTTCTATATTCTGGTATGCGAGGTGAAAACGCTCCGCGACATCGTGGAGTTGGCTTTCTGCTTAGCGCCCAAGCACAGGCTGCGCTCATCAAGTGGGAACCTATCAATGAGAGAATAATCGTTGCCAGATTCAGAACACGGGTCCGAAACCTTACCATAGTTCTATGTTATGCGCCAACCGATGCTGCCAATTTGCAGGACAAAGAGAACTTTTACAGTCAACTGCTGTCGTGGATAAGACTCCAAAAGGTGATATCAAGATCTACCCAGGCGACTTCAATGCGAAGATCGGCTCCGACAACTCGGACTATGAGCGCATTATGGGACGCCATGGTCTCGGAGAAATGAGCGAGAGCGGTGAGCATAAAGTCACATGGGTCTCCCGTGATGAATATACAGAGAGCCAAATTGACCACATCTGCATCAGCCGAAAATGGAAACGGAGCCTTCTTGATGTTCGGAATAAACGCAGCGCTGACATCGCGTCTGACCATCATCTCCTGGTCGGTGAGATAAGCCTACTAATTGCGCGGGTTCAACGGCGGGAGGAGAGACCCGAGGAGCCAAGAACGAGGCCCGTCAGCGGTATGCGGCTCTAGAGAGGGAAGTTAAGCGTTCCTGTATACGGGACAAGCGAGAGTGGGTGGAAGCTGATGAAGGGGAGAAACCGCAGCAACTGGCAATATCCGCCTCCTCTATGATGTTTCACGACGCCTGAGCGACGCAAGGATGAACCCAAGGATGCCTGTGAAAGACGCGACTGGACAGTTGCTCACCGACCCCACTGACCAGTTGAAACGTTGGTTTGAGCACTTTGAACAACTTCTCGAAGTTTCAACGGTCAACCAACCATCAACATCTCGGCATGATCCGCCAAGGGTGAGGCGCGTTACTCGCGTCAACACTGAAGCTCCATCATTGCAGGAGATAGAAGCAGCCATCCAAAGTATGAAGTCCAACAAAGCCCCGGGGGTCGATCGCATATCAGTAGAGATGCTCAAAGCTGACCCCATGCTATCCTCACAAATGTTGCATCAACTATTCGTCAATATCTGGGACACCGCGATTTTTCCAGCCGACTGGATGCAGAGCGTCTTGCTAAAAGTCCCCAATAAGGGGGATCCAACTGTATGCGGCAAGTGGCGAGGCATCATGTTACTGTGTATTGTTCTCAAAGTTCTGTGTAAAGTTATCCTCAATCGGATACAGGAGAAGATCGACGCGACTCTCCGAAGACAGCAGGCAGGATTCAGTGCTGGAAGATCGTGTGTGGACACGCTCCGCATCATCTTGGAGCAGGTCAATGAGTTCCAAGAGTCTCTGTACTTGGTATTCATTGACTACGAAAAAGCTTTCGACCGACTAAACCACGAAAACTTGTGGGGCGTTCTGAGACGCAAGGGAGTCCCTGATAAGATCGTCAACCTCATCGAAGCGCACTACGAGGCTTTCTCATGCAGAGTAGTGTTGCACAACGGAGCTTTGTCTGACCCGATTCGGGTAATCGCGGGTGTGAGGCAAGGATGTATATTATCACCGCTACTGTTCCTCATCGTAAGCGACGAGATCATGGTTGGAGCCGTTGACCGTGTACCGAACCGTGGGTTGCTGTGGCAGCCTATTACCATGGAGCATCTCAACGACTTGATTTGGCTGATGATGTTGCGTTATTAGCACAACGGCGCTCTGACGTGCAGAGTAAGCTCGACGACCTTGTGGAACGCTCCTCTGAAGCATCAACGTCAACAAGACCAAATCGTTGGATGTCAACACGAAAAACCGTTCCAATTTCACGGTAGTTGGGCAGGCAGTGGAGAAAGTCGAAAGCTTCCAATTTCTTGGCAGCCAGATAGCGTCGGACGGCGGCACCAAGAGCGACATAGGTGCACGGATTAAGAAAGCGAGGGCTGCTTTTGCCAGTTTGAGAAATGTATGGAGAGCGAATCAGATCAGTCGACGCAAATGTGAAGTATGTGCTGTTATACGCCAGTGAAACATGGTGTGTATAAGCGGAGAACACTTAGAAGCTGCAGGTGTTTATCAACCGATGCCTGTGGTACATAATTCGTGCCTGGTGGCCCCACAATTGGATCTCAAATTCAGAGCTTCATCGTTTGTGCCATCAGAAGCCGATAGAGATAGAAATTCGTGAACGGAAGTGGAGGTGGGTCGGCCACACACTACGACGGAGCGGAAACGAAATCTGCAAGCAAGCACTGGACTGGAATCCAGCAGGACATCGCAGCAGAGGCAGACCCAGAGGCTCGTGGCGGCGGAGCCTAAACAGTGAAATTAAGAACGTTGACCGAAATTTGACTTGGGCACAGTTTAAGCCCAAAGCTAGTAATCGCCCAGGATGGAAATCTAGATAGTTTTGTTGCGCGATCATTGCACCGAGCTTCTACTCCAGCGTTGGAACAACAAGTTGCGTGGCATCCTCGATAAGGGCGATTATCATCCATTGGAAGCAGTTAACCAGGAAGTGTATCTGCCTAACTTGGAACAGGTGGAAGCTCAATCGTTCCCAAAAAGTTTCCCTTCTCCCGGATGATGCGAGGAAGTTACCTAATGTGCGCTTGCTTGGATCGTTGGAGCAGTTGCCTCTTTCACCGAATGAAACCGCTGCTATGGTTCGGAAGGCAGTCAGTTTCCAGCTGACTGACAGCTTCTGAAGTTACCGGTCGGCAGTTTTCCGCAGTCCCAGTTTGGCACTGATGCATGTTATTCGAATCATCGTCGAAACGCGATTTCTGGAGAAGGTTGGTCTGTGTGAACCACATTCATTTACTCTTCTCAGTCGGCTTTTCTGTCATTGTTGACCGGTTCAGTCGCAGCTGCTGTGCCTCCCAGGAAGTTCTGGAATTGGATTCCTTTTCCTTTCCGTCGACAGCATCGCTGGAACTATTCCTCCTACTATCGCTAGTATTATTATTCCACTATCCTTTGACATTTCTTTGTGATTCGTCGTTTAAAAGCTCCAATCAAGGGGCAAGTCAGCTGCAGATCCTTCTTGCTGTATTTAAACTAAAACGATTGCTTATTGTCATTATAAAACAACAATTAATCAGTGTGAAAGCCAAAAGGCTAATAAATTGTTACTTGGGTGAGTTGAATCTGAATAAAAAAAACACTACATACGTTTAGAGATTTTCACGTCCGGTTGTGTTGGTGCAATATGTGAGAGCGTGTTAGTGAAAATCCTAGGAAATCCAAATCACTGTCCAGCTCATTTTGACAGATCTAATTTCATACATTTTTTAGGTTATCCAGACGAAAATAATAAACAACTTTACACGGCGATGCACCCGCTAGTGTGCGTGCGTTAAACGTCACTAATCTCTATATATGAAATGTGTACATCGACCTGAACGCAGACGCCATTGACAGTTGTATAATACCTCATGTCTAATACAGAAATTTAACGATGATAGAGTTTAGCATTTTAAATTATCCCCGGAATTTTGAATTTTCCTATTTGTTTAGAATTTTGTCAAATCAGGCAACAGCAATCCTATTTTTTCTAGTTGACAGATTTCCAAACTAATCTACATATTTGACAGACAGGTCAGTTCACATCGCACCACCTATATTCAATCAGCTAAATAATCTCTCGTATTACACATTGATCCGCACGTTGAAGACCGATTCCATTTCCCTATAACCCCCTTTCCCAATCCCCTTCCCCGTCATACCATCCCAATGGCAATGCATTTTCGTTATTTCATTCTAGATGGAACAAATCGCACCTGTTTTGAATTCCCACGCACCCATCCATCGGAGCAGATCGCAGCATGCCTGTCTAATACCTGCCCGGCTCTTCCTCCGGTCCTCAGCGAGGCCTACTGCGTCCCATTGGTAGGTAGGCAACGTACATTCATATGTGGAAAAGGGAAAAACGTATCGCATTCACAAATGTATAATAATGCGTCGGTCGGGTCGGGAGGAAGAATGCTCGCTGCCCGCTTGCTTGAATGGGAGTAGGATGAAGCAGGAGCGAAACAGAAGCGGGTTCTAAACCGGGAAAGTGTGTGATGCTTCTCTAGCCAGCCCCGCACATGAAATGGCGATCGACGGGACGGGGGCTGATTGGTGTAATATCGTCTGTTGGTATGTTTGTGTGGCTACGACGAGTACCGATACTTTGTAGCAATTTTGCTTTGTTTTCGCTTAATGGGAAGATCGAGTTTCTAGTTTCGAGTAAACAACAATTTAGTCGAGAAATAAGTGCGATTGAATATACTCTTGATGGGAACTTAAAATTTAGCATCAGATTTTCGATCTGACGCAATCGGAATGTTCAATTTTTCCGGGATCCAATCAAATGCCCCGTTTTATTAAATTCATCAAAACTAACTCGCTGGATGGGCAAACTTCAATCTCGCTTCGATCCTGACGAAATCGACGCAACCGCAAAAACTCTTTTAATAAAGTGAAACATCTGCCACCCATCCCACGGATGGAAACCATATCCATAAAAAGAGCCACAGTTTGATGTTCACCATTATCATTATCGTTATTATGTATGATCTTCTTCTGAGCCGTTTTCCTTGCAGGCAGACTATTCAAAGTAGGCATTGTGTGAGTTATCTCTCGCTCCTTTGCACAGGAGGCGAGTCGTTCGTCCTCCACTGCGATCGTCGTCGTTGATGTTCATTAAAATCCAAAGTGCCTGATGACCCGTACGTCATCAGCCAAGTGTCTGGAGCGATTCTGGAAGAGCAACTGCGCAGCATCCGAAGAGGAGTACCGTACGTTTTTCATTACTCAAATTATCAGCCCCAACATATGGCTGATGAGTGATGGTATCACACGAAATGTGTTCGTGCGTGCATTGCTTTTACGTGCGCTGATGAGCGGACAGTCCAAATTAGAATTCTGACCATTATCGGTTGATGGATCTCGTTCTCGGGGGGTTGCGATTGCGAGGAGATTGTTGCACGTGTTCGGTGGCGGGTTATTTTCTGGATCAAGCGAATTGTCCGGTTGATTATTGATATATCAGTGAGAACTATCGCTCTAGTCGTCGCGGATTATTGGGGCAAATTTTTGAAGGAAATCGGTGGTAGCTTATTACATTTAGCGAAGGTCTGTAAAGTATATGGAAGTGCTATTGGTTTCCAAATTAATTTCATTTTTGGGCCACTAAGTAAGAGCATAATATTGAAACATGCTAAACGCATATGAAATCAATAGGCGTTCGGCTCCGTGAAGTTTCATTAAGACAGTTGAGCTTTTCCTAATTGAAGAAGTAAGAAGTAGAGAAGTAAAGAAGTTAATTTTTTGACGTAGGATTACGTATTTCGGCAACACATTGGGGGTGCAATTTAAAAAAAATCAAAATCGACCGCGTTACGAAAAGTGGTCAGGTTTTGATCCCGTATAAGTCTGTCAATAGCGGATGGATTTTAATTCTAAACAAGCCAAACGATTGGCAGTTTTTCTACAAATCTGTTAAATTTAGCACTTTATTAATTTATAATAGGTCAATATTGAAAATTACACAAATGTCCAACTGTTGCAATGGTGATCAAAATTATCACCGATTGCATGTAAAAAGTACTTTCCCTAACACAGATTTCAAACTCGAATTCCATCCGGCTCCGGAATGCTCAAAAGTAGGGTAAACACAATTTTCGACACCTCCATACAAATTTTAAAAATCACAACTTCCGTTTTAATGCATATACAAATTGTTCGTTTCCAAAACCGTCAGATGAAGTTAAGTCACTTTTATTCAAAATTAGTATTTTTTACCCATCAATGGGTGCATTCAAATGTTATAGTGTATGACAAAAAAGAGGAAGAGAGTTAATAAGATGATCCATGAGGCGATTCGCAGTTGACCTGACAGCTAAAAAAGTGTGAGTGATCAGCTGTTGCCGATGCAAGATGTTAATATAAACAATGCTATTTTCTATGGGAAAGATCTGTCAGTTCAACTGTGAACTGTCAAAACTTCTCGGTAGACAAACAAACCACCTGACCACAGCTGCCTCATGAAATTCCGTATTGTATCCTAAATTAGCGAGACAAGCTTTAACCCACGGTGTGGATTAGTCCTAACAACGGTGCATTTTAAAAAGATATTTCAAGATAAACATTTCAAATGGTCCTATTTGCATTGATTGATTCTCTTCATCGACTTTCACTTTTGATAGCCACTGCTATAATAGATTTCGAGCTATTTTTGACACAGATTTTGTATGATAAAGGAGAAAATCTCTTTTGCTGAAAGTCGAAGACGGGAATCGACCGATGCTGATAACACCTTTTGACATGATCATCTAGCTAGGTTGTTCCAGAATAGTTTTTTAAGAACAGAAATGCACAATTGAAGCGAATTTTCTAACCTGATCTCTCTCCTATCCATCGCTGTCTGGTTGATCATTACAAATGGGGCTCTTCGAGGACGACTGCGGCTGTCCGTTTTTCTCCTTGTTCTGTAAGTTGTGGAGGTGACATTGGTTCGATTGACTGAGCCTCCGCAGTTGTTCGACAGATCCATTACGGTAGTACGGGGATAAGAATAGCTGTTGGGGAAAGTAAATATAGTTTGAATTGAAATCTAGGAAGGCGATGATATTATAAAAGTTTGTTTCTATAAAGTACGATTCAAACGTGACCAACCCCTTTCTAAATAAGTCCACAACTCGAGTAAATCCACGCCAACTGACAAATCGATTTTATTTCACTTTTGAATTCCTAAAACTTCGCATAATTATTCGCTAGGGGCAATGAACCAAGTTTGGGTTGGAATTTGATCATTTTCACTCTCGCCTAATTTGTCAAAATGACGTATTCGATATTTTTCAATAAATCATAGCACAAAAACGGTTCATTTAATAGAAATGATGTCTGAGACAAAGCTGTAGGAAGCTGTATTCTTTTCAGAAAAAAATACACACTGAAAACAATCACAGATTTTCGTCAAAAATGAAAAAAGAAAACTCTAGATAGAGCTGGAATTAGGGCGTAACAGCTTTTGTAAACAATGAATTCTATCGATGATTTCTAGAATTTTAAGGCACACCCACGCAAACCAACATAACCATCGGATAGGAGAAGCCTTTCCCTACCCGATGAGAATGTTGGTATGCATGGGCGTACTGTTACGCTCTAATCCCAGCTCTATCCAGAACTGTACAATTTTATAAAAATAATAAAATTACTTTTTTTAAGACTTATGTTTATTTGAAAGCTTACCATAAATGCTAACTTGGACACTTTACAGTTTTTAAAAATCGCACGCGAGTTTATTCTCTCAGAATGAATGAGATTTCAAAATGATTTTCCGAACACTGATCATGGGTGAAAATCAGAGAGACTTGATTTAAATTGTTCGATAGTTGAAGATCTTCAGAATGAAATCTGATCAACCTGAAGACTCCAAAAAATATCCTTCGGGAAAATTCTACTCAGAACTCTAGAAAAGTTCTATCCACAAATTTGAGACGAGTTTTTCCCTGAACTGAAAGTAAGTTCTTCCCAGAATTTTAGAATCCAGAACTCCAGGGAAATTCTTATCAGAACTTTAGGGCCCATGCATTAATTATGTCAAGCTAAATCGAGCAAAAAATTACTCCTCCCCCTATCGTGACGTTTTTCCTATACCTAATACATTGCGTAGGCTCCACAAAGCTACAGCAAATGAGCCTGGAAAAATAAACGAATTATTAAAAAAAAAAAAAAATACATTGCTTGTCACAAAATCTTAGACCCCCCCCCCCCTTCCCCCTTAGAGCTTGACATAATATATGCATCAACCCTTAGGGATGTTCTTTCCAGAATATCAAGAAAGTTTTTCCCAAAACTTCAGGAAAGCTCTTCCCAAAACTTTAGAAAAGGTCTTCTCAGAACTACGGAAAAGTTCTTCCCAGAACTCCAGGACTTTAGAGATGCTCTTCCCAAAACTTGAGGGATGTTCTATCAAGAACATGAGAAAAGTTCTTTCCAGAGCTTCAAAAAAGTTCTCCGCACAGCTCCAGGAAAGTTATTTCCAGAACTTCAGTAAAGCTCGTCAAGTCGTTCAGTAAAGTTCGTACTTCAGGAAAGTTTTTCCATGACCTTTAGGGACGTTCTTTCCACAACTATTGGAAAGATCTTTCAAAAGCTTTAGGGATTTTTTTTCCAGAACAGTAGAGAAGTTCTACACAGACCTTTAGGGAAGTTCTTTCTTTTCTCAAATTGTAATGGAGCTTCTTCTCAGAAATTTAGGGAAATTCTTACCTGAACTTAAGGGTCGTTCTTCCCAGTACTTTAAAGAAGTTCTTTCAAGAACCTCAGAAAAGTCATTCTTACAAGTTCAGGGAACTATTTCCCACAATTCCAGGGAAGTTCTTCCCAGAATTTTAAAGAAATTCTTCAGAGAACTTTAACGAACTTCTTCCTAGAACTTTACGAAAATTTTCCCACGACTTCAAGGATGTTCTTCCTAGAATTTTAGGCAAGGTCTTCCCAGCACTCAAGAGAAGTTCATCCCAGAACTCAAGAACTTCTTCTAAAAACTTGAGGGAAGTTCTTCTCAAAAAATAAGGGAAGTTCTTCTCAAAACTTCAGGGAAGTTCTTCTCAGAACTTCAGAAACCCATGCAGCATAAAGCTGTCGCAGGATCTTGCAGCAACTTGATTATGACTAAACTACGTCACATAAAATTTGCCTCAATCGTTTTGCACCAAGTGTGATGTTAGGTAGAACTTCAGAAAAGTTCCTCACAAGACTTAAGAAAAATTCTTCCCAAAAGTTTTAGGATGTTCTTCCCAGAACTTGAAGGAAGTTCATGCTAGAACATGAGGAAATTTCTTCCCAGGTCTTGAAAGAAGTTCATCTCAGAACAAGAGGGAAGGTCTTCCAGAACTTAAGGGGAGTTCTTCCCGAAACTTGAGGGAAGCTCATCCCAGAACTCAAGAACTTCTTCTCAAAAAATGAGGGAAGTTCTTCTCAAAACTTCAGGGAAGTTCTTCTCAAAACTTCAGACAAGTTCTTCTCAAAACTTCAGGGAAGTTCTTCTCAGAACTTTAGAAGCCCAAGCAGCATAAAGCTGTGGCAGGATCTTGCAGCAACTTGATTGTGACTAAACGACGTCACATAAAATTTGCCTCAATCGTTTTGCACCAAGTGTGATGCTAGGGAAACTTCTTCGTAGAACTTCAGAAAAGTTCCTCACAAGACTTCAGAAAAATTTTTCCTAAAATTTTAAGGATGTTCTTCCCAGTACTTTAAAGAAGTTCTTTACAGAACCTCAGAAAAGTCATTCCTACAAATTCAGGGAACTACTTCCCACAATTCCAGGGAAGTTCTTTAGAGAAATTCTTCAGAGAACTTTAAGGAACTACTGCCAAGAACTTTACGAAAATTTTCCCACGACTTCAAGGATGTTCTTCCCAGAACTTTGGGGAAGCTCATCCAAGAACTCAAAACTTCTTCTCAAAACATGAGGGAAGTCCTTCTCAAAACTTCAGGGAAGTTCTTCTCAAAACTTCAGGGAAGTTCTTCTCAGAACTTCAGAAGCCCATGCAGCATTAAGCCGTGGCAGGATCTTGCAGCAACTTGATTGTGACTAAACTACGTCACATACAATTTTCCTCAATCGTTTTGCACCAAGTGTGATGTTAGGTAGAACTTCAGAAAAGTTCCTCACAAGACTTAAGAAACATTCTTCCCAAAATTTTAAGGATGTTCTTCCTAGAGCTTGAAGGAAGTTCATGCTAGAACATGAGGGAATTTCTTCCCAGAACTTGAGAGAAGTTCATCCCAGAACAAGAGGGAAGGTCTTCCCAGAACTTAAGGGGAGTTCTTCCCGAAACTTGAGGGAAGCTCATCCCAGAACTCAAGAACTTCTTCTCAAAACATGAGAGAAGTTCTTCTTAAAACTTGAGGGAAGCTCTTCTCAGAACTTCAGGGAAGTTCTTCTCAAAACTTCAGGGAAGTTCTTCTCAGAACTTCAGAAGCCCATGCAGCATAAAACCGTGGCAGGATCTTGTAGCAACTTGATTGTGACTAAACTACGTCACATACAATTTGCCTCAATCGTTTTGCACCAAGAGTGATGCTAGGGGAACTTCTTCGTAGAACTTCAGAAAAGTTCCTCACAAGACTTCAGAAAAATTCATCCCAAAATTTTAAGGATGTTCTTCCCAGAACTTGAAGGAAGTTCATGCTAGAACATGAGGGAATTTCTTCCCAGAACTGGAGGGAAGTTCTTCCCAGAACTTAAGGGGAGTGCTTCCCAAAACTTGAGGGAAGTTAATCTCAAACTCCACGAAACTTCTTCCCAATACTTCAGGGATAAACTTTTCTGAAATTCAGGCAAGTTATCCACGAACTCTAGAAAAGTTTTTCCATGAACTTTCGAAAACAATCTTCCCATAACTCCGGGGAAGTTCTTCTCAGAACTTTAGAAACAGCTTCTAAAATCTCCGTAATTTTAGAAAATTGGAGCAACCAAAGGCCGTAAGAAGTGTTTCCAGAATTTCATCAGAGTTCCCACAAATTCTGAAAACTTCGATGGAGTTCCCTTGAACCTCAGCGAGCTCATCACATCGTCTTCGGCATTTAAAGAACTTTTTAAAACTTGAATAATTTTTATTTAAATTTACAGAACAAAAGCAAAAATTCTGCGAATTTCAGAACATTTTTTAACGTGCTTCTTATATACAGAAGTTTTGAATACAGAAAATTGTTGGAAACTACAAGCTTCGGGAAAGTTTACCAATTTTTTGGAAATTTCTGCAAACTTTCTGTGAATTCAAGTTCTGTTTACAAAAGTTTATAGGTATTTTTCAAATGTTACGCGAGAAGTACACTCCCGATCATAAGGACACCCCCAAAAAAACATGACAAATTTGTTATGTTCATATCTCTGTCATGTTACGTCCAATTTTCGTTCTCTTTAGATCATTTGAATAGTATTGAATGGAACTTTTCTCGTAGGTAAATTGTTTAATATAATTTTCAAAATTTGTGTGCTAAAAGTTCACCCAAAGTTACGATATTTTTCAAAATTTACTCTGAAGAATCGTGATTGATTTTCTCAGAATTGGGTTGGCCAAATTTTGAAATAAAAGTAGTAGTAGAGCACTTATGCTATACCATTCATACCATTCAAATAACCTTTAACCTTAAACTCATGATCGGTAGTGTATTTACACTAGGGGTTAAGGGCTGCACACAATGACAGCGGCAAACGCGCAATGTACTAAAATTGCGCTGTACCGCTGCCACTTTTCCGCATTCCTACACGCTATTTCAAAACCACCCAAATTTGCGTAGAATCCACCCAGATCGGTCAAAATTGAACCTTTCCAAAAAAGGGTAAACTGTGTTGGGAGTGACAAGTTGACAAAAAATAACAACGTCGATCGGATTCATGTCGATGTCCTTCATTTGTCAACTTGTCACTTCAAACACAGTTTACCCATTTTTGGGTAGGTTCAGGTTTGACCGATCTGGGTGGAGCCTACCCAAATTTGGGTAGTTTTGAAATAGCACGCACAATCTATTTATTTTTCCTCTGCATGCTGTACGTAAACAAACCGAAGAAATGGTACTGCCGGAACGAAGCCTGTCAGCTCCAGGCTCAGGAGTACCAAAGGCAGCTCAAAGAAGCTAACAAGCAGGCTCGTCTTATGTCGTTTTCGTTTTTGCGGTGTAGCTACACCGGTGCTACACTGCCGTACACCGAAATATTTTAGGGAGTAGATATAGGATGCACCTTTGTTTACAAACAAATGATGTTGAGCTGTCAAAGACTCGCGCTTATTCCTGCTTACACTACACCGGTGCTAACCGACGAGTCTGACAAGTCTAGCGTCAACTCTCGCAAAGGCCTTTCCATCGTGGAGCAAAAAGTGAAGGCGTTGGAGGAAAGACAAAAGCGGCAGTATGAAGAGCTAGAGGCGGAGATGCAGAGAGAGATGCGCCCTGAAGAAGAAGAAGAATAAAGAGCTTTGCAGGAAGAGATTCTGCAGAAGAAGAAGGCACAGATTGCGCGGATGAAAGCGAATCAGAAGTCATTCGAACAACAGATGGCGGACCTGGATCAGGAGTTGGCAGAGCTATCAGTCGTCAAGGTTCCCAAGACGGTGCATAAAAAAGATGAAGACGGGATCAAAGCAGGACCCTCTGGCAAAGAGAGCAAGAAACCACTGAAGCTAACCAAAAGAAAATTTGAAGAAGCTCGCCGGAGACAACGAGAATACCGAAGACGACGACGATGAGGACGATGATGAAGACGATAGCAAAGAGGATGATACACGGTCGGAAGATTCGAAGGTAGCTTCCAAACATACCGAACCATCCGTGAAAAGTATTCCGCAGAAAGTTAAGAAGGTGGAGGAAAGAAGCCAAAACGGGCTGGGGCATAAAGGGGTTGACATTCAAACTTCCCAAGTTCTCTGACAAACCAGCACAATGGCCATTGTTCTACGCGGCCTACAAAACTTCGAACGAAGCCTGTGGCTACATGGACCACGAGAACTTAATGCGACTGCAGGAATCCCTCGAAGGCGATGCTCTTGAGCTGGTGTCCGGTCAACTGCTTCTTCCCGAGTCGATTCCGAGGGTCATCGAGAAGCTGCGTCGGCACTATGGTCGTCCGGAACAACTGCTTCAGAATCTACTGGACAAAGTTAATCATTTGGAGCCTCCAAAACAGACAACCTGAGGAGTTCCGTTCCTTTCGGAAATACCGTAGAACAACGATGCGGACATTTGGAGGCCGCAGAACTTGCAACACAAGTAAACGGGATTTTGATTGCAGTTTTGAGTTATTTGTTATTTGAATAATATCTGATTCAGCTGACATAGTGAAGAAAGATCAGTAGAAGGTCTTCTGAATAATTAATCAATCTGAAATCTTGTAAAAATATCCAAGGGGATTTGAAATTCTCCGACGTTCAGTAATCGTCTCTGAACTTGCATTAACTTAAAAAAATGTGGGAGCACTTTGAAGAAGTACCTAGAACCGTGCGGAAATATCGAGAGCTTTGGAGAAGAGTTATGAATATCAGGAAAACTGCGGAAGCTTAAGGAAAGTTCCGTGAATTTTAGGGAACTCCAGACAACTCTAATTTATTGAGAAGTTAAAAGAACTTCTGGAGGAATAAAGATGTCTTTAGGGAAGTCCCGACTAGCGAGAAAGTTTAAAGATCTTCAATAGAATATTCGGACAACTTCGTACATTTCAGGAAAATGTTGAAAACTTTATCGAAGATCTAGAGTAGTTTTTAGGCGAATTTCAGAGTAGTTCTGATGAGAACTTAGTTCTGAGGAGAACTTAGAGTAGTTCTGAGGAGAAGTTCAAAGTCATTCTGAGAAGAACTTCAGAGTTGTTCTGAGGAGAGTTTCAGAGTAGTTCTGAGGAGAATTTCAGAGAAATTCTGAGGAGAATTTCAGAGTAGTTCTTAGGAGACCTTCACAGTAGTTCTGACGAGAACTTCAAAGTAGTTCTATCGAGTGTTTCAGAGTAGTTCTAAGGAGACCTTCACAGTAGTTCTGACGAGAACTTCAAAGTAGTTCTGAGGAGAACTTCAGAGTAGTTCTGACGAGAACTTAGTTCTGACGAGAACTTAGTTCTGAGGAGAACTTAGAGTAGTTCTGAGGAGAAGTTCAAAGTAATTCTGAGAAGAACTTCAGAGTAGTTCTGAGGAGAATTTTAGAGTAGTTCTGAGGAGAAGTTCAAATTAATTCTGAGGAGAACTTCAGAGTAGTTCTGAGAAGAAGTTCGAAGTAGTTCTGACGAGAACTTTAAAGTAGTTCTGACGAGTATTTCTGTGGAGAGTTTCAGAGTAGTTCCCACGAGAACTTCAAAGTAGTTCTGACGAGAACTTCAGAGAAATTCTGAGGAGAATTTCAGAGTAGTTCTGATGAGAACTTCAGAGTATTTCTGTGGAGAGTTTCAGAGTAGTTCTGAGGAGACCTTCACAGTAGTTCGGACGAGAACTTCAAAGTAGTTCTGAGGAGAACTTCAGAGAAATTCTGAGAAGAACTTCAGAGTATTTCTGAGGAGAACTTCAAAGTAGTTCTGAGGAGAATTTCAGAGAAATTCTGAGGAGAACTTCAGAGTAGTTCTGAGGAGAATTTCAAAGTAATTCTGAAGAGAGCTTCAGAGTAGTTCTTAGGAGAAGTTCAAAGTAATTCTGATGAGAACTTCCGAGTAGTTCTGAGGATAAGTTCAAAGTAGTTCTGAGGAGAACTTCAAAGAAGTTCTGAGGAGAACTTCAGAGAAATTCTGAGGATAATTTCAGAGTAGTTCTGATGAGAACTTCAGAGTATTTCTGTGGAGAGTTTCAGAGTAGTTCTAAAGAGACCTTCACAGTAGTTCTAAGGAGAACTTCAGAGTTGTTCTGACGAGAATTTCAGGGAAGTTCCGAGAACTCCAGAGAAGTTCCATTGGCCTCAGGAAAATTTCGTGTAATTTATTAAACTCCCCGGGAGCACCCGGAACATGTTTGGCCAGTGTGGTCCTGAGTACTTTATATGGTCATCAATGTTCTTATTTTTGAATTCTCATATAGTTTAGCGTGTCACATGAGAATGTAGGTTCAAATTTTCACTTCTCCGGGGGTAACCGGAACATGTTCAGATCTGGTCAACGTGGTCTTCAGTACTTAATATGGCCACTAATTATCATATTTTTGAATTATGCTGTAATTTGATGTGGGTGTGGGTTCTAGAAGAATTTGACCAGTTCCCCGGGGGTACCCGAAATATGTCCGGATGCATGGTTCTGATTACATACTACGACCTTGGATGATTATTTGGTTCACGTCTTGAAGGTTCTGGTTAACTCAAAATTACAAAAAATACAACTGAAAATGTTGAGCACTTCTCAGGCTGCCGTTCAACCGCACTGAGTTTTTCCAAAAAGCGTTTTAGTTTGTTTTGCACAGAGAGTAACGTCACTACGACGTGAACTTTCTTACTTCACTGGTGAGAAAAATCACTTCGAATCTCGGAATAACCCCCCCCCCCCCTATTCACAGTATTCATATAACGAGCATGACATAGTGGGGGTTATTCCGAGAGTCGAAGTGACTTTTGTCACTAGTGAAGTGAGAAAGGTCACGTCGTGGTGAAGTGACTCTCTGTGCAAATCAAATGGAGAGTCACGTCACCACGACGTGACTTTTCTCACTTCACTAGTGACAAAAGTCACTTCGACTATCGGAATAAACGGCAGGATGTAAACCTATGATAACGTTTTCGTGAGGTGATTTATTGAACAATACCGAATACAGCATTTTGCAAAATTAGGCGAGAGTTAAAATGGCCGAATTTCAAAATTAGGCGAGAGTTAAAATGGCCGAAATTCATAATGAACTATCTGCTTAGATAGTTCGAGAAACACAAAAATCAATTATAATGTACTTCTAAAATATTGTTGGCACATCTTTCAAGGATGTGTCTCAGCTTACGCCCAGCTGTATCTCAACAACAAAACCCACTTCGATAGCAGGTTGCAATTTGGCATGAAATTACTGCCAATTTGGGATGAATAATCTAGCAAAATTGATGGCAATCTGAAACAAGAATATCAATTACCTGAAACTAAATAAAAATTAAACGCTTTAGCTTTCGGAAACCATTCGGCATGATTGGATGAAAGTTGCCAGTCATTCATACTGTGACGTCAAAGCTTAAGCAGTCCTTGATCGAGGTAGGAACCGACCTAATACAAAATAGCCAAATATTACATTATAGAATTCCAACTAACGCCTCTTGGATACACAAAACAACGCCACTAGACTCACTCAAAAACCCAAGAAGGAAGCGACGAACCCCGTGCCGCTAAATGCGCGTCCGATGAACAGTTCAAAATTCGGTGGAGCAGAACCCATCTTCATCATCATCATCATCATCGTAGCAGGCCCTGCTGCACACCGAGCTCGCATGCGTGTTGGTTTCCATCAGTGTGAAGTGAGTGAGTGAGTGAACTTCTTTCTTCTCCTCTGAAAATCACAGCAAGCCATCGGCCATCAGCGCGTGGTCCGCCATCGTCGAATCCAATCGACAGCCAGGTCCAGAAGAATCGTTCTTGTGTGAGGGGTTGGCGCCGGGGGGCTGTCATTTTTTATTGTTGTTATTTTTCACCTGTAGCCGCGTAGTTTTTTTTCATTCTCGTCGTCGGTTTGTTTGTATTTGTGTACCGGGGCTCTTCCCCGAGGAATATGTTTATACGTACGTGGCCTAATTCGAAGTTTTTTAGCGCTTCGCGGTCGTCTTGGTCTTGGTTTTGGTCGCTTTGTGTGTTGTATGAATATGGCTCCACCACCATTCTAAAGGTACTAACTGCAGCCTGACTAGCAGCACCAGCAGCAATAAAGGCGTCGACGAGTTTTGAAAATGAAATCATCTACCGTTAGGTCGCCGGGCGATTCCCCTCTGTATGATGACCAAGCCGATGACGACGACGACGACAAGGTGGAGGAGGCGAGGGGTTTTAATAACTTGTCAATCAGGATTCTTTCGAAGACGAAAATGTTCCATGAGTGTAAACAAATAATTGACAGCGCAGCAAAAAAAAGGTGCTGCGATCGGATGGTGGTTGACTTTGATTCTTGGTTTCACCTTGCGCTTGATTGAATTTGCTCTCACTCTTTGAGGAGAATGAGATGCTGCACGAAAGCGACATTTGGTGTCGGATGATATCATAGCTTGCTGCGGTGTCTCGTGAATAATATTCTACTTCGCGGCCTACTCGTTATTTGTTTGAGTGTTATAGGTGAAAAGTGGCACACGATGATGGCGCAATACGGCGTAATATTTAATTTGACATTCTGCTTCGGACACTTTCTACCAAGGTGAAATCATTCAGAACGAATTCACGTGGAAGTTTCGATTGGCAGTTAGCGCTGTTCGCATTGTTGGACTTGCTAAGACTGAATTTTCTTATAGAATCATAATTAAGCTTCATTGAGAAAGTTAAAACTTTCCAAGTTTACGAAACTTTTTTCAATTTTCTTCAAAAATCCTACTACAGGTGGCTGGATTAGGATTTTACAAAACTAAATACAGATTTGTTTTATTTAAGTATTAATGTAATTCACTTCTCGTTTTCAATGGCACTAAACTCAACATCCAGAAGTCGTTTCGCATCGCATTGAGCCTAGTTTTACCACCTCCAATAATCGAGAACTGTCCTGGCCACGTCCCTGCTATAGCTGGGGATGGGAATTGTTAGTTGAACACTTTACTGAAGAAAGAGTGTTACAGCAGTTTAGGAGTTTGTTAGTAGGGATGGTTCGTTTTCTCTCGGTTATTCTTGCCAGTCATTGATCTCAATTGGTATGGGCTTTGATGGGATATCCACTGGACTTTATGGGGATGTCCATATCATTTTGAAAGAAGTCTCAGTACTGCTGTGGGATGCCAATACGTATTAACCCCACATATTCCATCAGACCTGGATCGGTGTACGATTGCCTTAGCGCAATAGTATAGGATTTATAGGAACGGATCATTGCTGTTAGAAATGCAATTACATTTTATTCTAATCCACTAGTTCGACATCAAGCACATCCCCGTCACCAGATCCGGTCATTTTTCAGATACATCTCTGTCATCATCCTTCTGTTGCACTAGCTCGTATCAAGTTTGCCTGAACACCGTACAAGTTTGATGACTTCCACTCCCTCTTCCACTTCTTCTTCCACCTCGCAATCCACTAACGCTGTAATGAGAATGAAGGGAAGCTGATTGCTTGCCATGATCCATCAGAGAAATTGAGAATGTAAACACAATCAAAAATGTCATAGCTTAGACACCTTGATAGGCACGTTCGGCATAGTTTTCGGCACAGCTCAATCACTCGGCACAGATTTAGGTGTGCAGAGTTGAATACCCCTTGAGTTAACCATTGATAAACAACTATCATCTTTATATCAAACAAATTTTACAATCAATCTCAATAAAATGGTGTAATTGTAATTGAATTTCATTGATAAATGACCATGTTGTCATTATTTCGTTACACAATTTTTTTGATTTGCTCCCCAGTATAGTCCACAAAGACGTAACCGTAACCGTCCTACGTCAAAACTTTTTTGATTTTGACGCGAAATTTTAATTCATGATCCATAGTGCGGTGGGGCTCATGCGGCTAGTTTTTACCTTACACTGAACCAAATCATCTAGCTGCTGTAGAATGAATCATCATTCGGTTGTATTCAACTTCAATGTTACTAAATATCAATGACAACCGTTCGGATGATGTTCCGCTCAAAAACGTGTTTTTGCTTTGGATTGATGAGTGAGGAATGACATAGTTCTTAGACGTAGGCCATTCACAGTGCAGTGTGGATAGTTTTCGAAGAAAGCACCATGACGTAAATCATTCAGTCTGTAATTTAATTGCTCAAATTCAAACATGCTAAATAAAAATGGTCACCATGCGATACGTGGAATATTTCTGGAAGTTTCAGTGCTAAGATTGTTCTTATGATTGACGTTAATTAATTGTTAAATGGTAAGTATAAATACTTATTTACTGTGTTAACACTTTGCTAAGGCATGTGAGACAGAGACTTATAACACCAGCAACTAAGGTTGTTCACAGGATTCTCGAAGATAAGCTTCCACGAAGAAACAGAGAACCTGGTGAGGGAATATACTACAACTCAAGATTTTCTTTGCTTTCCAGGAATTATTGATTGTGATCTAATGGAATTTTCTCTGGAGAAAGGATACCCAAGGAATTCAGCTCGTAGTCAGCATATCTGCAAAGGTAAGACTAACAACAGTGACCATCATTCAACCATGCCTGAATCACGGAATCATCGCGGGTTCTTCATATTATTATTATTTGCATTTCAAGCTTAGTGCTTATCGCATATTAGCTTGTAGCGTGCTCTCAACTTAGTGTTATTAATCGAGAGCTTTCGTTGAGTGTACCATTTTTGCATTAGTATTTACTGCAAGGCAAGTACAATCATGCAGTCATGCTAAAACATGTTGGAATCTATGCTCGTGATTAATTGATTTTTTGATTTACTCGATGTTTGACGTTCACGAGTTGATATCAATAAAATCAATAGTTTTACATACACGTAGAGAAAATTCCGATCGATTGATGCAAAAATATTGAAAATGTATCATGCAACAGTCGAGTTATAACCGTTCAAAACCTGTCCACTTTTCGTTGCATTTTCATTTTTCGTACTCACAAACTGTACCCTCATATAGAAAACACAAACGTAGTCCTACGTCAAAAGCTAGCTGCCGCCGGGACTTTCCAGGTTCTGCAGAAATGCCGCGAATACAACGTGCCCACACATCATTTGTTCATCGATTTCAAATCCGCATACGACACAATCGATCGAAATTAGCTATGGCAGATTGTGCACGAGTACGGATTTCCGGACAAACTGACGCAATTGGTGAAGGCGACGATGGATCGAGTGATGTGCGTTGTTCGATTATCGGGGACACTCTCGAGTCCCTTTGAATCTCGAAGGGGGTTACGGCAAGGTGAAGGACTTTCGTGTCTGCTGTTCAACATCACGTTAGAAGGTGTGATCAGAAGAGCAGGGATAGACACGAGTGGCACGATCTTCAGGAAGTCCATCCAGCTTCTTGGCTTCGCCGATGGCACGGAACTTTGAGACGATGGCGGAAACGTACATCAGACTGAAGGCTGAAGCTAGGCGGATTGGACTTGCCATCAACGCATCAAAGACAAAAATACATGAAAGGAAGAGGTTCTAGGGAAGACAATGTTGGCCTCCCACCCCGAGTTCAGATTGACGGTGACGAAATCTACGTAGTCGATGAGTTCGTGTATTTGGACTCACTGGTGACCGCCGAAAATGATACCAGCAGAGAAATTCAAAGACGCATTATGGCAGGGAATCGTGCCTACTTTGGACTCCGCAGGACGCTCCGGTCGAATAAAATTCGCTGCCGCGCGAAGTTGTCTAGCTACAAGACGCTAATTAGACCGGTGGTCCTCTACGGTCACGAGACCTGGACTATGCTCATGGAGGACCAAGGCGCCCTTGGTGTTCTCGAATGGAAGGTGTTGCGTACCATCTACGGTGGAGTGCAGATGGATGACGGAACGTGGAGGAGGCGAATGAACCACGAATTGCACCAGCTGCTGGGAGAACTATCCATCGTCCACATTGCAAAAATTGGGCGACTACGGTGGGCTGGGCACGTCGTAAGAATGCCGCA
Organism: Ochlerotatus camptorhynchus; assembly: GCF_037179485.1. NCBI lineage: Eukaryota > Metazoa > Arthropoda > Insecta > Diptera > Culicidae > Ochlerotatus > Ochlerotatus camptorhynchus. The sequence goes on along the minus strand of NW_027040632.1, from coordinate 1,751,837 downwards.
CGACGACCCAGTGAAAATGGTTGTAGAAAGCGACCCAACAGAAACAAGAAGAAGAGGCGCGCAGCGGGCAAGGTGGATCGACCAAGTAGAAGGCGACCTGGGGACCCTTCTCAGACTACGAGGCTGGCGAAGTGTGGTAGGCTGACCAGATGGTTTATCCCAAAAAACGGGACACATACACTTAAAAAACGGGACAATAGAATTTTAAGGAAAAAGAAACACATTTTTTTATAACGCTTTATTTTCCGTGTTTAACGTAACAAGTAAACCAATACAATGGAACCCTACTTCGACGTTGATGGTTTGCTTTCTTCGCCAAGCAAATATTTGGCGGAAGAGGAAACTTTACGCAGTAAAGAGTGGTTGTTACATCTGGTCATAGAACTTAGCGCAATCAACGTCGAAATTCTGCTTAACAACTATCATCGCTTTCATTGTTTCAACGAATAAGCGTGACTTTTCACATACTATTCATTGTCGAAAAAAATATTTCGACCGGCGCGGTACTTCCAGGAAGACACATAACATATTCAATAGATTTATGAAATCTTTACACGCTAGTGACTTGCCATCCATCTCTGTAAATATCAGCTTCCACTTATCTGCAACGGAAATCGATTCCGCATTCCAGTTCTTAATCTCTCGAGTTATGATTTCCTTTATCATTGTCCACTGATCAAAAAAAGCATTTTCATCAAGTTTTACACCTACAGGCAATCCTTCACTGAAACTGTTTTCTATTTCTGACCATTCAGGTACAGTCTTCAACATAACCCACCTGTATCGCTGCATTTGTCCAAGGTTACTTTTCCATTTCTCAATATATTCCAACGCAGTATCGTAGAAACATTCAACCGTTTTTGAAAATTTAGTTTCCTGGATTTCACCGGACTCAATTAGTTTGTTGAGAATGCTGCGCACTTCACTGGTCAAAAACATTACTGTCTTCCTGTTCGCGAGAATTTTGATAAAACCGTCAAAATGAGCAGTAACTTCGGTAGCTGATACATTGTCTCGCTCAACAAGGCTGATGTACGTTTGGAAGGAAACTAGCTGATCTCTTGCAAAAAAAGCCGAAGCTTAAGACAACAGTTTTCAAACAGATTACGAAGCATAACTGGACATTTTTCCTGGGATAGGAAATACGAGCGTAGTCCATTGAACATACTCAAAATCCTTTCGATTGACGGTCCGAGAGAAAGAAACCTTGTGTTACCGTGTTTCAGCAATTTCGCATAATGGTCACCAACAAACTCACAAAAGCTTTTCAATTGCTCCACACGAACTGTGTAGATATGAAAGTATTTGTATACCTTTACAGCAAAACTTTCAATATCAACTGGTAAACAATCTACAGCTGTTTGTAGACAGTTGTGAAGAATATGAGCGCCGCAACCGATGCCAATAATCTCCCGCTGAAGCACGGTTTCCAGTTTCCGGTAGACGTTGTTTTTTCCTTGTAGTTTGCAGCCGCCAAAGTTGGTATTCGTATTATCCGCACACAACGCCACAACTTTGCTCCGCAAATCGAACCTGATATATTCGAAAATGATATTGTTGAACAAAACCAATCATTTATCATGCAAATATATAGCTACCTGTCACACGCATCCGTCAGCATAGAGCACTGGAGATCTGATGTTTCACCAGACAAGGAGACGAAATCCAGTATTTTGTCCTGCACTCCTCGATCCGGAAGAAAATATCGCACCATTACCGGAAAAAGCTTGATGTCTTTCTTATTGGATGCGTCTACACTGATCGTCACACTATTCACTTGTCTCAAGTCCTCTACTACCCCTTGTAAGGCAAAAGGCGATAAAACGTTTGTAACAATCGCTTCACATTTCGTGCGTGCTGACGAGAACTTCGGATAATAAAGTTTATTGATCAATTTCGAAAGGCAATCATTCGACCGAAAGCTGTGCGAATGTCGCATAGAATGATATGCAAAGAGAGCTTCACTTGCTGCCACTTTAAAAAAGTTAGCATCTTCGCGTTTTACCAAGAAAGAACTGATGGGACGTGCAGAAGCCACTGTTCGTTCCGCATCTTTATGCCTCTGACTCCGAAGGTGCTGTCCAGTGTCATTTCTCCCGCCATGAGCCACTGCGTGCAAATCACTCTGCTACCGTCATTAAACTTGGTATCTAGTTTAACGAATTTAAACTCCTTCTGCAGCTCGTCATTAAACACACAATTTCGTCGCTTCGACATCTTGTCACGAATCCAAAACACTGGAGCACTTCTCACAAATCCAAACGTTTGCTCGATGCGGATAAAAACTGAATGAACGATATTTATTGTTGTTCTTTCGTTTCACGTACAAAATTAAACAGTTCAAGACCAACAATTGAAATGGCCTTAACTCCATTTTGTAAACAAACCTTGTTAGGTCATTTTCTCGCGAACCGAAGTCCGCAAAGGCAAACCAACATAATGAACAGGTAGGGAAAATTCTCCTCTACCCGATTGTGGTTTAGGTTTGCGAATGAAGGTTTCGGTTCGCGAGAAAATGACCTTACAACGTTTGTTTACAAAATGGAGTTAAGGCCATTTCAATTGTTGGTCTTGAGTTACTCAGCGCGTAGAATGGTGTTGACAGGTGTTGACGAATGAGCGAGAACCGAGAAAAGAACGCACGCTATAATGACAGCTTGTCACTTAAATGGTTGCCAAACTACTGCGTCTCTGCTAAACGTCAACTTGGATAGCACTGAGAGAAATTCAAAGATAATTTTTCTGTGATTGTGATGCAAATGAGACTAAATTATTATTTTTCATATTTTGCTCAAAAAAAACGGGACAAATTGAGGATTTTTTTAAAAACGACGGGACGGTTTCCGAAAACGGTACTTATGGTCAGCCTAAAGTGTGGCCACGGATCGAGTTGAGTGGAGACGACTCCTTCGGACAGCAGAGGACAACAAGGCCTTAGCCTGATAGACAAACAGACAAACGCCGGAATTCGAACCCAGAGGTCTGAGAATCTTCGCTAGAGAAAATACTCGCGCCTTTGCCATCTACTCTACCTTAACTCTTGAAGGAAGAGCGGATGCAAGATAAAAATGTTACGCTTTCAGTTGAGGTGCACAATTCAACAAACTGGTGGAAACTAACGATGTGAAATTGGCTCACACTTGACTAGCCTATTGGTCCCAAGCAAATCGATTAACGTATCCCATTCTAGTCGAAGTTCTAGTACTACACAATGTTTGTTTTGATTCGCTATGAAAGTTTGACAGATACAATGAGGGGTTCGTGGATTTTCCTATGTTTCGAGGGGTGCATCGATTGACTTGGGACCGAAGATAGTGTCAGAGCTGAGCCAAAAAGTTGAGCACATTTTTGCGGGACCTTCTGGTCTTAGAGTTACCTCTATGATTCAACTGAGTTGAAAAATAAAACATGTTTTCTCAACACCTCTCACTCCCACTTGCTTCACTTTTGTAGATCATGCGGTTTGCTAAAATGACGTAGTTTATAACATAATTTGTTATAATTCTCAAATATTTCGCTATAGAGCAGTTCCAGGTCAAATTATCAAATTATTACATTCAAATTCTGGTTTCGATAAAGATCATCAACAAAACTTAATTTTGAACGATCCGAAATGATGCTACAAGCAAAATAATGCTCGAGTAAGTAGCACAATAATCGTCCAAAAGATCTCTAATTCTACATCACAAACGTGGTAGTTGTAGTTTTCCTCCAGTTGACGCCCTGCAATTATCCAGCCGAATCATCGAATCTAAAAAAAAAGCTCATCCTCCAGCAAAACCGTATAACGAAGTGCCAATCATTGGCAGATGCCAAATTTCGCAATAGCAATAATAGTCAAATTGCGCATGATTTTCTCCTCCCATGTAGGATCCAATTTTCTACCTTAATGGAGCGCAATTTCTATCCGCGTTCCTTGATCCGACCCCCCTCAAATCCCCCAACCCTGCGATCCTAACCTCTATCCGAAGGAGAGCATAAAAAAAGCAGAACTCGGGGCGCAAATCACCCCAACCACAATCTAATCTAACAAATTCTAATTACAATTTCACCGCATCCCGAATGGCATTTTGATTGCACGTTCCCCGCCACCATTCTGCGCCGCCTAATCTGCGTGTTTTCTGCGCCCATCATCGCCTGCTATGCTTCTTCGCACCCAATTTCAATTCCACATCGGGCTTCGATTTTTGCTGCTGCAAATCGATCGGCGGAAAAGGTAAGTGTTTCTGGTTGAAAGAATTGGGATTGTTATTCAATCTTTCGCTGCTGTTTTGCCTTCTGAGATTGGTAGGTTGGTACTTTCTCGTCGGTGCTCGCGGAGGAAAAATAAAAAAAACAGCCTGGCAGCTTGGTGTTGTTGTAGTTGTTGTTGTTATTGTGCAACAAGCAAGCTCTTTGGTAGTCATCAGCACAAGAAGTTGTGTACCAGAATACGTAAACAATAAGTCCGCAGAAGGCTGTTGTTGGGGAAAAAACTTGATTGAAGGAATGACGCAAAAGGGAAATAACCAAGAAAAGAAAGCACATTAAACATACGAGATTATGGGGGAGAGAGGAATGAGCGGTTTGGATTGGACACTGTGGGAAATTTCGTTCTAAATTACAACATTTTTGCCGATTTTTCCTTTAATTTCCGCCATGTTTATAAACTAGATAGACTTACAAAATGGCGCAGAATTTTTGAATAACTGTAATTTTTAATTGATTGAATTTAAAGATCTGGAATGAGACATTTTTTCACAGTGCAAATCGCTCCATCAAGAACACGAACACCAGAAGCACCACAGCCACAGAGCAGTGAGTCGCACGAAGAAAGCGCACAAAGCTCAAAATACAGAAAGAAAGCATCCGCCATTCCGCCGCTGCCACCGCACGACCACACGCCATCCACCTTGGACTTGGACTTGGACTTGACTTGGCTGCTCGCGTAGAATGTAATAAAACGCGATTTTACCGTTAGAAACCCAGGAAACATATGTTTTTGTATTCCTTCCCCTCCTCTCCGACAACTCCGACACCATGTTGTTGTTGTTTGGTTCTCTACCCCACCGGCATGCTCCCGACTCTTCATATATAAAAGTAATGCTATTAAAGTAATCATTCTATTCAGCCCTCCTGAAACCGGTCGGTCGGGGACGGATGGAGATTGTCCCCCCTTCTGGAGGCCACGGGATGCTGTCGGATCTCGGACTCGGACTCGGACGATGATCATCGTCATGATCATTATGCGCGCGATCCTAAGAAGAAAATTGACTTTCTTGGAGCCGACCTTCCCCTCCTGCCTCCTGCGCCCCTGATGGGACGGGGTTCCTCCTATGGTGCCACTTTCTTCCCTACTTATGTACCTATTCTATCGCTGTGGGGCTCGGGCTGTGCTGCCACCACCAAAGAGATTTCTGTTTACGTGACTTTCTTCGCGATGGATTGTGAAATCGTTGTTATGCAATTTGAATTCGAGGAGGAAAAATGTTTCGGGTTGCACAACGATGATGGTAATTTTGTTATCGTTTGAAAATTGTTGAATTAGCTAGTGCTGTTCTGGAACATTTTCTGCATCTAGTTATGACTTTTGGTCTTAGATATTTTGCAGTTTGCGAACCAGATTTTCAACCCAATGCTGTCAGGGTAAATTAAGAACTGGTTACTGATTTTTCATGGTCCACCCGACCATCTCGACTATAATTGTAATTTGGGAATTTACACACAATTTAGCTTTCTATATCTAAAACTAGGGTACGGATAAAAGTTGTCTACAATTAGCTCGCCATAAAACGTAAAAATTCTAATCAAAATTCAATATTTTATGTCAGACGTGTTGGTCTTAGAAATTGGTCTTTCTCAGGGGACATAAAGTTCTGCCGTGTTCCGTTCTGCGAAAAAACTTTTGTGATCTCTATAACTAGCACTGATAAAGGTAATATCCCCTGGATCGAAATGTTGACGATGATAAAACTGTAATCATCACTTTTGAAGTAGGACTACGTCTGTGATTTCTATATGGGGGTCCACTTGGTGAAAACCGAAAATGGAACATGTAACCAAATTATGGAAGATTTTGAACGTTAATAACTCAGCTGTTCCTGAACCAATTTCAATAATTTTATCACCAATGGATCAGAAATATTTCTACGCATCTGTTATTGAACGGACTTTCTTATTTTTCAAAATGTTACTATTGAAAATTGACCGAATTTGCAATTGTTGCTATGATAATTAAAATTATCACCGATTGCCTGCGAAAAGCGATTTCCCTAACACAGATTTCAAAGTTGAATTCCATCCGGTCTCACCAAACGGTGTTTATTCAATCAGCGCGTGGTGACTGGTGGTGTTCTCAAGTACACAACGAAAGGCTGCCTGCAAGCAGTGAGCAGCCCACATGTGCATCCATAGAAGGAGGAAGAAGCCGTACCGCTATTGATCAGAATCAGTAGTTGTTCGTGAGTCACTGTGGGCCATCTATGGCAAGCGCGTCCCCCTCATTTCAAACAACATACAGCTCATTAGCCCCATGTATGTTTAACACCCTAATAGCCCAGCATTACTCAACCATCACGACAAAACGGTCCTTTTCAGGACCACCATAAATTTGTAAAAGAGTAATTTTTGGACATTTGTCAAGGTCATCAATCGGATGTCAGTTCCCGTATCAAGATAGAGCTGGAATTAGACAATGACTTCTTTTGATGATGTCTTGGAAGTCAAAGCTCGCCCACGCAAATCAACATCACCATCAGGTAGGGTAATACTTCCCCTACCCGACGGTAACATTGGTTTGCGTGGGCGTGCCTTGAATTCCTAAAAATCATCGATAGAAGTCATTGTTTACAAAAGCTATTACACCTAATTCCAGCTCTATCTAGATATGTTTAAATCTAACATATGAAGACAACATTGGGAGTGCAATTTCAAAAACCAAAGTCGGAAGCGGCATTAAAGTGGTCTTGTTTTGATTCAGAGATGATGGATATTAATTCTTAATACGCCAATCGAAAGGAATTCTGTTACGATTCTGTTAAAATTAAAACTTTATCATTTTTCAACTATTGAAAATTGCACGAATGTGTAACTGTTGTTATAAAAATTAAAATTATCACCGAATGCCTGCGAAAAGCGATTTCCCTAACACAGATTTCAAAGTTGAATTCCATCCGGTCTCACCAAACGGTGTTTATTCAATCAGCGCGTAGTGAGTGGTGGTGTTCTCCAGTACACAACGAAATGCTTCCCGCGAGCAGCTAGCTACCAAGGCTGGCCTCAACCGCTGATCGGATTCAGTTCCAATCACCGTGTGTGGTGATGTCCGGCCATCAAAATCAGCTGCAGCAGCAAGCAGTGCTTTTGGCGCGTGGTGTTGAAGATTGTTCTCCAGTACACAACGAAAACCCACATGAGCATCCATAGAAGGAGGAAGAAGCCGCACCGCTATTGATCGGTATCAGTAGCTCTTCGTGAGTCGCTGTGGGCCATCTATGTCAAGCGCTTCATACTAGAGAGTATAAACAGAGAGAACCCCACTCAAATTCCTATTCCTACACAAAACACAAGCTCCTGCTGCAGTTAACAAATAAGATTATTATAGAAGATCACGTAGTCCTACCACCGACAAACCGACATGACACTTAATTCTGACTTATGCCCGAAAATCGAAAACGGCCGATTTAAATGTTCAGTGATCCGAACTGTCAAATCCATATGATCCATTGATCTAGACAACAATAATTTGTCCAGAATAGATCAGACACGAACTTCATAACTTTTGCATGGGGGTTCATGGCTTAGCTAAATATTTCCCGCGAGTAGTGTGCTTTGGTCAGAAATTTTATTGTTTTTGCTATGGTCATTCATGTCGGTTTGTCGGTGTCCCTTGTAGTTTTTCTTATAGAATGAAGACCCGAAACAAAATTACGAATTGTTCTAGATTTTTCACATTCTCCGTAAGTCTACACTATTCTGGAGTTTTCGGTGAATCCTTGGAGTTAATGGAACTGTTGTTTAATCTTCAATAATGTCCTCTAGGCTTCCCTGAATGTCTTAGAGCCTTTAGAAGTTACCGCAATTTTCTTGAAGATAATAGAACTGCCTTAACATTCTTCGGTCTATGCTGAAGCTCCCGAAATGTACCAAAACCTTTTGATACATACTTACCTTACCAATCAGGCTAAGGCCTTGTTGTCCTCTGCTGTCCGAAGAAGTCATCACCACTCTACTCGATCCATGGCCACACTTCGCCAGCCTCGTAATCTGCGAAGGGTCCGCAGGTCGCCTTCTACTTGGTCGATCCACCTTGCCCGCTGCGCTCCTCTTCTTCTTTTTTTCTGTTGGGTCGCTTTGTAGAACCATTTTTACTGGGTCGTCGTGCGGCTTTCTTACGACGTGCCCAGCCCACCGTAGTCGCCCAAATTTTGCTATGTGGACGATGGATGGTTCTGCCAGCAGCTGGTGCAATTCGTGGTTCATTCGCCTTATCCACGTTCCGTCTTCCACCTGCACTCCACCGTAGATGGTACGCCACACCTTCCGTTCGAAAACACCAAGGGCGCGTTGGTCCTCCACGAGCATAGTCCAGGTCTCGTGGCCGTAGAGCGTCTTGTAGACAGTCAACTTCGTGCGGCGGCGAATTTTATTAGTGCAAAGTAGGCACGATTCCCTGCCATAACGCGTCTTTGAATTTCTCTGCTGGTATCATTTTCGGCGGTCACCATCGACCACCTCGATTTCGTCACCGTCAATCTGAACTCGGGGTGGGAAGCTAACATTGTCTTCCCTAGAACCTCTTCCTTTCATGTATTTTGTCTTCGATGCGTTGATGGCAAGTCCAATCCGCCTAGCTTCTGCCTTCAGCCTGATGAACGTTTCCGCCATCGTCTCAAAGTTCCGTGTCATGATGACTATGTCATCGGCGAAGCCTAGAAGCTGGATGGGCTTCCTGAAGGCCATGGCACTCGTATCTATCCCAGCTCTTCTGATCACACCTTCTAACGCGATGTTGAACAGCAGACACGAAAGTCCATCACCTTGCCGTAACCCCCTTCGAGATTCAAAGGTACTCGAGAGTGTCCCCGATACTCAAACAACGCACATCACTCGATCCATCGTCGCCTTGACCAATCGCGTCAGTTTATCCGGAAATCCGTACTCGTGCATAATCTGCCATAGCTGATCTCGATCGATTGTGTGGTATGCGGATTTGAAATCGACGAACAAATGATGTGTGGGCAACCTGCCGAATCGCGAAAATTTGGTCCGTGGTACCCATGAATCCCGTCTGGTGTTGCCCCACGAACTCTCTTGCAAATGGTGAGTACCTTGTAGGTGGCGCTGAGCAGTGTGATCGCGCGGTAGTTGCAGCAATCCAACTTGTTGCCCTTTTTGCAGATTGGGCATGCGACACCTTCCATCCACTCCTCCGGTAATATCTCATCCTCCCAAATCTTGGCAATTACCCAGTGCAGCGCTCTCACCACCGTATTTTAATAGCTCACTTGGTAGTTGATCTACAGCTGTTGCTTTGTTGTTCTTCAGCCGACCGATCTCCTCCTCAACTTCTTGAAGATCAGGGGCCGGTAGCCTGTCGTCTTCTGCGCGTGCTCTAAGGTCTGTTGCCGTGCCACCTTCGTTTTCTGCTGCATCACCGTTTAGGTGCTCGTCATAGTACTGCTTCCACCTCTCAATCAGCTCACACTCGTTCGTGAGAAGGTTACCGTCCAAGTCCTTGCACATATCGGGTTGCGGAACGTCGCCTTTGCGTGATCTTTAGCTTGTCATAGAACTTCCGTGTGTCGTTTACGCGGTACAGATTTTCCATCGCCTCGCGATCTCGGTCTTCCTACTGACGCTTTTTCCTTCGAAAAACCGAGTTTTGTCTGTTCCGCGCTTGTCTGTATTGCTCCACATTCAATCTCATGCGGTGTTGCAGCATTCTCGCCCGTGCTGCATTCTCCTCCTCTACTAACTCGCCGTCAAAACAGTCATTTCTTCGGTCCGGGATTGGAGTACCTAGTGCCGCTGCAGCAGTGCTACCTATGCCGCAACGGATGTCCCTCCAGCCATCTTCAAGAGAAGCTGCGCCAAGCTGCTCTTCCGTGGGTAGTGCAACTTCCAGCTGCTGCGCATAGTCCTGAGCAACTCCGGCGTCCCGTAATTGCTCAATGTTGGCTCGCGGCGTTCGACTTCGACGGGTGTTTTGAGCGCATGCATACTGCAACTAGGTAGTGGTCCGAATCTATGTTCGCACTGCGGTTCGTGTGGACGTTGATAATGTCGGAGAAGAATTTCCCGTCAATTAGAACGTGATCGATTTGGTTTTCTGTGTGTTGGTCAGGTGATCTCCAGGTGGCTTTGTGGATATCCTTGCGGGGGAAAAAGGTACTTCGAACTACCATACCCCGGGAGGCTGCAAAGTTCACGCATCGTTGGCCGTTGTCGTTCGATACGGCATGCAGGCTGTTTGGCCCGATTGCCGGTCTATACATTGCCTCCCGTCCTACCTGAGCGTTCATGTCGCCGATGACGATTTTGACGTCCCGTTGCGAACAGCCGTCGTACACCTGCTCCAGCTACGCATAGAACGCTTCTTTCTCGTCGTCGGGTCTCCCTTCGTGTGGGCAGTGCACGTTGATGATGCTATAGTTGAAGAAACGGCCCTTAATCCTCAACTTGCACATCCTCACATTGATCGGCTGCCAACCAATCACGCGTTGGCGCATCTTACCCAGCACTACAAAGCCGGTTCCCAGCTCGTTGGTGGTGCCACAGCTCTGATAGAAAGTAGCCGCTCGATGCCCGCTTTTCCATACCTTTTGTCCCGTCCAGCAAAGTTCCTGCAGTGCTACGAGTTCGAAGTTGCGTGGTTGAAGTTCGTCATAGATTAACCTATCGCAACCCGGGAAGCCGAGCGATTTGCAGTTCCATGTTCCGAGTTTCCAATCGTAGTCCTTATTTCGTCGCGTAGGTCTGTGCCGATTGTTCCGATCCGTATTTCTTTCTTCAGTATTTGCAATTTTATGTTTTTTCCAGGGCAGCTTGTTGGGCCTACACCAACCCCCTGTCTCGCCGGGGGACCATCGTGCACAGCTCTGTTTAGAGTCCCACGCTGGCACTAGGACGGTGATCAGCCGCTCCTAACATGGAGAACAGACGCCGTTTTAACCGCACCTCCACGGTGAACAGACGCGCGGGTTCGGTGAAGTATTTCCTCTATCACCGTTCTATGGTTACCGCGCCAGTGTTCGCGTCGCACCTCTTCACTTTGCTATTGCCGGCCTTTGTTCAGCTTTTAAACATCTAAATCTAGTGATTTTAATCAGCCAAAAGCTGAACAGTAATGTACATTATAAGCTTTTTAAGGCATTACATAACAGTCTTTTCCAACCCTTGTTCAGCCTTCTAGTTTTATTTCAAAAATAATAATGGAAGACCGCTTCATATCTTATGCATTTATATATGGAACTGCTTTAAATTGTTGCTGACTAATTGAATTTACATATTTATGTTGTTAATATAAGTTTAAAAATTACCTTTGGATTTTGGGATTCGAACCGGCAGTCGCTGAATCACAGGCGTCAACCATACCTACTGGACCATTTAAGCATGTGTGTGGCAAAAGGTATGACCATTAACTTGAAGCACGTCAAATTTAAGTTGAATAACAGCAACCGGAAGAGTATTATACACAAAATGCAGAATTGTAAACAACAACTAATATTTTTGAAATGCGGTCTGAAACTTCAGTGCAATATAACAGACAAAACACAGAAATACAAATGTATACTTGTCGCAGCCCACATCTACCAGTTATTCCTAAAAATCTCCTTTTCCTTGTCTCTACTGCTGCCACTGCTTGTAATTAGAAAGTTAGGCAACGACTCAGACACTGACACAGACACTGACGACATTTAACAAATCAAGCTATCAAAATATGTGTAACGCATTGCTGATTTGTGGAGAGTTGTGTTAAGCTTAAATAAGGCTTGTTCAATCTTTAGATCAGCTAACTTATTGAGGTTGGATTATGGGGGTACAATTCGCTTCATGCACTACTAATCAACTATATATTCAGCCTGATGTTAATCAGCTTTGTACACCTTAAATCAACCAATAATCAGCTTCTGTTCTCAATGTTCAGCTTGAATTGTTACTTGGGTTGGACCCTACCTTTCGACCCATCAACTCATGGACCGGAGACTAACGGCTTTACTTCCCTTCGGAAGGAAGGCATGATCAGAGCCGACTGGGATTGAACCCAGGCCGTTTGGAGTGAGAGGCAGTCACGCTTACTACTACACCACCGGTGCCGCTAAAAAAATTATTGATGTTCGTGGAACTTCTCTGAAGCTCCCACAGTTTTCCAGAAATGTATGGAACATTTCTGAAATTCTAGCAATATCCTATATTCGCTGGGCGCTTCTTGAAAGTTTCTGCAATTAATTAACGAAACAGCTCGAAATTCTCGGAAAATCCCAGAAAATAATGAAACTGCAGCTCTCTGGACTTATCTGAAGTTCCCGGTACTTCTTATAGTTTCTAAAAAAAAACATGTTTCTGTTACCTGTTTCTAACGAAGTTTCTAACAAATTTGTTTTTGTGAAGAAAGCTGAAGTTATGTCCTCAATCTGGTGCAATGTTTTTAGTTGAAAAAATGTTTCCTAATTAGGAAAAATTTACCCAGCGCTTCCAGGCCAAAAATGACTCCAACGCACTAGGAAGATTTTAAGAGATAATTGAGTTTACCGTCAAAATTTCATTTCTGGCCCACTGTGCACTGCCAGGGTAATCTGCGTAGGTACACTTTAATCGTCCGTACTTCCGGTTAGTGAGACGCGACGCGACCGCATAATATCCACCGTAGGGTACGCTCAAATTAGGTTGATGGTGCGGTAGCAGATTTATACTTACAGCCGGGTTCCCCTTCGGCCCAAGCGGTTGCGCAACTTCTCCAGAAGGAACATGCCATGCCGGTCCGGGGCGATGGCGGTGGTTGTTGACAATGATGGTTTCGGTAATTTAGGCACGGAAAAAACCGCGACAACCAGAGAAATTGTTGATGTGGGTTGCGAGGGCGGCACAGCGGCGACGATGCCTGCTTCGATGATGCCATGATGTCCACTCGGAACGAGAAATGCGCGATTCCCCTTTCCAGCTTTTATGACAGCAGCAGGGGAACCGGGAGGACTGCCACCGTCCGCCCACCCGCCCGCTGGATGGCTTGTTTTGTACACACAGAAATTCAAATTTAGGTCACCGTCAGATATTTATTATTCATTTTATATGTTTATGCGTGTCTTTTTCCTTACCTCTATGCCCGCCCACTGCCCGCCCGCGTCCGCTTCCATCGCGTCCGTGGCATCGGAGAGGTTGAAGAACGCGCAAACCTGCGGGAGTAAACAACACATTAATATGAATTTCTTGCCTCTCGTAGGTGGAGTACGGAGGCAGTCCAGAAAGAAAGGAAGAGGCATTCCCATTTGCTCCGTTTGGCCGGTGAAAGAGAAATAAAATTTGCTGTTTTAATATTCATTGCGCTCGGCGGGCATGACGAATAACATTCTGAAAGCCGGGCGTGATTTTGCGCTTTACTTTTTCCGATTCTGTCGTCTCATCTCGTAAGGAAGGTAGGTACGTAGATTCGAACTTGTCCTTCCAAGATCGCTGCTTTCAGATGGACCTGGTCACGAAATCAAGATGACTTACTTTTTCCGTCATGATGACCACTCTGAAAGCGATCGCGCTTCGCCTTGAGTAGGGTGCTAATGGATTTCGCCTCCCCTTGATCCGCCCGATGATTCTCGACACACACGCGCGCGGCAGGGTACAAATTATCAGATGCGCGAAATTAAAAACGAATCTCCAGCAGTCTCTCTCTCTCTCTCTCTTGCAGATTTTTAATCAAGCTCCTTGATGACGATGATGACGATGGTGACACGCGGGTTCTTGAGCTTTCGGTGGTTCCTAATGTGATTCAACCGGAAAATGATCGCACCACCAAGCGTGCAAGCGGTTGCGCTGACCTCGAAAGAAAGTGATTCTGCAGCCGGAAATTTACCGTTAGACAGATTAAGTAATACCCGATTTGATATCAGAATCAGAATCTTTTCCCAAACCCATCCTGGTTGCTATGCTTTGGTTTTTGATTGCTATGAACCTGTCTGTCTCAATGGCTACTTTGATGATTTTTAAACCAAGGATGATCAAAGTTCCGAAATGTTTCCAGCAGCCTTTTCAGACAAATTAAAATCAAAAACCCATAACGGCCAACCGGGGTTAATTTGCTCAATTTGGAAAAACAGAATCCGACTATCAATCACGGAAACCGGCGCAGAACACGCTTTGCGCGCAAATTTTCAAAGACTATTCATTCCTTTTAATTTCCATACAATTATTAACCAACACTTATTAACCTAAACCCCATAGGTGGCACCTAACGGACCCGGATTCGATCCATCAAACCAAACCCCAAAGCAATGAATACCAGTTCCCGTGGCACATAAACTGCGACCAATTGAATGTGGAACCGCCATCCCGCCAGTCAGTGGAAATTTCCCTCAATCCCAAACAAAGCAAAGCAAATCCCAGCAAAATGTAAACCTCCTTCCCGTCTAAGCGTGAAAAGCATTAAAAAATTGCGCAACAGGTTATCTCCTCCGATGACTTCTCCTCTTTCCTACTGTCTTTATGATGCGTTCTTTTATGATGTTTTGCCTGCGCTGTCGTTTCGAATTGTTATTAGAGCCTTCTAATGTAGGTAACACACAATTGGTCAAACAATTTGATCATTATTCATTTCTATTCCAGTGTTGTTTTGCATTTGCAGAGTGCCATATCCCGTCGGGATGATCGCTTAGTCAAAACCCAACAGAACATGAATCGCCCGATGCCGAATCGGGAGTTGGCAGCTTTATTGACTGTGCCGCAGCCGCGAGCCAACCGGGAGTCATTTGCTTTGCATGAGTTCCGATAAATTATTGCGGTTTTCATAGAAGCCGAAACTTCAGGCTCCAGCGTACAAGTACGGTTAAAATTATTATTCTAAAGATGCCCACATCAAAAGTTTGGCGAGATGAATTTTGCCCGTACAGCTGTCCATCAGAGTTGATAATAGAAGAGTTACGCAGAGTGAAGCTTGCAACACTGATGTCGATCAATGGGCATTTATTTTTATTTTGGCAACCCTTGTTTTTGTTTACCACCTCGGATGACTTCACCTGGGTTGAGAAAATTTCCTCTAGTTTCGATAACAATACTTCCCACGCAACAGAGTCAGTTTGACTACTATGCTCGATAAGTAGATGGTTTGACAGTTCGATAGGTAGATTTTGGTTTCAGTCTGCGTAACTCTTCTATTATCAACTCTTCTGTCCATCTTAAACGAAACCTAATTTAAAACCACACTTATGACACAAATGTCATTACCATATACTTTGTGTGAAGCCAAAAAATCCTGGTTCTCTGGTTCGATTTTACGTCAACATTTGACAGCTGCTGCAAATATTCGCAAGCAAGCTCTGTTCATAGACGTTGTTTACTGTGTACTAGTATTGTTAAAAAATAATAATATCATTGTATCAATTTATCTTGTCTTTATAACAATCCAGAAAATCTTAAAATTCGTCTTAATTTATATTTGAACTTCACTGAATTCACTGGAACTTCATTTTTTTAATTTGCTTGAAATTCTCCGTAGAGTTCCCATACAGTTCACCTCAGATTCTCGACCAACAATTGAAAGGGGCCTATTAAATTTGTATCCCCCTTGACTTCACAGTTGGCTTTCAACGTTAGCCGTGCCGTGCTCTGTGTGTGCGCAATTTTGTCTTCCCTTTACTTGCTGCATGCAGAGTTGCGACCGATCACAATCACGATCATCAAACAGATGATGGTAGTAACGCTTTGTACATTCCTATCAATGTGCTCGTCGAAGCTCTCTCCATGACGATCCATCAAGTTGACGAAAGAAGTAAAAAGCAACTGGTGAATGTCGTCTTCTGTTGTGATCCATCACCGATCTGGTCATTCCTGACAATCACGACACTCATCTGTGCTCGTTTTGAAGCAGTTGCTGCTTTGCTTGCTTATGTGAGTGAGCCTAACAGCTTCCGTTTAATGTTGCCTGCTTCGTTTGTAACTCACACACTCGCGCCTGCCGAGATGAACTTGGAATGCGTAGGCATTGTTTTCATTTTCTTCTGTCATTTCGCTTTTTCTCATGATCGTACTGCAGAAGTCTTCACTGTTTTCGTTGTGCTTTTCATTATCAGCAGCGAGTGTAACGTTTTGCTTGTGAGCAGCGACCATTACTGGTGATTGTTGTTTTCCATGGCTCTAACTCTCACTGCGTGACAAAACGATCTGTCAGCGATAGTCGGTTGATGCGAAGACGAGTGTCACGTGAGTGTCATGATATTTTGCATCACTGGCTGCATGCTGCATGCTGCACTCAAAGATAAATTAAATCAAAAAAGCTTAAAAAGTATGCAGATTCCCGCTTCACCTTATTGAGTCCGAGCCATGATTACTTCGGCAGTAGTCATGCATGATTAAACTTGAAATCATCTTTCCAGTATTAAATATTATTCTTTTTCAATACTGATAAAGAATCAAAAAAGATTAAAATTCAATCAAAAATTATTAAAATTTATTCAAAAAAGCTTATCTTCAATCTAATCAACCATGATTAAACTGGGATTAATATCAGATGCTTAGTTTTTAGAAAGAGAGTATTAATTTTTAATCTTTCGATATGATTAAACTGAGTTTAATGTCAAATTGATTAAATTTCAAGCAAAACGGGAATAGTTCAATTTATCAGTGTGGCGCTCCGCCTCCCGGACAAAAGGCGCTTGTCGAATGTTGCCGTCGTCGTGTTTGTGCGTTGAGGTTGTGTTTCAGAAATGCAATCGAAGTGTGCCGGGACCGCTGTTTTCGGTTGCTTGAGTTGTTGGTTCTGATTTCGGCGCTGGTCACGAGTTGATTCGGCCGGTGAGGAGCTGGCGCTACGTCTCACAGACTGTGTACTGGCGAACTGAAGTCGTTGTGTCGCGAGTCATTGATGATGGAAAGTGGACGCAGTCCTTTATTTCTCTGCTGAAGTCCCTCTAGTTGAAGCAGCTACACTTTTCCAAACCACCGTCCTCTGTTCGAATGAATCCTCAGACCATTCAAATCGAAACATCGAAATCGCCTTTTCTTAGCTGCAACCGGATGACGGT
This sequence comes from Ochlerotatus camptorhynchus, assembly GCF_037179485.1. Taxonomy (NCBI): domain Eukaryota; kingdom Metazoa; phylum Arthropoda; class Insecta; order Diptera; family Culicidae; genus Ochlerotatus; species Ochlerotatus camptorhynchus. Next base: position 1,734,630 of record NW_027040632.1, on the reverse strand, counting down.
TGTTTTGAAACCGGATGGATGATTTTCATCTCTAATACAGGGTGGACATTGTTATGAAAAGGGATAGGGCCTTCAGTTGGAATGCGTAATGCTCTCTGCAGAATGATAGTCATCTTAAATTGAAATGCATTTGGTATTGGTTCAGCCGCTCAACGAAATTCATTCAAAACAATGATGTAAATAATTCTATCGAATGTCATTTGCTGTTCTGATTAGACAAACGAGGTGGAAGCTAAAGAGCCTGAATTTATAAAGAGGCGACATCTTATCCATTTGACAGGTCCTCTGCTCGATTGGAATGGCTTTTCCTATGACTTTGACAGACAATCGATTGTTCCAATTTTGACATGTCGTCTCTTTATAGATTTAGGCTCTTTAGTGGAAGCATACCCTAATAAAAATTGTATGGTTAATTTGCTTAACGACGTGTTCTGGGTATCATCCAAACCATTTGTGGAATAGTTCAATGATTTGGGTTATCGTTCGTTTATGGTTATTTTTTATTAGGGTAGCCATCGCTATCAGAGGTGGTACGAACATTGGTAAAGCGTGGAAACCGTAAATTGTCTGTTTCGTGGTGGAGGAAGTTTCCTCTACCAACACTACATTTTTGTATCCATGATGAATGGCTTTTCAATATGGAATTGTAAACAATCGAATAATCTAGTCATCCTATTCTTAAATTGTTGTTCTCTGAGCCCAGTATGTTTTACAGCCAATGTTCAAATAAATATCATCTTTTATTTGGAGGACAGTCATATGGAAGCTCCTCAGTTGACGACGAATTCAACCATAAGGAAATCATCCGAAATTTGACAGCATATTGTTAAAGGGCTCGAACGATACAATAATCAGTCGAAGTATTGCGGATATTTTAGTTCATTGTAGAGGCTAGAGTGTGTTTCGTGGTTGATGGAGGGTTACGCTGTTGAGTGGGGAACGAAAGGCGAGAGTGCTGTTTTTAACACCAGTTAAAGAAATAGCGGCAGGATATCTATCGGAGCTCTTCGAAATCACCGTGAACTCATGGATTCCGTTGCAACATCGGGTGAGACCTTTCCTTTATTTTTCTTATAACTTTCATTTCATCATTATATGAAACATTAAATTCTGGGTACGGGACGGTCCACCAGGGCACCTGATTGAAGCGAAATGGATGGGGAGAGCGAAAATGCCAACTCTCTGCCTTTAACATTTCGTGAATAAAAGGCGGGATCTTCTCCCCACTCATTGCAGTATACTTCTGTTGGATGGCCTGTTATTTTACCGGTTGTATGATTCTGTTGTTCGAAGGAGATTCTCATTTATCGATGTTGCTCACGGATTCACCCAAACCGTTGTTGGTCCTTCATACAATGGCAGGTTGATTACAATTAGAGGTTATTAAGCTTGGTCAAGTCTAACAGTGAGGATAGTTCAAGTCTACCGAGAGTTGTCTTGCTACAGTGAGTGGTAGTTTCATAATCATCATCATCATCATCATCATTATCAAAACTTGTAATCCCCTTTCCCTGCCAACCAGTCTTGTAAGTGGTCACCGTAGTCGACATATTTTCTGAGATAATCGACTGCCTTTGCTTCCGAAACTTGCAAAACAAACTATCAAATTACAGCACCAAACTAAAATGTCATATGACAGGCTTTGTCATACGACACTGTTGCCGAAGACCGTATTTTAGTTTTTCTCATAATACGAGCTGCTGATGTTGTGCTTGTGTGAATTCTGAAAAAAATCAAGCAACGATGTCCTAGTAATAACATTTCTGATAAGAAATGGTTTAATTTACACCAAATTGAGGAATTATAACGAAATCAAAAATGTCATATGATAGTTATTTGAAAATTTTCTTTTTGCTCGAATGTTGTTCTACCGTTTGTGTTGCTTAAGAGAGTCGACGGTAGAGTACAAATAAAAACAGACTGTCACGCATGATAACGAAGCGAGTGTCGGAAATTCTCCCGCTTCGAGATGTCTTCAAATTTTGCTCAGAATTATCTTGGAGTTCTCCTCTAAATTCTTCTGAAAATTGCACGGAATTCTCATTAAAATTCTCTGGAAATTCCATTCGAAATGCGCTTGGAATTATCCTTGGAATTATCCTTGGAAATTCCTCATAGATCGTTGCAGAATTATTTTGGAGTTGTACCCTCAAAATTCACTTCCCTTGGTATTTTTCACGAATCCTGCAAACCTCTTCACTCTTGGAAGTTCTAGTTAAAACTATCTTAGAGATTTTCCCAAAGCTCCCTAAAAAATATTCTCTGAAATACCTTAATAGTGACTGTATCCTGAAAATCTAGTCCAGTCCAAGGGTCTTGAAATCTAATTGTTTTCGAAGAAAGGACGAGGTACATTTTTCTAGATTTGTCATTTTGCGTTTTTTTTTTCCGGTGACTTCAAATTCCCAGCTTTTTGCCGGTTTTCCCGGTTCACTGGTCACTCTGCATTTTACATATGAAACACTTGTTTCCAATCCCATTATATTTGTTTTGCCTTGACCACATTTTGAGACCCAGTTCCGCATGAAAATTCTTCCGGATATATAATACGCTTAACCAAAAGCTCTAACAGCGCTTTCACCTCCAAAGTTCTGTAAGTTAATTCCATCAAAATTGCAATAGCAGCAACATCACAATACTAAACCTTCACTGAGAAGCTAATTTTACGAGCTAATCAGGTTTCCAATGAAGACTCTGAATACTCAGTAAAGCCACTCTATGCTGTCAAGGCAATGCTAGTCCACTTATATTTGAACCATTATTCGATCTTAAAAGTGCTACTTCAAGCAATAAAAAAATACTCCCATGCAAGACTATTATCCTAAATTATCATTTAGTTAGTTCTCTGAGCTAATCAAGCACAATAAGGAATTGTTATTGAAGTATTCAGAAAAAAATCATCGACTTCTAAAAAAGCTGGGTTTAGACAAGACAAGTTAACTCAGTTGAAATCATGCCATTCAACTGACTTGATCAGCTCACTCGAATTGAAAAAAGTTGAACCAGGCTCAACTCTTCAAACCAATTGAATTCAACTGCTAAACCCAGCTTAAATCTTTTCCCATTCTTGCATTTACTTAAAGGAGCTCCAATGCGCTCAAGGATTTTTGTTGGACACAGCTGGATTGAGCGGACGCATCAGGTTAAATTTTGTCAGACGCAATTCATTAGTTTTCAACTGCAAAAAAACGCAAAGTTGGCAACACTGAAGAGCAAATCACATTTTTGCATTCGGTTTGATTGGAAATTGTAAGGCTCAAATTTTTAGTAAAGCTACAGATTTCTTCGTTTTTAACGGCTTTCATGAAGAGACCAACTTTCTATATCGAAGAATTTCGGAGTAAACGAAAAAAAAAATTAAAACATGTTATCTTTAAAAATCAATACTTCCTAAATGCACACTGTTGTTTTTTTTTTCGATAGATGATTATTATGTAAAAAAAAACTCCGCTGAAAATTTTGGCGTCATAACATTTTGAAAAAAATTGGGGGCATTTTGAGAGTTTCCAAGTGCAAAAATCGCAAAGTTGGCAACACTGGAGAACAAATCTAATTATACCATTCGATTGTACGTCAAATGGTTCATTAGAAATCGACAAAAAGAGGGGATGATCTCCAGCGGCTTAAGACTTTGGATTTTTCAATATTGGCCCATAATAAGTTATTCCACCATGTTTGGTTCAAATCGGAGTGGGTGGATGTAATTTTGCAAATTTACTCAGTCACTTGAGATGGAATGACCCATATAGGATTCAGCTTAATAGGTTGATTGATTGATTTATCTTTATTTAGGAGGCTTTCAGCCTGAGGCTGGTTCGCCTTTAGCTTAATTAGTTCCAACATGGAATATCTCGTGATCCTGACCATCCAGAATGTTTCTGTCTGGAGAAAAGTTGTTCAGGAGACCAATAAATTTTGCACGGTGGGCAGGTTAGTTCGGAATTCATTCACTACGCGGCGCTAGTGTAAAAGTGAATATTTGTATAAGCTATACATTAGATCATGGCCACCGTCTTCGACAAAGTTATTCATTTGACCGAAACCTTTGGGATGGTGGGCAGTCAAGTTGAGAATGTATTCACTACGTGGCACTAGTGTGCATGTGTATTTTTTGCTTATGCTATATCTTGAGATCCTGGCCATCTAGAAAGTTTATGTCTTCGGCAATGTTGTGCAGGCGACCAATACCTTTCGGACGGAGAGCAGATTAGTAGAAAATTCATTCACTATAGATGAGTGCACGGTTGTATTTGAGTTCACTCAATCGAGAAAAAGCTGCGGGCAATGTTTAATAATCATAAACACTAAATGTTCATTATTCATTGTATACAAATGAATATTTGCATCTATCCTGAATCCATCTATGTAATATATAAACGCTTAAGTTCGTACGTTACTCTTCTGCTTCTGCTTCTTCATCTGCTTCTGCTGCTTCTTCTTCTTGTTGTTGTTATTCTTCTTATTCTTATTCTTCCCTTTTTGAGAGTGAAAAATGGTAAACTCAAACGGAAAGTATAATGTAGTGCACTTTAAATTACTGTAGTGTACACTAGTGTAATGTGGTGTAACCAAGGAATCAAAGATATCTCCAAATGACAAAATGACAAGCGATCAACGAGCCGAACGGTAAAGCTATGTCAGAAATCGAAAGCAATAATGATATAATCTTCTTCCTATTTCTTCGTGACAAACAATTTCTGCAACACAGCTCGCTCGTAGAAGGAACCGACCAAATTTTTGGCAAGCTGCTTCACGAAGTGAAGCCGAAGATGATAGACTTGTGTTAATGGGATTTTTTTTCGTTAAGTCAATTCTCGATTAAGATCAAGCCATAGAGGGAACTCTAAGACCAGAAGGTCTCGAAGAAACGTGCTCAACTTTTTCGCTCAGCTCTGGTACTATCTTTGGTCCCAAGCTAATCGATGCACCCCTCGAAACATAGGAAAATCCACGAACCCCTCATTTTATCAGTCAAACTTTCATAGTGAATCAAAACAAACATAGTGTAGTACTAGAATTTCAACTAGAATGGGTTACGTTAATCGATTTCCTTGGGACCAATAGGCTAGTCAAGTAGTGAGCCAATTTAAAATCTTTAGTTTCCACCGGTTGATCAAGCTATGTCCTCAACCAGGTAGGTATATTGCAACAAAGCAGGCAAGTAATATCAAGCTGAACATTGCATTAGGTCCTAAGTAACATTGACAGATTCTCTTCGACGACTTTCTCTTTGTATCCCCACGGCCATGCAAAGACATTCTCATGTATTTTCAGCACACAGATCGAAAAAAAGAAGGTTTTATCTAGCATCTAATACGGCAAACACAACATGTGCTCAAGTTATTAACGAAAGAGAAAGTCGACAAAGATAATCGATCAATGTTACTTAGTTCCTAATACCATAGAGGTAACTCTAAGACTAGAAGGTCCCGAAACAACGTGCTCAACTTTTTGGCTCAGCTCTGGTACTCTCTTCGGTCTCTGTAGGTTCCTGTTTATTAATGTATTTGATAACAAACTTTACTATACAAAACATCGTAAAACTATAGTAAAAAAGTACAACCCAATAAATACTTTATCTTCCGCTATTTCAATAAGCATTCTCCACCAGAACGGGAGCCGTTTCCAGTGGTTTCATTGTACGGCAGTATCGCCAACGGGGGTTGCAAAACGTGGTCAGCACTCACACACTCATCACTAAACGGTTGCTTTCCAAAGTCGATGACGCATCGACCGAAAGAACTGCTGATAAAGAACAATGAAGAGGACCACACAATGGTTGCTGCGAAGTAAACAGACAATCGCGTGAAACACATCGAGAGTGGCCTGCTTCTGTCGATAGCCGAGTGAACACTCCTGTAGGTGCCGCATTCCATAATAATGGTTTAGTAGGAAAGTTGGTAATGGTTTCTCTGCGGAGGCGTACGGCATTAAGATGGCTGTTTCCATTCCGAACATATCGAACGAATCAGTCATTCTTACGGACTCTGCAAGCTGTCTCCAGGCCTTAGAAGCGGGAACATCTAAGCACCCGTGGATTCAGGAAGTGGAGCAAATAGCACGAAACAAATCCGTCCGTTTCTGCTGGAACCTGGACACCCCGGCATCCACGGAAACAACGAAGCTGATCGGTTAGCAAACATGGCAATGGTTCGCGTCCAGAGACTCCAAGCTGAGAGAGGTCAAAGACGATATTGAAGAAGGAAGCCCCGCCCAGTTGTTGTGAAAGGGCTTTAGATGCAAGGAATCAAAAATATCTCCAAATGACAAAATGACAAGCGATCAACGAACCGAATAATAACGCTATGCCAGAAGTGGAAAGCAATAATGATATAATCTTTTTCGTTCTTTTTCATGACAAGCAGCCCGTGCGGCACAACTCACTCGGGGCGGTAGAAGGAAACGAGCAAATTGTTGGCAAGCTGCTTCACGAAGTAAACCCGAAGATGATACACGTGTGTTAATGGGAATTTTTTTGTTATGTCTTTTCTCGATTCATATCAAGCTTTGTCCTCATCCGTGTATATTGCAACAAAGCAGGCAAGCAATATATCATTATACTTCTACCACTCGGATCGAACTATGTTACAGAGCGAGTTTGTCATGGTAGTCGTAGCAACCGTTTTGTCTGTATCGTTGGTTGCTTTATGTGTTTGGATTAGCTGGTAACACGTGATTCTGAGGAGCAAATCACAAATTTTCTGAATTTTCTACGTCAAACTGGACTGTACCGAAAAATCTGAAGGATGCAGAGAAAAGAAAGAGGAGCAGCCGAAGACCCGGTTTAGCGGCAAGAAGGTAAAGCAGATAACGGAGCAAGGAAGGAAGGAAGAATATGAAGAAGAATTTAAAGAAGAAGAAGCAGCCGAAATCCGGTGTAGCGTCAAGAAGGTTAAGCAGATAACGGAGCAAAGGAGGAAGGAAGAATGTGGAGAAGGAAAAAATGTAACAGAATGAAGATCAAATTATATGAACTAAGCTGGAGAAAATAGACGGTCATGTAAGAAGGTGAAGCTAATGAATAATGAAAGAATAAGGAGAAAAAAACGTGAATTGTGCAGAAGTAGAAGAAGAATTTGAATGAAGTGGAGGCGGAACGAAAAACGAAGCGGATGAAGACAAAGAAGATTAAGAAGATAAAGCGGAAATAGCTAAATGAAGAAGACGACACTGAAAAAAAATTGGAGAAATCGTGAAGACTTAGAAGAGGAAAACAAGGTAATGGAAATAAATAAGGATGAAGAAAGAAGATTATGAAGAAGTAAGGAAAACTACCAGAAGTGTGGAGAGAAGAAAGAAGAAGATAGATTAAAGAGTGAATGTAGAAGAATACCAACCAGCAACAAATGATCAAATAGCAGAAGTGAAGAAGATATAAGAAGATGACGCAGCAGATTCAGCAAAACAAGCAGATAAAGGAGACCCGTCAACAGGATGGCAAGATAAGTGAACACCTTACCTTACCAATCAGGCTAAGGCCTTGTTGTTTTATGCTGGCCGAAGAAGTCATCTCCACTCTACTCGATCCATGGCCACACTTCGCCAGCCTCGTAGCCTGCGAAGGATCCGCAGGTCGCCTTCTACTTGGTCGATCACCTTGCCCTTCTTCTTTTTCCTGTTGGGTCGCTTTATAGAACCATTTTCACTGGGTCGTCGTGCGGCATTCTTACGACGTGCCCAGCCCACCGTAGTCGCCCAATTTTTGCAATGTGGACGATGGAGGGTTCTCCCAGCAGCTGGTGCAATTCGTGGTTCATTCGCCTCCTCCGCGTTCCGTCATCCATCTGCACTCCACCGTAGATGGTACGCAGCACCTTTCGTTCGAAAACACCAAGGGCGCGTTTGTCCTCCACGAGCATAGTCCAGGTCTCGTGGCCGTAAAGAACCACCGGTCTAATCAGCGTCTTGTAGATAATGAACTTCGTGCGGCGGCGAATTTTATTCGAACGGAACGTCATCTGGGGTCCAAAGCAGGCACGCAAACTATGAGTAAAGAAGGGACCGAAAATTGATGATAGACGCCATTTTGAAATCCAAGATGGCAGCTTCAGCTTTTTGAAAAGCTGTCAAATATCCTACAATATGGGCGTTTGCGGACAGGCGGTTTCCAGATTTCTTTAATCTGAAAAACTCAAATAGGGGAAATGGCTGTAATGTCGGCCTAAATGCCCCTAATTTGGGCCCATACATAAATTCAGCAATGGACTAAATTTTCAATAGCGACCAAAAATATCCATTAGTACCATCCCATCGCGTTCATCTAGATAAAATTGACATATAGCAGATTTTTAGCGATGGGCCCAATCTTAGAGCCATTTCCCTTACCACACAGATAAAGAAATTTTAATTTTAACTATCGCGTAAAATCTCCCCTTGTTTAATTTTGATCTACACTTGGCATACACAAGGAAATCGTTTACAAGCTTGCATACGATATTGCTAATTTAAGCGATATTGCACTTAAATTTACATTAAACATCGTGTAAAATTTATGCAAAATCTAGTGTAAATTTCATGTGCGCTATATCTCGCAGAAATCGACATGATTTTTTCAAACGGTGCATACAAAATGGATATTTTTGGAACGGAAACAACGACGTGAGCCTGCAAATCGATGAATGACGCCATTTAGGAATCCAATAAGGTGAATTCCGGTTTTAAACAAATATTAAATACCCTACAATATGGGTATTTTGAAAACAGAAACGGCGCATACAGGCCGAAAATCGATGACTGCCACCATGTTGGAATCCAAGATGCCACTGGTTATCTAACATCGAAGACAACAAATCAAGAAGATTGGCAACTCTTCCATTTTCTCATACGAACGCTATGAGACAGGTACAATCGCGTCCTCTGCCGCTCAAAGGAAAATGCTTCGAACAAATTTGATAGCTAAGATTACATCCTCAAAAGAAAGGTTTGTGTATTTGCTCATGTTTCTATGCGTTGCTTCCACCTTCACTCAAGCGCAGCGCTGTTGTATCTGTCGCTTAGATTCTGGCAAAGTTGTCAGTCTTCTTGATATGATGTCTTCGCTAAAATCCAAGATAGCGACTTCCGGTTTTTTGAGTACCCTTCAATCTGGGTAAATTACGGAATGGAAACGACAAGTGAAAGCGGCTTTCGAACGGCCCCGGTGGTGTAGTGGTACGCGTGATTACCTCTCACTCCAGCAGGCCTGGGTTCAATCCCAGTCGGTGCCGCCGGGATCTTCTGAGGCATAACATCTCTGATCACGTCTTCCTTCGGATGGGAAGTAAAGCCGTTGGTCCCCGGTTCATGAGTTGATGGGTCGATAGGTAGGATCCAGGTGTGGGAGCTGCCTTCCTGGCACGTCGGTAGCATTGGTGCTCAGCACGGAAAACAAGATCGACGGAAAAAACAAACCAAAGGAATGGCGGTTTTCGGTTTAGAAAAACTGTCAAATACCTTACAATATTTTGGTTTTACGGAACGGAATATTTAGATCGGAAATCGATTATTAACGCCGTTTTGAAATCCAACATTTTCCACATGAAGTGGAAACGATTATTAGGGGCTGGAAAACGATGATTGCCTCCATTTTAAAATCCAAGATGGCGGCTTTCAGGTTTTGAAAAGCTGTCAAATACCCTACAATATTGGTATTATTGGAATGGAAATGATGTGTGGAGGCCGGAGATCGATGATTGACGCAATTTTAGAATGGCGGCTTCCGATTTTTGATAAATGTATAAATACATATACAGCCATTCCATAGCAAAACGATATAGTGATCAAATTATCAAATGAAAGGTAATTGAAAACACTTTTTAAGAAAAACATAATGATGTTACAATATTGGGATTATGTATTGGAAAACATTGATTGTATTTACACCCTCATTAAAAATAATTTGTGATCGAAAACATTATGTTTTCACACGGATCCCGAAGCTGGTAATTCAGCAAGTTTATTCATGCATCAAAAGGTTAGGAATACCATAAAAGTCACTCTACACACTTATTATGCGAAATCTTTTTTCTCAGTGTGCCTCGATTGTGCTGAAGCTGTGCCCTACACTGAACCAAAACATCCGCAATACTTCGAATGATTATTGCATTGCTCGAGCCTTTTAACAATATGCATTCGAATTTCGGATGATTTTCTTATGGTTGAATTCGTCGTCAGATGATGAACATCCATATGTCTGTCATCCAAATACAGGATGATTTTCGTTTGAAAATCTATATATATAAAAATGAATTTCTGTCTGTCTGTCTGTCTGTCTGTCTGTCTGTTTGACCCTTATAGACTCGGAAACTACTGAACCGATTGGCGTGAAAATTTGTATACAGGGGTTTTTGGGGCCGTGGAAGGTTCTTATGATGGTTCGGGACCCCTCCCCTTTCTGTAAGGGGGGGCTCCCATACAAATGAAACAGAAATTTCTGCATAACTCGAGAACTAATCAAGCAAATGGAACCAAATAACGCATGTGGGGGCGAGTGTGGGGGTATAAGGAGATAATCATAGGGGGTAGCCCGTTAGATAATAGGGGGGGGGGGCTACGTACAATATAGCATGCTTTTTTTTTAAATCGGCGCCTAAACTCAAGCTAATATTGAATCCCGAGCAAGACCGGGCACACTCAGCTAGTAAGCTATAAAACATACGGCACTCAGAGGACAAACATTTGAGTATAGTGTGACATGCAAGTGCTTTTAATTAGATTTATAATTTAATTATGTACAATTCCATACTGAATAGCCACAATAAGCCATTCCATCATGGATACAAAACATTTTCGTGGTGGAGAAAACCTCCTCCACCACGAATTAGCCAAACATTGGTTTTCATGTTTTACCTTTGTTCGAAACAGCTCTGATAGCGATGCATATGCTTCCACCTCGTTTGTCAGCTCAGATCAGCAAATAACGTTCGATAGAATTATTTACATCGTCGTTTTGAATGATTTTCGTTATGGAGCTGAACCAATACCATATGCATTGCCATTTAGTATGACAGTCATTCTGCAAAGAGCATTACGCATTTCAACTGTATGCCCTATCCCTTCTCATAACAAGTTTCATCCAGTATTCGAGAGGAAAATCATCTGATTTCAAAACAACCGTCATCCGGTTGCAGTTATCATTCAAAAAAGGGATTTCGGTGTTTTGTTTTGAATGGTCTTAGGTTTCATTCGATCAGAGGATGATGTTTGTGTACAGTGCACAGTATCGAGAGCGCTGTCATTGGATTGATTGATTGATTTATCTTTATTAGGGAGGCTTTCAGCCTGGGGCTGGTTAGCCTCCAAAGGCGCTGTCATTGGACTGACTTTGTTTGCTTGTGAATAATGGCATGCTTGGCAACCCGTTTAATTTGACAGTTTAAATGTTTTGTTTTGAAGGAACGGAACAGTACAAAAAGCAGTGGAATCCGAACCAAAGTTAAGATCCAGACGCACCCGAGCTGGACAATACCGATATAATACACACCATCGTACAAATAAGGTTCCCGTTTTACCTGTGCATACAATGCCTTGGTTTTCTTTGCATGCACGTAACCTATAGCTCATACCGAAGTAGGCTGTGTATAAAAAAATGATTTACTTAGTTTGACAGTTGCACCATGACGAAGTGGCATCGTATTCGTGATTTGTCCCACGCGCAAATGTCACAAAAAGACATTTCAATCGCCATGGAAGTGTCCCGGTGGACCGTCAAAAGGGTTTTAGACCGAGAATAGAAAGGACAACTATCCGCGAAGGTGGCCACAGGTCATCCGAGGTCAGCTCGGGTTCCGAGCGTTATCGCTGCTATCAAAAGGAAGATTCGGGTGAATCCAGTGCGTTCAATAATGAAAAATGGCAAAGGAACACGGGATCAGTGACTTTACGGTACGGAAGATCGTAACGGCACGGAAGATCGTAGCGGCACGGAAGATCGTAACGGCATCAGGGAATCAAAATCAACGATTCAAATAAAGATAATGGCATTTTCATTTTGGTTACACTCATGATTAGTACAAATCCATAAATCACAATGGACAGTTCAGGAAATGATAATGCGATTATCATTTGTGTAACAGTTCATGATCATATGAAATAGCAATAATCTCTGATCATCATCATCAGCTGTCTTCACTGAAAATTCCTCTTGTAAGACAAGGCTAATAAAATACCCTATAATATGGGTATTTTCGGAATGGGGATGACGTATACAGATCGAAAATCGATGTTTGCTGTCATTTTGAAATCCAGGATGGTGGTCATCGATTTAAGAAAAAACTGTCGAAAATTGATGTCCGCCGCCATTTGGAAATCCAAGATAGTGGCCATCGATTTCAGACAAGGAGCTGCTAAGCCAGCATTTTTCTGTTGTCTGCTATTTTTTACCCACACACTTACAACCAACGCAAAACAAACACATGCGGTGTGACAGCTGTAAAATACGCAATACAGCCGCAAAGTTCGTATGTGTTGTTCAAGTTTGTTATGGGCCATACATTTATAGACCTGTTAAGAGGGTACTGTCAAATTTGTGAAATCCCATAGTGGAAACATTTGATGTCAGTCCCGTCATTCCGGCATTTTCGGAACAGGGATGATATGCAGATGTAGAAAATTAATATCTGCCGCTATTTGGGAATCTAAGATGGCGGCTATTGGTTTTAGAAACAACTGTACCCTACAATATAGGTATTTTTGAAACCGGGATGACGTGTAGATGTCGAAAATCGATGTCGGTCGCCATTTTGACTAGTGGACAGTTTTATCTAAAAATAAAGGCCGCCAAATTGTATTCCAAAATGCCGGTGGACATCGATTATCGACGTCTACATGTTATTCCAGTTCCAGAAATACTCATATTGTAGGGTATTTGACAGTTTTTTTCCGAAACCAACGGTCGAGATGGCGTATTTCAAAATGGCGGCCCAGATTGATTTTCAACATATATGGGTCCTCCCGAATCCAAAAATTTCCATATTGTACGGTATTTGACCTATAGAACAACTTTTCCGAAGACAGCAAGCTCCTAGATTTCGAGATATATTACAAAGTGATTGTTATCATATCAGTAGATTATCGTTTTTGTTGCTGATCATGATGTGTAACACAAATGATAATCCATGATCTTACTGTACACTGATCACGAATTCCGTTTACTAGTATTTTCATAGTCGGTAAGCATCGGAAGATAGCATTATCTTGATTCCCTGAACACGGCATGGAAGAAAGATTACGGGGCGAAGTCGAGGACACGGAAAAAAACACATGATTACCAACCGCATCCGGGAGCTACGAGTCGAACGATGCAAGAGAATCTTGAACTTCCTTAAGCGAAAAAATTCGGTAATCCTGCTCACCGACGAGAGCATGTTTGCCCTTGAAAACTCTTACAAACCGTTTAACAAATCCTACAGCGAAAAGCACTCAAATAGAAACATTTTTTTGTGAGCAGAAATAATACATGTTTCGATTAGAATAGCATTTTGCCACAAAATACTACCTGTTAGTGCAATAAAAAGTTGATCAAAGTGTCGATTAAGCGAAGTATCGCAATGACGCGTATTACCCCGAGGGCACGTTTTACTCCATTTCCCCCTACGATACTTGGAAAAGTGACTTCTACTTAATTTTCGCATTTTAAGCTTATTGCTTATCGCATATTAGCTTACTGCCTGCTCTTAACTTAGTGTCCTAGATGCACTTCCACAGTTATTAATTGAGAGCTTTCGATGCCTGTACCATTTTTGCATTAGTAAGTATAATGGTGTGGGAATTACAATCATACTCTTTGCCCAGGGAAGTCGAGAAATTTTCCAACCCGAAAAATTCCTAGACCGGACCGTGAATCGAACCCAGGCACCTCATGCATGGTCTTGCTTTGTAGCCTTTACCGACTGAGCTAAAGGAGGCAGTTCCTGAAAAATTAAAGGACCGTCAAATCCATCGAGTTACAGAAAATATTGACTTATGGAAAGTTGGCTGTTTTTATTATTCAAGTGGGAATTACACTGATGACTACACATTGTAGTCGACATACGATGAGTATATCGGTACGCCCAAAACACTCCAGGGCATTGGTAATTTTATTTCAGACCTCATTTTGTACACACCTTTCTCCGGTGCTTCTGCTGATTCCGAAACGATAAATCAGAGATGACGCCAACAGAGCAGGTAATCAGGGGCTCCAAGAAGCTCGATTAATAAAAGATCCAATCAATGCGCGATCCAATTCTTTTGAAAGTTTTACGATCACTCGGCGATCGCTCTCCCTGCTTATTAATTCCCAATTATTGTGGTCTGCTTTTTTAGTTATGACCTCAACGCGAGAACACGTGCTTTCTTTAGCACCTCACTGTTATTTACCGGATTTGACTTTTCGTCGACAGCGCGATCTAATGAGTAATGACTCAAGAACGGCTGCCATGGTGACTACGCCATGATTGCGCGGTGATGGTGATGGCCTACTTTCGCTTCGCGCTCTTTTTCCTGACGGGCATGACAAGGAACATGACGAAATTCTAAATATAGTGAAAATTCAATGAAGCGGTCGCTATTGGTGACTGCAAATGGGCGAGACAAATATAGAGAAAGGTATAGAATTTGACGAGGAACTGGGAGTCAAGCGTGGGTCAATTATGAATTCCTCTCACGACCGCTGCGGGCCGAAAGTTACTTCTTATACCGAGAAGTGCTTCGCGAGAGACACGATCGTTTATGCTTCTTTTTATGTACAGCCACGACGACCTGCGACGAGCAAGTGCGTCTAAATGTGGAGAAATCCAGAAACCCAACCCAACCCATCTCCCTCCCAGAAGAAGTGCGTGAATTCTCTTCTTTTTACGACTCAGTGAAGACTTTTTTATGGTCGATTCTGGGTTAGAAGAACTTTTCACAGGAATCGCCATGTTGCCACTCTCACCTGTTGGGGCATGATTTATGGCGGTTCCAAAGTATAATCAAATGGTTCTGGTTTTTTGTGTGTTCGTGTCGTTATCCTGCTTAGAACCAGAAATTTACAATTTTATTTGCCATGCAGAAAAAAAAATGTTGAAGAACACCGGCGATTAATATTCAAGCGCAGTCATCGCACTACCGAACCCAGAACGCAGACACAAAAAATAGGTTGAGAATCGCATAAATTAGCCACACAAAAAAACGACGACGACGGTCAGAACTTTTTGCTGCATCTTGTTCCAGCTTTTGAAGCTTGTTGGGCCTCTCATTCTCGCGTTTATTTTCGTTTCACTAGCGGGCAGAATAAAAACGAAATGAAATACTGTTAGATCTCCCGCAGAACCGGCCACGCCACCATGATTATGAGGAGAGCAAACATTTTCATTTTCATCAATAGCGGGATTTTGCGAGCGGGGTTGGGGCGGGAGTTCGTCGCTTCTTTCTTGAATGAATGAATGTTGAAGTCACCGGGCTGTCATCGTCCGTTTGCGAGTGGATTTGGGTGTCATTCTGTGCAGAACTCTTTCCATTCTCCTGCTAATTAGTGGACAGGAAATCGCTTTTATTTATTTTATCTGTGACTTTCTTTCAACTTTGAATGGCCTTTTGTCGCTCTTTTCTTAAGAGTTTCGGTGTTGGCGACAGGAAGTTGGGATAACACAGCAGAGGATGGTTTCCTGTATGCGAAGGGTTGGAGCAACGCTCGGTCGGAATGATGATCTCTTTCTAAAGATGTTCTCCATTTCTCCAAAAATAGAAGCCTCAACACACTTGTAGAGTAAGGCGGGACAAAAGTTCGACTCAGTGCAAATCAAACTAATTCCTTACGCTTCTTCTTCTTCTTCTTCTTCTTCTTCTTCTTCTTCTACAAATGGTTTTTCCGGCTCTCAACTTAGTGTTCTAAATGTACTTCCATAGTTATTAATTTTTGCAGTAAATGACAATACATGCAACTTTTCTGAAGACACCAATCCTCTATCTAGAGAGAGGATATTCACACAAAAAGCTATTGAGCGTTTTTTACGGATGATACCTAAAAATCTGTGATTTAACTATTACTTTTTCCATGTTATTTTTTTGTCATGTTCTAATCTAATGAGTTGTGGCAGATCAGACAACTTCTGGGGACAACGGGGTAAGACGGTCACCCTGAGCTTGAAGTAAAATTTAACCAAAACTGTATAAATTTAGTGATTACACGCAAACCAAAAATCTATTACAATGAATGTTAGTTCCGTTTCCTACCATCCTCTGTTCATGAATATCGCAACGAATGTTATAAATTGACCATGCAGGCGATGTAATGGTTTTTGGACTTTTTTTATTTCGTGTTCTATCTACGCTTTCGACTATACCAGTAAGCTTGTAGAACGACGCACATCGTAGAACATTGTAGAACGACGCACACACTTGCCTCGAATCTCTCCAGCAGTAAAAGTATACGAAGTCGAGTATGCGAGAAAATGAGCGCTTCATGTTTGCTTTTAGGCTAACCATATTCAGAAGCATGGAGAGAGCAGTGGAGAAAGCACAGGTCTGATAATCGCAACGTTCGTGGTTCGAGTACAGTCGGCAGTCTGATTCCTATTTTTTTCGACATAACTAATTTACCTCACTAATACACTCTACATTTTTCGGTCTCCAATTTTCTTGCATTGGACCGCAGCTAGGTATATCGCATCCTCGGTTCATGCGGTCTCCACTAACATCCTCTGATGATGAATCCCACATAATTGTAAGAGAATCTTACATCCCCCGGTTGGGTGTATTGATCTGTAGAGTACTTCCCCTAATTAACAACATTGATTTTCAGAAAATTTCCTTTTCATTTGATGATGTTTTATCACGAATCAAGAACAGACTAAATAATGAAAGAAAAATGGGTAAGGTTGGCCACTAGACTGATGCAAAAATTGAAAGTTTCGCTCCACAGTGTTCAAACGTTTTCAAATCGGGTCCTGATTAGCCTCCGAAAGTTTAAACTCATTTGATAAGAAACTGGCTTGGCACAAACCATTTGAAGTTCATATGGAAATTACTATGGGAAAACCAAACTATTTGTTCATTGTATTCTATCCTTTTTCCATATTGCACTGTTAACAAGTTCTATTGCTATTGTTATGGGAAATTTTCTCAGCTTCAACTTTGTAGAAGATTGTTTTTTAGCCAAGCGTCAAACTAAATAGTTATTAATTATTTAAGAGATTGATAATCTTATGGCATGATTAAGCAACTGTATTGTGGGCAACACTGCATTCTGCAGTGTGACATAGTAGCCATGATTTTTGTCCTCTATTCTACGCGCCATAAACCAGAATGTTGCCTGCTGAACAGTTGATTGATCATAATCGTAAGACATCAGTAACTTGAATCATTTATAATTTTTGTTCCTTACATTTGATCGAAAAGTGGTCTTCAACAAAGTTGTAGCTGAGAAAATTTTCAACTAAGCTATCATTTTTATAAAGTAGAGTGAACTGGTGAATTTTGAAATAGATATGAACCGAAATTATGGTTTCTCCATAGTAATTCCGATATAAACTTCAAATGGTTTGTGCCAAGTAAGTTTCTCATTAAATGAGTTCAAATTTTGGGAGGCTAATCAGGGAACCGTTTGAGCACTGTGGAGCGAAAATTTCAAATTTTGCATCAGTCTATTGGCGACCCCTAGAGGTAAGACGGACACATATATTAAAATAAAAAAAAATCAAGATTCTGGTCACACAGATTTTTTTTTACTGGTGATGCATGCAAACATGCATGCACTTAAACTCCTTTTTCAAGTATTAGCAACTTTCAAGAAATGTTGCTAACAAAGATCGAGAGTTGCCTACACCCAACCGGGGGATGTAAGATTCGCTTACAATTATGTGGGATTCATCATCAGAGGATGTTAGTGGAGACCGCATGAACCGAGTATGAGATGGATAATAACTAGGTAGGTCATGATCTTTCATACACATTTCCTGGCAGTTGGTGAAAGGTCATTAAATGACCACATTAAATTTTGGATTCAAGCTGCTGCACGGGTAAGTTGGACTTTGATAAGCTGCGTCGTGGGTGATTTGCCCATAATTAAAATCGGCGGATTTTCACATTTATGGCGATCATGCCAGGAGACGAACCTGGAATCTTGGAGACCCCCGATAGGTAATAAAAGGGCAAATTACCCACTTGCAAGAAAAATGGGATAAGAACGCGACTTCTGAACGCCGTTCTGAATGCGAATGAGGACGGATTTGCAAAAATCGTCTCCTCGCCTGGGCAAAGCCACAGGAGAGAACGCGACCGGGACGGCCGTTCTGAGAAAACGAGTGAGTCCTTCTTAATGCTGCTAACAGAATTGTGAAGGTAACCACACCGGAGGTAACGAAGTCCTCGACGGAGCCAATCTGAATCGCGGTAATTATAAACGCGATCGGAACCGCCAGCAGGGGATAAGTATGCAATTCTGGCAAAACCAAGTAAGGAGGAAAGTTATGAAGGAACAACAAGCAAATGCAAAGAGAAGGTAGTAATCAAACGTTGACAACCAGTATCTAGATCCTAGATACGCATTAGCATGCTACTGGAAATTATTTGATGGACGATGAGAATGAACGGATTAAAAGTAAATAGTTGAGAGCCATGAGAATGAAGAAGAGCAGCACTATTTATTTTTGTGTTGTTATTGAACAGTGATTTCCAGGATCTCCTGTTTATTTATTAGGCTGTTCAAAAGTTCAAAACCATGGACGCAGTCGATTGACTCTCCCAAACATGTTTAGCAAACATGAATGAATTCAGTACCCAAAAGTTAAGGCTAACACTAGGAAGTAACTGAAGGTCTATTGCTGCTTCTACTATCGCCAGTGGGAATTTTAGGTCGAATCCTTCTTGATTTCTAGGTTGTAGCATTGTCCGGGTACCATGATGATAATGTAGAGGTACATTTTCCACTAGCTGGGAGGGTCATAAGTACAAGTTTCGGCAAACGTCTACCAGAATGAGACACGGTAAAGAATTTCTTGTCCTGGATGGACAGCTTCTGCCATCACTCACCCTTATCTTTCTTGTGGGGGAGTAGAACTTAATGGTTGGCAACGGTCGGCGTATACTGGCTAACAGTTTCAGTAGTGGCCGACGATCTCGCGCTTACCAATCTTATCATTGTTAAAGCAAGAGGAATGAATGTTGTACAAAAAAAACTTTTATAACTTTTATACCGAAGGAGAGGGAAGATATGAGATGGAGAATAACTAGGTAGGTCATGATCTTTCATACACATTTCCTGACAGTTGGTGAAAGGTCATTTCTAGATAAACATTTCAAAAGGTCCTATCTGCATTGAACGATTCTCTTCATCGACTTTCTCTTACATTAATAACTCAACTTCAAAAGCATTCCCTGCTGTGTTCAACGTTCTAAGCACAAGATAGGAACTTCTGCTATCAAACTGTGTGGCAAAAATAGTACCAAATGCATTTGCGTAGGCGTGGTTATCAAAAGAGAAAGTCGACGAAGAGAATCGATCAAAGCAGATAGGACCATTTGAAATGTTCATCGAGATTTGGATTCAAGCTGCTGCACGGGTAAGTTGGACTTTGATAAGCTGCGTCGTGGGTGATTTGCCCATAATTAATATCGGCGGATTTTCACACCGAGAATGCGATTTACCTAGCTGCGGTCCAATGCAAGAAAATTGAAGACCGAAAAATGTAGTGAGGTAAATTAGTTATGTCGAAAAAAATATGAAACAAACTGCCGACTGGACTCGAACCACGAATGTTGCGATTATCAGACCTGTGCTTTTTCCACTGCTCTCTCCATACTTCTGAATAAGGATAGCCTAAAATAAAAGATGAAGCGCTCATTTTCTCGTATACTCGACTTCGTATGCTTTTTCTGTTGGAGAGATTCGAGGCAAGTGTGTGCGTCGTTCTACAATGTTCTACAATATGCGTCGTTCTACAAGCTTACTGGTATAGTCGAAAGCGTAGATAGAACACGAAATAAAAAAGTCCAAAAACCATTACATCGCCTGCATGGTCAATTTCTAACATTCGTTGCGATATTCATGAACAGAGGATGATAGGAAACGGAACTAACATTCATTGTAATAGATTTTTGGCTTGCGTGTACCATCACTTTAATCTGGGTCCCAACTCATTGCTCTATTCCGGGTAATGAGAAAGCGGACTCGTTGGCTAAAGTGCCCAAGTAACATTTTAAGTTTTATGAAATACTACAAAGCTACTATAAAACAACATTCATAAAACTCTGGTCAAGACTGCTTTGCCATTGATGTATCCACCAAAACCTCATTGATGCTAGAATCTGTCTAGTTGGTCCACCCTGGAGAAGGTTCTGAAGGGTACATTTTCGAAGCTCTTAAAGATTGATTTACTACAAAATGGTTGTACGATAAACGCATTGAGATCCATTTTAAACTCGTAAAGCTACAATAAAAGCTATTTGGCAACAATTAAAACCATTATCCGAGCCATTTACCCTAGCTACTTGCTAAGTTCACTAGAAAAACAACAATCAAGATAAAAAAGATAAAAACTGATCGTATAAAAATCCTACCGAATTTCCAAAATTATAAAATAGTTCTTATGAAGTGGCCTAGTTTTAGGTGCCATATAAAAATTGATGTGAAATGTACGTGAAAACATTATTTTACTTTAAGAAAAAAAAAATATATTCTTCAGATCGATCATTAAAGCTTAGCCGAGATTTTTGTTTCTCATGATTTTTGCATTCTAAATATTTTCTCATTGCTAAATTAACTAAAATAAAGTTATATTCAAGGAAATATAGATTGAAAATCGAAGACTGTAAAAAAAACAAACAAAATAATTGTAAAATGGCGGAGGCATAAAAGTTTATTTTCATGGGCCATTGTGAAAGCTATTTTGCTTTCAAGAAATCCTTAAAAAATTAATAAGGTTTTGAAATGGCTTTTATTAAGAAACTTTTAGACTGAATTGTATTGATCTAAAGCCATTTTGCTTGATCCTAACCCGTTCAGATTTATGGCAGAATTTATGGCGGCAATGTTGCCTACAAAATGTTAAACGTTAAAGTTTGTTTATCTTTCGATAGTTGCACTGTGCGATTCAGCCGTTTTTCCAAGCGATTCTCTCCCGATGGCTTGGAACCAGTTACTCAGAAAGTGTTCACAACATTTCGCATTGCGCACAGCTGTAAGCTCGATCATTCCCGAAAAGATCCCCTTCTTCCGGATGGTTCTGGAAGTGCACCATCAAACGATGCAGGAATGTACGGTTGAATGACCCTTTCGCCAAATAAAATCGCAGCCATGGATCGGAAACCAACTAGTTTCCGCTAACTGACAGTTTCATTGGTTTGCTGTCGGTACTGACGTAAGTTATTCCGATCTTCATCTATTCGCAAGGTCTGGAGAAGGCTGGTCTGTTTTCGGACTGTTTTTACAATGTTTTATGAATTCGAGGACCACGCTCACTTCACTCTTCTCCACCAGATGCTCAGTCGTTGATGGTACCCGTTCTGCCGGACGTGCTGGTTCTTCTAAAGATCTAAATTTTACTGAAATCGACTTCTTTTTGGTTGTTAGCTTCGCTTTAATTTTTCCTCTATTTCGTTTATCCTTCGAGATATCCTTGTCATAAATTTGGTTTTTATTCACTATGAGGATCCATCCTTCAAGTTCATTCCAAGTTCAATTTGTAAACAGAGGAGATTTTATGATACACTTTTAAAAGCCTAAAAGTCAACAATATATGCCTTTTGCTCTCATTTAAAACCTAATGGTTTTATGATTACTTTTATAATGATAGAACAGGTTTATATAGTATTTTATCAAGACATTAACAAAAAATTGCTTATGAAGTTTATTATTGATTTATAGAACAGTTTTATGGTGGGATTGAGAATACTTTAAATTTAGTTTTAAAACAAGACAGTTTTTGACTTCTCGTCAGACTGTAAAATGTTTTAAAACAGCGAAAAGGTGAACTACTAAGCAGGAACGTGCCCCGTAACGTGGGTAGATCACCTTTTTGTGGTACGTTACGGGATGTAAGATCTACCACCGATTCCTAGTCCTGACTACTTCAAACTAGGGGAACAGGATTTTTCAGTAATCCAAGGAACACATCTTAGTCCTTGTTACTTTTTATGCCTTGTTGATAGTGACAAGACTCGGCTTTGTCTATCGAGGATGATCTTGAAACAAGGAAAAAAATGAGTTAGTTGTCTTCATCTATGTGATTCCTAATCTTCTATTCGTTGTTCCCTAGTTTGAAGTGGTTAAGACTAGGGTTCTGATGCATGGTCACTATCGGTGTAAAAAGCAGAACGTTTTACACTGTGAAATGCTGCATTTAAACTAAATGGGTGGGCGCTATGGACGGCGATATTTTTGATCGACAAGTCGCCTTTGCAGATTTTCTCTCAATGACCCGTCAGCAAGTCCTCTCCAACTGGCAACAAAAATGGGGATGAGAGTGATCTGGGGAGATGGTTACATTCTATTCTCCCACAGTTGTCGAACAAGCCGTGGTTCAAAGGGTTGGACATGAGCCGTGACTTTATACGTGTCATGTTCGTTAGATTCGCATTTCTTTTGAATTGGGCTCGCAGGCAGCAATTTGTGCGCTTGTGGTAGTGGTTATCAAAAAACAACCTATGTTAGAGACATCTTGGCGAGCAGAGATCTCGACTATTGCAATTTAATTTATGTGTTTTTAAAACGGATAGATCTGAGGATTTAGTAGTTAGTGTCATCTTGTGTTCCCCAAGTTGTTAGCTGCCCATCGGTGTACCCTCAAGTTTGTCTTTTTCATCAGTTTGTCGAGATCAAGAGCACATTGCTCTCCAAACCTTGTGTTCACAATCCCTACCCTGCCATCCATTTGTTTAACATCAAGATAGCCACGAGTAATCGGCCCCCGCTTTACTAACGTTAGTTTTAAGTAATTTTGTAATCTAAACAATTAATATCGGCTCCGTAAAGCTACGGCAAATGAGCCTGGAAAAATAGACGCATTATAAAAAAAAAAGTATTTTTGGAATCGGGATGATTTTTTATCCTTGATTTTGTTTTCCGTCGATCTTGTTGTCCGTACTGAGCACCAATGCTACCGACGCCAGGGAGGCAGCTCCCATACCTGGACCCTACCTATCGACCCATCAACTCATGAAGCGAGGGCCAACGGCTTTACTTCCCTTCCGAAGGAAGGCGTGATCAAAGATTTTATGCCTCAGAACATCCCGGCGACGTCGACTGGGATTAAACCCAGGCCTGCTGAGGTGAGAGGCAATCACTTTTACCACTACACCACCGGTGCCGCAAAATCGGGGTGATGTCTAGAGAAAGAAAATCGATATCTGACGCCATTTTGAAATCCATGATGGCGGCTTTCGGTTTAAGAAAAAGTGTGAAATCCTATCAAATACCCAAACATATGTTTTTTTAGAATCGGGGTAACGTCTAGAAACCGTAAAACGATATCTGATGCCATTTCAAAATTCCAAGATGGCGGATTTTGATTTGAGAAAAAATGTATCAAATACCCTACAATATGGGTATTTTCACGTAGATGCCGAAAATTGATGTCAGAAGCCATCTTGAAATCCAAAATGGTGTCTTCTGGTTTAAGAAAAAGTGGGAAATACTCTGTCAAATATGGATATTTTCGAAATCCCAGTAACGTATAGAGGCCAGAAACCGATGTTTGTCGCCATTTTAAAATCAAAGATGGCGGCTTTGGTTCAGCAAAAGTGTGAAACACTGTCAAATACCTAGTGATATCTAGAGGCCGGAAATCGATGTCCGACGTAATTTTGAAATTCAAGATGGTGGCCTCCGATTTCAGAAGAAGTGTTAAATACGTCCAACATCGATTTTCAGCATCTACGCGTTGTCCCCGTTCTGAAAATACCTAGATCCTTAGAGTATTTGGCACTTTTTGTGTAAGTCGATGGCTGCCATCTTGGATTCCAAAATGACGTCTGATGTCGATTTTCGGCATCTACGTGTCATTCCCGTTTAGAAAATACCCATATTGTAAGGTATTTGACACTCTTTTTCGAATCCCGACGGTCGCCATACTGGATTTCAAAATGGCGTCGGATATTTAATTTCGGCATCTGCCCGTTGTTCCCGTTCTGAAAATACTTATATTGTAGGGTATTTGAGACTTTCCCTCAGCCCAATGGCCACCATCTTGGACTTCCGAATGGCCTCTTTACTTTAATTAGCATCAATAGTATTAACAATTTATTACTACATATAATCCGGATGCCATTCCTATCGGCAGCCGATATTGTGCGGATTATAGCCGGATACTATATATTGATGCCTGACGACGCAACGCGTGACAAGTCGAATGAACCCCAAATTGAAGTGACAGTAGAAAAAAACAAAGGAAGCAGTTTTCGAGTTATTCATTGCGTCAATTGAAACAAGGTCTTTGCTTCAAATGAAATGAACTGATGATCTCGACGAACGCAACAAGCGATAGCCAAGTCATGTTTGATAGGAGTTATGTTCATCGGAACTCGATAGCATGAAACACATTGACTTGCACGAAAATGATATTGCTCCCAATGAAGCGATTCTGTGGAGAGTTCGTTTTCTTTTCTTTGTTTCGAAAATGCAGAACCCTGGTTCAGTTGATCAATGTCTTCACATTTGTGGGCTAGTTATTTCAGAATTCTCTCACTGCGTGACACTAGTCTACGTGCGGCCTTCACGGAAATGTCCTGACTTCGTAGATGGTGAGGGTTTCAAGATACAGCTTATAGATACAGAAAGTTCACATGTCCACTAGCGCCGCGTAATGAGGGAATTCCTTATTTCTTGTGCACCATTTGGAATGCCTGGATCATCTTACTTATAATGCCGGTAACAGAAGCTTACCAGTCCTGAACCTAGTTTTATGAATTGACTACTTTTACGGATATTCTGGATTTTCTGGTGGATCCCCCGGGTCCTCCAAATCACGAATTCATACTGAAGACTGATCTACAAATGTTTTCGAAAAAAGCTTGATAGAGGAAATGGCTCTAATGTTGGCCTATGGATCTAAGATTGGGTCCATCGCTAAAAAACTGTTATTTATCAATTTTATCTAGATGAACGCGTCCATTGGGTCGATACTATTGGATATTTTTGGTCACTATTGAAGTTTAGTCGATTTCTGAATTTAAGCATGGGCCCAAATTATGGGGCGTTTAGGCCGACATTACATCCATTTCCCCTATATAAAAATCGCCAGTCGGATCGGATGATATCGGGTAGATGCTAATTGAGCTTAATACAAAAACAGCTCATTGCAGATGTGAGTCTCCTTCCACCTTACCACTGGTTGTCAAAGTTCATCCACTCAGTTACTCTGCACGACGGCAGAGGGAGAGAATAATTCCAACTTTTACCACTGGCGTGCTTGCTGCTGGTACCATTAGCGATACACTCACTACGCCGTCCGATGCGAAAATGGGGTGAAGGCACTACTAAAATTATGTTTATTTCTGTTTGTTGATGATTGTACATTGATTTAACAGTTTAATTGATTAACCTATTTAGCCCTTCATCTTTGTTTCATTGGATATTCTAATTTAATATTTTCGTTTTTCAACTAGTTTACAGAATACCTCTTGGGGGGAGGGGGTGTTATGTTTGAATTGAAAAAAGTTATAACCTACCTGACTACGAGTATAACTTAACCTAACGTGCTAAATCACGTATGATCTGGAGAGTTGATGTCAGACAGGTGTCTCTGAACCTTTCCAGCATAAAAACTCTCCGTTCTTCTAATATCTGAATTTCAGCCAGGAGGTGGATCTCAGAATTTCTAGTCCGCGGAGGACTATTTAGGATCATCATAAGGATCTTGTTCTGGATCCTATGGAGTTTGAGGTGATGGCATTTGGTGCAACTCTCCCAGATTGCCATACCGTACTCGATTATGGAAGGATGATTTGTTTGTAGACAGCAAGTTTATTTTTCAGGGACAGGGTAGACCTCCTGTTGATGAGTGGATACAGTGATCTTATCAAGATGCTACACTTGGTTTTCGCTTTCTAGTGTTAAGCCGAGGTAGACTACCTCTTTCGACCATTCCACCACTATGCCGCTCGGGCAGATCTTATTATTATCCGACGGAACAAGTCTGGAAGATTCAGTGTGGAAATATGATGACCTGGGTCTATGCCGCGTTGATACGGATCTTCTAGCTGTTGAATTATTCAGACAGGACGTCCGAGCCTCTCTGAAGTTTGGCAGCCAGAGCTCCGATGACCCTACCCTTGTAGACGATGGATGTGTAATCTGCGAACAGAGACAACGATCCACCATCAGGGAGAGCCGGCATATCGGAGGTGAAAGGGATGAATAGAATGGGGCCAATGATGCTTCTTTGTGGAACAGTGCAACCCCGGCACCGATATTGAAAGCATCCGATGAGTGGAGGCACGACAGCAGCGCAGTTTTATAACTTTACAAGTTCAAGCAGAATGATGCGCTACCAAGTGGTACTGGATTATGATGACTGTGTTAGGGAAAACGCTTTTTTTTTCATGAATACAGTGATAAAATTATCACTTTTTATTGGATCATTTTTCAAAAGTTTTTTTTTTTATCGAAAATTGGAAAAATCTTCAGATTGGAAGAGTTATTATATCGATTTTGTATTTTGATTTTAATTCCACATATGAATGACAATGTTATAAGCGTTCAAAACCTAACACCTTTTCGTGACGGGCGCAATTTTAGATTTTCCGTTTACCCCCTGTACCTTCTCGTACGACGTAGTCTACGTAAAAATAAACGGTGGTGTTGCCTTTGCAATCTAAACAACATTGCACAAGACCGCTAAATTTTCTACAAACACTAGTGCCACCCATTTCCAACATTAATTGTTTACCATTTTCCAGAGATTGGTCCACAGGACAATGTTGTATAACTTTTGAGCTCAAGTTTTCCGACAGCATCCAAGAATGCTACCTTTACCTTTTCCTGGTCCGACGTCCCTCAGGATTGCACCTGCGTCACAATGTTACGCCAACTAACTCGGCTCGTGGCTGCTTGTATCCAATATCTTGACCGTCCCACACTTCCTAGATCTTGCTCCACTTGGTCTAACCACCTTACTCGCTGTGCTCCTCTGCGTCTTGTACCAGCCGGATTCGAGGTAAACACCATTTTTGCGGGATTGTTGTCCGGCATTCTTACAACGTGTCCCGCCCATCATACCCGTCCAGTATTTGCGACTTTCTGGATACTGGACATAGAGTTACGCCAGCTCGTGGTTCATCCTTCTCCTCCACATACCCCGTCAAAGATGATCCTAAGCACTCGTCGTTCGAAAACACCCAGTGCTTGCAGGTCCTCCTCGAGCATCGTCCACGTCTCGGGCCCGTAGAGAACTACCGGTCTTATCAGCGTCTTGTACATGGTACATTTAGTACCGGGGTGAAGTTTACCCGACCTCAGGGTCTAGTGGAGTTCGTAGTAAGCACGACTTCCGGCAATTATGCGTCTGCTGCAGGTGTTATCCGACGTCACCAATGATCCGAGGTACACAAATTCATCCACCACCTCGAACTCATGCCTATGCGAGCCCTATCGCGCTCGGTTCCTCCAGCTAACAGATACTTTGTCTTCGACGTATTCACCTTTAATCCAACTTTCTCTGCTTCACGTTTCAGCCTGGTGTATTGCTCCGTCACGGCCCGAAACGTTCTACCACCAATGTCCACGTCGTCAGCGAAGCAGATGAACTGGCTGGGCTTATTGAAGATCGTGCCCGCATGTTAAAGCCCGCACGTTTCATAATACCTTCTTGCGCAATGTTGAACAGGAGGCAGGAAAGACCATCGCCTAGTCAAAGTCCTTTGCGAGTTTCAAACGGGTCCGATAACGCACTCGATGTCTTCACGCAGCACCATCCATCGTAACCCTGATCAGTCTGGTCAGCTTGCCGGGAAAACCGTTTTCGTCCATAATCTTTCATAGCTAGGCCTTGAAATCGATGAATAGGTGGTGTTTAGGGACTTGATATTTACGACACTTTTGGAGGATCTTCCGCAACGCAAATATTTGGTCCGTTGTCGATCGCCCGTCCACAAAACCGGCTTGATAACTTCCCACAAATCTGCTTGCTATCGGCGAAAGATGATCTGGGAAAGCAGCTGTTCTGTATCCCAGATCCTGACTATCAGTCTGTGCAGACAAATGGCCAACTTATCCGGGCCCTTTTTAATAAGTTCCGCCATGATACCATCTTTCCCAGCTGCTTTGTTGTTCTTAAACTGTCAGATAGCATCCTTAACTTCACCTATCGTGGGAGCTGGCATGCCCCCCTCATCCGGTGTACCGACGAAGCCATTCCTTCTGCTGCCTTGATCCTCTGCCTCTGCGCCATTCAGATGACCTTTCAATCACGTTCGTCCGTCAAGATACCCCCTTCCTTATCCCGACACATTTCGGCTCGCGGCACAAAGCCTTTGTGGGATGCGTTGAGTTTCTCGTAGAACTTGTGCGTTTCGTGAGAACGAACGCACTCTAGCTCTTCCCGGCTGCGCTTCTTATCCCGGAAAAGATGGTTTTGCTGTCTTTGCTTCTGTTTGTATCTCCCCACACTTTGACGGGTTCCTTGGTGTAGCATCGCCGCCCGCGCTGCGTTCTTCTCTTCCAAAACCGTCTGACACTCCTCGTCAACCCTCGCAAACCCAATAGAGATTTTCACGTCCGGTTGTATTGGTACGATATGTGAGAACGTGTTAGTGAAAATCCGAGGAAAATACATAACAAATCGCTGTCAAACTCATTTTGGCATATCTAATTTCATACATTTTTTAGGTTAGCCAGAGGAAAATAATAAACAACTTTAAACGGCGGTGCACCCGCAAGTGTGCGTGCGTTAAACGTCACTAATCTCTATGGCACCTTCAGCCGCGCCGTTAGTGGCTGCTTTCGCGTTGTTCCAGCAGTTGTAGTTATCAACGGAAAGTTTTTGGCGCACCTTAACCATTAGAAGGTAGTGGTCCAAGTCGATGTTTGCGCCGCGATAGGTCCTGACGTCGATAATGTCCGAGAAGTGCCTTCCGTCGATCAAAATGTGGTCGATTTGCGATTCTATCTGCTGCGGTGATCTCCAGTTGTACCGATATGGAAGGCTATGCTGGAAGTAGGTACTACGTATGGCCATGTTTTTAGAGGTGGCGAAAGCGATAAGTCTGAGGCCGTTGGCGTTCGTTAGCTGGTGAGCGCTGAACTTTCCTATAACCGGTCTTAACTCCTCCTCCTGGCCGACCTGAGCATTAAGATCTCCGATAACAATTTCGACGTCATGGCTTGGGCAGCTGTCGTATTTCCGTTCCAACTGCGCGTAAAAAGCGTCTTTATCGTCATCGTCACTTACTAAGTGAGGGCTGTGCACGTTGATTATGCTCACATTGAAGAAACGGCCTTTGATCCTCAACTAGCACATTCTGCTATCGATTGGCCACCATCCAATCACGCGCTTCTGCATTACGCCCATCACGATGAAAGCTGTACCCAGCTCATGTGTATACAAATACATCTTATTAATAATAACATTATTTGTACAGGCTCAATCGAATAAACTTTACAGAGCCGAGTTATCATTTTTGTTATACATTATTACTGTCTTATATTTATAGTTAAAGGAACTGGACCGAATACTCGCGTTTGTCTCGAGGTTAGTGGAGACTTACAATATTTTGGATGGGAAAAGGGAGTAGGAGGTTTAAAATGTGAGCAAATATATCTTGCAAGTTTTGTTTCTCTCATAATCCGACTTAATTCACCGTTTTGTAATTACTCTATTTAAAAACCATGAAATATCGAAGTTTTTCATCAGAAATAGATGAAACGATTTATACTGGCTGCTATAGAACAATTTCAGCAAGCTTAGTTTTGTTGTCTTGTTAATTTTATTTCCTCTGTGCGGGACATAAAACCACTGCGACCAGTAATTTGATCTATCCCGAATAGAAGATTATGAATCACATAGATGAAGACTGAAAAATCCTGTCCCCCTAGTTTGAAGTAGTCAGGACTAGAAATCGGTTGTGTATCTTACATCCCGTAACGCACCACGAAAAGGTGATCGACCGACGTTACGGGGCTTGTTTATTTATGCAAAAAATATGTAGAAGATTAGATTTGATATCATAATTCAAAGTGGAAGTTTAATAGAAGATAAATAAAAGCTGGCTTTCTGCTCGAATGCATTTGCAATAGGATAGTTTTGCGCGCACACTTTAACATTCTAGTGGATTTATAAGATTTTTGTGACACAATCCAATGTCCCACTTACCCCAGTGTACCTTATTAAAATCCAACGTTTCTGTTGTAAAAACTTTATTTTTATTCCAATGACGATAGGCATCCATTCTCATAAATCAAAATATACGCTCCTGCAAAACAGCCCATACAGTTCAAAACCATCAAACGGACAACTTGAACAACTCACTTAAACCGGTCAAGCATCCATTCCAGGGGGGGTTCAAAAACCAGCTCCACAATCGCCATAAAAAAATCAATTCCACCTCGTCGTCAAAACTGCTCCGGTCCCAGTCCCAGAAACGCAACAAGATTGCCCAAATTTCCCTGTCGGTAGCCAGCCACTTGTTGTGTTGTTCTCGAGAATCCGTAGTCCCTGCTGGCGCCCCTTGGCCTCTTGATGGCGTGGCGTGAACTATGGGGCGCTGAGTATGCCTAGTAATAAAAACAACAGTGCGAGCAACTGTACAGCCCGGTCGCAGTCCTCCAAAACCAGAATAAGCGATGGAGATGGCGAGAGAAGCGGTGTGGCTCAAAAACATCTTAACACACATTCGAAAAAGCGAGTTAACCTGCGCCACACTGCCTTCCATAGCATAGCATAGCATAGCATAGCATAGGGGAAGGTGCGATGGATGGCAAAAAAAAACCGGGCACCAACAAACCAGAACCTGTTGGATTAATGTTCTCCGGTATGCTCCCCTTGCCCCCTTGTGACTCCTTTGATATGCTGAATTGGGAGTTGCTCCACGTAGAACTTCTATTTATACGTATATGGTACACGGAGAGCTTATTGCGCTTTTTTTCCCCCGAAACGCACGTCGGGAAGAAACCAGTTGGAACACAACAAACCTACTTGAGGTGGATTTAAATGGAGAATCATTAAACGAAAGAATCTGGAATGGTTGGCTTGGCTTCGGTGATGGTGTGAACGGGAAACTTTGTAATGTGTGGTTGGAAATCTCGATGGGAACACATCAAAATGTGTACACTGTTGGCACTGGTGGAGACAGGGATGAACTTCCCGAAAGGTTGTCCTTACCAGGGAACATCCAATCCTCCTGAGGGGTTGCAATGTCTAAACATGAGTGAAAATGGATTTTTGATTAGGGTGGCTTTTCAGTCTCAATAAATATCTAAATTCAGTTATTGTATTGTTGTCCGACGTATCGGTTCATTTGGGACCTTCTTCAGAGAGCTGTCGTGTTTTTCGAAAAATTGAAAATTCATAATTTATGTGTTATAGTTTGCCTCGTAATTGGAGCACATTCTTCGCGATTCGAAGTTCCAGTGATGACCTGTGATTCTGTTTAAAAGAAAGGGCATTGTTCGATGTTGTATTTATACTAGGGTGCTGATCCGGTCAACAACTACCATAGATGGATGCGATTGCCCGGTTCTGGATCGCCACCAAAACCGAACTTCAAGATGTTATTTTCCACGAGCAGCTCATTTTTTGGCGCACATGGCCAATCAACAGCAACGGAAGACCATCGATTTACATCGAGGGTGTGCAGGACCTAAAACCTCTACGTCTCTGCAATACCCCACAGCTCGATCATGAAGCCACCGAACCCTCATCGTCCCATCGTATGGCACGATCATGTCGTCGAGGAAGGACTTCATTCAAGTGTTTCAACTTGCAGCTGACAAACGTCAAATGGAAATCGGGAATTCGCTTAACATTGGATGCATTTGGTGAGATCCTTCCATTATAGTATATTTAATATACCACGCATTACCTCACATATTACTGTTACATCCACTCTTAACCTAGCTCGGAGCGTTTGATACGGTATGTTCACGCATCCTTCCACCCCTGAAGATTCATGAAATGCATCGCTGTTTAAATATATTTATTTAAACTCGAATCATTTCACAGAATCATCTTTGCGGCAAATGCAACACAGTAGGCCTGGCCGTATTGATGTTTGTGTCATATCTCAGATATCAGGCTTATCAGAAATTTGTGGCATCACGAGTGATAATTTTAATTTCAGTGTATGATGTTGGTTTGTTCGCAACTATTTTTGAAAAAAAATGAACTGTTTTCGATCGGAAGTGTACCAAAAGTGCTTTTGAACGTGTTTCGCAGTTAAGTGTGGTTAAATTCGTGCATTCCCGGTTGATTTTCAGTGGAAATTCCGTATCACAAAATTGCCCACCGATTCCTTTTTTTTTACCGTTCGACGACTACGGGTGTGCTTTTGCGAGAGTGACGTTTATTGGATCCGTTTCTGTTCGGCCATGAACACAATACAATCAGGTGTGGACTGGATCGGAAAGCCAACATTGTAGTAATGGCCCGAGGGTAAGGGGCCATGAAAAGGGCCGTTTGTGACACAACTACCACGGAACCGATGAAGGACACTGATGACCAGGATATGGATTAGTGAAAGAAGTTGCTCTACTTTGATTTATTGTTTCTCTGCAGGAAAGTGCTGCTCCTGAATACAGCACCGCTGGATACAGCACCGTTGGATACAGCAATTGCTGCTGCTAGTCTGCTTCTGGTTTCTTCTATTACTGCTTCTGGTTTTAACTCACTTGTAGACTACTGGTTTACTGATAAGCGATACGCGTGAACAGGCCCAGTATATATACACACTCGCGACCCGACCGAACACACTTAATCTAGCTCGGTAAAATCTCCAACAGCCGATTACCTCGGCATTTGCTTTTGCTGATATCTCTGCAAAATATCTGTTTGTTAGCTGATATCTCAGCAAAATGTTATTTGTTAGCTCAGTCTCGGCAAATTTTTTACTGAATCTCAGCCAAATAAATTGCAGAACTGCTCGGCTGTTGGAATCTCGGCGAAACATTTTAAGTGTGAACACCAATCACACGCGCCGTCGTAAGGAAAAAATATTTTTCTTCTTCTAAACATTCCATGGTTCTAGAAAGAAATTGCGTCGCAGGAAATTTCAGTTCTCGCTGGGAGCGTTTGATCGCGGACATACTCCCGCCCGTTGGAATGTTATTACAAATCATCTGAATGTTGTACGTTGTGCCAGCTTACTCACTGCTCGCCGATACATACCGGTCGTTGTCTTGACATCAACAACCCGCACTACTCCATCCTTCCCTGGATAGACAGCTATGATCCGTCCAAGTTTCCAAGCTTGTGATGGTTGATTATCTTCGGCTAACAGAACTACAGTTCCAATTTCGATGTTAGGCTGCCTTTTGGTAAACTTTGCTCTTGACTGTAATGTTGAAAGATATTCGCGAGACCACTTGTTTCAAAAATGATCGCGGAGTTGGATGAGGTACTGCCATCTCGATAAACGATTTGCAGGAACATCCAAATACAATGGTTTAGCAACCGGATCAAGTCCTCGACCGAGCATCAAATGAGATGGAGATATTGGTTGCGGGTCGTTCGGATCACTGGATGTAGCATAAAGTGGACGAGAGTTCACAATAACTTCGATGTGTGTTAGCACGGTGCTGAACTCCTCGAATGTTAAGGTGGCGTTTCCCAGGGTCCGCGTGAGATGTGACTTGACAATCTTCACTCCGGCTTCCCATAGACCACCGAAGTTCGGCGATCTCAGCGATTTTACTCCTTTCTATTTGGTCGTTGAACATTTTAAGTAATTGTCGAAGTTCCTTGGAGGCGCCAACAAAATTTGTTACGTTATCTGACAAGATCTTGCGAACCATACCTCGACGGTTAATGAAGCGATCGAGTGCGGCAAGAAACGCCTCCGACGTTAAGTCTGACACAAGCTCAAGATGGATTGCTTTTGATGTTAGGCAAATAAACAAAGCAATGTACGCCTTCACTACCTTCGGCTTGTGTCTACCTTCCTTTACGAATATGGGTCCGGCACAATCGATACCAGTTAATTCAAATGGTGCACTCATGGTAACTCGTGATTCCGGTAAAACGCCCATTGATTTGCCCGGAAACACTTAATGCAATTGTGGATAACCTTGTTCTGGGTAACGAATGCGAGATCTATCATCGCATTTGTTACCCAAAATTTTTGTCGTACGGTTGCCAACAAACCGGATTGACCTTCATGGAGTCGGTCCTCGTGGAGCCTTTTGATAAGCATTTCTGTGACTGGATGTTTCTGGGGAAGCAACAGTTGATGTTTGGCATTGTAAGGCAACTTCGAGTTATGCAGGCGCCCACCGACGCGCAACAGTCCGTCTTCGTCGATGAATGGATGCAACGTAGCAAGCTGCTTTGGTAGTTCACCACGCTGGATATACTGGATCTCTTTCTGTAGTTGACTCTGTTGCAGCATAAGGATTATGAAATTCTCGGCCTTACGCAAATCCTAAACGGTTAATGTATTGAATGGCTTCAGGACGCAATGGTGAGGCAAATAATATGTCTGGATACCTGCTGGATCTTCGTCCTCTTTTATCTTTTATATCAAGGCTAACGACCTGGAATTTCCTAGTTGTTTCACAAATTCACGAAAGGGTAGCTGGACCACCAATCGCCAATTTCCATCGCGACGGTTAGTTCGCTGATAATGTTCTTCAAAACGCTGCTCCTCGCTGGTCATAATAGCTGATTCGGTAATTTCCTTCTGGTCGAAAAATCGTTGCATACACGCCTCTAAACCGTCAGTCATAGCAATGTTGGCACACACTGGAGTATCTTCCTCTGGCTCCTCGTATGAACCGGCTACAACCCATCCGAACTGAGTCTCGTACAATGTCGGCAAGCAATTGGACATCTTTATCTGGCCTTGCATTAGGATGTGGAAAAATCATTCAGCTCCAATCAGCATGTCTATTTCACCTGGACTGCAGAATGAAGCATCAGCCAGTATAATACCGGGAGGGATGTTCCAAGAATCAATGTTCACACGTGTAGACGGAATGGTGCCTGTCACCTTCGAAGTAACGAGACATTCGACGTTGGTGGCAAAATCACTATAGCTGGATGTCATTCGTACCACCACCTTGTGACGGATATGGGATCTGCTACCTCCAACTCCGATAACAGGTACATTGGTCGAATACTTTGGCAGTTTCAGCCATTGCACAACATGTTCAGCAAGCAGATTTATCTGCGATCCGGAATCCATTAATGCTCGTACTTGTTGGGTTTGTCCGTTATTCGATGTCAAACAAACCATCGCTGTCATCAGGAACACTTGTTGTGTGGATTGCTTAACCGTTGGCGCTTTGTTCTCCTCGGGTACCTTCGGTGTTTCACTGGAAATCACTTCCGGCTTCTCACGCTGCTCAAAATGAACCAATGTGTGATGTTTCCTGGAGCACTCCGTACATGATTTGTTACTGGAACACTCTGCACTGCGTAGGCAGTTAAAACACAGGTTTACTTCCTTCACCTTAGCCACTCTCTGTTCTGTAGTCATCTTCTGGAATGTTGGACACTTATAGTTTTGATGTTGCTCTGAACAGAAGTCGCACGCATATGGTGATGCCACTGACGCTGGATGTGAAGCCTTGGATGGCATAACCTTAGAGAACGATGCCTTCTGGACCACCATCTTAATACTGGACGACACTGAAGCACTCTTCTCGCACCGTTCCAGGATAATGCAACGCTGCTTCAGAAAAACGATCGTTGGCTCGTATTCAGGGAGCTGTGTTTGATCGATGGAAGCTTCCCACAATTCACGGGTCTGGTCATCCAACGCTCGAGTCAACACAGTCACTACGAATAGCTCGGACATCCCAGTAAGCTGTTGGTTGAGCTTAACTAGATTCTCAACATGGCGGGAACACTCATCGACGAGGTTCCGGAGGTCTTTCGAAGACTTTTTCGTCATCTTCTTCAGATTCAGGAGGCCTAGAATATGCTAATCCAGGATCAGGCCTTGGTTGCCAAATCTTTCCTCCAGGATATCCCACCCATGTTGGTAGTTATTGTTCTGCAAAGTGTCCATGTCGATGGCACCAACTGCAATACCCTTCAAGGAATTCTCCAGATGATAAAGTTTCACTGCATCAGAATCCGTGGAATGACGCATTGAATCCTGAAACATAGCCTTGAATCTAGGCCATGCTTCGTACCGTCCATTAAACGTTGGTAAGAGTGTTCGAAAAGGCATGGGCATGGCTGCATTCACTCGGTTCTCATTCTCAATGACATCGATCAACGTCTCGATCATGATAGAGGTTCCGTTGTACAGGTTCTCGAACTCTTCATACTTGTCTTTCTTGGCCTTGACACGGATGCGATGACCATATCGTGATTATCGCTGTATTCCTTGTAGATTCCTGCTAGGTTCTTGGCATGAACTCGGACTTGCGGTAAAGATGGCCTTTCCCTGCTCTCCTTTGCTGCCGCTAACGGGTTGTGAATCCGTGTCAGCTTAGCCATCACCTGGCCTCGCTTGTGGATCAGCAACTTCAATTCTTCCTGGATGCCCATCTTCTTGATTGGTGGGTGGGGTAGCACAATGTTTAAATCTCCAATGTTAATGTTAATTTCTAGATGGTTCCGAGTAGAATTCCAAGGCAATTCTGGGGAGTTTTCGACGGCAGTTATTCTGAGGATAGTTTCAAAACCAAATGTCGTTGAGTATTCATATGCAATTCCTAGCAGAACGTCAAGGCAACTCAATCGAGAATTTTTGTAGAGTTTCTTGGAGAATTTTGGTAAGGATTCCGGAGTTAATTATACAATTGGTTAGAAATTTAAAAATAATTTTGAAGTGAGTTTCAAGAGATAGATAATTCAAAAAGTATTGTGACGAAAATGATGGGAATACCAGAGCGAGAGACACAGTTTCCAGATGTACTTCATACAGAAAATTAATAGATGTTTGTATGGAAATTCAAACTAAATTCTGTGAAGGGTTCCAAGGTTATCGAGTCACCGAATATCAAGATTACAAAAAATCTTTTGGGTCCTCTGATTATTCTTCACTGTTCATACTTACAAGAGTGTTCAAGGTCCCTGAAAGAGAATTTTTTTTTAAAGATTCTGACACGTTTCAAGATTTAAAACATACAGAAATATTCAAAATGCCGGACGAGTGAACATTGCTAATTTAATACAAATCAAATATCAGAGACATCGACATATTTTATGTTTGTTGAACTTAAAATGTTTTCAAGATGTTGGATACCAATAAAAACTCAATACTCTAGGACATGTCAATTTTTGGAGAACTGAGATTTTGAAAACAGTTGCGATATTCTGAACTAAGTGAAAATTTAATCACATATTATAATCACACGCTATAGCTTCCATTGGAATTGTGCCCCTGGCCCGAAATCACGTAAAATTGTGTGGTATGGTTACTCCATGAGCAACCAGCTCCGAAACCCAATTTGTTTTTTTTTTTATAATTAAAACTAACTGAACGCAGAAATATCGATCTACATGCGCTTTTCTTATAAAATATGTGCACCAAAATGCATAAGGGAGTTTTCGGGCGCCCGCGCACAAAAGCTCATGTGAGCAAAATTGTACTGCATACATAGGGGAAATGGATGTAATTTCGGCCTAAATGCCCCTAATCTGGGCCCATACATAAATTCAGCAATCGACTAAATTTTCAATAGCGACCAAAAATATCCATTAGTACCGTCCCAATAACGCGTTCATCTAGATAAAATTGATAAATAGCAGATTTTTAGCGATGGGCCCAATCTTAGATCCACAGGCCAACATTAGAGCCATTTCCCCTACAACATGAGATATATTTTGTCTTCATTCAGATCCAATCGGCGCTCTTAAATGTGAAATTAAAATATTACAAATTCAAGAAATACGTTTGAAAAAATTTACGCCTGCAAATATGCTGTATTCATGTGATTTAAAATGGGTTCCGCCCATCAGGTAAAAAATAATAAATAGTTTGATTTTATTTGTTTCACAGACCAAATCGTCGTAGCTCTTTGAATAACTTTGGCTATATATGTTTATTATTACTGCTGCGTGAAGTCAACGATTTACATAGTTGAAGATGCTAATTTCAAATAACAGACTAAAGTGGTAATTTTTATACGATAGATGAGGAGGAGATGAAAGTATAGAATTGATAGTTCCGTTTAGAGTACGGCAGTGTGAAAATTGCATATAGAGAGTAGACAACGAGCTAGGACAACTTTTAGGAAGGTACAAATCGGTTTTATCATCTCTCTTTACCAAACTCCCCCTTTGGAGAGGGATGGTGAGGGGTGCCCCACTACCACGCCAAAGTCACGAGTTCAAATCTCACCCCCGGACAAGTCAAGAATGACCCAAGAGCGTTAAAGTGACTATAATTAAAAAAAAAAAAAAAAAAAAAATAGTGATAGTGAAAATGTAAATGGAAACCGCGTAAACGGTGTCCACACTACGTGGGATTTGACTTAATTGGTTACAACATGGAATATCGCGAGTTCCTGACCAGATATGATATGAGTGGACAACAGTTCAGAATTTTCTCACTACGTAGTGCTAGTATACATGTGAAATTCTCGCATGTGATATAACTCGAGATGGAAAGTAACTGTCTTCGGCAAAGTTGTTCAGGAGGTAAAGGCCTTTTGGCTGGTGGACAGTAGTTCAGAGTTTTCTCACTACGCGGGGCTAGTATACTAGTGTAATTCTCACATATAAAATATCTCTATATCCTAACCAGCTAGCAAGTAAATTTCTTACTATTTTATTCATATGACTAAATCACACAATTAGAACATCTTATTACGACGTTTCCGTTCTATTGAAATTTTCTAAAAATTCTTTTTTTCTATGTGTTAATGAGATTATCCCAATTCTTGTTACTTTCTAGATTCGCTTTTTGATTCTCCAGAAATACGATGGGAATTCGAGAAGTATCCTCCTTAGAATACTTCTGAAATTTAAATTCTGATATTTTCCAAAATGTCTCTATGGATTCTCTAAAATTCCAATTATGATTTATCTCCTCAATTCATTGTTATGTCCTTCATCAATGGCACCCATTCTATAGAAATTTGATTCGGATTCTTTAGAATCTTCCTTGGAGTCTATTTGGATTTCCTGTCCAGCTGAGAATGAATACTCTAGAATTCCATTTGATTTCCTACCGAATCGCACTTGAGGTTCTTGGTTTATCCCCCATGGAATTCTCTAGAATTCCTCTCTGGTTCTCCAGTCTAATTCTGGTGATTCACCGAACGTCTTCTAGGATTGATTGGTTTGTTGGAATGCTCCAGAACCACAATTGAGATTCGTTTCTAGAATTATTCTTGAAATACAGGACATACAGAAATAATACACCGTGATTGTTTTGTCTGTCCATGGCAATTCAAAGAGCTGTTTCTCAATTTCGTTACTGCTGGTTGATGAAGTATTCAAGGTTTTTAAGTATAATTTGTGACTTGATTGGCTTGTCTGTGTGAAGTTAGAATTATTTTAGTGAATTGTTTCTTATTGATCTGTCTTTTTCAAATGTTATTACTTGAAGTATAATGAACCAAATAAGCCCAAAAGATAAGATTTTTTTTTTATATTGCTCTAAAATATCTAAATTTCGTTCACAAAGAAAAAAATAATAATTTTTAATTTATTTAAAAATAAAATACTAAAAAATATATGGTTATAAAATTACATTGTTCTGTATTCTAAGCTAATGACTTCTGATTTTAATATGGGCGTAAAATGTACTCTAATGTGGTTATTCTTAGAGGAACATGTTGAAACTATTGGCTGCAAAATGAAAGTAGCGTTCATCGTGGCGAACGGATTTTAATAAATATTCAATAGTTTAAAAGAATAATGTTTTGACTACATTCGAAAATCTCACGCAATCGAATCTGTCTACAAAAGATCTACATATTTTTAATTCTATCTGGTCACAACCTTGAGTTATCAACTGAAGAACTTTATTTGTACTCTGGCGCCACCTAGTGAATTAATTATCCTATTCAATGGGTCTCGTTCATTTCAACAACTTTGCTGAAGACAGGAATTTGCCGATGATGGACATAATACTTAAATTTATCTTCTGCTCGAAAATCTACAACGGTCGATTCAAATGTGCACCGATCTGCCAATCAAAACCAAAGGATTTTCAATCTAGATAAACATTATTTGCTCAGAATAGCCCGAGCAACGTAAAATAACAAACTGATATCATCTTGAAAGCAAGTCCTGTTATTCCAGATATCAATTTGTTTTCAGTTTTAATTGCATAACTAATTTAGTTATCAACCTCGACTAATTTTGTTATCAGTTGATATCATGAAAGAATATGAAATGATGCAAGGTTAGTTAAAAACCGCAAATATTATCCATATGGTGAGAAACAAAGACACTGCCAATCATATTTCAGTTATCAGCGTAAGGCTTTAATACCAAATCGATAAAATAATTTGAAATTTTGTTGAAAAAATGGGCATGGATCACAAGATTTGTTATCAAGATGTTTTCAATGATAACTAAATCAGTTATTTTTGTGATATCCCAGAAGTATTCTTTTGTTATAATTTTTGTTATGTTGGCTGTTCATTCAACCACAAAGATAACATGATCAGTTATCAAATCTTGATAACCGGGTATCAGAAGTTGTTATCAATTTGGTATAATCCTTCGCTCGGTAGATCAGACACGAATCAGCTCATAAATTTTGCACAATGGTTCGTGGCTTAGCTAAACGTTTTCCACGAACATGAAGACAGATGTCAGAAGCAGGGTTGCTTCCACTCACTTGCTATAAAAAAAATGTTTTTCAGAATTATGAAATTATTAGATGTTCAAATGATATGTTGTACTTGTAAGTTACAAATCGCTGATTGTGATGCTCTGAAAGCGAAATTTACAAAGTTGAAGATGCTAATTTCAAATAACAGATTCAAGTGGTCATTCTTATATGATAGATGAGGAGATGAAAGTATAGAGTTGATGGTTCCGTTAGAGTACGGCAGTGTGAAAATTGTATATAGAGAGTAGAAAGCGAGCAAGGGCAACTTTGAGGAAGGTGAGTGGCAGCAGCCCTGGTCAGAAGTGTGCTTTGCGCAAAAATGTCATGGTAACATCAACCGACATGAATGGGTGAGGAAACTTCTATCTTGTCTAGCACCTGAGTTTTCTTTCCTTTATTTAACGTCGGTCTCTGTTCCGCAATCTAGTGCCAATCACCGACGAACATCGATTGCCATCCATTGACGGCAATCAAATGTGCAGGAAGACAGCTTCCACACCTGCGTAGGATATCGCACCCATTCAACACACATGGACCGTTACCAACGGCGTTACTTCCCTTCCGAAGGTAGACGTGACCAGAGATTTTTATGCCTCAGAAAAATCCCACCGACCTCGGCTGGGATTGAACCCAGACCCATCGGGGTGTTAGAAAGCAGTCACGCTTACCACTACACCACCGGCGCCGGCTAGTTATCACTAGAAGAACTTTATTAGTACTATGGTGCCACCTTGTGATTCATTTCACATCTAAAGTATTCACTATTGAACGGGACTCGTTCATTTGAACAACAGGAAACTTCTATCTGGTCTAGATTTTGACAAGAAAAACTTTATTTGTACTTTGACCGGCACCAGAGTGAGTAAATTCTCAATAAAACTGTTCACTACTGAACGGGTCTCGTCCATTAGAACAACTTTGCTGAAGACAGGAAACTTCCATTTGGCATCGATCATGAATTATCAATGGAATAACTTTATTTGTACCATGGATCCACCTAGTGAGTCAATATCCACCTAAAATGATCACCTTTGCAAAAGACAGGAAACTTCTATCTGGTCTCGAACCTGAGTTATCTCTAGAAGAACTTTTGAACTTGTTCCACAAGTATTGTAAACTTGTTCCGCAATACTTCTAGATTTGGCTCATAAATCTATTAAATTTGTTCCACATCTCGTCTGAACTTGTTCCACAACTCTGCTGGATTTGTTTAGCAAGAGTCTTCCATTTTTTTAGGTTTCTGGATACGTTCCATAAGTCATAAGTCTTGCGGAACGTATCCAGAAAACTAAAAAAAATTATGATTTCTGGAAAAAGTTCAGAAGACTTGCTAAACAAATCCAGCAGGGTTGTGGAACAAGTTCAGAAGACATGTGGAACAAGTTTACAATACTTGTGGAACAAGTTTACAATACTTGTGGAACAAGTTCAAAAGTTCTTCTAAAGATAACTTAGGTTCGAGACCAGATAGAAGTTTCCTGTCTTTTGCAAAGGTGATCATTTTAGGTGGGAATTGACTCACTAGGTGGAGCCATAGTACAAATAAAGTTATTCCATTGATAACTCAGGATCGATTCTGAACTTGTTCTACAAGTCTTCTAAATTTTACCCATAGTTCGTCTTGGGTTGTTTTACAAGCCTTCTGAATATGTTGCACAACTCTTCTAAATTAGTTCCAGAAGTCTTCTGAGCTTGTAACATAAGCCTTCTGAACCTTTGGACTTGTTCCACAAGTCTTCTGGATTCGTTCAGCAAGTCTCTTGGATTTGTTCCACGAGTTTTCTGAATTTGTTCCACAAGTCCTTCCTGAATATTCTTCCGAACTTGTCTCACAAATGTTCCGAGATTGATAAACAAATCTTCTGGATACCTTCAACAAGTCTTCTGAATTGGTCTCACAATTAATCAGGAATTGGATTTTTTAACAAGCCTTCTGTTTTAGTTCCACAAGTAACAAGCAGGGCTGGAAAATGTCATTATCAATGAAAAATCTCACGTGATATTTACAGAGATACTTCTGTCACTATCATCGGATGAGAAAACGATGATGGAAATTTTTTTCAAAATATCACCGAATTTTTTGTCATGACAGAACGTGACAGTGTTGTGATCATCGTAATATCAAGCTCATTTATTGCTATTAAAGTTACTTGTACCGAGAAAATCTAAATAATATATTCACTTTACCGATTAAATATGGGTTGCTTGCTTAAATTCATCTAAATCAGTTAGAAATGTTGATGTCAAAACCGCATAAGAATTATTTCTCATGAGAAATCTCGTGATATAGACTGTTCCAGAAAGTATAAGCACACTTTCAAAATAACAAAAAAGTCATGTTTTTTTAGGTTTTAATAATTATGTTTGGCAAATCATATTTGTATTTGTATTTCAAATGATATTTTACTCTCGTTTAATCAACATATTTAATCATAGCCAAGACTCCTAACTTTTCCTCGAACATGACCCATTAGCTTCTGCACAGTGGTACTTCCCACCATTTTGACCACTTTTGGCCAATCTTTTTTGAATTTTTGGATGTCGTCCGCTGGTTTTATTAATTTTCGAAGCTTTGCTTTGGTTAAAGCCCA
The DNA here is from genome assembly GCF_037179485.1 of Ochlerotatus camptorhynchus. NCBI lineage: Eukaryota > Metazoa > Arthropoda > Insecta > Diptera > Culicidae > Ochlerotatus > Ochlerotatus camptorhynchus. The sequence continues at coordinate 1,691,212 of NW_027040632.1, read as the reverse complement.
AAAAGTCTCGATTGGCCGTGCCTCCGGGCAGTTCGGCGGATTCATGTCTTTCGGCACGAAACATACATTTTGACTTTGGTACCATTCTAAAGTGTCCTTTGCGTAATGACATGACGCCAAATCAGGCCAAAATACTACTTGACCTTCGTGCTGCCTGATCATCGGCAACAATCGCTTCTGGAGACATTCCTTAACGTATTTCTGAGTGTTCATCGTCTCCGTTGTGATGTACGGACTAGATGTTTTACCACAATCGCATATTGCCTGCCAAACCATAGCCTTCTTTCCATATTTTTCGGTAAAAATTGCCTTCTCCGTTTCGGGGATGTCCTTGCCTTCGCTTACAGTATAGAATTGTAGTCCGGGAAGCGTTTTGTAATCTAGTTTCACGTACGTTTCGTCGTCCATTATTATACACCCAGAATTTCGACACAATAACGAATCGTAGAGTTTGCAGGCCCGTGGTTTCACAGGAAACACAAACACAAAACTGAGCACTTTTTTGATGCTATGTCATTCAGAAATGAGCAAACAAAAGGACGCAGCCAAAACATGTTGAAATATTTCATTATATTCAAAGTGACCGTTAAAATAAGGTGTGCTTATACGTTCTGGAACAGTCTATAGGTAGTTTCGTCTCGTAATAGTGAGAGAACCTGTTTTCTCATTGTCTTATGACGGCCGTGATATTTACCTGCTTTTTGTTCACATGTCCTCAGAACTTATCCCACTTTTTTTTTTAATTTGTTCTCCTAAAATTGCTCACCAAGTCTTCTGGAATGTTTCAACAAGTCTTAGGCATGTCAATGAAGTCATCCGAATTTGTTCCACACATATTCTGGACTTAGTCCTTAAGCCTTTTGGAGTTTCAACCACAAGTCTTGAAACTTGATTAACAAGTTTTATGAATTTGTCCTCAGAACTTCCTCTGAGGTTAATGAACAAATATTGAACTCTTCTGAACTTGTTTAACACGTCTAACTGAACTTCTACTCACAAGTTTTTAAATCTTTTCTACTGAACTTGTTCCACAGGTCTTCGGATTTTGAACCATAAGTCTTCTAAGCTTGATCCACAACTCTTCTGAACTTATTCTGAAAGTCTTCTGGATTTTCAACTAGCCTTCTGGACTAGTTCCACAAGTTTACTGGACTTATTGCACAAGTCTTTTGGAGTTTGAACCACAAGTCTTGAAACTTGATTCATAAGATTTATGAATTGGTCCTCAGAACTTGCTTTTTTTTTCTCTGTTCGGGATCTAAATAACACCAGTGCGACCAGTAATTTGATCTATTGTAGTATATCCCGTGTCCTTAGTTTAGTGCATGTCGTATTACTCCATCACTATTGAGAAATGATGAAGTATTCGGTTTTCATACAGTTGTCATTCTTGCCTTCATCGCAAGGAATCGATTCTAATTGAAAGGTCCCGCTATTTATACCCTTCAGAGTGTTGGAACACCCTCCAAAGGCGCGCCCCTTTATCAGTCAAAATTGGATTCCTTAGCAACAAAATTAAGGAATTACACCGATAATGACCATGCATCAGAATCCTAGTCTTAACCACTTCAAACTATGGACCAACGAATAGAAGATTAGGAATCACATAGATGCAGACTAACTAACTAATTTTTCCTTGTTTCAAGATCATCCGAGTCTTGTCACTATCAACAAGGCATAAAAAGTAACAAGGACTAAGATGTGTTCCTTGGATTACTGAAAAATCCTGTTCCCCTAGTTTGAAGTAGTCAGGACTAGGAATCGGTGATAGATCTTACATCCCGTAACGTACCACGAAAAGGTGATCTACCCACGTTACGGGGCCAGAACTTGCTTTACAAATCCTCCGAGGTTGATGAACAAATATTCTATTCTATTTACTCTGGCGCCGCCTTATGAATAAATTCTCAACTGTTCACTACTGAACGGATCTTGTTCATTTGAACAACTTTGCAGAATATATGAAACTTCTATCTGGCATCGATTCTGAGTTATCAATGGAAGAAATTGATTTGTACTCTGGCGCCACCAAACAAATCAATGCTGACCAAACTATCCACATCAAAGTTGAGGACAGGCTTAAAGTTCCAACAGGGACGTTATAAACAAGAAACAAATTTGAACTTTCAAATGCAACTGGTTCCTAAACTAATCGATCCTGCCGTGAGGGGATCCACAACCAGTTCAAGCCAGTATTTAATAGTAGTTGGAAGAACTTGTCCTTTCCGGAAGATGGTAACTGATAAGCTCGACTTGAACACACAAACCATAGGTGTATGATTTAACAATCTTCCCCTAATTGGTCCGGGCATTGTTCGGCCTGAAAACGGGTGATCACACCTGCCATTAGAAGAAAGCGGGTGATAATTAAGATATGAGCAACCGTTTCCCCTCAAAATTATACCCGATTACATCGGTTTTAGTATCGTTCCCTCCTTAACCACTATGCTCATCGTCGCCGTCGTTGTCGTCTTGGTCCGAAGAAGCTTAGAAGTTGTACCCCATAACACTAACAAAAGCTTTGCAGTGCTCACTTCGAAAGCAACCAAGACGACGACGACGACGACGATGATGGAAGCATACATGAAAGCAGAAATTCCTAAAAGTCAATGCACTTGGCCGAGAAACTGGCATGGCTCGCTGACTGACTGCGCAACTTGGCTCCCCTCCCTCCTCCCCAGTTCCTGTTTCTGCACGCGCCCGGGTTGTGTAGAAGAACTGGATACACTAGCAACAAGTAAGCCAAGCCAGCACCAGCCGGTTCTTCCAGCCATCAGCCAGCGCCGGAGCAGAGCGGTGTGTGATGATGGTTCGCGCGTTCTTTTTTAGTGTTTCCTCCAGCATTCATTGTTCTGTGGTTGGTTGGTGGTTCAGTTTTTCAGGTTTGCTACTTCGGCTAGAGTTGAAGTCACTGTGCACCATGCCTCTATAGCCTATAGCCATCGTCGTCGTTGGTTCGGTAGGCCAGAGCAGTTTCAGGCTGTATTTCCATGCCTCTGGTGATTTCGGGTGATTTTTGGTCTATGATTAAGCTGCGGTTGATTGGAACTGGATTGATTCGGCTACTGGTTTTAGTATTTCATTACGTTGGGGGGGTTCTTTTGTTTGGGGCATAACCACTGCGACCATTACATTTGAGGGTTGATTGGGAGGATATCGATTTACCTTTTTAATTACGATTAGAAAAGATTCAAAATTCATCAAATCCTGCCAAATGTTTGGAGTGAAATTGCGTGTGTCTTCATAATCCATTTCCCACGATCACATGATAATCGCTGCCTTCTTGTGACAGGGTGTGCAGAATTGGATGCCTCAGTGGCACAAACTTTACTATCAAATCACGTTCAAATCACTGGAATATGCAACTAAGGCAGACACGGTAAAACGCAAACATATTGAATGCATACTAGCAACCGGTGGAAACTAACGATTTTTAATTGGCTCACTACTTGACTAGCCTATTGGTCCCAAGCAAATCGATTAACGTACTTCATTCTAGTCGAAATTCTAGTACTACGTTTGTTTTGATTCGCTATGAAGGTTTGACTGATAAAATGAGGGGTTCGTGGATTTTTCTATGTTTCGAGGGGTGTATCGATTAGCTTAGGACCGAAGATAGTACCAGAGCTGAGCCAAAAAGTTGAGCACGTTTCTTCGGGACCTTCTGATCTTAGAGGTACCTCTATGATTCGTTTTTCAAAGCCTTGAGTGGAATTTTGGTCAAACCCCGATTGAGACAAAATAAATGCTGGTTTATATGATTGTCACAGAATTATGTAGAAGTTTCTTTTAACAATCACGATTTCAACTGCAAACTATTTAGGAAATTTTACCGCATTGCATTGTTAAAATCAGTCCTGAACTCTGTCTTTGCCATTGAAGGATATCTCGTGAACTATTTTCAACATCGGCTTTAAAGATGATTAATCATTTCGTGATAGTTAAACCTCAAGAACTATTGCTCGATGAACATTTCAAATGGTCCTATCTGCTTTGATCGATTCTCTTCATCGACTTTCTCTTTTCATAAACAGGCTTGCAATTGCTCATTACAGCTAAAATGCAAATATTTGGAATTATGAAACTATGAGATACTATAATAATAATTTTTATTTGTAAGAAGCAAGAATGGGTGGTAAAGTTTGTGTATAACATATACAATTTATCAATTTGGCTTTCAGCAGGTCAAAACTAGCGATTTTACGATCTCTGATTGCTCGCTCATCACGTTGCTCATCGTTACAGCTAATCGCTATTGTGACCCTCTGAAAGCTAAATTAACATATTTTATGTATCATACAGATACTTTACCTTCTCTTTTTGCATCTTGTCAATAAGAATTACCATTAAAATATTTTATAGCTTCATAAATCCGAAAAATAGCATTTAGCTCTAATGAGCATTTGCAAGTTTGTTCATAACCACTGCTATGCAAACAGATTTCGCGCTAATTCTACCACGTAGTTTGATAAAGGAGGTTCTAATCTAGCGTCCAAAACGTCAAATACAACAGGGAAGGGTTTTACAGTTGAGTTATTGACGAAAGAGAAAGTCGATGAAGAGAATCGATCAATGTAGATAGGACCTTTTGAAATGTTTATCTAGATTTCGTTTCGTGATAGAGACAAAAGCTGTGTTGTCAGTACTGGTTACAATACCACGCACCTCCACCAAAGCCGCAGCTTTCCTTTGCATTTAAGCTAGTACCAAACGACACATAGGTGGCGCCAAAAGTGCATTGAAAAAGCTACTAAAGCTTTGCAGCTAACGAAACAGAACAGGACAGGGTCGATCATATCAACTTAAAATTGAGTCGAGTCGACTCAATTTCGTCAAAAGTGGATTTACTCAAAAGTGAATTGATTGAAAATCAGGCAAAATTTCTCGAATATGAGGAATCTACACGTCGAATGAGATCGACACAAATTTGAGTATAGTTCACTCATAATCGCCAAAAATATAGGAACTCTGCGATGAGTGAATTTGCCTCATGTTTTCCTGTGGAAAATGAGAAAAATTGACTTAAATCTTCTGTTCTGATATTCACGAAGTTTTTCCTGGACAAACCTGGAAAAACATTAGGCAAATTTACTCATCGCACTTTTGGCGATTATGAGTGAACTAAACTCATATTTGGGTCGTTCTCATTCATCGTGTAGGAGTGACTACTAGACTGATAGCGAATTCGTTTATTATCGGGGTTGGAACCAGTTCCAACCCGTACGAACCCGAACTTTTTGTCAGTGCGAACCTCGACCCGTGCCAGGTTTTAAAAACAAACGATCAAACTGACGTTTGCTAGAAAACAAGCAGACCCAATCTTGATACCCGATCCAGGTTGGAACTGAATAATAAACGAATTCGCTATGAGTGAAACCTCTATCGATTGTCCTCTTATTAGAAAAGTTTTTCCTGAAAAAGACCGGAAAATTCAACTCACTTTTGAGTAAATCTACTTATGACGAAATTGAATCGACTCGACTCAATTTTGAGTCGGTCTGATCGATCGTGTGTCAGAGTATGCACGAACGATGAAACCGACTCAAGATTGAGTTGAATTCGATTCAATTTCGCCAAAAGTGGATTTGCTTAAAAGTGAGTTTTTTGGATGTTGGCTTTTCAGTTAACCGGAAGATCCCAACTCCTGGATCGAAACTTTGACGATGATAAATATATAACACTTTTTTTTTCTCTTGAGGACTGAAAGCCGAAACAAATTGACTAATGCTTCAACATCCATAAAGTTCCCCGAAACCCCGTTGTCATTACATCCATTGTTGTACTTCCCGGCTGTAGTGACAACTCGCAAGATCCGGTCAAAATGTCACCGGACCATCATATGTGACTGAATAAACGGCAGAATTCGCTTCTGGAGACATTCAGTTTTGTAAACCCCTGAGTTCATCGTTTTCTGATTGACGAAAACCTTTATCTTCTGGCCGCAGCTGCAATTTCCCTGCCAGATCATATATTTTCGTGCGAATGTATCCACCAAAACAAATTTGAATCTGCCAGGGACACCTCTTCGAGCCTTCGCCTTGTAAAATTTTGGTCCTTGAAGCTGTAAGCCTTCGCGGTAGCGAATTCGCTGCACTGTACTACGGGTGGTATCATACTTTTAACTCAAATCGCGATCGGACATACCTGGGTTGCTTCTGATGGACCTCACGACCTTTCCATGGAGCTGACGGTTGGCAGTTCCACTCCGACGTTTCATTTGACAGACAGACAGACCAGACAGACAGACCAGACAGACAGACCAGACAGACAGACCAGACAGACAGACCAGACAGACAGACCAGACAGACAGACCAGACAGACAGACCAGACAGACAGACCAGACAGACAGACCAGACAGACAGACCAGACAGACAGACCAGACAGACAGACCAGACAGACAGACCAGACAGACAGACCAGACAGACAGACCAGACAGACAGACCAGACAGACAGACCAGACAGACAGACCAGACAGACAGACCAGACAGACAGACCAGACAGACAGACCAGACAGACAGACCAGACAGACAGACCAGACAGACAGACCAGACAGACAGACCAGACAGACAGACCAGACAGACAGACCAGACAGACAGACCAGACAGACAGACCAGACAGACAGACCAGACAGACAGACCAGACAGACAGACCAGACAGACAGACCAGACAGACAGACCAGACAGACAGACCAGACAGACAGACCAGACAGACAGACCAGACAGACAGACCAGACAGACAGACCAGACAGACAGACCAGACAGACAGACCAGACAGACAGACCAGACAGACAGACCAGACAGACAGACCAGACAGACAGACCAGACAGACAGACCAGACAGACAGACCAGACAGACAGACCAGACAGACAGACCAGACAGACAGACCAGACAGACAGACCAGACAGACAGACCAGACAGACAGACCAGACAGACAGACCAGACAGACAGACCAGACAGACAGACCAGACAGACAGACCAGACAGACAGACCAGACAGACAGACCAGACAGACAGACCAGACAGACAGACCAGACAGACAGACCAGACAGACAGACCAGACAGACAGACCAGACAGACAGACCAGACAGACAGACCAGACAGACAGACCAGACAGACAGACCAGACAGACAGACCAGACAGACAGACCAGACAGACAGACCAGACAGACAGACCAGACAGACAGACCAGACAGACAGACCAGACAGACAGACCAGACAGACAGACCAGACAGACAGACCAGACAGACAGACCAGACAGACAGACCAGACAGACAGACCAGACAGACAGACCAGACAGACAGACCAGACAGACAGACCAGACAGACAGACCAGACAGACAGACCAGACAGACAGACCAGACAGACAGACCAGACAGACAGACCAGACAGACAGACCAGACAGACAGACCAGACAGACAGACCAGACAGACAGACCAGACAGACAGACCAGACAGACAGACCAGACAGACAGACCAGACAGACAGACCAGACAGACAGACCAGACAGACAGACCAGACAGACAGACCAGACAGACAGACCAGACAGACAGACCAGACAGACAGACCAGACAGACAGACCAGACAGACAGACCAGACAGACAGACCAGACAGACAGACCAGACAGACAGACCAGACAGACAGACCAGACAGACAGACCAGACAGACAGACCAGACAGACAGACCAGACAGACAGACCAGACAGACAGACCAGACAGACAGACCAGACAGACAGACCAGACAGGCAGGTGTGAAGTTGTTCGCCTCCTCGTGGTGCACCCTGGAAACGATGGATCACCAGTGCTGCGGTACTGATCCAGTCGGCTAATCAAACAACAAACGAGGGGACGCGCCGGACGGCGCCTTGCGATCGATGTCAGTAAGATCGCAAGTATGTATACTGACACACTGGCATTATGTAGGATACAGAGTGAAAACTTATCATAAACCACGCTACGGGCTGGCGCTCAACCGACCGAAACGACGTTTGAGCTAATGCCTTGTTCGTCTCCGTCCCATAAAACCCTGGCAGGCCTTAGAATACGCTCCTCCCGTGCCACCCAGTTGGGGCTGCGGTGGGAATAGGTTCGGTTGAGTTATTCCCGTCTTACGCGATCCGGCTCTGAACATAACGCCCCATGAAGGCCTATGTCAACCCTCGTCATGGACCTCACTGCTCGCATAGGCACCCATGGGGATCAATCAGCGACTATTCCATATGCACGGTAGGATACCGGTCTAAGGGGGACCCAACAGTCGGGATGATTTCAAAAAATCATCAAAAAAGTCAAAAACCCCAAACCCCAGGTGAACAAGTCGCCGAAGAGGCGACCGCGAATCCGTTCGCGAAGGGTGGTCTATCCAGATCTCCCGAACACAGTGAGCCGAACAAACGACCGAAATCTCCGCGCGATGCAGAGACAACGGCCGAGATCGGTGGACAGCCGGAGGAGCAGCCGGAGGAGCAGCCGGAGGAGCAGCTGAAGGACTGGCCCGGGCTAATCAGAACCATGAATAGCTTTGGGCCCCTCCCTAGGCTGCTTGAAATCGCGGGACAGCTCGACGCCATCATAGAGTTCACGAGCACGAAGAGCAACATCGCGAAGGACCTATAGCAGGCCTTGCGACAGCTCCGTGCAACCGTGAACGAGGCCCAGGACGACCACGAGCGACTTAGGAAGCGACTAGAGGTCGCAGAGAGGGCGGAACAGAAGGAGCCGAAGTCTACCCAGACGGACGCCTTCAACTTCGCGGGCAACAACACGATGTCCAGCGAGGCCCTCCACTTTGCCGTTACGCAGGGACAGAAGCGCGATCGGCCCTCACCTTCGCCAGTAAAGGGCACAGCACGCCCTAAGAGACGGAAAGTCTCTGCGCAGGTGGAGTGTGTGGCGGTGGCCCATCAGTCCACTGCATCAGTGGACGTACCGAAAAAGAGGGCTGGAATAGCCAATAGAACAGTTGAGAACAGTAGCGGCTCCAAGGGCGGGAAGCAGGGCAGTAAGAAGGGCGCCCCCCGAAACCCCCGGACAAAACTGCCCCCAAGAGCAGTGCTGCCCGGACCAGGAACAAGGGCGAAGCTCTCATCTTCAAGACGGACGCGTCGAAATACGCGGAAGTCTTGAAGAAAATGAGAACGGACGAGCGCCTTGTGGAGATGGGCAGTAACGTGAGGAGCATCAGGCGCACTCGTACAGGCGAGATGCTCCTGGTGCTCAAGCGTGGTGCTAAAGACCAGGGACCAACCTACCAGAAACTGGCAAAGGAGGTCGTTGGTACTGGGGTGCAGGTGAAGTCGCTAGGCTCGACTATCACCATCCAGGTCAAGGACCTGGACGAAGTGACGGAGGCAACCGAGATAGTCACGGCGCTCCGGGAACAGTGTCAAGTCGAGGTACCGCAAGCAGCGATTACCTTGAGGAAGGGACTGTTTTCCACCCAAGTGGCTACCATCAGGCTCTCTGCAGCTGATGCCAGAAAGGCGGTGGCCGCAGGGAGGGTGCGAGTGGGCTGGTCGGCCTGCCCCGTCATTATTCCCCGACCGGTTACGGCTTGCTTTAGGTGCTTCGATCAGGGCCATGTGGCCCGTGACTGTAAGAACACCGACAGGAGCAAGCTTTGCAGATGGTGCGGTTCGGAGGGCCATAAGGCGCGAGGTTGCCAAAAGCCGCTGAGGTGCACTATATGCGCGGAGAAGGGGAATACCCCTACCAACCACATGGCAGGTGGCCCACGCTGCCCGGAGGCCAAGAGCAATGCTGCTAAGGCAAAGAGCAATGCTCAGCCATGTTCGAGGTAGCGCAGTTGAACCTGAACCACTGTTCGGCTGCCCAGCAACTGCTATGGCAATCGGCAGAGGAATGGGGAGCGGATGTCGCAATCATCTCCGATCCGTACCGCGTCCCAACCGGCAACGGGAATTGGGTCACGGACGCATCGGGGATGGCGGCGATATGCACGATGGGGAGCTTCCCCATTCAGGAGGTAGTCGTGTCCAACTCGAGCGAGGGATTCGTGATCGCCAGGGTTAATGGAGTATACTTAAGTAGCTGCTATGCTCCGCCCAGGTGGTCTATCGAGCAATTCTCGCAGATGGTGGACAGACTCACTGCGGTACTTGTCGGCCTAAGACCGGTGGTCATTGCGGGCGACTTTAACGCATGGGCGGTAGAGTGGGGTAGCCACCACACCAACCAGAGAGGATGCATCCTACTGGAGGCAATGGCCAAGCTGGACGTTGTACTATCCAACACCGGCTCGGTCAGTACCTACAGAAGGAATGGTGCAGAATCCGTCATCGACGTGACATACTGCAGCCCGAGTTTGGAGGGCAACCTACACTGGAGGGTCGATGAGGGTTACACTCATAGTGACCATCAGGCGATTCGGTACAGTGTGGGGCCAGGTGAGAGGCGAGTGGCAGGAGGAAATTCTTCCTCCGCTCGAGGCTGGCGGACGTCGTTCTTCGAGGAGGAGGTCTTCGGCGAAGCACTGAGGCGGAAGCGAATAACCCCGGATCTGCGATCTGCGATCTGCGATACAACCATGCCTAGGAGAGCCTATCCCAGGCATGGCCATAGACCGGTGTACTGGTGGAGCGAGTCGATTGCTATCCTCAGGGCGTCTTGCCTCCAGGCGAGAAGGAGGATGCAACGAGCTCGTACGACTGAATCTCGGGAGGAACGCTGTGTCGCTCTTCGAGCGGCTAAGGCAGCCCTCAATAAAGAGATCGCCAGACGCAAGCGCGCGTGCTTTGACAGCCTATGCCAAAGCGCCAACACGAACCCATGGGGGGATGCTTACAAAGTGGTCATGGCAAAGACCCGCGGCGTGACGGCACCCCCGGAGAGATCACCAGCGGTACTGGCTCCGATCGTTGGGTTCCTGTTCCCGCGTAGGGACGTAGACTCCTGGCCGCGGATTCCAGGCGCGGATCAGGGAGAAGTGTCTAGAGTGACAAACAGTGAACTTGGCGGTATTGCCAGGTCGCTGGTGCTGGGCAAGGCCCCGGGCCCAGATGGGATCCCAGTTGTGGCTCTGAGGGCGGCCGTTGCGGAAAATCCAGACATGTTCCGTTCTGTTTTTCAGACTTGTCTGGACGTAGGCGTCTTCCCAGATGCGTGGAAGCGGCAGAAGCTGGTGCTGCTTCCGAAGCCAGGAAAACCCCATGGGGACCCGTCAGCATACAGACCCATCTGTTTGCTGGACACCACGGGGAAACTGCTTGAGAGGGTCAACCTCAACAGGTTGTCGGCCTACACCGAAGGTGTAGACGGCCTGTCAAGCAGCCAGTACGAGTTCCGTAAGGGCAGATCCACGGTGGACGCCATCCGCGACGTCATCCAGACGGCAGAGGTGGTCCATCGGAAACGAAGGGGCATTCGCTACTGCGCGGTGCTAACCTTAGACGTGAAGAACGCGTTCAACAGCGCGTGCTGGGGGCGATAGCCCGCTCGCTACACCAGCTCCAAATTCCCGGAGGGCTGTATAAGATTCTGGAAAGCTACTTCCAGAATCGTGTGTTGACGTACGACACAGAAGATGGCGAAAAATGCGTTAGAGTCACCGCAGGAGTGCTACAAGGCTCCATCTTGGGCCCGGTGTTATGGAACGTCATGTACGATGGACTGTTGAGGATAAAATTCCCGGTAGGCGTGAAAATTGTAGGTTTTGCCGACGATGTCACGCTGGTAGTCTGCGGGGAATCCCTCGAGAAGGTAGAGCTGACAGCGGCCCACTGCGTCAGGCTTGTGGAGGAATGGATGAGAACCAGGAAACTGGAGCTCGCCCATCACAAGACGGAGGTGGTCGTAGTCAACAATTGCATGTCTGTACAGCATGCGACGTTGACAGTGGGCGAGAGCACAATTAGATCTGTGCGCTCTCTGAAACTCTTGGGGGTTATGCTCGATGATAAGCTCAGCTTCGGCTGCCACGTCGAGTACGCCGGCAAGAGAGCGTCTACGGCTGTGGGGGCATTATTCCGCATGATGTCAAAGAGCTCGGCGGTGAGTACCGGGGTCGTAGTATCGATCCTCAGATACGAAGGCCCTGCGTGGGCTGCGGTACTGGATACTGACTGTCACAGGCGGAAATTAGAGAGTACACACAGGCTAATGTGCTTAAGGGTGGCCAGTGCATACCGCATCATCTCGAGGGAGGCCGGCTGTGTCATAGCAGGAATGATGCCAATCGGCCTCATCATCAAGGAGGGCTCTTCTCCCCACTCATTGGGACATCCTCCTGTTGGATGGCCTGTTTTGTGGCCGGTTGTATGATCCTGTTGTTGGAAGAAGATTCTCATTTATCCCGTGGATGCACGTAGGCGAAGTTGCCCACGGATTCACCAAAACCGGTTTTTATATGGACGCCATACACGGAAAAAAATTTAAAAACTCAGCGTAGAGTAACTGCATTTTTAAGAAATTTATCATATCTTCTACTCGGTTGTGACTCTCTATCTGAGTTAATCTCATTGGCCGTGTGCAAAAATGTATGGGAACTTGGTAATTTTCGAAGCACGAAAAAAAGGTTTAGAATCGGCTGTGATATGATCCTACGTACGCACAACAGCAACCGCGCCCCGCAACTTTTCATTATTGTTTTTATTACTTTCATCCTTCATATAAATATTACTTCCATATCGTATAGACTTCATTAATTTTCTTATCCCTTTCTGTTTTTAGATACATATTTACATCCGTACGTTTTTGTTTCGCCTTTCATTTCTTTTCGATTTTTAACTAACCTCGCTTTCTCTCTCTCTCATTATCTTTCTCTCTCTCTCTCTCTCTGACTCGACTAATAAATGCATATTTCCTTCCCTCTTCTTTCCTTTTGTTTGCTGTTCTGCATATGTGTGTTCGTCAGTTGCTATATTTTGTTTCTGCTGCGCGTAGAAAAAAAAAGCCTAAAACCTAACTTAGAATAAAAACTGCTGTTAAAAATTGCTCTCCTGTAACAAAAAACCGAGTTATTTTCATATTTGCTCTCTCTCTCTCCCTCTAGTTATTAGTTGGTTGTGTCCGGACGGTTGTGACCATCCTTCCACTTGTTGTGTTTTTTTGTTGTTGTGGCTAAGCCCTTTGACCTATAGTTTTCCGCTGTTCAATTATAATAAATTACAGTTTTCTGTTCTCTTTCCTGCTGTGGTGTTGATTTGTGACTATTTCTGTTCTCTCATCTGTTAGTCGGTTTTGCGTTTTTACCTAGTATAGTTTCTTCGGTTGACCTGATTTGTGTTGTGTGTGTCTTGTTGTTGTATGTTGCTAAGTTAATAAAAATTAGTCCGTTTCTCAGTTGCGTTTTAGGCGCCTATTGTAGTTTTGTTTTGTTTGGTTTGGTTTGCAGTAGTAGTTTCGATCAATTCGTTAGGATTTGAGTTACAGAAAGAAAAGAAAAAAAGTTGAATACTACAAGCACAAAAGAAAGTTGCTAAGCTCTTGGTTGTTCGTTCTTGACATTCTCGTGTTTCGTAAAAATAGCTACTGTTTTATTAAATGTCCTCTCAAACTTGGTAATATCTCTCATTTTCTTTTATTTTTGATCATTACGATACTTTGGTTTATGAAATTTTCCAAACCGATTGCTTCACTTTGTTTCTGTACCAATATAACATTTTTTAGCTAGTCCAAAACACATGAAAATTATTGAATTTTATACTCTCACTTTTATAATCTCCTTTAAGGTGAATCGATCAAGGGTTCCGTTATTGTTACATAGGCTGCGGGGGAGTGATTGTGTTTTGTTTTTGTTTTGTTCATTGTTTCCTTGTTTGTTTGTTTTGTTTTTTTTTTTAATGCTTATATGAATCCTTTAGGGTACGATATTTACATGTAATGCTCACAAACGAAAACTTACGCGTTGTTATTAATTCTTTTTTTTTTGTTTTCTAATTGGTTATGACAGGACTTCTTCCGCATTGATGCATCTGAATCAGATACATTTAAAAATGGTCATCCTGGAAAATTCTCGTCAAACAACAATTTCTTATCGCACGACAAGATCACCACGACAAAATCACCGGGCAAAGCAGGTGCATAAGAGCACTCGTCAATGGTTGTCGGGCTCTACCAGACGATCGGCGACTTGTGTTTTCTGTGCATCTGAACTCCGATTCTTACCTCGACGCGGTGCTCGGTGGGGTTGCTGGCTATGATGCGTTGTAGCCAGTAACGCGAACAAGAACGGGGGAGTCCAAAGGTTTTGAGTGTGTGCAGAATCGGACCTAGTCACGTCTTAGGCCCATCCGATTACCGTGCTCAGTCTTTCTGGCGGCAGTCAGTTGTCTACCGGACTTTAAACGATTGTAGATAGTGGATTTCGTGTGGCTAACGTTTGTTCAGGATAAATGCATTCTGTAGGTATGGACCTACTTCTAGCGTCCACGTTTGAAGCAACGGAGCGATTCGGGCTGGCAGATGGAACCTCCGTTCAGTGTTCCCCAATGGTTTGCATTGGGAGCAGACTCCAGCGGCTTATGCCCGAGTGGGTCTCTCCCGTACGAAATAGTTGATTTATGCAAAATAAAATCAGCTATTGTTAGGGTCGACGGACACTGGCGAAAAATAAACGTAGCGGGACGATTGTTCTCCTCATGGAGGCAATCGACGGAGGGAAGGATGTAGTGTGGAACCATCTCGATGTGGCTTCAGCGGTTCTGCGTTCTGCTGGGCATACCGTTGAAGCCCATACAGATGCTGAAAAGCTGAAGCAGATCACTGAATTAAGTGGAGGGTTCAAGGTGGGTGGACACTCTACCTTGAACAAAATTCGTTACGTGATGTGGATATCATCAACGAATCGGAGCAGATTATGAAGGAGCATTTTACTACACAAGGTGTAGTAGATGTCCACAGAATCTGTAAGGGTAGTGGCGAGGGGAAGGTTAACACCTCATCCGTGGTGATACCTTTCAAGGGGACCAGCTTTCCGAAAACTGTTAAGTTTGGTCTCCTCAGCATTAGGACCCGAGCGTACTACGCCTTGCCCTTGCAGTGTTACAATTGCTATGGGTACGGGCATGGTCGCGTGGGTTGCTCCAATTGTCGAGGCAATCATCAGCCGACTAACCGTAGGTGCCCTACCTACGTACTTACCTTACCAATCAGGCTAAGGCCTTGTTGTCCTCTGCTGTCCGAAGAAGTCGTCTCCACTCTACTCGATCCATGGCCACAGTTCGCCAGCCTCGTAGTCTGCGAAGGGTTCGCAGGTCACCTTCTACTTGGTCGCTGCGCGCCTCTTCTTCTTGTTCCTGTTGGGTCGCTTTCTACAACCAATTTCACTGGGTCGTCGTGCGGCATTCTTACGACGTGCCCAGCCCACCGTAGTCGCCCAATTTTTGCGATGTGGACGATGGATGGTTCCCCCAGCAGCTGGTGCAATTCGTGGTTCATTCGCCTCCTCCACGTTCCGTCATCCATCTGCACTCCACCGTAGATGGTACGCAACACCAGCCGTTCGAAAACACCAAGGGCGCGTTGGTCCTCCACGAGCATAGTCCAGGTCTCGTGGCCGTAAAGGACCACCGGTGTAATCAGCGTCTTGTAGACAGTGAACTTCGTGCGGCGGCGAATTTTATTCGACCGGAGCGTCCTCCGGAGTCCAAAGTAGGCACGATTCCCTGCCATAATGCGTCTTTGAATTTCTCTGCTGGTATCATTTTGGGCGGTCACCAGTGAGCCCAAATACACGAACTCATCGACCATACTCTGCCATAGCTGATCTCGATCGATTGTGTCGAATACGGATTTGAAATCGATGAACAAATGATGTGTGGGCACGTTGTATTCGCGGCATTTCTGCAGAACCTGCCGAATCGCGAAAATTTGGTCCGTGGTAGCGCGGGCACCCATGAATCCCGCCTGGTATTGCCCCACGAACTCTCTTGCATATGGTGACAGACGGCGGCATAGAATTTGGGAGAGTACCTTATAGGCGGCGCTCAGCAGTGTGATCGCGCGATAGTTGCAGCAATCCAACTTGTTGCCCTTTTTTTAGATTGGGCATACGACACCTTCCATCCACTCCTCCGGTAATATCTCCTCCTCCCAAATCTTGGCAATTAGCCAGTGCTTCACCACCGTATTTTAATAGCTCACTTGGTAGTTGATCTACACCAGTTGCTTTGTTGTTCTTCAGCCGACCGATCTCCTCCTCAACTTCTTGAAGATCAGGGGCCGGTAGCCTGTCGTCTTCTGCGCGTGCTCCAAGGTATGTTGCCGTGCCACCTTCGTTTTCTGTTGCATCACCGTTGAGGTGCTCGTCATAGTACTGCTTCCCCCTCTCAATCACCTCACACTCCTTCGTGTGAAGGTTACCGTCCAAGTCCTTGCTCATATTGGCTTGCGGCACGTAGCCTTTGCGTGAACTATTTAGCTTCTCGTAGAACTTCCGTGTGTCGTTTACGCGGTACAGATTTTCCATCGCCTCGCGATCTCGGTCTTCCTGCTGACGCTTCTTCCTTCGGAAAACCGAGTTTTGTCTGTTCCGCGCTTGTCTGTATCGCTTCACATCCAATCTCGTGTGGTGTTGCAGCATTCTCGCCCGTGCTGCATTCTACTCCTCTACTAACAGTTTGCATTCGCCGTCAAACCAGTCATTTCTTCGGTCCGGGATTGCAGCACCTAGTGCCGCTGCAGCAGTACTACCTAAGGCGGAACGAATGTCCCTCCAGCCATCTTCAAGAGAAGCTGGTAGTGCAACTTCCAGCTGCTGCGCGTAGTCCTGGGCAACTCCGGCGTCCCGTAGTTGCTCAATGTTGGGTCGCGGCGTTCGACTTCGACGTGTGTTATGCACCGTCGAGAGTTTTGAGTGCATGCATACTGCAACTAGGTAGTGGTCCGAATCTATGTTCGCACTGCGGTACGTGCGGACGTTGATAATGTCGGAGAAGAATTTCCCGTCGATTAGAACGTGATCGATTTGGTTTTCTGTGTGTTGGTCAGGTGATCTCCAGGTGGCTTTGTGGATATCCTTGCGGGGGAAAAAGGTACTTCAAACTACCATACCCCGAGCAAAGTTCACGCATCGTTGGCCGTTGTCGTTCGATACGGCATGCAGGCTGTTTGGCCCGATTGCCGGTCTATACATTGCCTCCCGTCCTACCTGAGCGTTCATGTCGCCAATGACGATTTTGACGTCCCGTTGCAAACAGCCGTCGTCTCCAGCTGCGCATAGAACGCTTCTTTCTCGTCGTCGGGTCTCCCTTCGTGTGGGCAGTGCACGTTGATGATGCTGTAGTTGAAGAAACGGCCCTTAATCCTCAACTTGCACATCCTCGCGTTGATCGGCTGCCAACCAATCACGCGTTGGCGCATCTTACCCAGCACTACAAAGCCGGTTCCCAGCTCGTTGGTGGTGCCACAGCTCTGATAGAAAGTAGCCGCTCGATGCCCGCTTTTCCATACCTTTTGTCCCGTCCAGCAAAGTTCCTGCAGTGCTACGACTTCGAAGTTGCGTGGTTGAAGTTCGTCATAGATTAACCTATCGCAACCCGGGAAGCCGAGCGATTTCCAGTTCCATGTTCCGAGTTTCCAATCGTAGTCCTTATTTCGTCGCGTAGGTCTGTGCCGATTGTTCCGATCCGTATTTCTTTCTTCGGTATTTGCAACTTTGTTTTTTTCCAGGGCCCTACCTACGTGACTGATATACTACGTATTAAGAACAACCTTCGTGTCTCCTTTGGGGATGCCAAGAGGGTTTATCGCGCGGAGAAGGGTGGAAAGTATTATGCAGAGGTTGCTAGGACTGCGCCTGTGGACTCTGGTAAGGTATCCCTCAGAGCAAAGGGACAGTTGGAGCTACGTCTGCTAAGGGTGCCAAGACCGGCAAAAAGGGGACTACCCAGTGCAAGAGTACTGGGGTTGGTGCTAGTCCACCTGCCGGCCTTGTGCGAGATGCTGCCAAGAGTGGTAAGGCTACTGGTAGGGAGGGCGAAGTGCTAACCCAGAGGTTGGCACCGACCCCTTGTCTGATGCCGAAACACCAACTGAAAAGGAGAAACAGCTCCTGGAAAAGTTGGTGGAAAGCCTCCGAAAGGAGGTCGCCCTTGGCAAGGGGAAAATCAAACAACTCAAAGAGTCGAAGACTCGCCTTGAGATGGAATGTGCTTCCCTTGTTGGACAACTCGAAAGAGCAGGCGTTAACCTCGACTCCGATGAGAGCGAGGTTACTGTTCCCATGATTGGCTGGATTGGCTATTAGAGAAGATATACCACATAAGGTAGAGCAGTTGGATACTGAACTGGAGGCCACCGCGGTCACCATTAAGTTTCCGTATAAGCTGACTGTTGTTAGCTTATACATGGCTCCGAGGAATAGGGTTGGCAAAGAAGTGAACGTCATCGGCAAACTTCAAGATCTCATCTCGCAGCTGCCTGTCCCTTAGGTGATAGTGGGCGATCTGAATGCGCATCACCCCTCTTGGGGATCACATAAGACTGACGTTCGCGGTGAGAGGTTGTATCAGCTACTGGACACGTTGGGTTGTTCAGTGCTTAACGATGGCAGACCGACTCGGTTCGATCCCACCACCGGGGTAGAGTCTGTGATCGATCTGGCCATAGCCTCTTGGGATGTAGCCAGCCAGTTTATCTGGCGGGTTGAAGATGGCTTACACGGAAGTGATCATTTCCCTATTTCATTTTCACAGGCTGTAGACCTCTCGTCTACTTCGACAAGATGGAACTTTGAGAAGGCAGATTGGAACAGCTTTGGCAAAGAAGTCTGTCGCCAACTGCCTGGTGATGACACGATACTGAGACCAGGTGACTGGACCCAAATCTTGAGTAAGGCCGCTCATCGTCACATCCCAAAGGCCGGAGGGAGGGGAGGTATGAAAACTATCCCTTGGTGGGGGACAGAAGTTCATACGGCGATTAGGGCTAGACGTAAATGTCTAAGGGCGCTGCGTAGGTTGCAGCTTGATGATCCTTCTAGGGCCGACAGATTGGGAGAGTTCCAACTTTAAAACCTCCTTTAAACTAATAAATATAGATCAAAAATAACATCTGATGAGTTGCAACGGGCGTATTGCCAAATTCCGGTAGAAGAAAAGGACATGAAGGCGTGATCAGAGATGTTATGCCTCAGAACATCCCGGCGGCGCCGACTGGTATTGAACCCAGGCCTGCTGGGGTGAGAGGTAATCACGCTTACCACTACACCACCGGCGCCGTTAAACCCGTAAATCGATGTCCGACGTCATTTTGAAATCCAAGATGGCGGCTGCCAGTTTCAGAAAAAAAAGTGGGAAATACTGCCAAATACCCTTCAATATAGATACTTTCGGAATCGGAATGACGTCTAGAGAACGTAACTCGATGTCCAGCGCCATCTTGAAATCAAAGAGGGCGGTTGCTGGTTTTAGAAAAAAGTGGGAAATACTTTGAAATTCCCTTCAATGAATATTTTCGTAATCAGGTTGACGTCTAGATACTAAAAATCGATGTCCAGCGCCATATTGAAATCCAAAATGGCAGCTTCCGATTTCATAAAAATTGCAAAATACTGTCAAATAACCTTACAAATATGTATATTCAGAATCAGAGTGACGTCTAGATACCAAAAATCGATGCCCGACACCATCTTGAAATCCAAGATGGAGGCTTCCAATTTCAGAAAAAAATGAAAATAATGTCAAATACCCTTCAATGTGGATATTTTCGGAATTACAATGACGTTCAACGACCAGAAATTGATATCCGATGTTTTTTTTTAGTAAGAGTGAGAAATTCTGTCAAATTCCCTTCAAAATTGATATTTTCGAAGTTGAGGTGACTTCTAGGGACCATAAATTTATGTCCAATGCCATTTTAAAATCCAAAAAGGCAGCTTCTGATTTCAGAAAAAGTGCGAAATACTGTCAAATCCCTTCAATATTATTGAAGGAATCAGGGTGTTGTCAGATATCATTGTCCAACGCCATGTTTAAATCCAAGATGGCGGCTTCTGGTTTCAGAAAGAGTGGCAAATACTGTCGAATACTCTTCAATATTTATATTTTCGGAATCATGGTGTCGTCTAGAGACCGTAAATCGGTGTCCGACGCCATCTTGAGATCCAAAATGATCGTTTTCAGTTCCAGAAAAAGAGAGAAATACTGTCAAATACCCTCCAATATGAGTATTGTTGGAAATTGAATGACGTCTGGGAGACCGAATATCGAAATCGGAATGACGTCTAGAAATCGAAAATGAATGTCTTGAAATCCAAGATGGCAGCTACAGGATACAGAAAAAGTGGGAAACACTGTCAAAAACTCGTCAATGTGGGTATTTTTGGATTCGCGGTGATACTGAATTCCAAGATGGCAGCTTCTGGTTACAGATAAACTGGATAGTACTGTCAAATACCCTCACAATATGGGTATTTTCGGAATGGGGACGATATATGGCTCAAAAACGATGTCCGACGCAATTTTGGAATCCAAGATGGCAGTCCGCTGTTTTTAAAAAACTGTCAAATACCCTACAATAGACGCAGAATTGATGGCTGGCTGACGTAATTCTGGCATTCCAATTTTCGGCATCTACACGTTGTCCTTGTTCCGGTAACATCCATATTGTAGACTATTTTACAGTTTTTTCCTTAAAACAATGGCCGCCATCTTGGATTATAAAATGGCTTCGGACATAGTTTTTCGGTATATACACGTCGTCTCGGTTTTGATAATACCCATATTGTAGGGTCTACACACTTAGAAATACCTAATCTTATACGTGACGGAATCCATATTTGACATAAAGGATGAGACGTAAACAAACATGTCATGTAAAATTAAGTGCTCCGAGGCTGAAAAATTCGAAAGTACGTTGGATTGAGCTGAATTTCGAAGTCTATTATGACTCAATTTTATGTCAAAATTGACGCTCGTTTATGTCAGTCTCACCTAAATTTATATCAATTTTTTTAAGTGTGTATGATAGTTTTTTTTTTCAAATCGTGAGTTGGATTCGATTTTCAGCATGAAAATATCCATATTATAGGGTATTTGACAGTTTTTATGAAGTCAATGGCCGTCATCTTGGATTCAAAAATGGCACCAGACCTCGATTTTCGGTATGTACGCATCGCACTTGTTCCGAAAATACCCATATTTGATAGTTTTTTTTTCTGAATCTGAGAGCCGCCATTTTGGATTCCAAAACGGTGTCACACATATATTTTCGGGGTGTACACGTCGAACACGTTCCTAAAATACCCATATTGTAGGGTATTTGACAGTTTTTCAGAATCTGAGAGCTGCCATTTTGGATTACAAAATGGTACCAGAAATAGATTTTCGGCATCCACCCGTTGTCTCCGTTCCAAAAATTGTAGGGTATTTACCATTTTTTTAAGTCAACGGCCGCTACCTTGGATTCAAACATGGCGTCAGACATCGATTTTCGGAATTTATGCGTCGTCTCCGTTCCGAAAATGCCAACATTATAGGGTATTTGACAGATTATCTGGAAACAATGGCCGCCATCTTGGATTCTGAAATGGCGTCGGACATCGATTTTCGGCATCTCCAGCACAATTTGCTATCTCTCTTTACTCATCATAGATGGCAGACACGAAGTTACTGCTGCCAGCAGTTGTTTGCTTGTTGATTTTTTACTGCGAATTAATTTTTTGATATTTTACCAACAGTACTTTCATGGTAACATTGGGCGATCCTGAGCCTGTTGCTAAAAAAAAGAATTCATTTAATGTCAATCATTTTGTTTCAGTGTACACCGAGACTTACAGAAGCACTACTCTCTTGCAACATTGACTTTCTCTTTCGTTAATTGCTAGACGGTTTTGAGGGAATTCAAAAGAAATTGTACGGACAATTCAAAGTGAATTGTGAGCAGAAGTCCCCAAGGACTTCTGAGGAGAATTCCAAGGGAATTGAAGAACTTGAAGTTCTGAAGATTACTTGTGATGTAAACATTGATGCGTGTAAATTTATAATTCATTTCACGTAAACCAGCAACTTGCAAGACATGTTGCTTACAAAAAAGGATGATTGCATACAATATTTCCAACATTTCATTAAATGTATTAGAGCTTCCGAGGTTGTGTTCTGAGTAGAATTCCGGGTGAAATTTAATGAGAATTCCTGGATTTTTTGGAATTTAGAAGACACACGCAGAGGCAGTCACAGATACTTCAGAGGAAGCCGAATGAAACTTTCAGAAGAATTCAGAAGAGTCTGCCGTCAGAAGGAAGTTCCGGGTGAAATTGAGAATAATTTCCGCTTTCAGAAGAAGACCGTGGATTTCTGAGAAAAATCAAAAGATATTGTTGGAACGGAAAGTTTTAAGAAACGTCTATTGAATTTCGGAGAAAGTTGGAGTCATTTTTTGGAGATAGATGGAAGATTCTGTCGGCTGAAACTTCAGAGAGACATCATCTGACTCCTTCCGAAGAAACCGGTCTAAATCATCAAGGGGAAGAAACTTCCAGAAGGGGTCCAGAAGAAATCTTCCGGATGAAACTAAGGCGAGTCAGAAACACCCGGCAGAAGTGGTAATTACATCTGGTCGCTGGATTAAAATATTTCCCAATTCCCAGGAATTCCCGCGTAGAGTCATAAGCTTTTTCCCGATTCTCGGGTAACCAGAAATGACCGGGAAATTAGGGTACTTGATGAGAAGTCTCTAGGGCAGTTTCATCATCATTTTTACACCCCAATGACAAACAGTTAAAACGTCTCTAATAAAAGTAAAAAAGAAGGAACATCATTTGAAGAGTATTAAGAACTTCCAGGAAAGTTGGGGCGCTTCACAAAAATTGCAGGAAGAAGCTCCAAGGAATGAAAGGAAATACCGTGGATTTCAGGGAAGTTTTATGAATGGACTGCGGAATAGTAAGGGAACTTCAAGTATTTCAGGGAAGCTTCCAGAACTTCAACGTGTTTCCATCAGGATCAGGTAAACTTCAGAAACTTTTAAAACGTTCTATGAACATTAGTAAAGTCAAGAAATCTTCAGAGATCTTGAGAAGCCTTGTGGAAACTTTAAAGAAGCTTCAAGAACCTCATTGAAGCTAGGTCTACAGATCTTCAGGGATGTTCTTAAGGGCAATAACAGTAACTTCAGAAAAGTTCAGACATTCGGGGGAAATTGAAAGATCTGTAAAAGTTCGTTTCTAGAACTTAAAGACAGCACCATTAGCTTTAGGGATTTTTTTTTTAATTTTTTTAAGGAAGTCCCAGTAAACTTTCGAGAATTCAAGAAAACTTCAACGCAATCCAGAGAACTTGAGAAAAATTGTGGAAACTAAAAAGAAGCCCCAAAAACATCATTGAAGCTAGTCCTTGTAACCATTTTGGTTTTATGAGAGTTTTGTAGAACATGATTTAGACTTGAAGAATGCTTTAAAACCTCCATAAAACTAATAAACATAGATCAAAAATTACATCTGGTGAGTTGCAAACGGGCGTATCGTCAAATTCCGGTAGAAGGACATCCCCAAAACTGCAGTGATTACTCCTATTTTCCTTTAGGAGTTCACGCGCATGCAATTCGTCCATTGCCGGCGATCTGGATTACGTCGTCGTGTTCATCGACGATATGTGTATTGCGTCAGCAACGCCGGAGGAGCAACGGCAACATGTTGTTTCAAAGACTTCAGCAAAATGGTTTGGTGATCTTCGTATTAAAAAGCAAATTTGCGTATTCGAGCGATGAATTTCTAGGTTACGTAGTTGACCAAGACGGTATTCGCCAGTTACTGTCTTGGGTTCAGGTTGTGGCAAACTACAAGCTACCTAAGACAGTAAAGAAGCTACGGAGGTTCTTAGCTCTTATTAACGTATACAAGCGGTTTCATTCCCAAGGCTGTCGACATGCAGGTATAGTTACGAAAGTACTAGGACCGTGAAATGAAGTGATACTTCCATCCAGGCTCGCTTATGATCGTTGCAAACATTCGTTAGCAGAAGTTACTTTGCTTTACTATCCGGATTCTGACAAACCACTGGGTCTCAAGATCGACGCTTCAAGTACCTCCGCGGGAGCAGTTCTTCAGCAGTTATCTTGGCACCCGCTCAGATTCTATTCCGAAAAGTTTTGCTGATTCTCAACGGAATTACTCAGCATTTTGGCGTGAGCTGACGGCAATGAAGATGGCAGTTAAATGCTTTCGTTAATTTCTGGAAGGTCGTAAATTTGTCATTTTCACCGATCACTAACTCTACTAACTCATCCAGTAGGCTACTCCACGAAGAACGACACCTGCTGTGTATTTCACAGTTCTCAACGGATATTCGTCATATCAGTGGCTTGGAGAACACCGTAGCTGACACAATGTCCCGAATCGAAGCTGTAACCTCTATCGACTTGACCGCGATTGCATCGTCTCGGTTTGCTACATCATTTCCACGGTATGGCACACCTTGGCGCAAGGGCAACCAGGCGGTTGATCTCCGACGGATTTGTGAGGCCATCTATGAACAAAGCATCAACGATTTCGTTCGCAGCTGTACTGATATTGTCAGGGATCTAAGGTAAATCGTCACACCGTTACTCCTTTGGGCAAGTTTGATCTCCCGAAATCAAGATTTCGGCATATCCACAATGACCTACGTCGATACTGTGGAAACTTCCGCCGTCTCAAGGACACCGCTATCTTCTCACCATCGTGGACTGCTTCACACGTTGGCCAGAAGCCATCCCACTTCCGGATATAACCGCACCAACAGTAGCTAAGCTGACACCGGAGACTTATAACATCGGATCAAGGACGCCAGTATTCATACAGCAGCGTACCACCCACAGGCAAATGGAATGGTGGAGCGCCTCCATCGAACACTCAAAGCTGCATTACGGATTACGCAGCACCTTCCGCGGGGATCTAAAATGCTCCGCTCCAACGACGGGCATCGATCGAAAAGCTTTCGCCAGACAACTCCACGAAACGTTTACGGAAATTCGGCCTCCAAAAGCGATTCAGCATGCGAAGCGTTCCTTACAGCGTCCTTCCGAAGGACCATATGAAGTTGGATATATGGATTTTAGTAGCCACCCGTCTGACGATGGCAGCACGAAGGTCATCCGGTCACCGTGTTCGGTGGATACACTCTATCCAATGGAAGCAGATTGAGAACCACCCTACGGTGTTTGACAGTTGATAACGCTACGTCCTTAAGTGAACACGAGTCTGTAGAACTGTAGAGAATAAAAGTCTAATTTAGCCGCGTTCCCACAGTTTAAATAGAGCTTCAGGAAAATTTTGAAAATGTTTAACAAAATACGATGATTTTAGGGAGGTCCAAAGAACTGCTGAAAAGTTTAGAAATCTTCAGACATATTTTGAAACTTTACAAAAGTCTTCAGAGCAGTGCCGTTAACCAATTGCAGGAACTTCTAGATGCGGCAAGGAGTTATAGGATATTCCGAAAATTTCAGGAATGCTCCGAATTTTTTTTTTTGAAAATTCTAGTATCTTCAGGGAAGTTCCATGAACATCAAGAAAATTGTTGAAACGTAAGAGAAGTTACAAAGATTTCTTGAACATTTAGGGAACTTCATGAAGGAACGAACACTTTAGGCAAGTCCAGAGAAGCTCAGAGGAGTTCAGATATTTTGAAAGAGGTTCCAGGATAGATCAAAGCATTTCAAGGCAGTTCAAGTAAATGACGGGAAAATTTTCCAATTTCTGAGAAGCTCCGTGGACATAATTATTTTTTGTAAGATCCCGTTTTTCGAAAAAATCATTCAGATGCATTAAAACGGAAGCGATCGCGTCAATTTTGAGTGAACAATGGGGGAAGGGGGGATCGATGAATCCGCGTGACGGCGTTAACAATTTACACACTTAGAAAAAAAAAACGATATATTATTGTTATTTTGTTTGCGTGTTTTTTAGCTTAACATTTTTTTTTTGTTTGCTTTCCCCTTCTTCCTGATACAAAGCTTACAAATATATGTGTATAAATATAAACTTCTAGCTACTACACCGACTGGGATACAGGGTGTGATAGAGGGATCGTGGATTTCGGTTTGGAATATACGCAAAAACGTGGCTACTTTTTTCCTTCAGTGTATGAACAAAGCGAAAAACGGATGGATATTTTCCTTAATGTGTAGTATCATGCTTCTGTTTTTTTTACAACTAGTGGATTTTCATTAAATTTTCCGGATCTCTCGTTCAGTATTTTTCCTAGTGGATAATATCTATGATTTTTTATATAAAAACTTTCGGTTGTTTCTTCATTTAATCTTTTGTATGCGAATTACTTTGTTTTGATCATTTCACACAGTGTTTTTCGAAAACCTTATTTTTCTTGTTTGGATTGATTTCTCTCTTTCTACACACGTTCCGCGATTGCGCTGCTTAGCTTTTCACTACAATTTCCCCGCTCTTTTTTTCTGTTTCCGCATATTGCTATAAATTACAGTCTTATCAAATATTGGCGTATTTCCATGTTTGTTTTGTCGTTTTTCACACTCGCACACGCGCACTTTCAGAAGAAAGAAAATCAACAAATTGCTACTTCTGTCAAAACGGAAAAATTCTGTACACTCTCAACTACCGCCTCCCTTTCGTCGTTTAAGCTTTGCAAAACTTTCTTCTATTTTCCTTACAAAATATCACCACTTCACTTTACCTTCTCGCGTTCCTATTTTGCTTCGGTTCGTTTTGTTTAGAATTGTTCTACCAAAATGGAAACAGTGAATGTTAGAGTTGTCTCTGCTTTCACATACGTTTGGTTATGTTTTATTTTACAAGTGTTTGATTTACTTTTTTTTTCTCTTCAGCACACATTTTTCTGTTGCTTTGTTTTTGTTTTCGTTTTGTTCTCATATCTAGCTAAAAATACAAAAAAGAAGTTAGACTTTGTTTTTCTTTTACGGTTAATGTACCAATGTTGTGTCATTTTTCTTTTTCTCTTTTCCCAATACTCCGATACTGATATGGATATTTCTATTCAATGGACGAAGAAAATTATTGTTCTAAAATTACTCACTTCTTCCCTTTCGGTTGCTGTTTCGGTTTGTTCTGCGGTTGGCGTTATTTTCAGCAAATGCTCAAGCGGATTTATCTTACAAGATTATGTGGTGCTTCGATCTGAAGCTGTTTGAGAAATGATTTTTTTTTAGATGTTTGGTATTTTACAAATTGTCACAATGCACAGATATTTACGTTCTTCCACTTGATTTTAGAGTGTAGGCAGCCTTAGCAGCAATAGAACGCTATTCGGGACTGAGAATTTTCGGAAGCATTTTGAAACGAGGACTAACCGACTGATGAAGAAATGAGGATAAATTAAAGACTTAACACATAATCAAACATAAAAGAATCATTGAACTCTGGAAATGGCCTACAAGTGAAGGTGAAAAACGCTAGCATCATGTCAAGACGGAGAAATGAATGAAGACAACACGATGAACTGCAGCATAAACGCTTCCTGTGCAACGTGAGCACAGATTTAACGCTTCAAAAAGTCCAAAACAATCGGAAATCATATCCAAAAAGCACTTTTATTCATTCTACAGTTCCCTTAAAATTCCAAATTAGGGAATTATCATAAAATATACTCTCCCCAGTGTTCACTAAATATCTCCTGAAATTACCATGGAATTATCTTCGGAATTCCCTATACATACCGGTCTCTAAGAGCAGTCCCGAAAATTTCTTGAAATGCTCCTCAGAATTCTCTAGGAACGAAGCGATGATTTCTCTGAAAATAATTACAGGAATAGTCTCTTCTAAATATTGAAATTTGAAATTTACCACAAAACTTTGTTGGAAATTTCGGTGGAATCATCCAAAAAATTTTCATGGAATTCTTTCCAAAACATTCTATGGATTCTTCTTCTTCCCTTGAAATTCTACTCGCAAGAAACTTGGTGTTCTCCTCCGTTAGACAGAACTCTCCTTGGAATTACCTTGGAATCCACCTCAGAAATTAGATTATACTCAGAACTAACTTGAAATTCCCTTAAGTTCCATCTGGAGTTCAACAGAACCAACTTGAAAATAATCTACAGATAACACTTCAAACTTTCCTAACAATTCTTCCCTCGGCTACAAGTATTCGAATAAACATAAAATCAATATAATATAAACTGGAATCAGCCTAAGCTCCTTCCCTGATCCTATCCTTGGACAATGTGCCTCGAGGCGAGTATTCGGCCCAAGTACTGCACATAGAATTAAGTTACTTTTGTTACAAACAATGAACGATAAATTATCGGCTCCGTAAAGCTAACTCGATTGAGCCTTCCGAATTTCAAATAAAAAAACCTGCGTAACCACAGTCACAAGAAAACGGAAGAAGCTTGTTTTATCCTTATGGATTTTAGTCAACCATATGCTGGATCACAAGCAAGTTGATATAAGAGATACAATCAGAGAAGGTCGATTTAAAAATTCTATATTTTTTCGTTATTCTGCCTAAAACTAGCCATTTTTGATGTTGAAAAATAAACTGCAGAAGACTGTAATTGAAAAACGGGTATTGTGAGTGGGTAACACTCAATCTCAATAAATGATGGGGCTGTCCACCACAACTGAAGGTCTTTGGAATTTGTCCTGGTCGATCTTGAGAGAATATGACTTGAATTTATGAACAGTTGAAGGTCTTCAGAACAATAACTGAGCAACCTGAAGTCTCGAAAAAATATCCAAAGGACTATTGAATAATTCCTGGTCGACCTGATATTTTTAAAAAATATCTAAAGGACGTGACTTGAAGTGTTGAACTGTTGCATCTTCAGAGCAATACCTGATCAACTTGAAGGCTTTAAAAAATATCCAAGGGACTGCATGGAGATCTTTGATCAACTTAAGGTCTTTGGAATCATTTCTGGTCGACCTGATATCTTGAGAGAATATTAGAGAAACGTGACTTGTTTTCATGGACAGTGGAAGATTTTCAAAACAAAACTTGAAGTCTCGAAAAAATATCCAAGGGACTTTTTGGGTATCTCTGATCAACTGCAAGTCTTTGGAAAAATTCCATGGTCAATCTGATGTCTCTAAAAAATATCTGAGAGTCGTGACTTTGAATTGTTGGACTGTTGGAAGATCTTCAAAACAGTACCTGATCAACCTGAAGTCTTGAAAAAATATCCAAAAGACTATTGAATAATTCTGGTCAAATTGATATTTTTTAAAAATATCTAAGGGACGTGACTTGAAGTGTTGAACTGTTGAATCTTCAGAACAATACCTTATCAACCTGAAGGCTTGAAAAAATATCCAAGGGACTTTATGGAGATCTTTGAACAACTTAAGGTCTTTGGAATAATTCCTGGTCGACCTGATATCTTGAGAGCATATCAGAGAAACGTGACTTGTTTTCATGGACAGTGGATGATTTTCAAAACAAAACCTGAAGTCTTGAAAAAAATATCCAAAATGACTTCTTGGAGATCTTCGATCAACGGAAGGTCTTTGAAATAATTCGTGGTCAACTTGATATCTCTAAAAAAATATCTGAGAGACGTTACTTGAATTGTTGGACTGTTGGAAGATCTTCAGAACAATACCTGATCAACCTGAAGTCTTGAAAAAAAAATCCCAAGGACTTCTTGGAGATCTTCGATCAACGGAAGGTCTTTGAAATAATTCGTGGTCAACTTCATATCTTTAAAAAAATATAGACAAGAGACGGGACTTAAATTGTTAGACTGTTGGAAGATATTCAAAACAATATCTTACCAACTTGAAGTCCCGAAAAAATGTCCAAAGCAATTTATGGGGATCTCTTATCAGCTGAAGGTCTATGGAAAAATTCGTGGTCAACTTGATGTCTTTAAAAAATATCTGAGAAACTTGACTTGAATTGTTGAACTGTTGAAGATCTTCAGAACAATACCTGATCAACTTGAAGGCTTTAAAAAAATATCCAAGGGACTCTATGGAGATCTTTGATCAACTTAAGGTCTTTGGAATAATTCCTGGTCGACCTGATATCTTGAGAAAATATCAGAGAAACGTGACTTGAATTCAAGGACAGTTGAAGATTTTCAAAACAAAACCTGATCAACCTGAAGTCTTGAAATAAATATCCAAATGACTTCTTGGAGATCTTGATCAACGGAAGGTCTTTTAAATAATTCGTGGTCAACTTCACATCTTTAAACAATGTAGACAAGAGACGGAACTTAAATTGTTAGACTGTTGTAAGATCTTCAAAACAATATCTTACCAACTTGACTGACTTGACTGATCAACCTGAAGTCTTGAAAAAATATCCAAAGGGCTTCTTGAAGATCTTTGATCAACTGATGATCTTTGGAATATTTCTTGATCGACCTGATATCTTTAGAGCATATCAGAGAACCGTAACTTGAATTTATGGACCGTTGAAGATTTTCAAAATAAAACCTGAGCAAGCTGACGTCTCGAAAAACTATCCAAAGCACTTTATTGGAATCTCTTATCAGTTGAAGGTCTTTGGAATAATTCGTGATCAACTTGATATCTTTAAAAAATATCTGAGACACGTGACTTGCATTGTTCAACTGTTGAAGATCTTCAGAACAATACCTGATCAACCTGGAGTCTTGAAAAAAATATCCAAAGAACTCCTTGAAGATCTTCGATCACCGGAAGGTCTATGGAATAATTCATGGTCAACCTGATATTTTTTAAACAATATCTGAGAGATGTGACTTGAATTGTTGAATTGTTGAAGATCTTCCAACAGGTTCACTAAAATTGTGACAAGTTCACAGAATGACTCACTCATCTTCCTACAATTTCACTGAACTTCAGACTAGTTCACAGAACTACCTACAGAATTTCCGACAGGTTTGCTGAACTTTCGATATATGCATAGAACTTCAAACAAGTTCATAAAACTTCCGACAAGTTCACAGAACTTCAGCACTATTAAGAATCTCTATTTTCTTCTCCGTTTTCTTTGTATTAATTTCTTTCAACATTCCGTTCACCAGTTCTAAGAACTTTCGTACAGTACAGTACAGTTCACAGAACTTTAGATAAATTCATAGAATTTTCTAGCTGTTCGTAGAACTCCAGCGATGTTCATAGATCTTCCGAGATGTTCATAGAACTTCCGAGCAGTCCATAGAACTTCCGAGACGTTCATTGAACTTTTGATATGTTTGTAGAACTTTCGAGCAGTTCATAGTGCTTCCGAAATTTTCATAGACCTCCAAAAATCTCATAGAACGTACGAAATTTTCATATAGCTTCCGAGGAGTTCACAGAAATTCTGAGCAGTTCATAAAACTTCCGAGCAGTTGATAAAACTTCCGAGAAATTGATAGAACTTCCGAGCAGTTCATAGATGTTCACTGATCTTCCGAGATGTGCATGGAACTTCTGAGATGTCCATAGAACTTCCGAGTAGTCCATAGATTGTCCAAGCAGTTCATAGGACTTCCGAAATGTTCATGGACTTCCAAAAATCGAATAGAACGTACGAAATGTTCATACAGGTTCCGAGGAGTTCATAGACATTCCGAGCTGTTCATAGAACTTCCGAGCAGTTCAAAGAACTTTCAAGAATTTGATAGAACTTCCGAAAATTTGATAGAACTTCCGAGCAGTTCATAGAGCTTCCGAGAAGTTTATAACACTTTCAAGCAGATCATAGAGCTTCCGAGCTTCTTTTTTTTTTAATTCTTTATTTAAGAGATTTTTAGCCTTAGGCTAGTTCATCTCTAAGCTGCCGAGCAGTTCATAGAACTATTAAGATGTTCATAGAACTCCAGAGATGTTCATAGAACTCCAGAGATATTCACTGAACTTCCGAGATGTGCATGGAACTTCTGAGATATTAATTGAACTTCCGAGTAGTCCATAGATTGTCCAAGCAGTTCATAGTACTTCCGAAATGTTCATAGACCTCCAACAATCTCATAGAACGTACGAAATGTTCATATAGCTTCCGAGGAGTTCATAGAAATTCTGAGCAGTTCGTAGAACTTCCGAGCAGTTCATATAACTTCCGAGAATTTGATAGAACTTCCGAGAATTGGATAGAACTTCTGAGCAGTTCATAAAACCTCCGAGTAGTTCATAGAACTTTTAAGATGTTCATAGAACAGAGATGTTCACTAATCTTCCGAGATGTGCATGGAACTTTTGAGATGTTCATAGAACTTCCGAGCAGTTCATGGATCTTCCAAGCAGTTCGTAGGACTTTCGAGATGTTCATAGACTTCCAAAACTCTCCTATTAATTTCCAAGATGTTCATAGAGCTTCCGAGACGTGCATTGAACTTTTGATACGTTTATAGAACTTTCGAGCAGTTCATAGTACTTCCGAAATTTTCATAGACCTCCAAAAATCTCATAGAACGTACGAAATTTTCATATAGCTTCCGAGGAGTTCACAGAAATTCTGAGCAGTTCATAGAGCTTCCGGGCAGTTGATAAAATTTCCGAGAAATTGATAGAACTTCCGAGCAGTTCATAGATGTTCACTGATCTTCCGAGATGTGCATGGAACTTCTGAGATGTTCATAGAACTTCCGAGTAGTCCATAGATCGTCCAAGCAGTTCATAGGACTTCCGAAATGTTCATGGACTTCCAAAAATCGAATAGAACGTACGAAATGTTCATACAGGTTCCGAGGAGTTCATAGACATTCCGAGCTGTTCATAGAACTTCCGAGCAGTTCATAGAACTTCCAAGAATTTGATAGAACTTCCGAGAATTTGATAGAACTTCCGAGCAGTTCATAGAGCTTCCGAGAAGTTTATAACACTTTCAAGCAGATCAAGCTCTATCCGAGAATTTGATAGAACTTCCAAGCAGTTCATAGAACCTCCGAGTAGTTCATAGAACTTTTAAGATGTTCATAGAACAGAGATGTTCACTTATCTTCCGAGAGGTGCATGGAACTTCTGAGATGTTCATAGAACTTCCGAGCAGTCCATGGATCTTCCAAGCAGTTCTTAGGACTTTCGAGATGTTCATAGACTTCCAAAACTCTCCTAATAATTTCCAAGATGTTCATAGAGCTTCCGATAAATTTATAGAACTTTCAAGCAGATCATAGAGCTTCCGAGCAGTTCATAGAACCTCCGAGAAGTTCATAGAACTTTTAAGATGTTCATAGAACTCCAGAGATGTTCACTGAACTTCCGAGATGTGCATGGAACTTCTGAGATGTTCATAGAACTTCCGAGCAGTCCATGGATCTTCCAAGCAGTTCATAGGACTTTCGAGATCTTCATAGACTTCCAAAACTCTCATATTAATTTCCGAGATGATCATAGAGCTTTCGAGAAGTTTATAGAACTTTCAAGCAGATCATAGAGCTTCCGAGCAGTTCATAAAACTTTTAAGATGTTCATAGAACTCCAGAGATGTTCACTGAACTTCCGAGATGTGCATAGAAGTTCCGAACAGTCCATAGATCGTCCAAGCAGTTCATAGTACTTCCTGTTCATAGAATTCCAAAAATCTAATAAAACTTCCGAGATGTTCATAGAGCTTCCGAGAAGTTTGTAGCACTTTGAAGCAGATCATAGAGCTTCTGAGCAGCTTATAGAACTTTTAAGAATTTCATAGAACTCCAGAGATGTTCACTGAGCTTCCCTAGTAGCACCCTTGTCACATATCGGTTGTAGAAACTTCTTTACGACTTATTTTAGTCATAAACAAGTTGTTGCAACTTTTCTCAACGGAAGTGTGCTACTCGGGTTCCGAGATGTGCATGGAACTTCTGAGAGTTCATGGAACTTCTGAGAGTTCATAGAACTTCCGAGATGTTCATGGAACTTCTGAAATACTCATAGAATTTTCTAGATGTTAATAGATATTCTGAGATATTATATAATTTCCAAACAATATAGAACTTCCAAGATGTTCGTAAAACTTTCGAGTAGCTATAGAACTTCCGAGTAATTCATAGAACTTCCGAGATGTATTATCATTGAACTTCCGAGCGCTTCACAATAGAACTTCCGAGCAGTTAATAGAAGTTTCGACATGTCCCAAGAACTTCCGACCAGTTCATAGAACTTCCGTGCAGTTCACAGGACTTTAGAGAAATTCAAAGAATTTTAGAGATGCTTGTAGAACTCCCGAGATAATCATAGAACCTCCGAACAGTTCACAGAGCTTCCGAGATGTTCATAGAACTTCAGAGATTCTCATAGAACTTCCGAGCAGTCCATAGATCTTCCAAGCAGTTCATAAGACTCCGAGATGTTCAAAGACATCCAAAACTCTCATATAACTTCCGAGATGTTCATTGAGATTCCGAGAATTTTATAGAACTTTTGAGCAGTTCTGAAGCAGCTTCTGAGCAGTTCATAAAATTTCCGATACGTTCATAGAACTTTTGAGATGCTCATAGAACTTCCGAGATCTTCATGGAACTTCCGAGATGCTCATAGAACTTTCGAGATGTTCGTAGAGCTTCCGAGATCTTCATTGAACTTTCGAGATGTTCGTAGAACTTTCGAGATCTTCATGGAATTTCCGAGATGCTCGTAAAACTTCCGAGTAGTTCATAGAACTTCCGAGCAGTTCATAGAACTTCCGAGATGTTCGAAGAACTTTTGAGAAGTATTATTAGTATTGTCTTTATTAAAAACACATCTCTCATTGATCTTCCGAGTGGTTTATAGAAGTTTCGAAATGTTTCTAAAACTTCCGACCAGTCCATAAAACTTGCAGACTTTCGAGATATTCATAGAATCTTAGAGATGTTCATAGAACTTCCGAGATGTTCATAGAGCTTCCGAGAAGTTTATAGAACATCCCAGATGTTCATGGAACTTCCGAGGATTTAATAGAACTTCCGAGCAGTATATAGAGCTTCTGAACAGTTCATAGAACTTCCAAAGTGTTCATAGAATTTTGAAAATGTTCATAGAACTCCAGAGATGTTTCAAGATGTGCATGGAACTTCAGAGATTCTCATAGAACTTCCGAGCAGTCCATAGATCTTCCAAGCAGTTCATAGGACGTCCGAGATGTTCATAGACATCCAAACCTGTCATATAACTTCCGCGATGATCATTTAGATTCCGAGAATTTTACAGAACTTTCGAGCAGTTCTGAAGCAGCTTCTGAACAGTTCATAGAACTTCCGATGTGTTCATAGAACTTTTGAGATGTGCATAGAACTCCAGAGATGTTCCGAGATGTGCATGGTACTTTTGAGATGTTCATAGAACTTCCGAGCAGTCCATAGATCTTTCAACCAGTTCATAGGACTTCCGAGATATTCATAAAATTCCAAAACTCTCATATAACTTCCGAGAATTTTATAGAACTTTCGAGTAGTTCATAGAGCTTCTGAATAGTTCATAAAACCTCCGATGTGTTCATAGAACTTTTGAGATTTTCGTACAACTTCCGACATGATCATAGAACTTCCGAGATATTCTATAATTTCCAAGCATTTCATAGAACTTCCGAGATGTTCGTTAAACTTCCGAGTAATTCATAGAACTTCCGAGATGTATTATTGTCTTTATTAAAGACGCATCTCTCATTGATCTTCCGAGCGGTTCACAATAGAACTTCCGAGCAGTTAATAGAAGTTTAGAGATGTCCCTAGAACTTCATAAAACTTCCGTGCAGTTCACAGGACTTAAGAGAAATTCAAAGAATTTTAGAGATGCTTGTAGAACTCCCGAGATAATCATAGAACCTCCGAACAGTTCACAGAGCTTTCGAGATGTTCATAGAACTTCAGAGATTCTCATAGAACTTCCGAGCAGTCCATAGATCTTCCAAGCAGTTCATAAGACTCCGAGATGTTCAAAGACATCCAAAACTCTCATATAACTTCCGAGATGTTCATTGAGATTCCGAGAATTTTATAGAACTTTTGAGCAGTTCTGAAGCAGCTTCTGAGCAGTTCATAAAATTTCCGATACGTTCATAGAACTTTTGAGATGCTCATAGAACTTCCGAGATCTTCATGGAACTTCCGAGATGCTCATAGAACTTTCGAGATGTTCGTAGAGCTTCCGAGATCTTGAAGGAATTTCCGAGATGCTCGTTAAACTTCCGAGTAGTTCATAGAACTTCCGAGCAGTTCATAGAACTTCCGAGATGTTCGAAGAACTTTTGAGAAGTATTATTAGTATTGTTTTTATTAAAAACACATCGCCCATTGATCTTCCGAGTGGTTAATAGAAGCTTCGAAATGTGTCTTAAACTTCCGACAAGTTCATAAAACTTGCAGACTTTCGAGATATTCATAGAATCTTAGAGATGTTCATAGTAGTTCCGAGATGTTCATAGAGCTTCCGAGAAGTTTATAGAACATCCCAGATGTTCATGGAACTTCCGAGGATTTAATAGAACTTCGGAGCAGTATATAGAGCTTCTGAACAGTTCATAGAACTTCCAAAGTGTTCATAGAATTTTGAAAATGTTCATAGAACTCCAGAGATGTTTCAAGATGTGCATGGAACTTCAGAGATTCTCATAGAACTTCCGAGCAGTCCATAGATCTTCCAAGCAGTTCATAGGACGTCCGAGATGTTCATAGACATCCAAAACTCTCATATAACTTCCGCGATGCTCATTGAGATTCCGAGAATTTTACAGAACTTTCGAGCAGTTCTGAAGCAGCTTCTGAACAGTTCCTAGAACTTCAGAGGAGTTCATAGAACTTTTAAGATGTTCATAGAACTCCAGAGATGTTCCGAGATGTGCATAGAACTTTTGAGATGTGCATAGAACTTACGAGCAGTCCAGAGATCTTCCAAACAGTTCATATGACTTCCGAGATATTCATAAAATTCCAAAACTCTCATATAACCTCCGAGATGTTCATAGAACTCCCGAGAATTAGATAGAACTTTCGAGCAGTTCATAGAGCTTCTGAACAGTTCATAAAACCTCCGATGTGTTCATAGAACTTCCGAGCAGTTCATAGAACTTCCGAGATGTTCGTTAAACTTCCGAGTAGTTTATAGAACTTCCGAGCAATTCATAGAACTTCCGAGCAATTCATAGAACTTCCGAGATGTATTTATTAAAGACACATCTCTCATTGAACTTCCGAACGGTTCAGTATAGAATTTCCGAGCAGTTAATAGAAGTTTCGAGATGTCCCTAGAACTTCCGACTTATTTATAAAACTTCCGTCGTGCAGTTCACAGGACTTTCGAGAAATTTATAAAATTTTCGAGATGTTTGTAGAACTTCTGAAGTGATCATAGGATTTCCGAGCAGTTCATAAAACTTTTGAGAATTTAATAGAACTTCCAAGCAGTACATAGAGCTTCTGAACAGTTCATAGAACTTCCGAGAAATGTCAATTTGAAATGTCACTTTTTTCCGTTTTCGTTTTGTTTCCCCCAAGGTATTTAAGCATTTTAGTCAAATGTTCTTGATTACTAGGACCTATTAAAATCCCAGGTTTTAGATGAACTATCTAGAACTCAGACTTATATTTTGTTCAGAGAATTACTCCGCTATTCTACGAGTGGTGTGACTCTCTGTCACTAGTGAGTTGTCAAAAGTTGATTCGCACGGAGTCACCGCACACGACGTGACTTTTGTCAAGTCACTAGTGCCAGAGAGTCACACGACTCGCAGAATAGAGGGTTTAGAAAAAAATTAATTCTGTCTAAAGAATAAATCTGCATCCCAGAATCTAATCTAATCTAAAGTAACACTGAAAGCATCCTGTAAAATGATGTATATGAAGAAGGTATTCCTCGTCAATTTGATAGATGTTACACATCAGAGATGCGCAACACATATCAAAGGGGCCTGGCCCATTGTGCGGCATTTAAGGGGCAAGATGATTCAGAAACACCTCGGACCTGTTTAGATCTAAGATTCAAACACGATGCTTTGGAGGAAACGTGGACATCTCGTACTGTACATTTCGTGGTTCTGTAATTTAAAAATAGCATCTAGTTCAAAAAGGTTATGTGATGCATTTTCTTCTGTCGGTTGGGCCATGAGCAGGCATGGACAATCATTTACATCCATTTCGTGCATGCATTTATATTCATTTGCCTTTAACTTTTTTCATCAACAGAATTTCGTAAAATGAGGCTTTTGTAGGTTTTGATATTAGCTAAAACTTTTGCGAATTACTCAAATCTGTAACCATTGGTGCATTGTTTTTTTTCAGTGAATGCAAATTACATTCACTGAAAAACAATAGCAAGTTCTACTCGCTCTTAGAGATACCTACAGATAGAGATACTGATTTGAGTTCGTCACTAATATCAAAACCTACAGAAGCTACATACATCATTTTACGAAATTCTGTTGATGAAAAAAGTTAAAGGCATACCAATAAAAACCAAACCATGATAAAGTTTTCATCCGACGTATCACTTTGGTGTGGATACTTCTTTAGGGATTCTAAAAACATTTATTTAAATATTAACGGTCTTTATGTTTTACGTCAAAGCTGTCAGAGTTTCAGGCTAATTTCCAAGATCATGGACATGGAAAAACTGTAAGCAGTTTGAAGATTCAAAAGTCACTTGTTTACCGTTTGCGTGTAGAAATATTAATACAAAAATTAAATACAACTGAAAATATAAATCAATACAAAAAAAAAACATAAGAAAGAAGGACTTATTTCTTTTCTAAAACGGTCAACCCAAACTACCAAATAAAAATAAAAACAAACAACACTTCTAATCTCACTGTTCATTTTATTACTTAAAACAACTAGGCAGTGTGCAATATTTCACAAAATAAAGCTTACCCATCGTGTTTGCTGCCTTTTTCACAACTACTAGCTCTCGATTAAATTAGAAATAAACATCATAGCTAACTAGCAATAAAATAATAATAATAATAATAATAATAGGTTGAAATACTTCTATACACAACAGAATGAAAGGAAAGAGAACTGATAGGTTAAAAAAAAATAAACTAAAACTTACTTTCAGACCATCATCGTAAAAAAAAAAGATCTATAATACACAGTCCTTTCCGATATTCTCTCTCTTGCGTTCACTGATTCCGGTGCATACCTCCCTAGAAAAAGCAAGAACGATTCTCGCTGTCTTTCCGTAATTGTTTCTGCTGTTTCACTGTTACTCCTTTAATTAATATCAGTTTGTGGTGGTGGTGGTGGTGATGATTGCGTAGTCTGTTTTAGTAGCTTTCCTCCTCTTCCTCTCTCGCTTTCTCTCTCGCTCTCTTCTACCTATTGCTATTGTATAAAAATCACATTTTTTCCCCTTTCTCTTTCGTTCGTTTGCATAATGCGTTGTTAACGACATTGTTTTTTTTTTCCTCCTCTACGCTCATCAAAATCAGCTTGAAAACGGAACAAAAGTTTCTGAGATTACGCTTAAGTAACGATCACTTGTCTGTCTGTGTGTGTTTGAATTAAGTTAGGTACGAGTTAAAAAAAAAATATAAATGCATTTTAATCTCTCTTTCTGTCGCTCGCGCTCTCGTGCAATCACCATCGGAAATTAAATTAGATTCGTTTTGCAAAGAATTATCAATTATAACTGTTTTCTTTTATGCTAATTGTATAAACATGTGTACAGGTTGATGCAGTCTCCTCTTTGTCACTACATTTTCTCACACTATTCTTTTCTCTCTCTCTCTCTGTCTCTCGCTTAAAAAAAGGTGAATGCTTCGCGCGCGATGGGAATGAACTTAGTTAGTAATAAATACACTGAAACAAATTTGAACTGGGATCGTTGATTGAAAAAAGGAAAACCAACCTCGGTAGTTGGTTTCGGTACTTTGTGATGTGCTATTTCCGTCGTAATCAAGTCCATGCTTTCGTAGTAGTAGTAGTAATAGTAGTTGTTGTTGTTGTTGTAGTAGGATAAGTCATGCTCTCTTCGTTCGTTGTTCCCGTCGTTGGACATGCACTACTACTTTCGCGCGATTGCTTTCTTAAACATTCAACGGGAGAAGAAGAGTACTGTAACTGTGTATGTGATGTGGTGGTGGTGGAATGGGTTCTGTTGACACTTAAATTATGGTATCTATCTGTCGCGCTTGGTGAAGAATCTTTTTCTGGTGCCCAACGAGCGTGATACCCATGTCGGACAGCTGCTGGGCGGTTAACCGGGATATCTACGTTGGCAAGAGACGGAACAGAATTTTCGGTTTAGATCAGTCGGTCTTTGTATGTGTGTGTGTGTGTTTGTTGACAAAAGTCAAAATTTCGAAACCCACCAGGCCAAAAAGAGAAACCGGACGTATCCCCGAAGCAGTCCAAATGATCACAGATAACTCACCTGCTGAGCCGTCACCAGTCCGGCTTCCTTGAAGTGCTGCGAGTACCTCGACATCTTGATACTCTCCAGCCATTGGTCGGTGCTGATGAACACCGCTCCGGCACTGCCCGTCCCGGACATGGTTCCCGTATTACTCAGTCCTCCGACGGTTGAGCCGAGCGTACCCATTCCGGCCACGCTCATCGTCATGCTACTTCCGACGACGCCACCGGCGCCGGAACTACTGTTCAATATCCGCTCGGTCGTGCCCATTCCGAGCATACTCCGCTGCTGGGCCGCCAGCATCTCGTCGCTAATATCGTTGCCCATCCGGGCCACCGGGTTGTCCGGTGAGTTCCGCGTCGTTAGCAACACCTGCGGTTGCCTCGCCAGGTTGTCCAACGTTTGCGTGATACTAGAAAACGTAGGCCTATGGGTCCGCTGTTTCTGCCAACAGTCCAACATCAGCTGGTACAGAGCTTCCGGGCAATCCATCGGCGCTGGCAACCGATAGCCCTTCTCGATGCTCTTTATCACATCCTGATTCGACCAGTTCCAGTACGGCCGCTCGCCGTACGACATCACCTCCCACAGCACCACGCCGTAGGACCACACGTCCGAGGCGGACGTGAATTTCCTAAACGCTATCGCCTCCGGGGCCGTCCAGCGTACCGGGATTTTACCGCCCTGAAAATGAGAGATGGCATTAGGAATCTTACAATTTGAGTAGGTACCTACTTCTCAACCTAGAGGAAAACTTACCCTCGTCGTGTACGCGTCGCTCGCGTTCTCGATCTCCCGGGACAGCCCAAAGTCGGCAATCTTACACACTAGTGAGGAATTAACTAGAACATTGCGTGCCGCCAGGTCCCGGTGCACGTAGTTCATGTCACTGAGATAGGACATTCCGGCGGCGATCCCCCGTAGCATTCCGATCAGCTGCAGCGTCTGGAACTTGCCATCGTTGGCCCGGAGGAACGTGTCCAGACTGCCGTTTTCCATGTACTCGGTGATGATCATGACCGGGTTCGATCGGGTCACCACCCCCTGCAGGTAGATCACATTCGGATGGTCGAACTGACCCATGATGGAGGCCTCGGTGAGGAAATCGCACCGTGCCTTCTCCGACGAGCCCGGCTTGAGCGTCTTGATGGCAACGTCAATTTCCTGCACAAAGTTCGGCGGGATCTTCAGCCTCCCTCGGCACACGTCACCGAACTCGCCGCCACCTAAAAAGTCGTGGTTTAGTAAATGCAGCAGCGACATTCCACGACCACCCAGAACTCACCGATGATGGCCTCGATCGTGATGTAGCTGGCATCGATTTCGCGCGCAAACTCGCGGATCGCCTGGTTTGGGTCCTCGTACGTGTGCGGATCGACGTAGCTTCTGCTGGTGCCGAACAGTGGCGTGGTCACTGCAAAATTATTACGACGTTGTCGGTAATACCCGTAAGAACCACCTTCTCTCAGTTGTTCAACCAAAGTTAAGTGATTTGTTTTGTTTTTATACAAAAGTTAGCAATAAGGCGTAACAACGAAAGCACAACCAAAAAGTAAGCGCGATTTTTGTACAGAAAGCGAAAAACAAATAAAGAGACACAATTTACCAATTTTGATTAGCGCACGGAAACCAATAAGTTATCGTAAAAGCACATGTTTGGTGGTATATTCGGTATCAAGCCGCGGAAAATGTAGTTGGTTGAAGAAAATAAAGCGCACATCATGCAGAAGTAGCAGCCATCACACACGCACACATAATTAAGCGATTATACATATGAAAATAAGAAAGAGAAAAAAATACAATAATTGGTAAATTAGTTAGCAGCGGTTGGTGGTTAGTTCGTAGCTCGGTGTTAGGTTAGGTACAACGTTTTTCTGATTTTCTTAATAAATAAGTCACGTAAGAAAGAATTTAAGGCACTGCTGTGAAAGATTGATACTTCGGAAACTGTTTTAGTTGTTAAAACTGAAGTGAGTTGAACGACAAACAAGGAAGAAAATCAAATATACTATAGTAACAATATAAAGAGGGTCTTGTATAAGAGATGAGCGCAGTGATGGCATAATCATTAGCAAATT
Source organism: Ochlerotatus camptorhynchus (assembly GCF_037179485.1). NCBI lineage: Eukaryota > Metazoa > Arthropoda > Insecta > Diptera > Culicidae > Ochlerotatus > Ochlerotatus camptorhynchus. The sequence goes on along the minus strand of NW_027040632.1, from coordinate 1,649,047 downwards.
GATATTTTCCCGCTTTCATACACTCTCAATATCACGCGTGATGTTGGAGTAAAATATCATGCTTGATATTGATTTTACAAGCGCCTTCGATATTGCGAGACTACTAACAACGTGTAGAGTTGAAGCCTAGATTGAAGCTGAGAGTTGAATCGACGCAAAAATGATTCCTTTGCGCCTTGTTTTCTTAGAAAGAGAAGGTATATCACCGATGGCAGACACGAAGCGACGACTGCTGCAGTCGTTCGTTATGGAAGTTTCGGTTGCGTTCGGGTGTAAAGCAAAAATCATGAAACACAATCTCACCACAGTTTGGTGAGATTTGCAGCTGGTGAGTCGTGTTAGCTTGATATTCTGTGCGTGCTGCGATATCACAGCTTGCAATATTAACCGCAGTTGTTTGCTTGTTGAATTGGTCTACGAAAATCAAGCGTGATGTTGTTCTTTGGTGAGATTTAATTGTTTGATATTTTCCTAACACTGGAGGAGCGAATTGAAAACATACTTCCAAGGCAACCTATGCCTAGATGGTTTCTAGTAACACTGCCAATGCAATCAAAATATGCGCTGTTCGTTTGGCTCAAAGCCAACCAGTCCGCTCCTCTCTTACACTAGACCCTCTATAGAGTAACAATATACTGCCTATAATCCCATATCAGTCACATATGGAAAAAGTAGGCATTGAGAAAATGCAAAAATGATAAATTAACATTAACTATTATCCCCAAGACACAATTTTTCCCGACCCTAGCGGCACTACACGGTAACCCCAAAATACCAAATAATGACTATAAAGTAAGCATTTTTGAGGGAAACTGGGACTACCCATTAATTGAGTAAAATTTTACCCATTTATGAGCAACAGGGATGATAGCGATCACTGCTGTCAAAAATGGTGATTTTAGTGACCATGTTGAAGAAATAAGTGACCGAATAGTGACTTATAGTTGTAAAGATAGTGACTAAAAAGTTACCTAAAAGAAGAAAAGTAGTTGTTCTGATGGCACACCAAATTAATGTTTGATGTTTTAGATTTATTCAATAAATATCTCATAAATACTTATGTACGATATGAACCTTTAAAGCGAAAGATTCAATAGAAAGTTTATGACCAAAACCACGTTATTAGTCAGGGTGTCTAATAACTGAAAACACCTGGAAAACCGGGAATCCTCAGGAAACTTTATTTTTTCTTAAAATACTTTTAAGGTTCAGATAATTTAATAATTTTATTACTAAGGATATTTTAAAGAAAAGAATTAATTTTAAAATACAAGCATTTAATTTTTCTCGTTATTTTCATTCACACTTTGAATATTAAAGATAGAGTGGATTAATCTTCACTAACGAAAAATTTAAAAAAATCGAGACTTGATATGTTGTTTTTTTGTTTTGTTTTTGAACATGCTAATTTCCTAGAAATTTTAAATTTGAACTAGTTCTGGACTTTAATGCGATAATAATTCAAAAAATTTTCAAGAATCTGGAGTCAATTTCCATACACAGTTTTAAAAGCTCGTGGAATTTTATTAAAATTTCTTAGAGCCTCATTTCGAGGAAGTTCTGGGAAAAAAATCTTCCAGAAAAAAAAATATCACATGCAATCTGCTTTCAAGGTAGTTCTGAGGAATTTAAGATTTCTCGTAAAGCCTGATAGTTTTGATTAGAATTTGAAGAAACCCTGAATTGAATTGAAATCAAATTTTAATGAAAACTCTTAGTAATTTCTGAGGAGCAAGAGCAACTCCTTCAGAGGAAAATTCCAAGGGTCTTCTAAGGATAATTTCTTAAAGAATGTGGGAGAGAACGAATCCGGGACAAAAGTCCTTGCAATCTTTTTGAAAATACTAAAAGAAGGATTACAATTAAATCTGAGAATAAGTCCAGAACATGTTCAAAGGAATTCAGAACAATTCAGGAGAGTTTGCCAAACAAATTATGAGAATAAATTTAGAGAATTTGTGAGGAGAAATGCCAACGAATTCTTAGGAGACTTTCAATGTGAGTAGAATTCAAAGGGAAGGAGTGAGATTCAAAAAGAAAACTAAAATGAAGTCAATGAATATTCGGAGAATCTTTCCAAAGGGTTTCTTATTGTGGTGAATTTCAAGATATTTCCGAGCAAAACTAAAAGAAATTCTCATAACTTCTCTAAGGTTTTTGCAGTTGTCATGAAGCTTGTTGTACTACACTGAATTTAATTGAACGATCCTAAAAATAACTCATGAGAAAAACCTTAATTAATTTTTACTGCCTTAAATTTTTACTAATTTTCTGAAACTAATGGAACTGACCTCCCCCTGAAATTCTTCCAATTTTCGAAGCTAAACTTCTTTCAAATGCACCCCCAATTCTGCTAATGTTCATACAAATTCCTGAAGTTCGCGGATCTCCTCTTAAACTTCATAGTTTTTTTTTTATGAAGTTATTCTTATTTCCTTTATTTAACGTCGGTCTCTGTTTCGCAATGTGCAGGAAGGCAGCTTCCACACCCACACCTTCCACACACATGGGCCGGGACCAACGGCTTTACTTCCCTTCCGAAGGAAGACGTGACCAGAGATTTTTATGCCTCAGAAAAATCCCACCGACCTCGGCTGGGATTGAACCCAGACCCATTGGGGTGTTAGAAAGCAGTCACGCTTACCACTACACCACCGGCGCCGGCTTTTTTATAAAGTTCTCGAAATGTTTTTGAAGATCACTGTCCTTCTGTGAAGATTTCCAATTGAAATTGTTACCTATTAACCTCGAGCCCGCCACGAGTAATTGGTACCCAATACTAACCTAGAAATACTGCTATTTAAAATGTAAATCAAACATTACTGATTTTGGCTCCGCAAAGTGTCACACACGACTGAGCCTAGTAAATAAACGAACTAGTTAAAAAAAAAAATTAATATAGTTCTATGATTTTCTCTGAATTTCTCAAGATTTTTCTGAAGTTCATGAAACTTTCTGTAAATTACTGGCACTAATTTAAAACTTTTTCAATAGTCTAGAGTTTCCTGGTGGTATTAGAACTGCTTAAACGATTATTGAATTTCCTCAAAATTCTCTAGACTGCAATGAATTTATCAGGATTTTTTAAGAACCCACAACTTTACTGAAATTAAATGATTTGCCTAGAAGTTTCGACAATTTTCCTTAAGTATTATAATAATTATAAACGTTCACTAATTTTCCCTGAACTTATTTATGCTTACCTGAAGTTCTCTGAATTTGTATGATAATCCTTCAAATTTGTTTAAGTTAATGGGATTATTCTGAAGCTATCTGATCGTCCTCGAAGTACTCGTAACTTCGCTGAATATCATGAAACCATTTAAAAAATATCTAAATGTTTTAGAAGTTCTATGAACTTCTTTGAAGCTTGCTAAAAGTTCTCGTTCAGTTCTAATCAACTAAGCTAAATTTTCGCATTTTTTTAAGTTCTTGAAATCTCCATGATATAACACCCTTACAATACTCTCACGTTTCCTAGATGTTGACCCCGGCGTAGCGGTTAACATCCATACCTCTCACGCCAAAGTCACGAGTTCAAATCTCACCTCCGAACAAGTCACGAATGACCCAAGAGTGTTAAAGTGACTATAATAAAAAAAAAAAAAATTGAATTTAAGGTTCGTTTAAGACATTTTGAAATGTTCAGCTAGAAATTTAACCTCGTTTGTTCAGAAAATGATGAACAGCAGCAGAGGACTTATATTTAACTGTGGATGATTATAACTGTTTGAAAACTAAAATCCGAATCGAGATGCAGAATAATTTATTCTCAGCATCGGAGCCAGGACCGATGGGACCAGGTCAAATTAACCTAATAGCGAATTTGTTTATTATTCAGTTCCAACCTGCATTGGATATCAAGATTGCTCTGCTTGTTTTTATGGCAAGCGTCAGTTTGATCGTTTGTTTTTAAAACCTACCTCAGGTTGAGGTTCGCACTGACAAAAAGTTCGATAAACAAATTCGCTATAAGAGGAAGAGGAGACCAGAAACGACTATATCTCGCGTAACATTTGAGAACGGCCTTCAACTAAAAAGTAAACAAACCAGAAAATGGATTGTAAATAATCTCTGTCTTTTTCTAGCTTATCATTTGAAAAGGGCCTACAACCAAAATATTAGCAACATAGAAAATGGATTGTAAATAATCTGCCTATTTTTATTCCTGTATCAGAAAATAGAGGTTTTTTAGCATTTGTACAGTTCAGTATGACAATAATATCGGTATCTCAGCACACAACACCCAAATAATACATGGTTGTCCGTTTTAGCGTGCGGGCCAATGAATGATTCGAAAAATTTCTTTGATCATCTGATTTGAAAATTGAGTTATTTATAACGATTTTTACCGGTTATGCGGAACATTCCTACACGATTTGTAGCTAGCAAGTGGTGCTATAGAATAGTATCAAACATCGATTTGATTACATTTTGATTATAGGCCCTTTTCAAAAGTTACGCGAGATATGCCTTGGTTTTTTTTCCCGATGTAGATCAGAGCAAATCAGAGCTACTCTGAGTAACTCTAAGCTAAAGAGATACTCGCATTAAAGCCGTCCTCCCCGTTGGAAGCTATATATCAAAAATAACCTCATCCGACTGGCTCCTCTACACGCTATTTTGAGGCTACTCATTTTTGAGACGAAAATTACTCCGTTCAGCCAAAAGGGAAGTTACTCAAAAATGGGTAACCATGCTTTTACTCCAATTTGTGTAAACGTGCCTATGGAGAAAACTAAATAACGGATACTCTAATGATGACATTTGTCAACTGGTTTTTATTTTTATTCTTTATTAAGGAGATTTTTAGCCTATGGCTATAGTTCATCTCCGAATATAGAAACGAATGAATGCCCCATGAATGCTTTATATATAAATTATTTTGTCCCGGAAGAATATTAAAAAAAAAAAACACTCTGGATTTATTGATACATTTCGTGAACCGAGTTATAACCCATCAATCAGTTTTCACAAGTGTAACTGCTCCATTTTCACTGCTTCACTACTAAAAACTGATTTTTGACTCACTGCACAAAAATCGCCTGTTCACAACTTTTAAGTACGCCATTTTGAGCTTAGGAAAATTTTATATCATAATCATTTACCCAGAATCTGCGTAGATTCCACTCATCGGTGGAAAACCAGTTTACTCATTGTTGACAACTCCATACAGCATGCAAAAATGATCTGCGATCCACCCAGTCACTGAGTAGCCTCAAAATAGCGTGTAGAGTTCTACCAATCAATGAGTTTTCGAAATGGAATTCAATGTTTAAATCCCCAAGTAGGGATATCGTATCGCATACTTAACCATTTAGATGCACTTATGAATGAGTTTTCTAAATTGGTTCTCAACCAACAACCAGCAGGCAGCTATTAGCGGTCAGTAAAACGAGCCGACCTGTTCAAGAGTGCGAAAACTTACACATATATTTCTTATATTATCTACATACATCCTACGGTGATCGAATGATAGGTGTAGCTTCAATCATGGGTTGCTTGTACTCCTTCACTTCTCCTCAAGCTGTATCGAGTGAAGTCCCATCTCCTTCCGGCAGGTCTCTAGCTTCACTCTCGCCAGCAGCTTGGTCAAGGCGTCGGCGATCATGGACTCGGTAGGGCAGTATACAACCTGGATTATGTTGTTGTTTACCAAATCTCGGATGAAGTTGAACCGCGTGTCGATGTGCTTGGTTTTTCGACTTCCTCCTTCAACTCGCAGCAAGGGTTACACACTGTTGCTTCCGAGCAGCCCAGGAAATAGATCCGCCCAGATGGAAAACAAAGCTTGAGTTTGATTTTCGATCTTGATGATCTCCGGCCCAGTCAGCATCCACGTATGCTTGCAGTTGGCGTGGTCCACCGAGCTCCAGCGTCAAATCCGCTGTCGACATCAGGTACCGCAGAGTCCGCTTGGCTTCGGTCCAGTCAGCCTGGCTAGGGTTGCTTACCTTGCGCCCCAGAATGGACAATATCGGACCGCAACATACAGCAAAGCACCCACTAAGCACTGGAAATCGTCCTTCCGTGGCATTGGTTTCTCCTCCTTTTTGCTGTTGCTTCGGGTAACCTGGGTCCATTGATATACGGGATGGTTTGGTGTCTGCTCTTGCAGCGATTCTTCGGATATACGAGGATTGATCCTGCAGGAATCGTCTATCCTGTCCTCGATCAATACGAATACCAAGGTACATGCTGACATCCTCGAGGGTGGTTATCTTGAAGTGCTTCTTCAGTGTCGCTTTGATACTCCGCTTCATCCTGGCAAGCTATAAGCATGTCGTCCACGTAAAGCAGTACAAATGATGAACGACCTCACGAACAGACAAGGATCTGCTTCCGATGGCACGTACCTCAAGCTTTGCAGTACTTCGGTGATTCGGTAGTTCGCCTCCTCGTGGTGTGCCCTGGAAACGCTAATTATCGAACCCAAACCCATCCAGCTCGTCCCAGGAGGTTGAGAAGCCCTGAACAAACCCTCGTTGTGCAAAGGCAGGAGTGACGCCGGGTTCTTAGAGTGCTTAGCAGCTGGTAAGCGGTCACATCTGTCTTAAGCTGCCCTGTTGGACAGTTGGCTGGCTGTCACGTCTGCTCTAGAACTCGGGCGAACAACGAACAGCGAACAACAAGAGGAAGGCCCTGCACAGCTGCTCACTGTGCAGTAGCGAGTGTCACGTCGGACACAACACCAAGTGATGCGCCATAGCGCAACCGGCCCCCTCCCATGACGTAATGCTTTCGGGCGGTTCCGGGGAGGGCAAGGGCCTAGAGCACAGGGTAAGGTTTAGTGGGTCGGGAGAGCTATTTCTCCCATCCCCACACCCTGAGTTATCTTCTCAGAAGTCTGGGAGCAGATTCCCCCCCTATAAAAAAAAAAAAAAAAAAATACTCGTCCTGCCTGCTTCCGCCCGTACAAACTTTTTCGCAGCAGGCACACGTCGCTCTTCGTACCGGTCGACAATCCAGGCGGCTGCCTCATGTAGATGGTTTCTGCTAGGTCACCGTACAGGTAGGCCGATTTTACGTCCACATGCTTCACGAGTAGCTTCCTCCTGGTGGCAATCGACAGTAGCGTGCGAAAGGTAGTCTGCTTCACGACGTGGGCAAAAACCTCGTCATAATCGGTACCGTATCGTTGGCTGAATCCTTGTTCGATAGTTTTGCCTTGTATTGGGTGACATTACCGTCACCTTCTATCTTCCTTTTATACACCCATTTGCAGGCAACAGGTTTGCGATTGTTGGGCAAAGGAACGACCTCCCATGTGCCATTCTCGTGCAAGGATTGGATCTCCTCCTCGGAGATCGGATTGTGTCGTCCCGGTCATCTCCGTCGTTGGATGTGGCAGTTTCAAAACCGTTGAGGTCGCTAGATTCACCGTCGTCTTGATCATCATCGACCTCGGAGTCCGTTGCTACGGGAGCATCATCATCGTCTTCCTCAGGTGCTTTGCCACGAATCGTCGGAGATATTTCAGTAAAAGGATATGAAACGATACTTCTCTGCGAAGGTTGTCAGAAAGCGACAACCTCTACTCGTGATCATCTTGTGCGTCTCGGGGTCGATGAAACGCTAGGCCTTATGGTGCAGCGAGTAGCCCACAAACAGCATCTTCTTGGGCTTCGCCTCCAACTTCGAACGCTTCTCGGATGGAATCCACACGTAAGCCCACGAATCGAAAATTTTGAGGTGTCTGCGATTTGGACTTGGTTGGCAAACGATTTTGAAGGTATGTGGCCGTATCCACTGCTTCAGCCCAATACTTGTACGGCAGCTGCTCGTCCAGAATCATGCAGCGGGCAATCTCCACCAAAGAACGATTCTTACGCTCCGAGACCCCGTTCTGATGCGGGGTGTACGCTGTGGTAAGCTGCTGGCTTATACCTTCTTGGTGGCAGAAACGGTCGAGGGCTTCATTCCGGTACTCACCACCATTGTCTGACCGAATCACTTTGGGCGTTTTTTCGAAAATATTCGCACATGTGGGACGTCGCGCCAGAGTCGATGATCCACACAACACGTCACTCGCCAAGAGTTTAAAATCCTGCGACGCATTGTCCTTGCAGTCTAGACGAGCCGTCTTCACTTTTGGATTACGGCGCTTTTCGTGCCGCTCACTCGATTTCACCTTGTCGCTGCGATTTTCCATCAGAGCTCTGCACTGCTTCTATTTGTGACCCGGTTGCTGGCAGTAGTTACAAACTAGCATCTTCTTCTTCGCAGAATTAGCCCTGATCACGGATTCGCCGCATCCTTCGTTTCCCCGTTTGACCACCTCGTCCGTTAGCTTAGACTTGATCAGCTCGAGACTCAAGTCGTCGCCGGACCTAGTCTCCACCGGCGTCGTGAGTGTGTTGAAGGATTTGGGTAAGCTTCGTAGCACCATTGCCACCTGCAAATTACGGTCCAATGCCCGGCCCGCCAACGACAGTCGCTCGAAGAGTCTCGAAGATGTCCTCGCCATCAGCATACCGCTTGTTGCATAGTTGTTTCAGTAATGGCACTTTGGAAGTTAGCGTCGCCTTCTCGTAGTGGTCCCGGTGAGCCTCCCAGGTTTGCTTCGCCGTTTTTGACTTCTTGATAAGATGCAATTGACTGTCTTTCAGAAGTAGCCCAGTCGAGGAATGCGCTTGCTGGTCTCCGGTGTCCCACGCTTCGATTTCCGCTGCACTAGCGCCTGCGGTTACAGCCAGCCTACTGTGATCGAATGATAGGTGGAGTTTCAATCATGGGTTGCTTGTACTCCTTCAATAACATCACTGGTTTACCCAGATTTTGACAACTCCTTACTGCACATAAGAATCGGTACCATCTATGGTCTCTAAATAGAATCAGAATAGCTTGTAGGAAAAGTGAATCATACTCAATTTAGAGTTCTTTCATGGATCGTGTAGCACCGGCATTTGTCAACTTCTCTGTTAGCTAAACATCAAAATTATCTAGATCGTTTTAATTACTCATGGGCCGGGGACCAACGGCTTTACTTCCCTTCCGAAGGAAGGCGTGATCAGAGATGTTATGCTTCAGAACACCCCGGTGGCGCCAACTGGGATTGAACCCAAGCCTGCTGGGGTGAGAGGCAATCCCGCTTACCACTACACCACCGGCACCGCTGGGGCACCGTTGCCTGTTGTGTCAATTTTTATCAGTATATGTATAAAAGTTCTCCCGTGCACAGGTCAATGGGTCGATCGTTTTGCACAGTTTCTGGATGTTCCAGCTCGAAAGAAGGCCCTTCCAGTATTTCTTTCTTCCGGATTAATGGTACAAACAGGTAAACAGGTTTCAAAATATTGTAAATTTCAGTTAAGCCATACCGAAGTTTACTAAATTCTAGGAAAGTGTATGCCTATGTACCAAATGTAAACAATGACTTTAAACGTTGATCTCTCACAACTTTGTCTAAGACAAATCAGAAATGCCGTTTCCGTGCTAAAATTTTTTGGAAAATTCCAAGGACACCATTTTGAAAATGTCGAGGTCGAGTCGAAATGTCTGTGTTTTTATCCTATTCGGCCTGGAACTGGTCGGGAACTTCATGGAAGTTCCAATAACTTCAGGGAAATTCCGATAGATTCAGGCAAATTTCGAGTACTTTAGAGCAGTTCTATTAAATTCAGAAGTTTTAGCAACTTCAGAGAATGTTATGTTAGTCAAGAAAACTTTAGAGAAGTCCATAGAACATTAGGAAAATTGGAAAAACTTTAATCTCTTTATCTTCTTTAAGAAGCTCCAGGAATTTCAGTGAAGTCTAGAGATCTACCGATTTTTTTTAAACTTCAGATATATTTTGGAAACTTTACAGATGTTTAAGACAGTTCCATTGATTTCAGGGCAGTACCACAAGCTTCCGAAGAATTGTGAGAACTTCACGGTTGCTTCGAGAACATTAGAGACGATCAGAGTATCTCAGGGCAGTTCATTTAACTGCAAGGAAATTGCAGGAACATTACAGAAGTTTGAAGAATTTTAGAGAATTTCCGGAACTTCATAAAAGTTTTCGAGGTAGATCAGAAATCTTCAGAGAAACCATTAGTTAATTGCAGGAAGTTTCCAGAAGTTCCAAGAATTCTGAAACGTTCCAAGAATTTCAGGAATGTTCCAAAACAAATTTGGCAATTTCCAAGGTCTTCAGGGATGTTCTATGAATATCAGGGAAATTGATGGAACGTAAGAAAAGTTCCGAAAACTTCTTGAAAGTTTAAGTAAGTTAAGAGATGTCAAAGGAAGTTCCATGAGATTCAATGAAGTTCAGGAAAGTTGCGGGAACTCTTGAGATTCAGAGCTCTTTTAGGCTGTTTCAATAACTTCAAGTAATCACCGAAAACTTCAGAAAAGTGTGGTGAAGTTTCAAGATGTTTCGGCTTCCAAATCTTCAAGAAAAAAAATGGATTACAGTTCTATCATCGTCAACGTTTCGATTATGTTGATAACATTTCGTGGATAAAGGGTGGGCTCTTCTCCCCACTCATTCGGGCATCTTCCTGTTTGGGAGCTCGTCTTTTTGACCAATTGTGCGATCATGTTGCTGGAAGGAGATTATTTACTGTCCCGTAGATGCGTATAGGCGACTCCACCCAATCCGTTTTTGGAGCTTCATACATGTTGAATACAATCAGAGGTTATTAAGCTTGATCAAGACGAACAAAGAAGAGAGCCTACTGCAATCGGGCTTAGTTTCCGTGCTACAATGGGTGGTAGACCACTATCATGCGTCAACGTTTCGATCCAAGGGTTGGAATCTTCATCAGGGCTAGTTTTAGTTTAACATCGTTAAGATTTTGCACTGCACGGAAGACGAGACAATTTAATATACCCCGGAAGATGGCCAAGTCCAAATACCGAAAGCAAATATACGAACAATTTAGTATTTTTAAGATTCACAGCTGGTAGCAGAGCAGATTACCCGTACCATAGTTTTAATTAGGGGAAATTAAATTGTATCTACATTCCGAAGTTACAATTACAGCGGGCGCACATATGAGGAATCAGTAAGTAACCAGCTCTAAATTTACTGGGCCGAACGCAGCTGTGCTGAATGCGTCATTAGATCGAATAGAAGAAAGTTCTATGTTCAAGTGCCTCCCTTAGCTCAGTCGATAAAGGCGCAGCTACAAAGCAAGACCATACTGGAGTGTAGGGTATAATTGAACTTGCCACTCAATTATACTAATGCAAAAATGATACAGGCATCGAAAACTCTCAATCAGGGCCCCACAAAGTCACTTTCAGTCGAAAATCGTCAAGCGACGATGAAGCTGTAAACCATCACTTTCAATTGAAAGTCATTCTGTCTTCTCTTCAAGCAGATCCCCGTCAACATCAACAGAACCACTTTCGATCAGTTTTCATACTGGCTTGACTCGTGTTCATTTCTTCTTTCGTTGTCACATGAACTTACTTTTGCATTGAAGCGAAGCTGTTCGATCCAAACTCGCGCAGTTTTTATGACTTTTGTTGATTGTTCACTCGGTTCATTTAAGCGAAAGTAGGACATACTGTCAAATACCCATCAATGAAGGTATTTTTGGAATCGGGATGATGCCTAGAGGATGAAAATCGATATCCGACACCATTTTGAAATCGAAGATGGCGGCTTTCGACTTAAGAAAAAGTGGAACTACAGACAAATACACATCAATATTGACATTTTTGTAATCAGTATGAAGTCTACAGATCGAAAATTGATATGCGACGCCATTTACAAATCCAAGATCAAGATCAGAACAAATGGGAAATATTGTCAAATACCCATCAATATAGGTATTTTTGGAATCGAGATGGCGTCTAGAGGCCGGAAATCGATAGCCGACGCCATTTTGAAATCTAAGACGGGAACTTCCGATTTGCGGAAATTTTCAGAATAGAGATGAGGCGCAGATGCCAAAAATTGATGTCACACCGTCTTTAAATCCAAGATGGTGGCTTTGGTTCAGAGAAACTGTGAAATACAGTCAAATACCGATCATGTGGGTTTTTTGGAATCGGGGTGACATTTAGAAGCCAGAAATCGATGTCCGACGCCATCTTGAAATTCAAGATCGTGGCTTCCGATTCCAGAAGATGATGGCCTGCAAATGGCACCGAATACCGATTTTCAGCATCTACGCGTCGTGTTAATCGGAAAGGTCCCCGTTTCGAAAAATACCCTGATATTAGGGTATTTGATACTTTATATGAAACCTGATGGCCGCCATATTGGATTCCAAAATGGCATCGGATACCGATTTTCGGCATCTACACGTTGTCCCCGTTCCGAGAATAACCATATTGTAGGGTATTTGAAACTTTTTCCGAAACTCGATGACCACCGTATTGGAGTCCAACATAGCGTCGGATATCGATTTTCGGCATCCACGCGTTGTCTCCGTTCCGAAAACATCTTAGGGTATTTGACACATTTTACAAAACTTCCAAAATGGCTTCGAATATCGGCTTTTAGTTTCTACGCGTCGTCCCCGTTCCGAAAATACCCATATTGTAGGGTATTTGACACTTTCTGAATCCTGATGGTCGCCATATTGGATTCCAACAAAGCGTCGGATATCAATTTTTGACATCTACGCTTTATTCCCGTTCCTAAAATACCCATATCTTAGGGTATTTGACACTTCAGAGACCCAATTGTCACTATTTTGGATACCAAAACGGCGTCTGGTATCGATTTTCAGCATCTACGTGCCATCCCCCGATTTTCAGCATCTACGTGCCAGAACTGAAGCACTTGACGAACGAAACAAGCGATAGTCAAGTCATGTTTGAAAGGAGGAATGGTCATCGTGACTCGATAACAAGAACCACAATGACTTACACGAAAATCATATTGCTCGAAATGAAGTGATTCTGCGGAGAGTTCATTTGCTTTTCTTTGTTTCGAAAATACATAGCCCTGCTCTCAATTAATAACTGTGGAAGTGCATCTAGAATGCTAAGTTGAGAGCACACTCTACCGTAGACCAGAAGAAAGCTCAATGATCCCGGCTTTCCTCTTAGTGGGACCAGCCCTGTGCTTTTCTCCAGCAACATATTCCGGTTGCTAGGCTCCGTTGATTCTCCTAGGCTTTGTTGTTACTTTACGAGGGTGCCGTTCGATCGCCAGCTCTGCAGCAGGAAACCTCCTTTGCTGTGGATCATCTTCATCTGTTCTGCTATCTCTGCGGCATCCACATCCGTACCCGAAGCTGTCCAGGTTCCCAGGAATCCCTAGTTGGTAAAGTATCTCCTTAATATGGACATCACCTGGATAAAACGGCCGTCAAGGACGTAAGCTGATCCGGACCTTTGAGAAGCAAAGAATTAATCGCGATTCGCAAAACTATTCCGAATCAGGAAGTCGACAGTCGGGCGATGATTATCGAAAGTAACCATATTACTTTTGCGCCCCCCGTATACTACCACCAACTTATTTGAGTTGGGACGTAATAGCCAAAGAAGAAGAAACAGTCAAAACTGAATGAGATTCCTCGCGTCACTTTTCAAATGGACCAATCTACATTGATCGATTCTCTTGATCGACTCTCTCGTTCGTAAATAACGGCTACAAAAACGTTTCCTGTCGGCTTTGTCGTATTAGATGCTAGATTGTTGCTTCTTCCATCGAACTGGGTGTCGAAAATATCCGAAAATATCTTAACTTCAAAGAGAAAGTCGATGAAGAGAATCGATCGATGTAGATAGGACCTATTGAAAAGGGACGCGAGATTTTATTCTTGTTTATTTTTCGTCAGTCGCTGTTTTCCGCAAAGTGTCAATGACCGATGCCAGAGAGGCTACTCAACACCTGGCATCGGCCGGGATCAATGGTTTGACTGCCCTTCAGAAGGAAGACTTGACCAGAGATTTTTCGGCTCCCAGAATCCCAACGAGACCTCGGCTGGGATTGTACCCAGAACTGCTTGGGCGAGAAAGCAGTCACCCTTACGATTCAACCACCGGCAAATTATTGATCTAGCAAGGCAATTTAATTTTAGATGACCTTTGAAGATCTATCTGTGCACTGAAAAAAATATACATGTAATTTCTGCTTTCAATATTATTTGAAAATTTGCGTTTCACAATCAGCAGAGGTCTATTCTCTTAATGTTCCCGAGCTGCCCAAACAAAACCCATTTCACTAACAATTTGTACAACGAGTTGATGAACTACTCCCATACGATCCAAACGATTACAACACCTAGCAAAACCCGAATCTGATTATGGTTAGAATGAGAATGTTAAGCTGAACTGAGGAAGGAAAGGATTATCCAAAAGTAACCGAATCTACAACGTAACGATGACCTCTAGGCTCCTACTGCTATAGTAAATGAAGCGAACGAAATAAAGATCACCGTCGGTTATCGAGGGGAAAGAGCACTACAGCGCGCGTGAGCGCAAAATTAGAGGCAAGAACCGAGAGCAGATATTGATGAAAACCAAAAATAAATGAAAACAGCATCAACCGCAACGGGAGTGTGGTTATTGCATGGAAGGGGGAGCGCAAAACTTTACCATTGTTTTTCATCGTTTTCACGATCGGCGTCGTGTCCATTGCGTGAACTATAAAATCGAAGAAAAGAACAGGAAGAACAAGAAAAAATAGGAATAATAAAAACAACAACAACAACTCAAAGAGAAACACACCCGGTCAAAATTGGATTGCGGAATTGGACCAACCAAAAAAAAAACAAAAGAACATTGTCGGTGCAATTGTAGTTGTACACACATACAAACACGAAGAATATAGGAAAGAAACGGGGTGCAGTCACATACACACATAAAACAATATGAGATAAAACGAGTAAATGGCAAAAGTGACACATGCAAAGAAGGATGAGTGAATAAACATGGTGAATTAATAGGTTGAACGGTTTGAACTTTTCTCGAAATGAAATTTTGACAAAGTTTCCAAACGGATCCGAATAGGTAGTTTGCCACTTACTATAGGTTACTACAAGTCCTGGTTTTGTTTGTTTGGAGAGGGGATTTTTGAGTTGTTTTGACAGAAAAGAAAAGAGAATGGGATTTAGGATTTCGCTTCACTTGTGACATTCTCTTTAAAACACAGCATTCAACGACACGCGGCCAGTTGGCCTATAGTGGGTTATAGTGTTTCAATCAAACGGGGGGAGGGACTAGTTCGGCTTGGAAGATGAGCTGTGTGGTGCTGCTGTCATGTGAGAGGAAAGGTTTTTTAAAGTGGGGTGTGGTGTAATTCTGTACAAGCCAGGCGCGTGAGTAGGAATGGGGGAGTGTTGGAGGGGGGGAGAGAGAGGGTATGGGCACACATTCGCTTTCAGTTTACCTTCGTTGCTGGCGTAGTCCAACGGCAGTGGGAGATGATTGTTGGTTTTCTTGTCGATGTCATCGTGGCTCTTGGAGCGCAGGAATAGGACGGTGACGACGATCACTGAAAGGTGACATTTGTCACAATACGATTAGTATCAAATTCGGTAGGGAAATCCGAGAATACTTACCTAATACTAAGATGAAGACAACTGCAACTGTTGAACCAGCAACAATTCGCATTTGGAAGGAATCATCATACACTGAAACGAAACACCATTTTATGTGAGACCCTCTTTCGAAACGATGGAAGCGCAACGATTACCTGGACTGACGCTCTGGTGCGTCTGGGCGTAGACGATGTTACTGAAGGTGCCCCACCCGTTCAGGGTCTTGCAGCGCACCTGGAAACCATATTCGGTATTCTCCTGCAGGTCGCTGATGTGAATCTTGGATTCTTTGGTGCTCAGCACCGATTTGTTCATGGCGTCCACCTCCGATTTGGGGAACCACCGGACCTCGTAGTACTCGATCGGGGAGTCGCTGTGCATCGGTTTGTCCCACACCAGGTCTACCTCCTTGTTGGTGATGGAGATCACTCTGCGAAATGGGGTAAGCGGAAAATTTCAAAATTCGCACGCTTAAGGCGCTTTTGTTTCAATACTTACTTCACATTGAACACCGTGCTGAGAATGGCCGACTCAGTCGTAAAGGTAATCTCCGCAAACTCCGTCTTGATGTCGTCCAAATCCGACGACCGGCCCAGGTTCGGCGGTTCCGTCGCGTGGTGATAGTGATTGTTGTTGAAGCCTCCACTGCTGCTATTGTCGTACCCAGCAGCACCGGCACCCTGCCCTTCCGGATTGATCAGATAGGACACGCCGTGCTGCGAGTGAATCTGCACCGTGTAGGTTGTAACCGGTTCCAGATTC
Source organism: Ochlerotatus camptorhynchus (assembly GCF_037179485.1). Classification (NCBI taxonomy): domain Eukaryota; kingdom Metazoa; phylum Arthropoda; class Insecta; order Diptera; family Culicidae; genus Ochlerotatus; species Ochlerotatus camptorhynchus. The sequence continues at coordinate 1,632,851 of NW_027040632.1, read as the reverse complement.
GTCAGCGTCAGCTTCGTATCGTTGAACGTCTCCGTGGACGGGTTGAACACGACATTCGACGTACAAGCGGAACACTTTATCCGGAAAACGATATCGCTTCGGTACTTGGTGTCCACCTGTTCATCGACTGCCCGTTGCGGAGCATTCCACGACAGGATCGCACTGGTTTGATCGATAAACAGCAGCGTGAGATTCGTCGGTGGTCCCGGAGGTTTATAGCAGGGCATATGCTTCCCATCCCTAGGATGTCGGTAGTGCCCGCTAAGACAGGGACAGAACGGCGATCCGATTTTGTTGGTTTTCGAACTCAACGGACAAATCGTACAGGATTCGACTTCCGCCGAACGGAACTTGCCAACCGGGCAGACATTGCACGTCTGCTTTTCGTGATCTGGCTCGTACCCGACCTTGCAGCGACACCCACCGCTCAAGATCGTCCACTTGCCATCGCCCTTGCACAGATAGTTGGGCGTTTCGTATGTCTCGGCATTCTCCACACACGTCCCCGTCTGCTGCTCGATGATCGTAATCTCCCTCCCCGTCGGCGTTTCGTTGAAATGTGCAAAATTGATCGTCACGGCCGGACACGTGATGTAGTACACCTTCACGGCCAGCACACTGATGCACGCTCCCTGATCTCGGAACGCAAAGTATACCCCCTTCTTGGTAACGGCTATACTCTTCACCTCCACGTTGATATCCACGTCGGAGTTCTGATTGAAGCGGCCCTCCCCGGCAGCTATCCTTCCGATCAGCTTGTAGCTCTCCGGCTGCCAGGGAGGCGGTTCCCGCGTAGCTGCATCGAACTCATAGAACAGCAAACTGAACGTCTCCTTGCAGGACAACGCATTGCCCGGGAACAGCGAACAGTCCCGGATGGTGAAGTGGATCTCGATGTAGAGCCGGTTGGCCGGACCCCGGTCGATGAACGGTGACCACAGCCAGTTGTTGACGTTGTTGTACGCCACATCGCACACCACGTAGCTGCGCCAGTTGATACCCTTCACAAAGTTGGTGAACGATTCCTCCACCCACTGCGGAAAGAGAAAGAGAAAAAAGATCGAAATCAATCATGTGTACGGCGGCGGTGGAGAGAGAGAAAAATGGACGATGAATTATGAGTGACAGGCGTTTTGGTGCTAATTAGAATTGTTTTAATTTTTCTCCTCTGGAGCGAATTGAGATGGATGGCACACAAAAGTGTTCGCTCGCCGGAAAGAACGAAAGTAGGTGAGGTTGCTAATCGAGAAATTTTATATTTTTTTTTGGAATGATGCGATTAGTCCATTTTAGTGAGCTTCGTTTGGGGTGGGCTTTTGCGAGCTGTTGGAATGGACATTAGGACTATTTTTTTTATTTTGGTCATGGGGAACTCACAGCTTTTACAAGTTTCGTTGGTTTTGTGAAGTTCTTTTAAAACCCGTTTCGATCGGGCATAAAAGTTGAAGCTCAAAAAATTGCCGTATCCTTAATTTTTAAGATATTCTTATGAAATGTTCAGTGTAAATGGGAAATTTCATCTAATTTAATGGAAAAATATCGGAATGTCCTAAATGAGAAGTGGTCCGCTTTCTTATGAGGAAATGTCTTGTCTACGTAATAAAACTTCAGTTTTCTGATTCTCTGGATCAATTTTGGTCAAATGTCCCTACCGAGGCCGGTTTCATGGAACTCTGAGGCTGGAGTTCTACAATTCTTCTAGATCAACCAAGATTGGGACAACGTTTGTAGTATCGAAATATGCCCAAACAGATTCATAGAGTCAATATGCATTATTCGCGATCCGTTCTCATGCATATCAGATATTCCATGATCTCCAAATCATCCTGAAGACTGTCTGTAGCACCGAATATGTCGAAGTAGAACCATGGAACCAATATACACAATTTTCAATATATTATCAGGTATGCCAAATGTTTATCTAAACGGGCCAAGGCGTCGGGGCTACCCTATATCAATCCTATACGCACAGACAAACAGACATAGCACTCGCAACTTGTTCATCGAACAAGCATTTAACGGTAAATTTAAAAATATCGTAGTTGGTAGTACCACCACCTGTGGCGCGCATAGTCAATTCCCTTGCGTTTGACGTTTACACACTACCGCCATCTGTTCTGTGTACTACCCACCATAGTGTACTCAACAGATGGCGGTAATGTTTAAGCGACGATGTTTTACAGTGAGAAATATTTAATGTGTTGCCTGTTTGTCTGTGCTATACGTTTGGCAGTATAGGCAACATCACGGGCCATATTTAAATACGGTCGTTCTGACGTATACATGGTGGAAAGGGACGGAAAATCGTGTTATAATCAGAAAGAAAAGAGCAGATGATAGCATTAAAAACATGGCTGCCAGACATGCCATAGAGCAATAATTTTCGCGTCACTTTTCAAATAGACCAATCTACATTGATCAATTCTCTTCATCGACTCTCTCTTTGGTTGATAACTTGGCTGCATTCATATTTCGGGCTAATTTTTCTACATAGTCTATTAACAGAAAATATTCTTAAGCGTATTAGACGATAATAACATCTGAACATGTATTTGGAACCGAGTTATTAACAAAAGAGAATCTACCAATGTAGATTGGTCTATTTGAAAGTTATTACGAGAATTGATCGTTGCCGTTATGTCAAAATTTGCGCGAAGCGAAGACATCAACCTAGGGAGTAACGTGCCATAAAAATAGCGGCGAGATAAATTTTACATGCCCTCATTTAAACTTTGCGTATGTATGAGTGAAAGCAGTTTCACCAATACATACACATCCAACTGTCAAAGTTGCAGTCCCGTCATCATCTGAAGTAATTTTTTCTCCAAACTCCTGCAAATACAATAGAACAGGGCCTATCAACATTTGTAAACAACTGGAGGAAAGTTTAGCAATATTTTGGAAAGTACTTAAAACTTCAGGTAAATTCTGAAAATTTCAAGAAAAATCTTGGAATTTTCAGGGAAGTCTGAACTTCAAGGAAGTAAACTGTAAACTTCTATCAATTTCTGAAAATTCTACTGAATTCAGGGAAGTCTGAAAAAAAGACTGCTGACTTCATTAAATACTTCTTATTCCAGAAAAATTCTACGAACTTCAGGAAATTTCTGAAAATAAGTCTGTGAACATACAAAAACTGTAAATTTCATAGAAAGTTGTGAGCTTCCACAGAACGTACTCCACAACTTACGAAATTTTATGCGAACATCATGAAAGTTCTAAGAACAATATGAGGTCTAAGGTTTAGTAAACTTCAGGGAACTTTTGTGAACTTTGGGAAAATTCAACGAACTTCGGTATATTTTATCGGATTTATGAAAATTTCATCTTTAGAGAGGTCGAAATTTCAGGAAAGTCTGTAGATTTCTGAAATATTATTCAAAATTCAAGGAAGACTGCAAACTCCAAAATTATGCTGCGAACAATTCCTTTAACAAAAATCTGTGAGTTTCCTACAGTACAGTGCACAACTACGCACAAAGTTCTAAAAGCTATAATAAAATATTGCAAACTTCAGATATATTATGCGAACTTTTAAAAAGGTCAGCTCACTTTTTGAAGAATTCTGTAAACTCCAAGGAAATTCTAAACCTTCAGGATAATTTTGTGAAATAAAAAAAAAAACATCCTGAAATCTACATGAAAGTTCAGTGAACTTCAACAAAATTATACGAATTTCAGAAAAATTCTGGTAACTTCAGTGAAGTTCAGCAAACCTCAGGAATATTCCGAAATCTTCTAAAAAAAATTAAAAACTGCTGGAAAGCAAGCAAGCTTCAGGAAAGTTCTGCAAAACTCAGGAAAATTCTGGAACTTTCAGGAGAAATCTGGGAACTTCAGGGGAAGTCTGTGAACTTCAAGGAAGTCTGTTAACTTTATGAAACTTCAGAAAATTGTACCAAATTATAGAAAGTCTGTGAGCTGTACGGAAATTTGCGAATTTCCGGAAAATTTTGCGAACTTCAAAAGTATTCTGCCAATTTCAGTGAACTCGGTGAGCTTCAGAAAAAAATCTGCGAGCTTCGGACATTTTTTTCCGAATATAAGAAAATATCATTTCAAAAGAAGTCTATGAACTTCAGAAAAATTCTACAATATTCAGAAAAATCTGTAGATTTTTGAAAAATTATTCAAAATTCAAGGAAGGCGACTGCAATTTCCAAAATTATACTGCCAACAAGTCCTTTAACAAAAATCTTTGAGATTCCTAAAGTACAGTGCACATTAAAATATTGCAAACTTCAGGAATATTCTGCAAACTTCAAAAAGGCTTATCTCACTTTTGAAAAAAATCTACAAACTCCAAGGAAATTTTAAGCCTTCGGGGAAATTTTGTGAAATTAAAAAAACAATATCGACATCTACATGACAGTTCAGTGAACTTCAAAAAAGTTCGACGAATTTAAGAAAAAAAAAAATCTGGGAACTTCAGGAAAGTTCAGCGAACTTCAGGAAAGTTCAGCGAACTTCAGGAATATTCCGAAAACTTTTAAAAACCACTGATTTTTTTTTTAAATTTAGAGAACTTTTAGTAACTTGGATAAAATTCTGCAAGCTTCAGGAAAGTTCAGCATATTTTCGGAAAGTTCTGCAAAACTCTGGAAAATTCTGGAAACTTCAGGGAAGTATGTGAACTTCAAAAGTGTGTAAATTTTATGAAACTTTAGCAAATTGTACTAAATTATAGAAAGTCACCGAGCTTCACGGAAATAAGCAAACTTATGCGAAATCCGCAAATTTCCGAGAAATTCTGCCAATTTCAGTGAAGTCGGTGAGCTTCAGGAAAATTCTGCGAACTTCAGAAAATTTCAACGCACTTCTGGACAGTTTTGAAAAGTTCAGAAAAATCTCAAGACTTCCAGGAAAATTCTGAAAATTTCAGGAAAAATCAGCAAATTTTTGAAAAGTTATGCAAACTTCACGAAAATTCTGAAAATTTCAGGAAAAATCTGGTAATTTCAAGTAAACCTATAAACTTCAGACAAATTTTACTAAAATCATGAAAGACTGAAAATTTCTGCAAGTTTCCAAAATATTCTGCCAACTTCAGTAAAGGCGGAGAACTTCGTGGTTCTCAAAACTTCAGTAAAGTCTGCTTGCACCAGAAAAATTCTGCGAACTTAAGGAAATCTCTGCAAGTAACAGGGAAGTTTGCGAGCTTAAAAAAATCTTTAAAATCATACCGGATCAATCCTGAGGACTTCAGGGAGGCGTATGACCATCTGTTGGTTTTTGACATAATTTTTGATTTTCATGGGTTAAAATCAGCGAGACGTGATGTAAATCGTTGGACAGTCTAAGATCTTCAGAAAAATACGTGATAAACCTGAAAACATAAAAAAAATACTCTGAGGATTTCAGAGAAATCTCTGATCATCTGTAGGTTTTTAAAATAATTTCTGATCATACTGGTTTGATGGGTGAATATCTGAAAGACTTTAACTATTTGTTTTATAATACTTCTGCGTGAAGTCAACGATTTATATAGTTGAAGATGATAATTTCAAATATCAGCCTAGAGTGGATGTTTTTATAAGATAGATGAGGAGATGAAAGTATAGAGTTGATAGTTCTGTTAGAGTACGACAGTGTGAAATTGTATATATAGAGAGTTGAAAGCGAGCAAGGACAACTTTTATGAATGAAGGTACAAATCGGTTTGATCATCTCTCTTTACCAAACTCCCCCGTTGGAGAGGGATGGTAAGGGGTATTCCTCCCCGCCACCACTGGCAAAAAGAGATGATCACCGACACGCTCATGTACCGACGATGTGTTTGAAACAGTTTTATCGATTTTTACCGCACTCAAGTTGTTATCTGCAGGAAGGCATCCAGTCGTAGGTTAGAAAATTGCAGCTATTGTTACCTCTACCACGGTATGTGCTCCTGTCATCGTCGACTTGACGAACTCTCCAACGGGGGTTTGGTAAAGAGAGATGATCAAACCGATTTGTAGTTGTCCTTGCTCGCTTTCTACTCTCTATATATACAATTTCACACAGCCGTACTCTAACGGAACTATCAACTCTATACTTTCATCTCCCCATCTATCGTATGAAGATTACTACTCTAGTCTGTTATTTGAAATTAGCATCTTCAACTATCTGAAAAGCGCTATTCGAATTACAGGACAGTTGAAAATCTTCAGAATAAAACCCGATCAACCTGACGACTTTCATTTTCATTTTCATTTTGCAGCGTTTGGTGGGGCAATGGGAGCGCAAATCAATCCAAAGCCGAGGATAAAAGACGGGAAATGGCTGAATAGTCTATGCGAACCACTTGAACGCCATGGGAAAAGGAAGGGATTGAAGAGGCCGGTTATTGGGGGGTTTTGAGGAAATGACACATAGTGATGCTAAATGTAAAGAAACCGAAAATCCATCTCCCACTGATTCATCCTTTCACATATATACCAAATTGATATTTTAAAGCAATAATCAAAATAAACAGACAATACATGAAAATGCTAGTTGCCAGTTGCTTTAAAGGCTAGTTGTCTCCCTAAGCGAACCCTCCGCATCCTAACTCTTCTGTTAATCCACTTAATGCTACTAGGCTGTCTAAATTTTCTTATTTAAGTTCCTTTGATGATTATGATATCTCTAGTCTAATTTAATAAATAATTGAAATCTCTAATCTACCTACCATGCTTTATTAAGTACCTGCACTTGTGAATGTAATCTAAAATTTAACGTGTTTCAAGTTGTTTTTGACTTTGACCTATATTTAAGATATATTAGCTCGTCCCAGGTGACACCTTCAAGTGACTAAAATGTTTAACTTTGAAGTTAGTTTCCTAGCTGATTTTTAAATTACATAGGGTATATGCTCCAACTATGCTCACACGCTTCCACTATGTAGCACCACAAAATTACGTATGGATATGTCACAACAGAAGCACGCCACAGTGGAAATCCCGAGCCATAGTTCAAACACTTATCCCAAATCAAAATGAAGCACATATAAGATTAGTTGCAATACCATGTACAAAAATGGTGTTCAACATTGTTCCCTGAGTAATACCTCAATGAAAACAACAACGAAAGCTTGGCACTTTATGAAATATTTCAATAGTATAATTCCCTTGCAAGCCCAAATAAATCTATCTGCGTAAAAATAAATAAAATAAGGAGTGATTTGCAGAAAACCCGCCAGTATCGCACCCAACGTCAGTGCCTATACGTAAGCGTACTACAACGCGGCTTTCAACTAAAGGAGTAACAAGTGTGATACTACCACTTCAGGCTAGAGCTTTGGTTCTCTCATGCAATGGTTCATCAGAGAGAGGAAGCTCAGTAATCCTTATCGCATGCTCATGACGCTATTCTGTCACGGCATGAGCCAACGATGCCGGACCTAAACCAACCGTCTCCAACGCTCCACTATGAAGCATAAGATTAGGCCCGCCCACCAACGTCCAGGCCAAGTGGAAACCCGGTCAACCTGACGACTTTAAAAAAATTTCCAGAAATACACTTCGGTCAAATTCTTCCCGGACCTCTAGAAAAGTTCTAACCACAACTTCAGGCAAGTTAGAAAAGTTTTTCCCATAACTCCAGGGAAATTATTCTCAGAACATTAGGGATGTTTTCCAAGAATATCAAGGTAGTTTTTTCCTAAACTTCAGGAAAGCGTTTTTCAAATCTTCAAAGAATTTCTTCCAAGAACTTTAGGGATGTTCTTCTCAAAACTTTCAAAAAGTCCTCAGAACTACAGAAAAGTTCTTCCCAGAACTATATCCGGAGATGAACTGGCTGAAAATCTCCTTAATAAAGACAACCAACCAACCTTCCCACAACTCCAAAGAAGTTTTATCCAGAACTTCAGAGATGTTCTTCCCAAACCTTGAGGGAAGTTCTTCCCAGAACATCAAAACAGTTCTTCTCAGAACTTCAGAAATGCTCTGCCTAGAGCTCCAGGGAAGTTTTTCCATGAACTTTAGGGTCGTTCGTCCCAAACTACTAGGCCAATTCAAAACGCCAAAATTTGAATATGTATTAATAAACAAAAATTATATGTTCAAGTTCCAATCAAATTCCTGGTTGTTTTCAATTACAAGATCTCTCTTTTTTGACTTAGACTATGTCTTTGTGACCGCCACGAAAAGGTGTTAGGTTTTGAACGCTTATAATTTTGTCGTTTATACATGAAATTAAAATCCAAATACACCAATCGATAGGAAATAGCTCTGCGAATCAGCAAGTTTCTATTTAAAAAGTTTTAGAAATGCACATAAAAAGTGATAATGTTATTACTGTTTTCATGAAATAAACGTTTTTCCTAACCCAGTTATCATAATCGAGTACCATTTGGTTGCGCATCGTTCTGTTTAAATTAGTAAAGCTATAAAAGAGCGCTGCTGTCGCGCCAACGCTCATTTTCGCATTGGACGGCGTGGTAAGTGGATCGTTTAAGATACCAGCGGCAAGCAGTAACAACGTCATCACCAGCGGTAAAAGGTGAGATGTGTACCTCTCTCTGCCGTCGTGCAGCGCTGGGGTGGAAGAAGACTCACCTCTTCAACGAGCTGTTTTTGAATTAAGCTCAATCTGCACCTACCCAATATCATTTGTGGCGAGTCGATCAGATGGTAACGAGCAGGTGTGGAATGAGCTTTGGAACGATGTCGTGGTACCGAAGCTCACTTTCGCATCGAATAATGTAGTGAACAGATCACCTGAGCAACTAGCAGCAGCAGTATCTCCCGGCAACGGTAGGAGGTGGAGCTTTTGGACTAGGATCGAACAATCGGTCTTTCTCAGGATCACACTTTTTACGGATAGAGTTAAATTCTATTGATAAATTTTTAGTGAGACTACAATATGATATGAAAATGTCAATTGTATAAAACAGCCCACCCCTAATAACAACTTGTAACTACTCCCTCCTCCTTCACCTATCAATTATTTCGATTTACATGGTGACAGCCAATTCGCAATAAGATACCGCATTCGGTTACATACTTAATTTAAATGTATATCGCACAACCGGGAAAATAACCAACATTCTTGGACAAAAAACCATTTGCTTCTGCGTTCGAAGTCGTCAAAATTTGTAAATGTTGTAACGCTTTGAAAAGTTCGCTGAGAACTCTGTACAGGATTTTTTTATGAAATGTACTAAAATTTCCTTTAGAGTCATTTCCCCTAACAGAATTCTTTAGGAGTTTCTCTAAAATAAATTGAAGATTCTCTCTGACAGTCCCTTACACATCATTTTTTATAAAATTTCATTACAGTCCAAAATTTCGAGGAATTCAACCTAAGATTCGCTAAGAATTCACTGATTTAAAATCAGTCTGAATCTTCTTTATAATATCCATGCAGTTCACCCCAGAATTGACTTGCAATTCTGCCCATAATTATCCTGCAGCTCTCCTTCGAATTCCCTTGGAATTATCTAGAAATTTTTCACGATATGCCCCATGGAATTATTCTCGGAATTCTCATAAAACTCTTCTCAGAATTCCTTTGGAATTCTATCCCTTTGGTATTTATCGCTGGATTTCGCTTATAACTCTCTTTATCTTTCAAATTCAATACCCTCGGAATTCCCTTTGAAGTTGTCGTCACAAATCTTTTAAAATTCATCTCATAACTTATTTGGAATATTCATTAGAAATAGACCTGGAATCCTCTTCAAAATCGTCGTGCAAATTTCCACAGAACTATCTAAAGATTCTACTCTGAACACACACCATTGATTTGTTTGGAGTTCTAGTCCTGAACGTCCAGTCCAAGGGTCTTGAAATTGGTCCAGAATCACAGATCATAGATTACAGATTTCAATACCACTGAAATTATCGGACGGTACCTCTATTTATGCTTTTAGATTAGCATTGTAAGTCCCTCCTGGAGAATTCTACCCGAGCAAAGTCGGTTAACAAAATGAAAGCAAATCGATATTAAAGTGTGCAGTTCCTATCATAATGAAAACTCATTTTGATTTCAAATGTTGCGACATAAGTCTGATATCATATTGTGCTTTCATTATGCAGTCAAGACTTTTTAAATGAAAGCAACTTAACTTGAAGTTCTGCTGTTTACGTCTTGTTTAAAATTGAATTGAAATTCATCTGTCGTTGAACTAATGATTATTGTTTATTTGATTTGTTTGACACATTTTAGGTCATTCGTGACTTGCCCGGGGTGAGATTAGAGCATAAGTTTTTCAGCTTGAGAAACATGAATGGTAACCATTCACTCCAGGCCCGTATTCAGTTAAACATTATGAATGCAAAATCAGTAATCAAATTGATTTCATTGAAAGCAGGATTAGTTTTCCGTTTGCTTCAACAGTGTAAAATTTTGCTCTCATTTTTGCTGTGTTAACTGTTAAGTCAACCAAAATGGGATCAACTGGAGTATTCAAAATAAGTTACGTCATAACAGCAAATTTTGAATTCAATTTGATCTTCAGCTTTGCTCGGGTAGATAGAGCTGGAATTAGGGCGTAACAGCTTTTGTAAACAATTATTTTTCTTGATGATTTCTTGGAAGCCATGGCTCTCCCTGGAAAATCGACATCACAATCGAGTAGAGGAAGACTTCTCCTACACGATGGATATGTTGGTTTGTGTAGGCGTGCCTTGAATTCCGAGAAATCAACGAGAGAATTCATTGTTTACAAAGGCTGTTACGCCCTAATTCCAGCTCTATCTAGAATTATGCTAAGGAACGGCTAATTAACTTCAATCAAGTGAAGATTTAAAAGAAAATTTTATAAGTGAAATTCGGAATCTTGGTGTGTTCGAAATTTATGAACAATTGAAGGCTTACGATTCGGAATCTTCCCATTTTCTCAAGTCCCACAACTCAAAAGTTTGTGTGGGGTTTACTGATGATTCTATGCCAGGTTTTATTTTTTTCAAATGCGAGGTCTCAATGTATGTTAAGCAATTTTTTTTTTTGGAACCCCAGGATATCGAAAGATTCTTAGTCTAGAACCTCTGGGATCATGCTATTTTGTTATCATGAAAAATTGGAAAATTCAGGACATCGAACACTTTTCTTATTTTGGCAACTTCTTTCGGCAACATATTGGGGGTGCATAAATCAACCGCGTTACGAAAAGTGGACAGGTTTTGACCATTTATAACTCTGTCAATAGCGGATGGATTTTAATTCTAAACAAGCCAATCGATTGAAAATTTGTCTACAAATCTGCTCAAATAAGCACTTTATCAATTTTCAATAGATCACTATTGAAAATTACACAAATGTCCAACTGTTGCAGTGGTGATCACAAAATTATCACCGATTGCCTGCTAAAAGCGCTTTCCCTAACACAGATTTCAAAATCTAAGTCCAAGTCCGAGATCCGATCAAATTCAAATGTCTCACAACCTAGGATTCAGTTCTGAAGTCTGAACAAAAAACTGAATTTAAATCTAAAAAAACATAAGTACGAAAACCTTGCCAATCTTTCAGGTTTAGAATATTAAAATGTGTATAAGGACCAGCGTTGCCAGTATTCCAGATTTATCTGGATCTTGCCAGATACACAGACAGACCACGTATGTTTTCAGATGTTTTAAGTATGTTCCGGATTTTCCCAGATTTTTAAACATTTTGCTTTAAAAATATCACTGCAATTGATTTAGCCTCTAATAAAAAAAAATTAAAATCCAAACTTGCTACTTTAATTATTAAAGGCCATCAACGTTGGACATTATTTCATTTTCATTTTGCAGCGTTTGGTGGGACAATGGGAGCACAAGTCAATCCAAAGCCGAGGATAAAGGAAGGGTAATGGCTGAATAGTCTATGCGGACCACTTGAACGCCATGGGAAAAGGAAGGGATTGAAGAGGTCGGTTATTGGGGGGTTTTGAGGAAATGACACATAGTACAAGATTTGTGTTGCAAAATGTAAAGAAACCGAAAATCCATCTCCCACTGATTTATCCTTTTACATATATACCAAATTGATATTTTAAAGCAACCATCAAAATAAACAGACAATATATGAAAAGGCTAGTTGCCTCCCTAAGCGGACCCCTAGCATCCTAGCTCTTTTGTTAATCTACTTAATGTTATTAGGCTGTCTAAATTTTCTTATTTAAGTTCGTTTGATGATTATGATATCTAATTAGTCTAATTTAATAAATAATTGAAATCTCTAATTTACCTAATCAATCATAACTCATGCTTTATTAAGTACCTAAACTGCTATGTAATCTAAAATTTAACGTGTTTCAAGTAATTTTGACTTTGACTTTGATCTATATTTATTATATCTTAGATCGACCCAGGTGACACCTTCAAGTGACTAAAATGCTTCACTTTGAAATTAGTTTCCTAGCTGATTTTTAAATTATATAAGATATATGCTCCAACTAAATTATATAAGATATATGTTTCCACTATGTCGTCCCACAAAATTACGTATGGATATGTCACAATAGAAGCACGCCACAGTGGAAATCCCGAGCCATAGTTCAAACATTTATCCCAAACCAAAATGAAGCATATATAAGATTAGTTACAATACCATGGTGGTGTTTAATATTGTTTCCTGAGAAATATTTCAATGAAAACAACAATGAAAGCTTGTCACGCAAATAGAAGGAGCACCGTTGGGCACTTTCTGAAATATTTCAATAGTATAATTCCCTTGCAAACCCAAATAAATCTATCTGTGTAAAAATAAATAAAATAAGGAGTGATTTGCAGAAAACCCGCCAGTATCGCACCCAACGTCAGTGCCTATACGTAAGCGTACTACAACGCGGCTTTCAAACAAAGGAGTAACAAGTGTGATACTACCACTTCAGGCTAGAGCTTTGGTTCTCTCATGCAATGGTTCATCAGAGAGAGGAAGCTCAGTAATCCTTATCGCATGCTCATGACGCTATTCTGTCACGGCATGAGCCAACGATGCCGGACCTAAACCAACCGTCTCCAACGCTCCACTATGAAGCATAAGATTAGGCCCGCCCACCAACGTCCAGGCCAAGTGGAAACCCGGTCAACCTGACGACTTTAAAAAAATTTCCAGAAATACACTTCGGTCAAATTCTTCCCGGACCTCTAGAAAAGTTCTAACCACAACTTCAGGCAAGTTAAAAAAGTTTTTCCCATAACTCCAGGGAAATTATTCTCAGAACATTAGGGATGTTTTCCAAGAATATCAAGGTAGTTTTTTCCTAAACTTCAGGAAAGCGTTTTTCAAATCTTCAAAGAATTTCTTCCAAGAACTTTAGGGATGTTCTTCTCAAAACTTTCAAAAAGTCCTCAGAACTACAGAAAAGTTCTTCCCAGAACTATATCCGGAGATGAACTGGCTGAAAATCTCCTTAATAAAGACAACCAACCAACCTTCCCACAACTCCAAAGAAGTTTTATCCAGAACTTCAGAGATGTTCTTCCCAAACCTTGAGGGAAGTTCTTCCCAGAACATCAAAACAGCTCTTCTCAGAACTTCAGAAATGCTCTGCCTAGAGCTCCAGGGAAGTTCTTTCCAGAACTTCAGTAAAGTTCGTCAAAAAATTTCAGGGAAGTTTTTCCATGAACTTTAGGGTCGTTCGTCCCAAACTACTAGGCCAATTCAAAACGCCAAAATTTGAATATGTATTAATAAACAAAAATTATATGTTCAAGTTCCAATCAAATTCCTGGTTGTTTTCAATTACAAGATCTCTCTTTTTTGACTTAGACTATGTCTTTGTGACCGCCACGAAAAGGTGTTAGGTTTTGAACGCTTATAATTTTGTCATTTATACATGAAATTAAAATCCAAATACACCAATCGATAGGAAATAGCTCTGCGAATGAGCAAGTTTCTATTTAAAAAGTATTAGAAAATGCACTGTTTTCATGAAATAAACGTTTTCCCTAACCCAGTTATCATAATCGAGTACCATTTGGTTGCGCATCGTTCTGCTTAAACTAGTAAAGCTATAAAAGAGCGCTGCTGTCGCGCCAACGCTCATTTTCGCATTGGACGGCGTGGTAAGTGGATCGTTTAAGATACCAGCGGCAAACAGTAACAACGTCATCACCAGCGGTAAAAGGTGAGATGTGTACCTCTCTCTGCCGTCGTGCAGCGCAGGGGTGGAAGGAGGCTCACCTCTTCAACGAGCTGTTTTTGAATTAAGCTCAATCTGCACCTACCCAATATCATTTGTGGCGTGTCGATCAGATGATAGCGAGCAGGTGTGGAATGTGTTTTGGAACGATGTCGTGGTACCGAAACTTACTTTCGCATCGAACAATGTAGTGAACAGATCACCTGAGCAACTAGCAGCAGCAGTATCTCCCTGAAACGGTAGGAGGTGGAGCTTTTGGACTCGGATCGAACAATCGGTCTTTCTCAGGATCACACATTTTTACTGAAAGAGTTAAATTCTTTTGATAAATTTGCAGTATTGACCGATTTTTAGTGAGACTACAATATGATATGAAAATGTCAATTGTATAAAACAGCCCACCCCTAATAACAACTTGTAACTACTCCCACCTCCTTCCCCTATCAATTATTTCGATTTACATGGTGACAGCCAATTCGCAATAAAGTACCGCATTCGGTTACATACTTAATTTAAATGTATATCGCACAACCGGGAAAATAACCAACATTCTTGGACAAAAAACCCATTTGCTTCTGCGTTCGAAGTCGTCAAAATTTTTAAATGTTTTAACACCTTGAAAAGTTCGCTGAGAACTCTGTACAGGATTTTTATGAAATGTACTCAAATTTCCTTTAGAGTCATTTCCCCTCACAGAATTCTTTGGGAGTTTCTCTAAAATAAATTGGAGATTCTCTCTCCCTTACACATCATTCTTTATAAAATTTCACAACAGTCCAAAAAATTCGAGGAATTTAACCTAAGATTCGCTAAGCATTCCCTGATTTAAAATCAGTCTGAATCTTCTTTATAATATCCATTAGAGTGATGCAAAATTTGAAATTTTCGCTCCACAATACTTAAACGATTCCAAATCGGATCCTGACTAACCTTTCAAAATTTGAACCCATTTGGTGAGATGGCACAAACCATTTGAAGTTTGTATGGGAATTACTATGGTAAAACCAAGATTTTTGTTCATGTCTATCTAATAATTCACCATATTGGTCTGCTTCAAAAAATTTTAACTGTACTTGTAGGAAATTTTGCCAGCTACAACTTTGCTAAAGACCACTTTTTGATTAAATGCAAGGATCGAAAGTTATCAATTGTTCAATGCGCTGATGTCTTATGATCATGCTCAATCAACTGCTCAGCAGGCAACATTGGTGTTTCTGGGGCGGAATAGGACACAAAAATCATGGCTACTATGTCACACTGCAAAATACAGTGTTGCCTACAGAGGAGCTGCTTGATCATGTCATAAGTTTATCAATCTCTTAAATAATTAATAACTTTTTCCTGCCTCGTTTTACATAAAAACGATCTTGAGAAAAGTTGTAGCTGAGAAAATTTTCTTTAAGAATGGCTATCGAACTGTTTCGTAGCTCAATATGGAAAAAGACTAGAAGGCAATGAACAGAAAGTTGAGATTCCCCATATTAATTCACATGTAAACTTAAAATGGCTTGTGCGAAGCCTGTTTCTAACCAATTGAGTTGTAACTTTGGGAGGCTAATCAGGACCCGATTTGAAACCATTTAAGCACTGTGGAGCGAAAAAGTCAAATTTTGCATCAGTCTAATATCCATGCAGTTCACCCCAGAATCGTCTTGTAATTCTGCCCATAATTATCCTGGAGCTCTCCTCCAATTTCACTTAGAATTTTCTAGAAATTCTTCACGATATGCCCCATGGAATTATTCTCGGAATTCTCATAAAAAATCTTCTCAAAATTCCTTTGGAATTCGATCCCCTTGGTATTTATCGCTGGATTTCGCTTATAACTCTCTTTATCTTTCAAATTCAATACCCTCGGAATTCCCTTTGAAGTTGTCATCGCAACTCTTTTAAAATTCTTCTCATAACTTATTTGGAATATTCATTAGAAATAGACTCGGAATCCTCTTCAAAATCGTCGTGTAATTTTCGACAGAACTGTCTAAAGATTGTACTCTGAACTCACACCTTTGAACTGGAGTTCTAGTCCTGAACGTCCAGTCCAAGGGTCTTGAAATTGGTCCAGAATCACAGATCACAAATTACAGATTTCAATACCAACCACTGAAATTATCAGACGGTACCTCTATTTATGCTTTTAGATTAGCATTGTAAGTCCTTCCTGAAGAATTATGCTATGGAACGGCTAATTACCTTCAATCAAGTGAAGATTTAAAAGAAAATTGTATAAGTGATCTGAGATCAATTGAACTTCTACATCTAATATCAAATTCGGAATCTTGGTATGTTCGAAATTTATGAACAATTGAAGGCTTACGATTCGGAATCTTCGCATTTTCTCAAGTCCCACAACTCAAAAGTTTGTGTGAGGTTTGCTGATGATTCTATGCCCAGATTTTATTTTTTTCAAATGCGAGGTCTCAATGTATGTTAAGTTATTTTGTTGGAACCCCAGGATATCAAAAGATTCTTAGTCTAGAACCTCTGGGATCATGCTATTTTGTTATCATGAAAAATTGGAAAATTCAGGACATCGAACACTTTTCTTATTTTGGCAACGTCTTTCGGCAACATATTGGGGGTGCAAAATGAACCGCGTTACGAAAAGTGGACAGGTTTTGACCATTTATAACTCTGTCAATAGCGGATGGATTTTAATTCTAAACAAGCCAATCGAGTCTAAAAATCTGCTAAAATGAACACTTTATCAATTTTCAATAGTTCACTATTGAAAATTACACAAATGTCCAACTGTTGCAATGGTGATCACAAAATTATCACCGATTGCCTGCTAAAAGCGCTTTCCCTAACACAGATTTCAAAATCTAAGTCCAAGTCCGGGATCCGATCAAATTCAAATGTCTCACAACCTGGGATTTAGTTCTGAAGTCTGAACAAAAAACTGAATTTAAATCTAAAGAAAACATCAGTACGAAACATTGCCAATCTTTCAGGTTTAGAATATTAAAATATGTGTAAGGACCAGCGTTGCCAGTATTCCAAATTTATATGGACGTATGACAGACCACGTATGTTTCCAGATGTTTTAAGTAAAGGCTGTTCGCGATGAAATCCGGACACCCAAGAATCGGAAAACCAAGAATGAACACAATATGTGTTAGTGATGGTAATTTTATTTCACTTATTAGTACATCAACATTAAAAATGAATCGATTTTATAGTCATCAATGAGGATCCAAGTTGAATTTGCGAACTTTGACTTCACACCAGCCATCAATGTTTGGAACGACTTTTTTGCTACTTTATTTGCTGATTTATTCCACTCTTTTCGAAAATCCTGTTGTTTAGATTTGGACAGTTCATGTTTTATCAGAGCCCAATATTTTTCGATGGGACGCTGCTCTGGGCAGTTGGGAGAATTGGCCTCTCTCGGTACATAATGTACGTCATTTTCTTCATACCAAGATAAAACAGCTTTAGCGTAATGGCATGATGCCAAATCTGGCCAAAACAGCGGCTACGAATCGTGAGACTTCAGAAATGGCAACAGACGCTTCTCTAAACAATCTCCGCGATATATTTCCTTGTTAACAGTTCCGGTTGTAACAAAACTTCGACTTTTTCTACCACAACTGCAAATGGCCTGCCATACTAAGTATTTTTTTTGGAAACTTCGACTTCTTCTTCGTACAGAAATATTCTCATATTCTCATAAACTCAAACCTGGTAGCTGCTTAAAATCTTCTACGACATACGTTTCGTCGTCCATTACTACGCAATCATATTTTGTTAAATAATCACGATACAATTTACGGGCTCGTGATTTAGCCGTTGTATTTTGCTTGTCGTTGCGATTAGGCACAGTTTTAGTTTTGTAAGTCTTCAATCCCTGTCTATGCTTTGATCTATGAACGAATGTGGACGACATTCCAATTTTTCGAGCGACGGTACGAACAGATAGGTTTGGACTTGTTTCAAATATACGCTTTACCTTTACATCCATTTGGTAGTTCCTCAAACCAGATTTTCCTTCAGATTTTGGCTTCCTTGTGATAGTACAGCGAGTATAAAACGACTTCAGAACATCATGAACAGTACTCTTTGCAAGCTCCCTGATTGATAAGTCTGGATTTTTATTTCAACCGCACACAATCGTTTTTCGTACGTGTTCTTTTTTTTACGCCATTTTTGACAATTTTTGAAAATAGTTCACAGCGAATTCCTTGGGAAATCAAAGGAGTTCCATCCATTTTTGCGGGCTTCGTGGTCGTGAGCCGTCACCCGTCGTTCAGGCTTATTGTGAGTGCCACGAAGTGCGGGTTCGATTCCCACTCCAGCTGGAGCAAATTTTGGAAACCTGAAAATTTCCCTACTGGTCTACTGGGTGTGCTGTGTTGTCCGTTGTCTAGTGTTAAATATTCAGTCTGTGCAACCTCTGGTTGAAGACGATGTCAATTGTCTTGTCAACTCTGATGACAATTGCATGGAGATTTGAATGTAAGAAATGCAACCCGGAAGAGAAATCATAGAAATTTTTTATGATTAAGTAGTATGCAGATACGAATCGTTGGAATAATTTCAATGGAACTCTGTCCAATTTTTCTATGGAGATTCATTTAAATAAAATTTTAAGACATTTTAACGGAATTATGCGCAATTTTTGGGAGACTTTCAAGGCCATTTTGGCAAAGTACTTGAGTACTTAGGAAATACTGAAGAGGATTTCGAAATAATTTTGACCTTACCTACGAAGCAGTCCAAAGAGAATTATCGGATAGGTCTGAGAAAAGCGTGACGGTCATTCTGAAGAGCGCACCAAGGAAATTATTAAGAATTATCATAGGGAAAAATGGGCACAAAATTATGCCAATTCTTGGGAATTATTACCAGTTTGAGGGAATTGTGGAATTGGAGAGTAATTTATAAGTAATTACTATGAACTCTTAGAATGTTGCTGGAAAAATTTGGATATTATCAAGATTATTTTAGGGGAATCCAGAAAATAAGTATGATGAAATTTTAGGATCATTCAAATGGAACTCAAAAAAACAGGGGGAAGATATCCTGTGAAGAGCTCCAAGTAATTTCAGACTAACAAAAATTTTCAAGATCTGGGACCCAGGAAAAATAGAAATTCCGGAATATATAATCATTTCAAGATCCTGAGACTTCAAAAATGACGCTATCAGACTTTCATTTTAGTAATATAATAAAATTATTCATTGCATAAAATTATTCGTAATGGTCATGCGAATAGTGAAGTTACCCTTAGTTTAGAAAAACTTTGTGTGAGCACCACGATGTTAGGCTTTGATTCCCACTTCAGCCAGGTGAATTTTGCTTCAAAATAAAATTGCCTACTGGTCTATTGGGTGTTGTGTGTTGTATGATGTCAAGAATTAAATTGTAAATCTGATCAAGTTCAGGGTAATATTAGAATTATTTAGAACTAATAAAATCTTTATATTCTGGTACTGCATAAAATAGTAAGAATGGCATCGAAAAATGAATGAATTTCAATCGAAGTACAACCGAAGTGAAAAAAAAATGCATTTTTGGCGATTTTTGTAGCATCAAAATGGCACCCTTAACGAGTTCAGAACCACTTCTAACCATTCTAGGATGGTGCAATGGAATGTCCCCTAGATGTAGATAATGATGAATTTCCCACCAAATTTGATTCATTCTTTGCTTCTCATTCTTTTTAAAATAGTTATAGTTTAAAAAAACAATTCGAAAAATAGTTTGCTGCAGTATTTTACCCACATTCAATTCAATTTTTGAAATGCTGCGAAATGTATATTTAAACGTTTTGGGCACACTGTGTCAATACTTTTCAACTAACAAGTGATTTGCTTTATATAATTTATTTAAACATGTAATTCATAACAGTTCTAGTACCTTAAATAAATTCCAGATGATCATGCTGACCGAGTTTTACGGGAGAATGGCAGATCACTTTGATTTCAATAGCATTATGTTAAAAACAGGCATTTTTGGAGCATTCCAGATTTTTCCAGATTTTATATTTTAACTGGTCCAGATTTTTCTGAAAATGGTAAGGACCCTGGCAGATTGAAAGCTGGCGACCGAGTTGACAAAATATTTTATTAATAATTGTTGTTCCTTTTGCAGGTCAGTTCGGTCACCAGCTTACACTCTGCCAGCCACCGAAGTCCGAAAATTGTAGAAACTCAAATTGAATACGTAGACAGTTTGAGTATGGACAATTGTCTAGACCCCCTGGTCAACAATCCCAAATGGAACCCAAGTCCGAATGGATTGATTGATTTCCTCTATTTTCAGCGGCAGGCTGGTTCATCTCCGGATAAGTCAGAAAGGCCGAATTCCGGCATGAACTAAGTTCATTGCTCCCAGTGAACAACTATGCGAAACTACATGGAATTCGGAGAGGAAACAAATAAAATCGATTCGTCAGTTGCCGTGGAACTGCTCCTTTGCGGGACTCTGATTATAACATCGCCTCTGCACTTTAATCAATTAAAAAAAAACGTTGAATCAGTGTTCTCAAATCAAATTCAAACGAAACTCGTTCGACTGATCCATGTCCAGGCGATCGTTAAGCGAAAATTCACGACAACGATAAAATGCCAATTTCCCAGTTAATGAGTAAAAGCTTAATAGCCCTCTCACTCTTGGTGCGTGTGAGTCGCATCTAAATCGTTCAAACTTTACAATCGATTCGATAATCAACATGAACACACGCAGAATCCCATTAATGCAGATCCGAGGTGACCTTCGACCTTCGCGACGCGGCAAAGAACTTCGCGCTTGCCAATTTACATACCTCTTAGCTTCGAGTGGCTGGTGGCGCGCCAGGGGTGTTGTTGTCGGGCGTATCGAGCGGGACAAGAAACAGGAAGAACCAAACGCTAATGTCCTCAGAGGAGAAGGCAGAGAGGGGTTGACAGCGCCAACGGATTCAATAATATATGAAACCTATAAAGCATCAAATTAAAGGCAATAAAATCCGAGAAAATATAAAATCGATAAAATATCCATGTTTAATATATTCATTCCTGCGCTCCGGTTGTGCCATTCGGGACCTTTCCATGGGGAGTAGTGCAGGAGGCAACAGGAGAGGGCCAGACGAGACGGGAGTCAAGAGTCCAGCACCGTTTTTTGCACCGTTCGTTTGTTGGGGCGTTTGGTGGCCGTCCAAAAATGGTGCCGACATGCCGAGAACCGACGCTAAGAGGAACGTGCCAATGACGTCTTCCGCGGACGACCCCCCCCCCCCACAAGAGGGGCGCTTGGCAGTTGTTGGGCTGACTCTCTTGTTTGGTGGAAGTAATGAAGAGCAGCAACAGAAGATTGCTTTATGTCACCAACGACACACGAGTGACGGGATTTGTGAACCTCACCGCGCCACGTCCCGTCAGATTATGTTCCTGGGCAAAATAATGGAAATGGAAAAAAAGGAGGACGACTGGCTGTGCTGGACACAGAAAACGACAACGACTGATGACAAACATGCATATGAACAGAAACGAAGCAAGAATGTTGCGCTTGCATTACTGTCGATTAGTTTGTACCATTTGCACTTGCCGCCACCGTTGTTGTTACTGTTCGTGTGTCATTGGGGTGACGGCGAGCGTTTTTCCCACTGTTTCCAATCCACGAATGAATGACACACACACACACAGCGCTGTGCTAATTATCATCAAGCGGATAGTGAACCTGGTTCGGGCTGGAGGAACATGCGAAGTGAGCCATTTCGCCGACAAGAGGGCCACCTCACCGAAAATCCCATCGGATGATGCTCTTGAAGCCGCCATTCGCAATCAGTGAAATCAGAATCAGAATGATCTCATACGCCCACCTTTGGGATCGAGTGTGTGATCCTAAAGCGATTTCCAGCTGACAGACTGATGAAGGGGGTCGTAAATATTGGTGACGACTGTCGCTCAAATTTGAATAGAGAGCATTAAAAACCGATCACCCAGCCAGCGGGGCCACCACGACCACCGAGTGTGAGTCGAGCACCTCATAATGAATTTTATTTTTTAACAGATTGGTTCGATTCCGGCTGCGTTCCGCGAGCGGCGCGGGTCATCGGATGCCGGATAGTGCACACACAAACACGCACACAGGCACACGCGCCACCAATGATATCAAATTGGTTTCAGGTCGCTCCCCACGACGGAGGTGAAACACTTTCAAATTTTTCTCCCTAGCCTAATGGATATTTATGAGATTTTAATAGATAACGATTTGAGCGGCGCGAGCCGAGCTCATCTGGTCGTAAAAATTGGGAGGAAAATGCTTTCGGGAATGACGATGACGACGCCGACGGCAGTAATAACTGACGCTAAACTGTTTCCAGATGGCTTGCGGAGTGCGACGACGACGACAAAGAGATCGTGTTTAGGAAAATTGAGGTTATGGAGAAGGGTGCGCTCTCTCGCGGAATTATCACTTGTTATTGAGTTCGCCGGGAGATTGATGCTTTTTTTTTGTCACACAAACACACAGGGTATTGATGATCTTACTACCTAGGAATTTGGGTGTATCGAAAATATTCCAGACAATTTTGCGAAATTTCAAAAAACTCAAAATCAACCGCGTTACGAAAAGTGGTTAGGTTTTGATCGCGTACAACTATGTCAATAGCGGATGGATTTTAATTCTAAACAAGTCAATCGATTGGAATTTTTTCTACGAAAACTTTATCAATTTTCAATAGATCACTATTGCAGGGTTGTTAATATTATTCAACAAAAAAAGAAATTGTACGCATTTTTAAAAACGTGGCCAACTGTAAATTTTTGGAGATTGTTTGTGGGAAAAATAAAAAGCAAAATTACAGAAAGTATTTTTCAAAGCTGAAAGTATAAATTCAACTCTATGAGTCACTTAATGTATTCAAAACAAATCATTGATCTTTTGAGATACTACTTTGAAAAATCAATTTCTATCATTTTTTATGCTCGATACAGCTTATGATTGGCAAAGCCCTAGAATTTTAATGAGTAACAGAAATTAAGCTCACTAGGTCACATGCTATCTGGATGAATAGGTTATAAGACAGAATTGTGAAAAAATAAGAGATTTAATAAAAAAAAAAAAAATGTCAGGCAAAATTGAACTTGATACAAATGCAGGGCTGGTAGCGATCACTGCTGTCAGAAATAGTGATTTTAGTGACCATGTTGAACAAATAAGTGACCAAATAGTAACTTATAGTTGAAAAATAGTGACTAAAAAGTGACCTAAGAGAAGGCGCATCAAATAAATGTTTGGTGTTTCAGACTTATTGAATTAATATCTCATAAACACTTATGTACGCTATTAACCTTTAAAGCGAAAGATTCAATAGAAAGTTTATAACCAAAGCGGGAATCCTCGAGAAATTTTATTGAAATATAATACTAATTTCAGCTAAAATAATGTTTTTCGGAATATTTTTTTTTTGTGAGAATCTCAGTGGCAGCAACTTGCTTAAACTCTACACTGGACCCCTTTTATTGATAAATTTTGCTTCTATGAACCTCTATTTCAAATCAACACACAGACGTTCCTAGGCTGTGGTGCCCGTTTGGTCACTGTTGTTTTTGTGCTGAGTTTTGATAATATAATTGCGCATTCTTGTTTTTTTTTTTTAAAGGTTGATTTTTGTCCCAGTCTTGTATTCTGTCACTTATTTTGTCATTTTGTCTTGAGTATTGTGTCTTGTTTATTGTGTCAACTTGTGTCTATTGTCCTTCCCCATTTGTTTTTTAACTCGTTCTGTTACTCTATCATGACTAATTTCATTGATATATTAAAATAGTAATATCAATTACAGGATAATATGGTTATTTCTCGAATACTTTTTCAAAGGGAAGCACTAGCTCCTGCAAACAATGCATCCGATCGTCGATTCGGCAGCTCGCACACGCCTACCAACACCACTAGCAGGTAGATGAAAATTTCCCTATCTGATGATAGTGCTAGCATGCGTGGGCGAGCCACCAGCTACGCCAAATCGACGACCAAACGCACCGCCTACAAAAGTCGATACGCTCCCTTGAAAAAGTTATCGAGATTTCTACTAATTAATGAATCATTGATAATTACTTCTCATGATCCTTGGCTCCACTATGATTTTAACTTACCACTTTTTGATTATTTACCAAATACCTCTCCGAGTATATAACGCCCCGATGCCTTGTTGGTTTCTGGTCTCATTTGGATTGGTCCTGAATTTGTTTGATATCCTGTTCGAAGTAATTCTTTGCGTTCCAGCTTGTACGTGTCTCACGTCATATGACCAATAGGCTAGTCAAGTAGTGCGCCAATTTTAAATCATTAGTTTACCGGTTGGTTCCATGCACTTAAAAAAAACCTTGAGAACTTCAGTGATAATCGTAGAACTATATTAATTATTTCGATTTGATTCTAGTAAAATTGCTAAAAATTAAAATAGTTCCAGAAACTTCAGGAAAAGCTTCGATAACTTCACAGAAGTTCAGAGATCTTCAGGGACATTTTGAAAACTTCATAGAAGTCTATGGAATTTAAGGGTAGATCCGAGACCTTCAGAAACTTTCATGAACATTAGCAAAATGCGGGAGCATTTCAAAGACGTTTAGTAAGCTTCAAAAATAGAGTGGGATGTTCAGTTCCATTAGTTTTAGAAATTTTGCGGGAAATTTTAAGAAGTTCCCAGATTTTCAGAGAACTTCAGAGATATTAAAGTCCTCACATCAGTTCAGAAGTTCGCAGCAGCTTGAACATTTTTAGGACAATTCAATTAAATTCAGGGCAGTACAACAAGCTTTATGAGAACTGCAAAACTTTTAGAGAAATTTAGAGAACTTCAGCAAAGAACAGAGAACCTTGGAGCAGTTCCGTTAGCTTCAGAGAAATTACATAAATTTTATAGAAGTTTCATGAACTTAAGCAAATTTGTTAAAACTTTAGAGAAGGTGCTTGATCGTTAGGAAAATTGAAGAAGCTTAAGGTAGTCCGAAACAGTTCAGGGAAGTTTAAAAATTGGATGAGAAGTATTGTGAGCATCAGGCTAGTTTCTCAAACTATAAAAGAATTTCAATGCAGTTTAATTAACTTCAGAATTTTTTGGGAACTTTAAAGTAGTGCTGAAGACCTCAGAATAGTTCATTCCATATTCAATAGAACTTTATCGTGATAATTGACTTTTAGTTTTCCTCAGCATTCGCTTTGTATTCTCCTGAAACTCTCATGGAATTATTCTAGAAATTCAGTTGGAACGTTTCTCTGAATTCTCTTAAGAATATCACCAGAATATACTTCTCGCAATTCCATTGAAATATTCCCCAAAATTTCGTTGAAACTATCCTTCGATTTTAATTTTCTTCGGAATTACCTTGAAATTCTCCTCAGCAAGAAATTCTTTGGATTCTTTAAATTTTGATTGAATTCATTTCAGATTTCCTTTTGAATCTTTCCTTGGAATTCTTCTCACATTCAAAGTCTCCTAAAAGTTCATTTGCATTTATCCTTACAAATTACTTAGATTTATCCGCATAATTTGTTGTCAAACTCTGCTGGAATTCTTTTCCGAATACCTTTGAATATCTCATGAAGTTATGCTCAGATTTAATAGCAATCCTCCTTTTAGCATCCCCAACACCCTCTTAGTATTCACCAAAAATTTCCAAGGAATTACGCTCCGGATTCGTTTTCTCCCACAAACTTCATTATCCTTAGAATGCCCATGGAATTTTCCTCTGAAGTTCACAGGAGTTCACAGGAGCTCCTCAGAAATTCCTATGAAGTTTCTTTTAAATGTACTTTGAATTCAATTCAGTTTTTTTTTTTAATTCTACTCATAACTATCGGAAGTACCTAGTAAGCAGATTGCACTTGATGTTTTTCTCAAAGATTTTTTTCTCAGCACTCCCTTGGAATGAGGTCCTTAGAAATTATAATAAAACTCCATGAGCCTTTAAAACTGTGCAAGGAATTTTACTCTAGATTGTTGAAATTTTTTTGAAGTATTATAACTTTTAAGTCCATAATTTCAAAAATTTCTTCAATGTTAAAGTTTGTGGGAAATACGCATAAATCAGAATCGCTACACTTTTAAAATTTATTTGACTGAAGAGCACATGAGCGTCCATTCTCCGAAGAAGGAGGAAGAAGTTGCACCGCTACTGATCGGATTCAGTAGCTCTTCGTGAGTAGCTGTGGGCCATCAATGCCAAGCACGTCACCCTCATTCCAAACAACATACAGCTCGCCAGCCTCATCTGTGTTGAACACCCTAATAGCTCAGCATAACTCAACCATCACGACAAAACGGTCCTTTCCTTTTGGTGGCATTTTTTTAAAGAGTTCTTTTTTGGACATTTGTCAAAATCATCAATTGGATGTCAGTTACCATAAGTTTAAATATAGCATTCCATGTATTTTTATGGCAATATCAGGAGTACTATTTCAAAAACCAAAGTCGGTCGCGGCATGAAAGTGGTCTGATTTTGATCCAGAGATGATGGATTTTAATTCTTAATACGCCAATCCATAAGAAATTTTCCTACGAATCTGTCACTTTATCAATTTTCAAAAGATCACTATGGAAAATTGAACGTATTTGTAGCTGTTGCTATTATAATTAAAATTATCACCGATTGCCTGCGAAAAGCGCTTTCCCTAACACAGATTTCGAAATCGAATTTCATCCGGTCTCACCGAACGAAATTTATTCAATCACCGCGTGTGGTGAGTGGTGGTGTCCGGTCGTCATCAGCAGCAGCAACAGCAGAGCTTTCGGCGTTGTACATTTTTCTCCAGTACACAACGAAAGGCTCCCCGCAGCTAGCTATCAAGGCTGCCCTTAAGAACCCTCGATTCATCGAAGAAGGAGGAAGAAGCCGCACCGCTACTGATCGGATTCAGTAGCCTTCGTGAGTCGCTGTGGACCATCTATGCCAAGCGCGTCACCCTCATCCATGTTGAACACCCTAATAGCTCAGCATTACTCAACCATCACGACAAAATGGTTCTTTTCAGGACCACCATAAATTATTGTTGTTAAAGAGTTAATTTTCATTGAACGTTCGCTCACCTTGCTGCCAGCCACATCACCCACATGTATCCGGCAACCAAACGTTTGTGGTCAAATGCGTAACAGTATTGAAGTGGTACTATCTCGGTATCTGGTATATCTCGCGAATGCAAAAAAATTAGCAAGAAATTCCTCCAAACAATTTTTGTTTTTTAAATTATCTATTGAATAAACTGAAAATTCCCGTTCGTTTTGTGCACGAAAATGCGTAATTTTGTCATCAGAAAACGAGGCGTTTCCGTGGTTTCCCTAACACAGTCGCCGAATATTGATACCGATCACATAAACCTACGTCAAATCTACGGTCGTGTCATGGATACAACCTCTTACTTTTTTTAACTAGTTCGTTTATTTACTAGGCTCAGTCGTGTATGCCACTTTGCGGAGCTGAAAATCAGTAATGCTTGAATTTACATTTTTAGTTTATAGTATAATGTTTTTCGGAATAATAAAACCAAAAGATGGTATGATGACATGTTTACTTGTAACTTACAAGAAGAGGTTACACAGTATGCGTTTGAAACATAAAACCTGTAAATTTTGCTTTCTATGAGTCATAATCAGCGATTTGCTGATCGCTGAGTAAGTGTGTGAAAAATCGCTGATTGTGACTCTCATGAAGTGAAATAAACAGGTTTAATATGTCAAACACATTCTTTTCAACCTCTTCTTGTATCTTACCTATTCAAAATATGAACATAGCATCTAATTATTTCATAATTTAAAAAAAAAACATTGTTTTAGCTGAAATTAGTATTTGCAACCTTGATTTTATGTTTCCTTAAACTACCTGTAAGTCTCAAAGAAATAAAAAAAAATCTTACTAAGGATATTTTAAAGAAAATAATGAACATTATGAACTTTAAAGATTCACAGTGGATTAATCTTCAGTAACAAATAAATTAAAAAAAATGGTTTTGGAACATGCATATTTTCTAAAAAAAATTAATTTGAACTAGTTCTGGAATTAACAGCTATAACACTTCAATAAATTTTCAAGAGTCAAATTCCATGCGCAGTATTAAAGACTCGAGGAATTTTAATATAATTTCTAAAAACCTCATTCCAAGGGAGCTCTGGAAAAAAAATCATTCAGAAAAACATCAAATGCAATCAGCTTTTAAGGTAGTTCTGAGGAATTTTAGATTTCATGTGAAGCCTTAGTTTTGAGTAGAATTACAAGAAACCCTGAATTGAGCTAAAAGTAAATTTTAATGAAAACTGCTAGGAATTTCTGAGGAGCACAACTCTTGTGAACATCACTCGAAAATTCCAAGCGCATTCTGAGGTTGATTTCATAAAGTTTGAGGGAAAAAATGAATACGGAGCACAATTCCTTGGAAATTGTATGTAAATACTAAAAGCAGGATTACAATTAAATGTGAGAATAACTCCAGAACATCTTCAAAGGCAATCTAAAGAATTTCTGAGGAGAAATGCCAATGAATTGTTAGGAGACTTTCAATGTGAGTAGAATTCCAAGGGAAGGAGTGAGATTGAAAAGCAAATCTGAAATGAATTCAATGAATACTCGGAGAATCTTTCCAAAGGATTTCTAATTGTGGAGAATTTCAAGGTAATTCCGAGGAAAACTAAAGGAAAATTTAATTCTGAAGATAGCTTCATCGAGATTTTGGGGAATCTCCGTTGAATATTGAATGGACTATTTTGAGGTCTTCAGAACCACTTGAAAATTCTCTTATTTTTCCTGAAGTTAACGAAACTGCCTTGAAGTTCTTTTGTAGTTTGATAAACTAGCCTGATACTCACAATACTTCTCTAACTTTATAGGACTTCCTAAAGTTTCCTCAATTTTTCTAACGATCATGGATCTTCTTTAAAGGTTTAAAAATTCACTGAAGTTCTCTAAACTTCTTTAAAATGTATGTGACTTCTCTTATTTTGACGGCACTGCTCTGAGGTTCTCTGTTTTTGCAGTTCTCATGAAGCTTGTTGTACTGCACTGAATTTAATTAAATCGTCCTAAAAATGCTTCAGTGAACATCTGAACTTATCACATAATTTTTTAACGTCACTGAAGTTATCTGAAAATCAGGGAACTGCTTTAAATTCCCCACTAATTTTCTTAAACTAATGGAACTGACTTCCTCCTGAAATTCCTCAAATTTTCGGAGCTACTAAACTTCTTTCAAATGCTCCCGCATTTTGCTAATGACGCATTTCGCGCCAAATCGAATCGAAGCTGGCAGCATCCTCTCAGATTTCAATAAAATTTTCTGGATGTGTAGACTTTGACTAAATAAGCACTTTTGCATACTCAGTTTTTCCAAAATTTATCTAGGCTAACATTTGAGAAGGGCCAAACTTTTTCTGCCGTTTTTTTTTTAAAAAAAATATTATGGAAAAAAGACAGCTTCAACAAAAATATGTTGTATGGATGACTTTTAGGAAATTGACCAAATTATCGAAAAAAATACTGGAAAAAATTTCCATTTGAAACCTACACTGAAAAAAATCGATTTTTAAAATTTAAAGTCGATTTTTAAAATTTAAAGTCAAAAAATGGCCATGTTTGATTTGGATGAAACTTTGCCTCAAGATAGGTAATTATGTTTACTACCATCCGTCCATACATCGCGAGATGGGCACTTTTAAGGAAAACAAGTTTTTCTTACAAAAACTTTTTCATGTCTGAACTGATTTTTTTTTTAACGTACCATTTTTACACAAAACTAAACCAGTGAAGCTCAAAACCATCTCAGAAGCTCCATTTGTGATTCAATTTTGTCTAATCAGCAACTAATCACTTGGATTAATCGAGAACTCAGTGTAGGTCTCAATTGAAATTTTTTCCAGTATTTTTTTTCGATAACTTGGACAATTTCTTAAAAGTCATCCATACAACACATTTTTGTAGGAGTTGTCATTTTCCCATAATATTTTTTTGAAAAAAATCGGCGGAAAAAGTTTGGCCCTTCTCAAATGTTAGTCAGTGGCATATTTAGTCAAGGTCCACACATCCAGAAAGTTTCATTGAAATCTGAGAGGGTGCTGCCAACTCCGAATACGATTTGGCGCGAAATGCGTCTAATGTTCATAAAATTTCCTGAAGCTCGCGGATCTCATCTTAAGCTCCATAGATTTCTATGAAGTAATGTATCTGAAGACCACTGGCCTTTTGTGAAGTTTCCTAATTTTTTTTCTAAATTTCTGGAATTTAATGGGATTATTCTGAAGCTATCTGATCGACCTCGAAGTACTCTCGAAACTTCACTAAATATCATTAAACTATCTAAAAATATCTAAATTTAGTTCTCTGGAATTTCTTGAAGATATCGCTGCTTGCTAAAAGTTCTCGCTTTTTTTTTTTAATTAATGAAACTTCGTTGATGTTTCTCTAATTCTCTAATCAACTTAGCTAAATTTTCGCATTTCTTGAAATCTCCATGATATAACAGCCTTAAAATAGTCTCACGTTTTTCGGATGTTCATAAAATTTGTATCACGTTCCAGGAATTCTCTCGCAGCTTTGCTGAAGTTTTCGGAAATTCACTGAGTTTCTCGAAACTTCTTTAAGGTTTCTAATATTTCCTTGAAATTATTTGAACTGCCCTTTGATTTTCTGACCTGTCTTGATGTTCTCGAAGCTTCCATAAAGCTCTTAGTTCTATTGAAGTCCTCGGTTCTTCTCGGAAATAAATAGAACTCCCGTAAACACCTCTCTGGAATTCTGTGCAGTCTCTGAAATATTTTTGAAGTTTTCATAAATTCTCTGAAGGTCTCTGTACTTCCCTGAAATTCGTGGAAAATATTAATGGTTCTCGAGTAGTATTTCAGTACATCATGGAACTATCTTGAATTTATCTAAATTTACGATTATAGATTTTAAACTGCTCCGAAAGTCTAGACTATAGTTACGGGAACTGCTTTTAAGATCTGAAATTCCCCAAAGATTTCTAGATCCTGCTTTCTGAGGTGCTTAGAACTTCTTAAAAATTTGCGCAATACTCCTCAAGTTTTCTTAAATTTCTCAAGTTCGTTTGACACCTGTTAAGTTCTCTGAAGTTCTAGGAACTTCATACAAGTTCTCGGATGCTAAAAGAACCGCTTTGAGGTTCTTACAGCTTCCAGTAAGTTTCCCATATTTTCAGCGTGGTTACTTCTCTTATGTTTCTGCAGTTTGTTTATAGAGCTTCACTGAAAATCTCAGCATTTCTTTCTCCAAAGATCCTACAATTGTTGTGATGTTAATGGGACTACAATGAAGATCTCTATTCTTTCATAAAGTTAGTTACGAAATTGAAATAAATCATTTTTTTTTTATTCTGACATGAAGTCCGTAGAAATTGTTAGATTAATTTGGCCGGATTTCTGAGGAGAAGAATGCAATTTAGAACTTTAGAAATTCTGAGGTAATTTTTGAAGATTTAAAAAGAAGCTGTGAAAAAAACTTCAAGGAAAATTCCTACGTGATTCTGAGGAGATTTGTATGAGGATCGCGAGGAAAATGACAGATGAATTTTAAGATGAATTCCAAGAGAATTATGATGAGAATTCAAAAAGAACAGAGTTCCAAGAGTGTGCTGGCGATAATTTCAACCCCAGTGCGAAAGTTTCAAACAAACTTTATTGCAAAAAAAAATGATGATTATTGGAAAGAAATTCTTTAACAGGGGGTTCTAAATAAATTTTTTGAAAGATATAGCTGAGAAATTTTTCAAAAGAATTTCAAAGTCTGCGAATAGGATCAAGGGAATTCTAAGAAGGATTCCAATCAAATTCTTAGGAGGAGTTTCAAGGGAATTCCAAAAAGAATTCAACGGTATTTATTACGCGGAGTGTTTTCTGCTGAATTTCAAAAGAATTTCATGGTAATTTAGAGCAGAGTTCCAAGTTAAATCAGGAATTCATGTCATATGCATTTTGAATAACGAAACATGAAAACCCCGGAAAAGAATAAATCATTTTCAGTTTTTATGAATATTTGAACTTGAACTTTACATTTGAAATTGAAACGACAAAATTCAATTTGAAATATTGCTGAGTGATTAAATTTTAAAATCAATACGACGGGAAATTGAAGAAAATTATGTAGCAAATCGAACAAGATATTCATTTGGTAAAGAATCACTGTGTTTTAATGGTTTATTCAGAAATTCTGGTGTAACAATGGGTTCCTATGGTATGGTCAATTATTTTTCTCGGTTATCTCATCGAATTTCCGGATTTTTCCGGTTCGCTGGCCACCCTTCTATTGAAAATTACACAAATATCCAACTGTTGCAATGTTGATCAAAATTATCACCAATTGCCTGCAAAAAGCGCTTTCCAAAACGCAGATTTCAAAATCGAATTCCATCCGGTCTCGCCGAACGGTGCTTATTCAATCACCGTGTGGGGTGGTGTTCGGTCCAGTCAGTCATCAGCAGCAGCGGCAGCAGTGCTTTCAGTGCGTGGCATTGAACATTGTTCTCCAGTACACAACAAAAGGCGTCCATTCACCGAAGAAGGAGGAAGAAGCCGCACCGCTACTGATCGAATTCAGTAGCTCTTCGTGAGTCGCTGTGGGCCATCTATGCCAAGCGTGTCACCCTTGTTCCAAATAAAACATACAGCTCGTCAGCCTCATCTGTGTCGAACACCCTAATAGCTCAGCATTTCTCAACCATCACGACAAAACAGTTCTTTTCAGGACCACACTTCGAATTAAGGTAAGGTTTTCTCCAAGACGTAATTTTAGCAAGAAATTCCTCCAATCAATTTTCGCATTTTTTATTATCTATTGAATAAACCAAAAATTCCGGGCGTTTTGTGCACGAAAATGCGTAATTTTGTCATCAGAAAACAAGGTGTTTCCATGATGGGAAAAAGTGGTTTTCCTAACACAGTCGCCGAATATTGATACCAAGCACGTAATCCTACGTCAAATCTACGTCAAATCTACGGTCGTGTCTTACTTTTTTTTCACCACTTCCGCAACATATCTCACTTACCTAACCTTACCAACCAGGATAAGGCCTTGCTGTCCTCTGCTGTCCGAAGAAGTCGTCTACACTCTACTCAATCCAGATCGCAGGTCACCTTCTAAGTGATCGACCCAGCTGCCCGCTGCGCGCCTCTTCTTCTTGTTCCTGTTGGGTCGCTTTCTAGAACCATTTTCACTGGGTCGTCGTGTGGCATTCTTACGACGTACCCAGCCCACCGTAGTCGCCCAATTTTTGCAATGTTAACGGTGGATGGTTCTCCCAGTAGCTGGTGCAATTCGTGGTTCATTCGCCTCCTCCACGTTCCGTCATCCATCTGCACGTAGATGGTACGCAACACCTTCCGTTCGAAAACACCACGAGCATAGTCCAAGTCTCGTGGCCGTAGAGGACCACCGGTCTAACCAGCGGCCTGTAG
The DNA here is from genome assembly GCF_037179485.1 of Ochlerotatus camptorhynchus. Classification (NCBI taxonomy): domain Eukaryota; kingdom Metazoa; phylum Arthropoda; class Insecta; order Diptera; family Culicidae; genus Ochlerotatus; species Ochlerotatus camptorhynchus. The sequence continues at coordinate 1,599,444 of NW_027040632.1, read as the reverse complement.
ACAGTCAACTTCGTGTGGCGGCGAATTTTATTAGCGTCCTCCGGAATCCAAAGTAGGCACGATTCCCTGCCATAATGCGTCTTTGAATTTCTCCGCTGGTATCATTTTCGGCGGTCACCAGTGAGCCCAAATACACGAACTCATCGACCATCTCGATTTCGTCACAGTCAATCTCGGTGTGGGAGGCTAACATTGTCTTTTCATGTATTTTGTCTTTGATGCGTTGATGGCAAGTCCTATTCGGCTAGCTTCAGCCTTCAGTCTGATGTACGTTTCCGCCATCGTCTCAAAGTTCCGTGCCATGATGTCAATGTCATCGGCGAAGCCAAGAAGCTGGATGGACTTCCTGAAGATCGTGCCACTCGTGTCTATCCCAGCTCTTCTGATCACACCTTCTAACGCGATGTTGAATAGCAGACACGAAAGTCCATCGGCTGGGGCTGGTATTGCCTAATTTGAGATCACCAGTTTTTACACATTGAGGATGATTGCTAGTCCCAAGCATCGTCTATTGGTTCTCTGTGTAATTACAGCTGGTCTGGCAATAACAGAGTAGCAACCGTGGGCGGTCAATCATGCTCATCTAGCATCCCAAGTACATAGGTATAGAGATCTTGACGAATAACTCATGAAATCTCATTGGCTAACTTCCAAGATTCCTGGTCATAGAGTATGATTGTGTCAACCACACAAAATACAAATGTATTCATTAGAATTTGGTATAGAGGAGTTGGTATAGAAGGTGATCTATTAGTTATCAGCTGATCAAACAAATTATTTGAAGCTTACTCATACGCCATAATTTCTATTTGTAAACTAAACCATTCGGCTTTCTGGAGACCAATTCATCCTTCCTCAATCACTCCTCCTAAGCCTAAGCAGTGATTATTCTCAAACCAATTCACAACCTTCTCCAACCCTCCTAGTTTCGATACAAAGAACCATTAAACGAAGTTTTGCGCAGAGCAAAATCTCGGAAAACTTGCCTCTCTGCGGTGGACGCTCATGGAAGATGCTCCCAGCACTCATTAGCGCGGAACTAAACGCATGGCGTTCGTGTCCGTGGCGAAGTTCATGGCTTTCACAGCTTATCGCACATTTCTATGTTTTTGTTTTCGTTTCGATCATTTATGCCCCCCTTTTAGGTCACTCACTGTACCTACTTTCCAGCCGACCGTTCGCGCCTACCCTAGGATGCTGCATTTTAGCCACGGTCCATTTTCGCATTTAGATGAAATTATCACGCCTATTCTTCGAAAATCGTCTTTGGTTATTTTTATTTTTTCCTCCACACACCTGTGAATGGCCACATTTATCTTCTTCTTCGCGGACCGGGCTAAATTGGTCCCTCTATTTCGATAATAAGCCTACACGACAGCGCCCCGGATTAAGGTTGGAAAAATTACCGATTATGCTCTCTTAATTTTCTACACCTGTCCACACACACACACACTCGTCGCCGTCGTCACCCCTTCGTTTCTGGAAGAGACCTCCGCGCTCCATTTCACCTTCAACATTCAATTTTGAGATTTGGGCGACCGTGAACCGGTTTGCGCTCCGCTGCTGCTGCTGCTGCTGCTGTTGGGTAAGAAAGCACCACAACCATCCCGAGCTGTAATCCCGTTTCCTCCTCCGGTCTTGCCTCTTATCACTGCTGCTGCTGCTTTCAAGTAAGAAATAAAATAGAAAGGAGAGAAGCTTCTGCTTAAGCGAATCACACCACCAGCTTAAGTTTCCTCGCAACATAGTTGCACATATCGTGAGCGAGCGGGAAAAATATTATGAAGAACAACCGGGTTGCAAACTTTGAATCGAATTTGCCTGAAGGAGTGTGCCAGTGAGGCCTCGTCCGCTTCTCGTTTGAATTGAGCTTTGTGCTACAGAAGAGTTTTGACATATGGAAGGAGATCTGGAGAGACAGAGACGGAGAACGGATTGGAAACTTGATACCAGTCAGCCAACAACAAAGTTGCGCTCGAGCAGAACCAAATACGCCCCTCTTCTGGTTGGGGGGGCGCACACGCTTTAAATGGATGATGGTACTGATTGTGCGATGCTACGTGTCTCCATGTTGTGGGAGGAGGGTGAAAATGATGAAAACTACCAATTCAGGAGAGTTTTGAAATATTCCATCCTTGCTTTCAGCTTTGTGGGATTTGTTCTGAGGTCGATCGAAAAGCGATGGGGGCTTATGATTCAGATGAACTTGTCCCATGAATCATTCGGCGTTGACACAAGGGTTCCTTATAGGATCTTACAAAGATAACTCCCAAGAGTTTACCTATTATATATCAGAAGATTAGCTATATACTTTAGAGTTACTTAAAAAGATACCTGCCCAAGTAACATTGCAAGCTGTATAGAGGTTTTATAGCATTCTACAAGTCTAAATCATAGTCTACAGAACCCTCATAAATCCAATATTGTTACTTGAGTGAAGCTTATCCATAAGCACTCTGCAATCCCTTTGGAGTTGCCATACGATAAATCTGAGATTTATCCAGAATGCCTCTTAACTACGAGTCAGCACCTGACTCTTAAACAATTGACACCCCTCACCATCCCTCTCCAAAGGGGGAGTCAATTGTAGAAACTTATATACGACTTATTTCACTCATAAAGAAGTTGCTGTAACTTATTGTGATGAAAGTGTGCTACTCGGGAAATTTATAATTCCCTGAAGCTTCTAAAGTTTTCAGATCAATCATAAAATTCTCAGAATATCCCATAATTTCAAGGAACTCCTTTAACGTCACTGTAAATTTCCTTAATTTAATTGGATTTTTCTGACGTTAGCTAATCGTCCTCGAAGTACTCGAAACTTCACTGAATATAATGAAACAATCTAAAAATATCTAACTTTCTTAGAAAATCTCTGGAATTTCTTGAAAATATCGGTGCTTGCTAAAAGGTCTCGCCTTTTTTAAATTAATGGAACTTCGTTGATCTTCTCTAATCAACTTAGCCAAATCTTCGAATTTTTTTTTATCTTGAAATTTACCCTTAAAATACTTTCACAATTTCCGGATGTTCATACAATTTTTATTGCCTTCCAGAAGTTTTCTCCGAGCAAACCGAAGTTTCCTAGAATTTTTCTGAAGTGCCCTTTAATTCTCTGATCTGTCTTGATGTTCTCGGAGCTTCCCTAAAACTCTCAACTCTAATGAAGATCTCGGTTCTGCTTTAAAATAAATGGAATTCTCGTAAACACCTTTAAACTTCCCTGGAATTCTCTGGATTTCTGCGAAGTTCCTGAAATATTTCTGAAAGGACTCTGTACATTTTATGGGTTCTCGATTTTATTTCAGCACATCATGGAACTATCCTGAATGTGTCTAAACTCACGTTCATAGATTTTTAAATCAATTCAATAGTCTGGGCTAAAGTTTCGGGGACTTCCGCTTAAGATCTCTGGAACTCTCCAAAGATCTCTAGATCTAGCTTTTCTGAGAACATTTTTGGTAGTACGAAACGTCAAGACATTAAAAATGTTGTGATCTTAGACTTACTAAAATGAAGTAAGTGTTCAACTTCAACATTTAATGGATTTGATAGTAAAGCTGCTTCTTTAAAACTGATTGTCATGTCTTAAAGACAATGCCATTCTTATTATAAACCTGGAAATTATCCGCCAAAGTTATGGAAAAACCTGGAAAACTCAGGGAACTTTATTAAGCCAAATGAGTGGACACCCTGTAGACATAGAATGAACATTGAATGTTTGATGTTTTAGACATATTCAATTAGTATCTCATAAACACTTATGTACGATATGAACGAAAGTGAAAGATTCAATAGGAAGTTTATGGTCCAAACCCACGGTATTAGTCAGGATCTCTAATAACTGCAAAAACCTGGAAAACCGGGAATCCCCAGGAAATTTTATTTTTTCCTAAAATACCTGGAAGTCTCAGAGAATTTAATAATTTTCTTAAGAAGGATATTTTAAAGAAAATAAATAATTTTAAAATACAAGCATTTATTTTTCTCGTTGTTTCCATTCACACTTTGAACTTATGGTATACACAGTGGATTAATCTTCAGTAACAAATAAATAAAAAAAAAAAAACAGACTTGCTGAAAATAACTTCGGAACATCGTCAAAGGAATTTGGAAACTCAATTCAGGAGAGTTTTCCAAACAAATTATGAAAATAAATCTAAGGATTTTGTGAGAAAAAATAAGAGACTTTCAAAGTGAGTAGAATTTCAAAAAAAAAAGAGGGCGATTGAAAAGGAAATCTGAAATGAATATAATTAAAATTCGGAGAATCTTTCCAAAGGATTTCTTATTGTGGAGAATTTCAAGGTAATTCCAAGGAAAACTAAAAGAATTTTGAGGAATATTTCAATGGAAATCTTCGTTGAATATGGAATGGAGTATTCCGAGGTTTCAGAACTACTTAAAAGTTCCCAATTTTTTCCTGAAGATAATGGAACTGCCTTGAAGTTTTTTTTGTAGTTTGAGAAACTAGCCTGAGCCTCACAATACTTCTCATCAAATTCTTAAACTTTCCTGAACTTTTTTGGACTTCCTAAAATTTCCTAAATGTTTTCTCCTGGATCTCCTCTAAAGGATTAACAATTCGCTGAAGTTCTCTAAACTTCTTTAAAATTTATGTGACTTCTCTAATGTTAACGGATCTGCTCTGAGGTTCTCTGTTCTTTTGTGAAATTCTCAAAACTTCTCTAAAGCTTTTGGAGTTCTCATGAAGCTTGTTGTACTGCGCTGAGTTTAATTGAACTGTCCTAAAAATTCAGTAAACTTCTGAACTGATGCGAAGACTTCAATTAACTTTTTAACATCTCTGAAGTTATCTGAAAATCTGGGAACTGCTTTAAATTTCCCAGAAATTTTCTGAAACTAATGGAACTGAACTCCCCTCGAAATTCCTTTAATTTTCGGAGCTTACTTCACTTCTTTCAAAAGCTCCTGCATTTTGCTAATGTTCATAAAAATTCCTGAAGTTCACGGATCTCCCCTTAAGCTCCATATATTTCTATGAAGTTCTCGAAATGTTTCGAAATGTTTCTGAAGACCACTGTGATGTTTTCGAAGTTTTTCTAAATTTCTGGAAATTTTGTGATTCCGCAACTTTTATGAAATTCGATTGAAATAATTAATATAGTTCATGATTTTCTCTGAAGTTCATGAAACTTCCATTAAATTATCTACACTAATTTAAAACTTCTTAAATAGTCTAGACTTTCCTGGTGTTATTAAAACTGCCTTAACGGTTACTGAATATCTTTAAACTTCTCCAGACTGCCCTGAATTTATCAGTATATTTTAAGAAACCGCAACTTTACTGAAATTAATTGATTTGCCTTGAAGATTCGACAATTTTCCTTAAGTATTCTAACCATTATAAACGCTCTCTTATTTTCTTATTTAATCTATGCTTACCTGAAGTTCTCTAAATTTGTTTGATAATCCGGCAAATTTTCTGATACATATATTCAAAATTCTCTGACGTTTTCGAATCAATAATAGAATTCTTGGAATACCCCATAATTCCACGGAATTCCTTGTAAGTTGCTGAAAATTTGCTTATGTTAATGGGATTATTCTGAAGCTATCTGATCGTCCTCGAAGTACTTGGAACTTTGCTGAATAGCATGAAACTACCTAAATTTATTAGACGTTCGCTGGAATTTCTTGAAAATATCGCTGCTTGCTAAAAGTTCTCGCATTTTTTTTTTAATTAATGGAACTTCGTTGATATTCTTGAATCAACTTAGCTAAATTTTTCCTTTTTTAAAGTTCTTGAAATCCCCATGATAAAACACCCTTAAAATACTCTCACGTTTTCCGGAAGTTGGAGGTTTGCTGAAGTATGCGGAGTATTCTACAATTTCCATGAAATTAATTGAACTGCCCTTTGATTCTCTGATCTGTCTTGATGTTCTCGAAGCTTCCTTAAAGCTCTCAATTCTATTGTAGATAAATTTCCCAGAAATTCTCTAGACGTCTGTGAAGTTCCTGAAATATTTCTGAAATTTTCATAAATTCTCTGATGGTCTCTGTACTTCCTTGAAATTTTCGGAACATCTTAGGGGTTCTCAATTTTTTTATAAATTTACGATTATAGATCTTTTAACTGCCCCAAAAGTCTGGACTAAAGTTACGGGAACTACTCTTAAGTCGAAAAATCCCCAAAGATCTATAGATCTAGCCTTTCTGAGGTGCTTAGAACTTGTTAAAAATTTGTACAATACCCTAAGTTCACTTAACACCTATTATGTGCTCTGAAATTCTAGGGACTTCATAAAAGTTTTTCGGCTGTTAAAAGAACCGATTTGAGGATCTTGAAGCTTCTAATAAGTTCCCCATATTTTCAGTGGGTTAACTTCCCTTATGTTCCTGCAGTTTGTTTATGGAGCTTCACCGAAATTCTCAGCATTTCCTTTTATTCCTCAGAACTTCTTCAAAGTTCCTACAATTGTTGTGAAGTTAATGGGACTGCAATAAAGATCTCTAATGTTTCATAAAGTTAATTACGAACTTGAAATAAATCATTTATTTGTTTTCCTTAATTCCGGCACTTTGAAATTTTTCAATATCTTGAACTTGTACTTGGAATACGAAACTTCAAGGCATTGAATATTTTTAAATCTTGGACTTACTCAAATTAAGTGCGTTTTTTGAAACTGTTTTAAGTGAGAAATTAGGCAAGTGCTTAACTTCAACATTCAATGGATTTTATTATAAAGCTGTTTGTATAAAACTGATTGCCATGTCTTAAAGACGTTTGAGTTAATTACTGTTGTTTGTGATCTTCCAAAAAAGCATATTTAGAACGCATTTAAAAGAGCTTTCTTATCCATTAAAGTTCTGGAAAAACTCAGGAAATTGTATTTAGAAAAATGAGTAGACACCCTGTACAGTGTACATAGATAGAGAAAGACTATTAAACGTCACAAAGCAAAGAATGATCAATCTTGAAATAAATTCACGCTAAAAAAGTGACTGATTACAAGAAAAAGTGACTTTAGTGACTTGGCCTTAAAAAAGGAGACTTTTTAGTGACTGGCTTGAAAAAAGTGACCAAGTCACTAAAAAGTGTCTCGCTACCAGCCCTGCGATAGCCGAATCATGAATGTGGATGGGCTTGAGATTAGACTCATGAAGTTCTGCTCAGTAAGCAAAAACGGTTGCTCTAAGGCCACCGAACCCCTTATATCACATTATACCGTTACTCAAGTTGTTATAACTATTCAAACGTTCAATGTTTCGATTTACTCTTTACGCATTGTTCAGGCTATCATAACAAGCTATGACCGACGTGACGATTGTTTAAGCGCTGGTTAAACCAGCTATTCAAACGAAATTACGTTCTCGAATTTCACTTGGTATGTAATGAACAACAGAGTTACGCGATAATTCATATAGCTTCAGCGTCTGATGGTTAATTTTATATATACTAACGGTTCTGTCTACGGCGCCTACGACTACGACAACAGCGAATTTGTAACTTACCATTTGTCTAGGATAAAACACCTTTGCCCGGCACCTACATTTGAGCTTCATGTCTACTATCTGTCAAGGTTTGCAAAAATATCTAATAGCAATTACCTGTTCGGGACATAACACCACTGCGACCAGTAATTTGATCTATTGTAGTATATCCCGTGTCCTTAGTTTAGTGCATGTCGTACTACTCCATCACTGTTGATTATGAAGTATTCGGTTTTGATACAGTTGTCATTCTTGCCTTCATCGCAAGGAATCGATTCTAATTGAAAGGTCCCGCTATTTATACCCTGCGGTTGAAATACCCTCCAAAGGCGCGCCCCTTTGTCAGTCAAAATTAGATTCCTTAGCAACAAAAACAAGCAATGACACCGATAATGACCATGCATCAGAACCCTAGTCTTAATCACATCAAACTAGGCAACAACGAATAGAAGATTAGGAATCACATAGGTGAAGACTAACTAATTTTTTCCTTGTTTCAAGATCATCCTCGGTACAGGCAACCCGAGGACTTATCACTATCAACAAGGCATAAAAAGTAACACTAAGATGTGTTCCTTTGATTACTGAAAAATCCGGTTTCCCTAGTTTGAAGTAGTCAATACTAGGAATCGGTGATAGATCTTACATTCCGTAACGTACCTCGAAAAGGTGATCTACCCACGCTACGGGGTAGCAATTACCTTTGTTATAATACGTCCTTCAACGAAAATAAGACTTGAGATGCTAGAGATCTTGTCGATTAACTCATGAACTTTCATTGGCTAACATACAACCTTAGTTGAAGATCTCATGGGTCATCCCTGGTCATAGAGTATGATTGTGTTTGCCACAGAAAATACAAATTTAATCATCGGTGTTGCCGATAAAGAAGAACTCAAACAAACCCGCATGATTAAAAGAAAGATTTTTTTCGGCGAAATGACCCACTTCTGATATTCTCCCATCCAATTACGTGGATCAGGAATTCGTTGGAATTTTTCAACAATGAGATGATGTGAATTATGTACTTACCGTTAATACTTCTACCCTTTTTTGACTGCTACAACGAGCAACCTTTTAAAAAAACTGTTTCAATCCTCGGCAAATTACCGAGAAAAATCTTAACCCAATCAATCAAACTGCCGATTAGATTACATTGCAATTTAATTGCAATCAAATCGCTCAACCGATAGCCCTCTTTTCAACGGAAGCTTATCAACGCTGGCGATCATTATATTTACGCCTCTATTCAATCATCAATGCGATTCAAACTGTGTCATTCCGCTTGAATCAATAAACAACCCAGCAGCCAGTAGTGGCTGCGGCTCCGGAAGTATTGCTCCCTACTGTTGTGTACATTATTAGCCGCGCTCGGTTCTATTCTCGCCGCGCCGTCACCAACCACGGTAGTAGTAGTAGTAGTAGTGGTTGGTCTGTGGAGGAAGGAAGGATGGATTGATTACAATACAACTGTCATAATAAATAATAGGGTTCAATATCGTCCTTTCATGTCAGTGTCACAATTAGCCGAGTGCCGAGCTCAGCACTGCCATTCGCTGCTGTTCCGAGAGGATCCATTGACCGGTCAGTCCAACTGGCTAATGTATACAAACTGGATGGCCGGAATGGATCGAAATGAATAAAGAACCCCCCTTCCCTCCCACCGGTTCAATCGCCTTGCCCATTAGATATGTTCTATCGCTTCCGATTTGATGGATCCGATAATTAGTAGAATGTTTCGATTGTTTTGGAATTGGTCCAATTTTACGAATTCTGCGTCACTTTATGTTATTCCAGTCGTATTTTCGTTTGATGAACTGCTCTGCTGTGCCCCCCTCCTGAGCCCGGAACGTGTTGACCGTGTGGGTTGCTCAAAAGTGTTTTTAAAACGCTCCAAACGCGGCTGGATTCGACAAGTTTCATCCAAATTACCAATCAGGAGAGGTTCGAATTTCAACCGTAAATTCGAATGCTCGTTGAGCACAACAAACCCATCAACCTACGCCCACGGATGGCTGCGACCGAAGACGACGACCGGAGACGACGTTGACGACGATGACTATTGAGTGGAACTCCGGAGAACCCTCCTGGGGTGAGTTGTGTCCCACTCCCCGAAATTGAACAGATGGGGAATGAATAAAATGAAAAAGAACAAGTTTACGTGATGCGATCCGTAGGGTTACCAAACCAAACCAGGATTGGCTCATCGCTTCCCATGAATCGGCCGTCAGTCCGGCAACCCTCCCCCAGCGCACTTCAATCGTTCTCTCATTGCAGCGCACAGAAAATACAAAACAACCCAAGCGATTCTGCTTGCTGTTCTAGGCTCCTTCTTCGCAGGGCTCATCTTTTGCGTCAAGCCCCGGACCAAACCAACATCATCTTCGCAGGTCCGTTTCTGGCTCCAGCCCCGAACTTCTTCTCTTATTATTTCACGTTTCTTCCCTCATTCGCATCCATTGCAGTTTTTATAGCGGGTTATAATTTTCCCTCTGTTATTATGACGATCAAATAAACGATTTAAAACCAAATACCCCCCCATCCCTCAACCCCATTGCTTGCGTCGTCTTCGGCGTCCACTTGGATTCCCATCATGGGAGCAACCACAGACGAAAAAAAAAACTCGCGCGCGATCAACCAACTTCTTCTGGAGTGTGTGTAGTTCCTTTTTACCTTTCTTCTTTTCTTGCGAGATGCGACGGACGCGGGCTCAGCTCCACGTGAATTCCCCCCCCCCCCTCGTCACCCGACTTCGCACCACCCGCCGCTGGACTGATATTATGGAACTATTATCGACGTTTCTGCCTTACCCCCAAACCGAACGGGCGAATGAACGAGTGAACGCGAACATAGACATATAGATGAAAGCAAGCAGATAATCCCGTAGTAAAATACAATAGGGCCCATGTAGGTTTCCCCCCGGTGTGGCGTCCTCTACACACTCTCTGAAAAGGGGCGCTCCTCAAGTCCCCAGTATCCCCATGGAGCGATGAACACGGTGAGATTTAGACGATTCCAAATGAAGTTGTCCAAAAATTGTTCGGAGATTTTCGATGGCAATTATTGAAGCTTTTTAGGTGATTTTAATCTCGTTGGACTAGGATTTCAATTTTCGCCGTTTCTATGCATCAGGAAGTTCATCGTCAAAGAAAAATGTTCACGACGGTGGATGATTATTACGCGTTTGATCATATCATAAGCACGGTGAAGAAGCATTTTTGAACTTTTTTTTAGTGGATAAGGGGCTATTCATTAACTACGGGCAAAAATGGTGAGTGACAATCTGGAAGGAGCGATATACTTAGCTCCGGTCCTCACAAGTTCCTGTCTCACGCCTCCACGAGTCATGTGATCACAAAAGACTGCCAGCTGAAACATTGACACAGCTGGTTGGCGTAGCCTGGGCAATGTTGTCAATCCGACAATAGCAGAGTGAGGAGGTGCGACGTGAACACTGGCGCGGTAACCATAGCACGGTGATAGAGGAAATGCTTCGCCAACCCGACCGTCTGTTCACCATGGAGGTGCGGCTCAAACAGCGTCTGACTGGCATCCAGCGGCTGAATAAGAAATTCTCTTTCCCGGAAGCTACACCTAAGATGGCAGCCCCATCACGGCGGATAGGAGACCTTAGGCCAACCACCTATTGTCTCTGAAACTTTTACAATTGTTACAGAAACCAACAGAGAAAGACATCGAACTGATATAACGGCAACGACTTTTAGCGCAAAACAACGGACACGAATTGGATCATGGAATGTATTGACGTTAGCCCAGCAGGGTAAACTGGCACAACTCGCCAACGAGGCGCGACGCATGAAGCTAGAAATCCTGGGACTGAGCGAAGTTCGTTGGCCAAACTTTGGAGAACACAAACTGCCGTCGGGGCAGGTACTACTATACTCTGGTATTCGAGGTGAAAACGCTCCCCGCCATCGTGGAGAATGGTCTCCTACTTAGCGTCCAGGCAAGTGCTGCGCTCATCAAGTGGGAGCCTGTTAATGAGAGGATAATCGTTGCCAGATTTAGAACACGGGTTCGTAAGCTTACCATAATCCAATGTTATGCGCCAACCGATGCTGCCGAGCTACAGGACAAGGAGAATTTTTACAGTCAACTGAATGCCGTCGTGGATAAGGTTCCAAAGGGTGACATCAAGATCTACACTGGCGACTTCAATGCGAAGATCGGCTCCGACAACACGGACTATGAGCGTGTCATGGGACGCCATGGTCTCGGCGAAATGAGCGAGAACCGTGAGCTGTTTGCAGAATTTTGTGGCAATAACGACATGGTGATCGGGGGCTCGCTCTTCCCCCATCGGCCAGTGCACAAAGTCACGTGGGTTTCCCGTGATGGACATACCGAGAATCAGATCGACCACATCTGCATCAGCCGAAAATGGAGACGGAGCCTTCTTGATGTCCGGAATAAACGCAGCGCCGACATCGCGTCTGACCATCACCTTCTAATCGGTGAAATCCGCCTACGCATGGCGCGGATCCAGCGACGGGAGGAGAGACTCGAGCGGCGGTTCAACACACGCCGACTTGAAGATCCAGCGGTAAAAAGGTCTTTTGTTCATGAACTTGAGACTCGAGCTGCGGACGTTCCAGAAGGTGGCAGCGTAGAAGAACAATGGACGGCCATCAAGAATGCCTTTAATAGAAACAAGCGAGAATAACTTGGGTGAGCTGCGCACCCAGAGGAAAGAGTGGATCACAGATGAAACCTGGCGGAAGATTGAGGAGCGTAGAGAAGCAAAAGCCGCGATAGAGCGGGCGAGAACCAGAGGAGCCCGTCAACGGTACTCGGCTCTAGAGAAGGAAGTCAAGCGCTCTTGCAGACGGGACAAGCGAGCGTGGGTGAACTCCCTGGCCGACGAAGGGGAGAAAGCCGCAAACACTGGCGATATACACCTCCTCTACGATATCTCACGACGCCTGAGTGGAGCAAGGATGAACCCGAGGATGCCAGTGAAGGACACGACTGGACAATTGCTTACCGACCCCACTGACCAGCTGAAACGCTGGTTTGAGCACTTCGAACAACTTCTTCACGTTTCGACGGCCAACCAGCCATCAACATCTCGGCATGATCCGCCTAGGATGCGGCGCATCACTCGCGTCAATTCCGAGGCCCCATCACTGCAGGAGATTGAAGCAGCTATCCGAAGCATGAAATCCAACAAGGCTCCAGGGGTCGATCGCATATCAGCAGATATGCTCAAAGCTGACCCCATGCTATCCGCACAAATGTTGCATCAACTATTCTGTAATATCTGGGACACCGCGACTTTTCCGGCCGACTGGATGCAGGGCATCTTAGTGAAGGTCTCAAAGAAGGAGGATCTGACTGTGTGCGACAATTGGCGAGGCATCATGTTACTGTGTATTGTTCTCAAAGTTCTGTGCAAAGTTATCCTGAATCGGATACAGGAGAAGATCGACGCGACTCTCCGACGGCAGCAGGCAGGATTCCGTGCCGGAAGATCTTGTGTGGACCATATTGTCACGCTCCACATCATCCTGGAGCAGGTCAATGAATTCCAAGAGTCCCTTTATTTGGTATTCATTGACTACGAAAAAGCTTTCGACCGTCTCAATCACGAGAATCTGTGGGGCGCCCTGAGACGCAAGGGAGTCCCGGATAAAATCGTCAACCTCATCGAAGCGCAGTATGAGGCTTTCACGTGCAGAGTTCTGCATAACGGAGCCTTGTCCGACCCTATCCGGGTAGTCGCTGGTGTGAGACAAGGATGTATAATATCACCGCTACTGTTTCTCATCGTAATCGACGAGATCATGGTAGGTGCAATTGACCGTGTACCGAACCGTGGGCTGCTTTGGCAGCCTATCACCATGGAGCATCTCAACGACTTCGATTTGGCTGATGATGTTGCTCTACTAGCACAACGGCGCTCTGATATGCAGAGTAAGCTCAATGACCTAGCCGAACGCTCCTCTGCGGCGGGTCTCACCATCAACGTCAACAAGACCAAATCGTTGGATATCAACACGGGCAACCCTTCCAACTTTACGGTAGCGGGGCAAGCAGTGGAGAAGGTCGAAAGTTTCCAATATCTTGGCAGCCAAATAGCGTCGGACGGCGGGACCAAGAGCGACATAGGTGCACGAATCAAGAAGGCTAGGGCTGCCTTTGCGAGTTTACGAAACGTATGGAGATCCAACCAGATAAGTCAACGTACCAAAATCCGAATTTTCAACTCGAACGTGAAATCTGTGTTGTTAAACGCCAGCGAGACGTGGTGTGTATCAGCGGAGAACACTCAAAAGCTGCAGGTCTTCATCAACCGATGCCTGCGGTATATAATTCGTGCCTGGTGGTCTCACAACTGGATCTCGAATGCCGAGCTCCATCGTCGATGTCATCAGAAGCCGATAGCAACAGAAATTCGAGAGCGAAAGTGGAGGTGGGTCGGCCACACACTTCAACGGGGCGGAAACGAAATCTGCAAGCAAGCGCTGGATTGGAATCCAGCAGGACATCGCAGCAGAGGCAGACCCAGGGGCTCATGGTGGCGGAGCCTCAATAAGGAAATTAAGCAAGTCGATAGAAATCTGACCTGGGCCCAGGTCAAGGCAAAAGCGAGCAGCCGCCCAGGATGGAAGTCTTTCACGTTGGCCCTTTGCACCGCTGGTGGTGCACAGGACCCTTAAGTAAGTATTAACTACGTATACATTTTTTTGGGATTCTTGCCCCTCCCCTCCTCTTGCGTAGACAATTGTCCATACACAATTTTTAAAATTTGTATGGGCCGTGAATAATTGCCAACCCCCTAAACTGTCTACGTAGTTAATGAAAAGCCCCTAAGAGTGAATGCAACTATGGGCAAAATAAAGGGTATTCCACATCAAATTGCATCACGGAAAAACACGCTATAAAAAATTACCCATTGGGTATTTTCTCTTGAAAATTTGAGTAGAAGTAGTTTAGAGTGTATTGTTTACACTGTATTTTTATCGCTGCCAGTTTTTCGAAAGTTGGAAAAAATGGCGTCACCCGAAAAGCAACGTAGCGAATTGATTTTGCGCAAGCACCTGGAAAATCCTCATCTCTCATCGGGACATCGGAAAACAACTCGGAATCGTGCACTGAACGGTGAGTAGATGACAAACAACAATCACCAGTAATGGTCGCTGCTCACAAGCAAAACGTTACACTCGCTGCTGATAATGAAAAGCACAACGAAAACAGTGAAGACTTCTGCAGTACGATCATGAGAAAAAGCGAAACGACAGAAGAAAATGAAAACAATGCCTACGCATTCCAAGTTCGTCTCGGCAGGCGCGACTGTGTGAGTTACAAAAAAAGCAGGCAACCTTAAACGGAAGCTGCTGCGCTCACTCACAAACACACTCAAATAAGCAAGCAAAGCAGCAACTGCTTCAAAACGAGCACAGATGATTGTCGTGATTGTCGGGAATGACCAGATCGGTGATGGATCACAACAGAAAACGACATTCACCAGTTGCTTTTTACTTCTTTCGACAACTTGATGGATGGTCATGGAGAGAGCTTCGACGAGCACATTGATAGGAATGTACAAAGCGTTATTACCATCAGCTGTTTGGCGATCGTGATTGTGATAGGTGGCAACTTTGGTAGTGTGATTAAACGTTACTACGAAACTCTGAGCATTGAACGGAAGGAGAAATGCGGTCAGAATGGATGTTCTATTAGTGATCAGGATCACAAGCGTGTCGTGAAAGCGTTTAAGTGGAATCCAAGCCAGGGACCAGGAGTAACTACATACGTACAAAGTGCAGAAGGCTCCAAATCGTGACGAACGGCAAAATACGGTGGGAAAGTCACGGGCCCGGAAACTGTACACCCAGATGCGGACGAAGCCTCATTGTCTCATCAGCCTACTGTTCTTCACCGGCCAGTACAAGTTAGATGTTCCGACGGAAGTAAGGAAGCAGAAACTATCAAAGTTTGCCAACAAATACATGATTTGGCAAGCGATCTACTCATGTGGCAAACGAAGTGCGCCGTTCGTGACTACCGGGACTGTAAACGGGGAGATCTACCTCAAGGAGTGTCTCCAGAAGCGTCTGCTTTCTCTGTTGAAGCAACACGAGGGCCCTACAATCTTCTGGCCGGATCTAGCTTCGTGCTTTGAATAGTGGCTGTTGTCCTGGAGTGGTATGAAGCCAAGGACTGACCCCCAACGCACCGGAACTAAGGCCCATCGAAAAATACTGGGCTATTATGAAGTAGTAGGCACTACGAAAGCATCCCAAGGAAGTCAAATCTGAGGAAGACACAATTGCTGAGGATCTCAATACGAATCGAAGAAGCTGTGGGAACCAGGGGTTGTGATCCGCCATATAAAATTGACCCACCCTGCTGCACACGTCCGGACCATATTATAAGGTAACATCCTATGACAAAAACAAAAAACTACAAGGGACAGCCCTATGGGGTTGTACGCAATGGTGACGTAAGACTAAGTGGTCTTATACAATAAATGTTATTTTTTAACTGCAGCAGGAGTTTGTGCTTGGTGTAGGAATAGGAATTTGAGCGGGGTTCTCTCTGTTTATACTCTTTAGTATGACGCGCTTGACATAGATGGCCCACAGCGACTCACGAAGAACTACTGATTCCGATCAAAAGCGGTGCGGCTTCTTCCTCCTTCGCTGCTTGCCGGCAGCCTTTCGTTATGTACTGGAGAAGAACCGGACACTACCACACACGGTGATTGGAACTGAATCCGATCAGCGGTTGAGGCCAGCCTTGATAGCTAGCTGCTTGCGTCGCTCACCACGATTGAGTGATTGAATAAACACCGTTTGGTGAGACCGGATGGGATTCAACTTTGAAATCTGTGTTAGGGAAATAGATTTTCGCAGGCAATCGGACATAATTTTAATAATCACAGCCACAGTTGCACATTCACGCAATTTTTAATTGTGACATTTTGATAAATGATAACGTCTTAAATTTGACAGATGTGTAGACATATTTCTGAACGATTGGTGATAAAATTATTGAAATTGGTCCAGGGGCAGCTGAGTTATTAACGTTCAAAATCTTTCATAATATCATCATATAGAAATCACCGACGTAGTCCTACGTCAAAACTTGCAGCACGAAACAATACCTGCTCACTCTCCCAATTAACAGTTTCAAAAACGGTAACTGCATACACTAATTATAGCTGTACTACCTGTAACTTTGTATTACTTACACCAGGTGTCTGCGCTTGCGGTCCATACGGGTACCGGGTCCACTCCAGCGTCGCTTCCTTGGTGGTATCGAGCAGGACAACTGCAAAAGTAGAGAACAAAAAAAAAGAACACATCATTAGCAAGTTCGCACATCCCTAGATATAACTTCAAATGTAACGACGACAGCAACTGGTGTGCAACTGATTAAACCGAAACTAATTAGAAACTTCTGACCCCTCGGTGCGTATCAATTTTCGAGAAGGAAGTGCACTGCAATGGAATCCGTAGAGAGATGGAATTCCATTACGTTGTCAGGCTATTGAAACTTTCTAACATAAGAATGCAAAGCCACGATAATGGATTCGAATGCATTAACTTCGGCAAGCAAGTAAATAAGATTTACACTTTAAGACGATGCGAGCGAAATGAAGAAAAGTAGATTAATTATTTTAGAGTGGAACGCAAACTATCAATTCCACCCTCTGCACATTAATTTGAAATCTTAAAATTACCGAAAAAGAGGTTTGCGATCTAGCAGTGGGGCGTCGCGTAACCTCACCTTTTACCTGTGCACCAACTTTCAAAACATACACAATTATGGATAGATTTCGAGTAAACTAGAAGATTAAGAGTATTTTCAGACCGATTCGAGTATGAATATGGCAATAAATCTGGTTTTGAAAGTTGGTGCACAGGTAAAAAGTGAGGTTACGCGACGCCCCACTGCTAGATCGCAAACCTCTTTTTCGGTAATTTTAAGATTTCAAATTAATGTGCAGAGGGTGGAATTGATAGTTTGCGTTCCACTCTAAAATAATGAATCTACTTGTCTTCATTTCGCTCGCATCGTTTTAAAGTGTAAATCTTATTTACTTGCTTGTCGAAGTTAATGCATTCGAATCCATTATCGTGGCTTTGCATTCTTATGTTAGAAAGTTTCAAAAGCCTGAAAATCCAAACAAACCATTTTGTTTTTTTTTTTTCATTTAACTTAAATCGATGGATTTTCACCAATGAAATATTTACTCAATAGTGTTCAATAAATGTAAAACAATCGATTTCTGATAACAATCAAAACGCCCTTTTCCCAATTTGGTAATCAGGTACGAACGAAATGCTTTGACAGTCACGTAGGGCGCCCCCCTTAAAGTGCCCAATTGTTGTGCCAGCACCGAAAATGTCTTTTCACTCCACTAACGCCGAGTGGGTACTCGTTCGATCCGCTCACCCTACAGAACTCTGTACCATCATCATCGTAATCATGTACGAAGCATTTTTTGGCAGCCTAATGCAGCCAGCCAAAGCAATCAATACCTTCTCCAATCTCCAAAAAAAAAAAAGAACATCGAAAACGACGATTCATTCTTTTGGGCAAACGACGATGAACGGTTCGGGGGTTCATTATTACTGGTACCGCGTCGTGATACAGAGCAAGAGCAATTAATAATTTTATGATGCAAGCGACGACGACGCCCTCCGCGAGCCTCTTTCTCCGTGCATGCCGAGAGAGAGAGAGAGAGAGAGAGCAGTAATCAATTTTCGTGATGGCAACCCACATGGATGCAAGCATGCATGGTGCACCATCCTCTTCTGGTTGTTGTTGCTGTTACAAGGCAAGAGTGTGGGGGAGTTAACTCCCAAAAGCGCTTCACACACGACAATGGCTGGGAGAAATAATCGGAAAGCGGGAGGGTTTTTGGCACCGATATGGGAATCGGTATGTAAATTGAATCGAAATCGTAAAACATGCCGCTGCCTGCATGCATGATGGCTATGATTTTGTTTCCGCTGGCTTTGACTGGTGGAATTTTTCGTCGGGATTTTTTTTTAATGACAGCGTTGTGGGGGAGTGTTGTCTTGAAGGGAAGCAGTTTATGGGATTGCCATCGATTTTCTTTTGATCGAGTGAGTGAGTGGGTGGGTGGCGAGAGCCAATTGTGGTGTTGTCCAAGAATTACACATTTTTGGAAGCAGAACAGCCATTATTTTTCTTAGGAACATATTTATAGTAGTGCGTTGATGAACAACTTGGGCATAGTTTTATTAGTTGGATTCAAATTATATTTTTTCGACTTCAAATCAGGTTCTGATCATTTGTGATTTGTGACCACCGGTGCATCACCCCCTAAATGACTTGTCCTACAACCCCCGAAAAGAAAATCGCGTCTCATTATTATTATTCTTTCGCTCGATATACACAAAAGAACATAACTTCTTCGTCCCCACACATACTCACCAAACCAACCCCCACCGAAAACCCAAACAGCCAACTCAAAGCAAACCGAGAGAACACATCATCAGCATAAAACAAGCACATTTCAGCGAGAAGGTGAGAGATGCAATGTGGGTGGGGTGGTTGTAAGGTACAGCGAAATACGAACGCCATCTCAACTTCTGTGTAAATTCCGGTCCGAAAGGAAAAGATGAAAGACCTTCCCCACACAGAAGCATTCCACCCGCTTCTTCAAAGGGAAAATGGCAAAACCAAAACCCCAAACAGAAAATGATGGCTGACAATTTCACCTTTCTCCTTCTGTACGATTAAAGCGGTTGCGGGATGCAACGTCGAATGGACAGAAGGTCGAATGGTCCTTAGGAGAGGATAAAAGGACGAATGATCACAAGGACCCGGATCATCCAAAATGCACGTACATCGGCTTAACTGCGATGATCGATTTTGACTGTGCATTGCTTATATGACTTTTGATTATCTGGAGGCAGGGGGCTCATTCGACCTTTTATCCGCTTGACCTTTCATCATTCGACCGCTGTTGGCATATATCATCGCCTGCGTTTCGCGCGAGCTCCTGTGGTCGAAGGGAAGCTGAAACCTGTTCCAGCTAAGAACTCCCCATCAGTCAGTCCCGTCCGGTGGTGGTGCGCTGAAGCATAAGAACGGAACGGCGGAGAACATCACGCTGTACCACAAACAAGAAGCTACAAGATGCTCTTGGAATAATAATGACAACGGCGTGGGAGGCGTAAATGACGACGACGATGATAAACATATCGCGAGAGGGCATCAGCGGCGACGTACATAACTTCAGGGGTAACGGGTCCATAATGATAATATCGCCGAAAAAAGAAAAGAACGATATCTAAGATGGAGGCCTGTGACAAAGTATCCTTTCTGAGGAGAAAAAAAGGAAGCCTTGAAGCATCAAGGGCAATCACTTTTATTTTCATGACTTCAGCCCCTTCTGCTTGGGCCCTTCCCGGCTGTAAATTGAAGATGAGATGAAAGAAGCAAAATGACTTTTCGCTTCTTCAGCTTTT
This sequence comes from Ochlerotatus camptorhynchus, assembly GCF_037179485.1. Classification (NCBI taxonomy): domain Eukaryota; kingdom Metazoa; phylum Arthropoda; class Insecta; order Diptera; family Culicidae; genus Ochlerotatus; species Ochlerotatus camptorhynchus. The sequence continues at coordinate 1,579,513 of NW_027040632.1, read as the reverse complement.
TGCGAGCGAAAATTTGGCTGAAAGCAAACTCCTCCTAGGTAGGCATATCCTGCGGGGTCGTAATAATTGAACCAGACCTTTCTCCAATCCAATCAAGGTCGGGCGTCGTCCGAACGTCACAATTGTGGGTGCGTACGCCGAACAGGCCCCTTTTGCATGGAATACGTACGGATGGATGTAGGTCGCGCGCGGAAATGGCTTTGGGGTGGGATCGGATGAGTTTGATGGATTGGCGGTTCGGAATCTGACAATGGGTCGTAAAAAATTCCGTTTCAAGCGAACTAAATCCGTTGTTTGATGCACCAGCAACTCTCTCTCTCTCTCTCTGTGTGTGTGAGCCAGGCTTCGATAGTTCCGCTGTTGTCCATAAACGGATGAGTGAAGATCTACATCGTCGTTTCATGGAGGCAAATTTCCTAATTGCCATCAATATTGTATACGGCTTCAACTAATCCGAATGACGAGCGAGCTTTGTCTAAGCCCCGACACATAGGGTTACCAGCTGCTTCATTTGCAAATCCAGTTGGATTTCATAAAAAATGTCCCAACCAAGAATAGAAGGGTCTGCTGTTTCATCAGGAATCCTTTCCAGTGGGATAAACATAAACCCTACACCAAGCTACCTTTCACATTAACCAGATCCAATTCCATCCTACGAGAGATTTGAACACTGAGATAATAACAAATTCAAGAGGCACGCGCATCCGGGCGCACGACTTCGGTGCGTTCGTGTTTTGCATGTCCTGCCCCCTCCTGCTACATCAGCCATACACAATGACACAACCTCATGGCTCTGGAAAGGGTCCCCCTCGTGCGAAAAACGGTACTTTGTGTATCCATCTGATTTCACATGCATCGCCCGTCCCATCTGAACACGGCTCCGGTGTGTGTTTGTGCCGTGTGGTTCTTGTCGATAATTAGCCGGTACCGTCATAAATACATGATCGGAATACACAAAACCGGCGCTTGTTGTCGACCGGAGACAGACCAGACCCTATTTCTATGTAGAAAAGGAAGAGATTGATGACAGCGAATAATTTGATGAAACTGGTTCAGAATGCGGGACGGTTTGGAGGATTCAATCAAATCTGAGGTATCGAAGTCTTACGTTTCACTGAGGTGCGAAGGTGAACTAAAACTCGTTCTATTATGCATTGATTAAGTGAGTCCTACTAACTCCGTTATATGCTGGAGATGTCAATGTTCTACGTTTCAGTAGTGCCCAAACTAAACTGTACGAAACTCCGGAAGACCTCGGATTCGTGAACAAATTTTCCAAAGGTAACTTTCGAAATGGTCAGAATCAGGGTTGTTAATCCATAACTGTCGATGACAGGATGTCTATCCTTATTATTAAATAAAATTACTTTCTGGAAGTCCAACAAATTTTGAAAAATGTTCAGCTAACTTTGTAGTAACATAACGTACTTCGTAGATATTCATCATTTGATTTCAGGGACGTTGTAACATTTCAAGGAACTTCGTAGATCTTCAGGAAACTCTGTAGAGCTTCAGAGAATTTTGTAAAAAGTTCAGGTAATAAAGAAAACTTCATAGTTCAGATAGCTGCGTAGAAGTTCAGGAAAATTCCTAGAAGTTCAGGAAACTTTCTAGAAGTGTAGCAAACTTTAAATAAGTTCATTTAACTTTGTAGTTGTTTAGCAAACTTTGAGGAACTTTAGTGAACTTCGTAGAAATTCAGAAATTGTAGCAGTTCAGCTATTTTTTCAAAAGTTCAGCTAATTTAGTACAAATTTAGTGAACGTTGTAGAACTTTATCAAACTATGTAGGAATTAAGTGAACTTTAAAAAAATGTAATGAATTTTGTAGAAATTCAGGGAGCTTTGTTGAAGTTCGGGGATTGCTTTCTAACTTCAGAGACTTCGTAGAGGTTTTAGGGAACATCGAATAAATTCAGGAAACATCGTTGATATTCAGTAAATTTTGTTTAATTAGAGAGAACTTCATGAACGATCGAAAACCTTTATTTTAATTTCAGGGCACTTCGTTAAAGATTGATGAACTTTATAATTAATTTGCAAAATTCAGAAAACTTTCTAGAAGTGCAGTAAACATTGAATAAGTTAAACTAACTTTATAGTTGCTTAGCGAACTTTGATGAACTTCAGTGGAATTCGTAGAAATTCAGCAAATTTTGTAGCAGTTCAGCGAGTTTGGAAGAAGTTCAGCTAATTTTGCAAACGTTTAGCTAATTTCGTATAAATTTAGTGAACGTTGTAGAACTTCATCAAACTTATGAAGAACTTAGAAATTATGCGAACTTTAGAAAAATTAAGTTAATTTTCTATAAGTTCAAGGAGCTAACTACAGGGACTTCGTAGAGGTGTCAGGGAACATCGACGAAATTCAGATAACTTTCTTGAAATTCAACACACTTTGTTCAATTAGAGAGAACTTAGAGACTGTTCAAACACCTTCTCCTAATATCAGGGCACTTCGTTGAAGATTGATGAACTTTTTAATTAATTCCGAAAACTTTCTAGAAGTCCCTCAAATTTTGAAGGAGTTCCGCTAACTTTGTAGTAACATAACGAACTTCATAGATCTTCAGGAACCTATGTAGAACTTCAGGGAATTTTGCATAATTTTCCAAAATTGTGTAAAAAGTTCAGGTACTTAAGGAAACTTCATAGAAGTTCAGTTAGCTGCGTAGAAGTTCAGAAAACTTTCTGGAAGTGCAGCAAAATTTGAATAAATTCAGCTAACTTTGTAGTAGCTTAACGAACTTCGTAGAATTAAGGAAACTTCATTGAAGTTCAGGAAACTTTGAATAAGTTCAGCTAACTTTGTAGTTGCTTAGCAAACTTTGATGTACTTCAGTGGCCTTCGTAGAAATTCAACGAATTTGGAAGAAGTTCAGAAGTTCACACTTTGTAGAAATTAAGTGAACTTTAAAAAAATGTAGTAAATTTTGGAGAAATTCAGGGAGCTTTGTTGAAGTTCGGGTATTTCTTTTTAACTTCAGGGACTTCGTAGAGGTTTCAGGGAACATCTACGAAATTCAGGATACTTCGTTGATATTCAGGAAATTTTGTTTAATTAGAAAGAATTTCATTAAAGTTCGAACACCTTTGCTTAATTTCAGCGCACTTAGTTGAAGATTTATAAAATTTATAATTCATTCGACAAGTTTAGAAAACTTATTAGAAGTGCAGGAAATTTTGAAGAAGTTCAGCTAACTATGTGGTATTAAAACTAACTTCGTAGACCTTCAGGAAACATTGTAGAACTTCAGGAATGTTTTTAAAATGTTCAGGTAATTAATAAAAGTTCATAGAAATTTGGGTAACTGCGTAGAAGTTCAGAAACTTTTATGAACTTCTGTGGACTTCGTAGAAATTCAGCGAATTTTGTAGCAGTTCAACCAATTTGGAAAAAGTTTAGTTAATTTTGGAAAAGTTCAGCTAATTTCATATAAATTTAATGAACTTTGTAGCACTTCATCGAACTTTGTAGAAATTAAGCAAACTAAAAGAAAATGTAGTAAATTTTGTTGAAACTAAGGGAGCTTTATTGAAGAGCGGAGATTTCTTTCTAACTTCAGGGACTTCAAAGAGGTTTTAGGGAACATCCACGAAATTCAGGATACTTCGTAGAAATTCAGGATTTTTTTTTAATTAGGGAGATCTTCATGAAAGTTCAAACACCTTCGTTTGATTTCAGCGCACTTAGTTGAAGATTGATGAACTTTATAATTCATTCGAGAAGTTTAGGAAACTTTCTAAAAGTGCAGCAAATTTTGAAGAAGTTCAGCTAACTTTGTAGTAACATAACGAACTTCATAGATCTTCAGGAAACTTTGTAGAACTACAGGGAATTTTGTATAATTTTCCAAAATTTTGTAAAAAGTTCAGGTAGCTGCGTAAAAGTCCAGGAAACTTTCTGGAAGTGCAGCAAAATTTGAATAAATTCAGCTAACTTTGTAGTAACTTAACGAACTTCGTAGATCTTTAGGAAACATTGTAGAACTTCAGGGAATTGTGTCAAAAGTTCAGGTAATTAAGGAAACTTCATAGAAGTTCAGGAAACTTTCTAGAAGTGCAGAAAACTTTGAATAAGTTCAGCTAACTTTGAAGTTGCTTAGCAAACTTTGATGAACTTCAGTGGCCTTCGTATAAATTCAGCGAATTAAGAAGAAGTACAGCTAATTTTGCAAAAGTCCAGCAAATTTCATATGAATTTAGTGAACGTTGTAGAACTGCATCGAACTTTGTAGAAATAAACGAATTTTAGAGAAATTAAGTACATTTTGTAAAAGTTCAGGAAGTTTCGTTGAAAATCGAAAAGTTCGAGAACCTTTTTTTCAATTTCAGGGCACTTCGTTGAAGATTAATGAACTTTATAATTCATTCGCGAAGCTCAGGAAACTTTCTAGAAGTGCAGCAAATTTTGAAGCTCAGCTCACTTTGTAGTAACCTAACGAACCTCTTAGATCTTCAGGAAACTTTGTAGAAGTTCAGGAAATTTTGTATACCTTTGGCGATTTTTGTAAAAAGTTCAGGTTAATAAGGAAACTTCATAGAAGTTCAGGAAACTTTCTAGAAGTGCAACAAACTTTGAATAAATTCAGCTAACTTTGTAGTTGCTTAGCGAACTTCCATGAACTTCTGTGGGCTTCGTAGAAATTCAGCGAATTTTGTAGCAGTTCAGCGAATTTGGAAGAACTTCAGCTAATTTTGCAACAGTTCAGCTAATTTCATATAAATTTAGTGACCGTTGTAGAGCTCCATCAAACTTAGTAGAAATTAAGCGAACTTTAAAAAATGTAGTGAATTTTGTAGAAATTCAGGGACCTTTGTTGATGTTCGGGATTGCTTTCTAACTTCAGGGACTTCATAGAGGTTTCAGGGAACATCGACGAAATTCAGGAAACTTTGTTTAGAGAACTTCATACAAGTTCGAACACCTTCTTTTAACCCTCCGTTACTCGCGCTGTTGTACTTTGTACAACACACATGAGTTTTCCATTGCCATTTGTTGCTGAGTTACCAATCGATCTGAAACCAACGAGTATTCCAAAAAAAAACTTGTTTTGATTTAAACAAGGTAAACTTTGATTACAGTTAACACTTAAAAATGCGGATAATAGGGAAAATGTAAATGGAAACCGCGTAAACTGTGACCATACTACGTGGGATTTGACTTAATTGATTACAACATGGAATATATAGAGATCCTGACCAGATAGAAAGTTACTGTCTCCGACAAACTTGTTTAGGAGATCATAGCTTTGTCGCTGGCGGACAGTAGTTCAGAATTTTCTCACTACGTGGCGCTAGTATTCATGTGAAATTTTCGCATGTGATATATCTCGAGATCCTGACCAGATAGAAAGTTGCTGTCTTTCACAAAGTTTTTCAGGAGGAGGAGCCTACTGCCAGGTGCTCAAAAGTTCAGAATTTGCTCTCTACGCGACGCTAGTATACACGTGAAATTCTCATATAAAATATCTCGAATTCCCAACCAGATAGAAAGGTACTGTCTTCGGCATAGTTGTTCAGGAGGTCAAGGTTTTTTCGCAGGTGGACAGTAGTTCAGAGTTTCCTCACTTTGCGGCGCTACTATACATGTGAAACTATTGCATATAAAATATCTCTAGATCCCGACCAGATAGAAAGTAAATGTATTCGGCAAAGTTTTTCAGGAAGTCAAGATCTTTTTTTTTTGGGAGAAAATAGTTCAGAATTTTCTCACTATGCGTCGCTAGTAGTTACGTGCCTTTCTTGCATATTCAATAGCTCGAGATCTTGATCAGCTAGAATGTTGCTGTCTTCGGTAAAGTAGTTTAGGGGGTCAAGACTTTTTGGCTGGTAAACAGTCGTTAATAATTTTCTCACCACGTGGCGTTAGTATACATGTACACTTCTCGCATATGCTATATCTCGTGATTCTGATCAGATAGAAAGTTACTGCCCACGACAAAGTTGTTCAGGAGGTCAAGGTTTTTTGGCTCGTGGACAGTAGCTCAGAATTTTCTCACTTCATGGTGCTAGTATACATGTGAAGTTCTCGCATATAAAATATCTCAAGTTCTTGACCAGATAGAAAATGACTGTCGTCGGCATATCACAAATTTATTGCTCGTGGACAGTTATTCAAAATTTTCTCACTACGTAGCGCTAGTGAAATGTGAAATTCTCGCCTGTGATATATCAGTAGATCTTGACAAGATAGAAAGTTACTGTCTTGAAAAAAGTTGTTCAGAAGGCTATTTACTATTTTTGGTGCACAATATTTCAGAATATTCTCACTACGCGGCGCTAGTATACACGTATAAAATATCTCGAGTTGTTCAGGAGGTCAAGGTCTTTTGGCTGGTGAACAGTAGTCCAGAATTTTCTCACTGCGCTGCGCTAGTATACAAGAAAGCTAGGAAATTACTGTCTTCGGCAAAGTTCTCCTAAACAACTCTGGTGAACAGTAAATAGTTCTGAATATTTTCGGTATGCGGCGCTAGTGTGGATGTAAAATATTTGTATATGCTCTAGCTTAAGGTCAGGAAGTAACTGTCATCGTCAAAGTTGTACATGCGGCAAAGTTCTTCCGGATGGTGAACATGTAAATGTGTTTTGTTCAAAGCTCTCTCATTTTACGTTCAATTTTTGATCTCTTTAGGTTATTTGGTATAGCATAAGGGTTCTACTACTACTTTTAATTTCATTTTTTTTTCAAGTCAATTCTGAGAAAAACAATCATGATTCTTCAAAGTAAATTATGAAAAATAGTGTAACTTTGGGTGAACCTTTGGTATATAAAATTTGAAAAATTAGCTTCTTCATATTTCCATTCAAAATCTTTAAAATGGTCTAAAAAGAACGAAAATTTGACGTTTTTTTAGAGCGTGTCCTTAAACTTATGATCGGGAGTGTGCGGTTTTATAAATTTCTCCATTCAACTGAGTTAGTCTCGTTGGTCGTGCACACGTAAATACAGGGCTTTTTTTTGTTTTAGACTCCTCGATAAGAAATTTTGAAATTAACCTTAAATGAAAGGGAGACATTGATTTGGTGGAAGTTTCAGCAATATTGATCTATTAAAATAATGTTTTCCATCTGAGATATGTGTTACCACTAATTTATCAAGAGGTATACAAGTGGAACGACTGACCCCACCTATAAAGTATCTACAAATCTGCATGAAAATCTTCACCAGTAAAAGATTTCCAGAATATATTTGTCTTGTCCCATATAGGCTGATGTAAAGTGTATTTTTATTTTATGATATTTGATATACGAGAATTGTCCTCCAAGTTTTGAGAAATTTATGAACTACTGTTCATCAGCCAAAATACCTTTATCTCCTTAACAGCTTTAATTAATTCAGCTCATTTAATTTTGCAGAAGTTCAGCAAATGTCGTACAAATTTATTGACCGTTGTAGAACTTCATCGAACTTTGTACAAATTAAGCGAACTTTAGAGAAATGAAGTAAATTTTGTCGAAATTCAAGGAACTTTGTTAAAGTTGGAGGATTTCTTTCTAACTTCAGGCCCTAGAGTAGAGGTTTTAGGGAACATAGACGAAATCCAGGAAAATTAGTTGAAATTTAGCACACTTTGTTTAATTAGAGAGAACTTCACGAAAGATCGAACACTTTCTATTAAGTTCAGGGCACTTCGTTGAAGATTGATGAACTTAATAATTAATTCGCAAACTTTCTAGAAGTGACGCAAATTTCGAAGAAGTTCAGCCAACTTTGTTGTAACTTAACGAACTTTTTAGAACTTCAGTGAACTTCTACTTCGAAGCGAATTTGTAAAAACTCAGCGAATTTGGTAGAAGTACAGCTAATTTTGTAGAAATTTAGCAAATTTCGTAGAAATGTAATGTACGTTATCGAACTTCACCGAACTTTGTAGAAATTAAGCGAGAAGAAATTAGAGAAATGCAGTGAACTTCTTCAGGGAACATCGACGAAATTCAGGAAACTTCGTAGAAATTCCAGGAACTTCATAAGAGCTTTGAAGAAATTCGGGAAGCTATGTTTAATTAGAAAGAGCCTCATAAAAGTTCAAACACTTACTTTTAATTTCAGGGCACTTCGTTGAAGATTTATGAACTTGATGCAGTTCAGGGCATCCGTAAAATTTTGAAAAATTTAGTTAAACTTCGCAGAGGAACTTCGGAGCGCAGCGAACCTTGTAGCAGTTTGAGGAACTTTGTCAGAGTCAGAGATCTAACTTTAACGAAGCTAAATGCACTTCCTGGAAGTTTTAGGAACTTCGTTCCATTTTCAGGGAAGGTCCCTAATGTTCATGGATATTCGTAGAAGATGTTGAGGATCTTTCCGGAAGTTCCAAGAAGTTTATAGATGTTCTGAGAACTTAGTAGAATTAAGAGAGTTTGTTTTCTTTGATTCCTTGATTAGTACCAATGCTATCGACGCCAGGGAAGCAGCTCCAACACTTGTTTTCTTCTGACGTAGACTACGTCTTAGTGGAAAGTACAGAGGGTAAATCGAAAATCTACAACTGCGAGCGTCACGAGAAGGTGTTAGGTTTTGAACGCTTATAACTTTGTCATTTATAGATGAAATTTAAATCCAAATTCACCCATCGGTAGGAAATAACTCTACGAATCTACTGAAACAAGTACTTTTCCAATTTTCCATAAAAACTTTTTTTTAATGTACAAATAAAAAGTGATAAGTTTGTCACTGTTTTCATGAATTATACGTGTTCACTAACCCAGATGTCATAATCGAGTACCACTTGGGTGTGCATCGTTCTGCTTGAACCTGAAAAGTTGTAAAAGAGCGCTGCAGCAGCGCTTTTAACCACTAGACTATCAGTACTTGTAGTGGCACAAGTACTGATATACTAGTGGTTAAAAGCGCTGCGTTACTATGCTGCTTACCATCAAAACATTTAACAGGTGGAGAACCTGTATACGAGTTTTTGATCTGATTTTCAAATTGAATAACTGTAGTACTAAACACATACTTATTTTTCTATCTAGTTCGTTTATTTGGAAGGCTCAATCGCGTTAGCTTTAAGAGCCGATAATTCATTGTTCATTGTTTGTAACAAAGTTCACTAATTTCCTTGCCTAGTAATAAGGCCGAATACTCACGGCCTACCCGGGGTACATTGGATCAGGGGAGGAGCTTGAGAGTGGAGTCTCGTTGTCTCATCAGAGCGTTGTCTAGAAGTTCACTAATCAGCTGTACGTAGTGCGGGCGTGTCTTTTACACAACCCCACCAATTTTTTTGCACGATTATTTCTGTTTTTTGGCTGAAATATGTATGATCCACAACATTCAGAGGAAAATAGAATATTCAGAGTAATTAAAAAAAATTGCACCTTTTCCGTTTAGCCATTTATTGGAAATCTGAAATTGAAACATCAAACTATCTGCAACAGTAGAATTTAACCACCAAGACATGTAACAACGGCTCAAGTCACCGGTAGAATAGAGAATATGGTGCTTTGAGCTACTGAGGTAACAAAACGCTGAACATTACAAATGCACGTACTTTTCAATACGCTTTTATCCACAAAACAGTGAAGCATTACTTAAGGTCCATCACGAAATGAACTCTATCTTCCTTCAGTAATAATCACCGTGTCACGACAGCTCAGTTTCGCTCCACTCGAATTAACATTTCTCCTCGGATGCACAAACCCTATGGGGGAGAGCAGGGTCCTTTCTTCGTCGTAGGAAAATCTTTTGTGTCCGCGGATCTTTTCATTCGAAGGACAAAGTTGGACACAGAGCACATCAACACCGTTCCCGCGCTCTCGCTCCACTGACTGGTTCATCACCGCCGCAGCCAGCAACAAGGAAGCGTAATTGCAGATTGCAATTAGTGGTCTCCTGAATGCCCGCAAATGCCCTCATCAACGTCGTCATCTGAATTACTACTCCACTTAAGTTTTATGCTCATAGTTGCTCGAAGGAGGGCAGCATGAAAAACAAGCCTTTCATTAATCCTGAGCGGTTTTGCTTTTTCGGTGGTAAATCAAAAGAATTTCTGCATTTTTTAAGATTTCGCTCCCCATTTCGTGAAACAGCAGCGATACCGTTCCTTCGAGTGTTGCTCTCCACTCTAGCTTTCGAGTTCGTCCACTCGGGTTCAGTGACCTGCGTCGTCCCACGTTCGGTTCGGGGTTCGTTTATCCTCATGAATTATGGCGACTTAAACTTCAATTACCCTTCAAAACGGTTGCTCCAAGTGGCCCGGCGTTGCTGGAGAAAAAAGGCAGATTGCGAAAAAAGGCAGATTGCGAAAAAATAGCAACGAAAACAGCATACCTAGAAAAAGTTGGCTTCCCCCCTCCTTAAATGATACCAGCCACCCATATTTCTACCACTATATGAAGTACATACGTTGAAGTGAATGACTCAAAAAAAAATAAAAAAAATAAACACGTTTGCAAATAATTTTTAACAACCACTTGTTCTTTCGGAGCATATTTGTTTCAGCGGAGCCTCCCTTCCCAACCCGACATTCACAGTTGAAGTGGCCCAGATTCCGGCCGCACTCACTGCTGGAGGATGTTGATGGACCCACTTCCCCATTCCAAGACAAGCTTTCCCGGACCAGTCGGTCGGTCGGTGGTGGGAAAAACACATTTGAAGTCTATTTTTGTGACCGATTCCTTTGTACATCGAAGTAAGTCTCTTTCGCCTTGATGGTGGTGTCCCGGCGGTCGCCAAAGGGGTATCAAGGGTTGTAATTTACTTTCTTTGATTACAGTTGGATGGGGATGGGGCCTTGAAGGGAAAGGTCGAAGAGTAGCAGGCAGCCCACCCACTCTGATGTTTTTGAGTTTTGGGTGCTTTTTCACATTTCACGGTGAATGACGCTTGCTAAGGGTCGTTCAACCTGTGCACCCTCTGGATGCTTTGTAACGACAATACGGCCAATTTTATTCGTGGTATAGTGAGCGTTCGTCATGGAACTTATGAGTGGTCCCTCATACCACCAAGTCCAAATGGTGAACCGTGACAGAAATTGTCACGATTTCAGCGAAGGCAACATATCAAGAAAACTGAACTCTGCCAGTGTCCGATGGTACGATTGGGTACAATCAGAGCATACAAAATGGTCAAATATGAAAATCTCTCTTTTGATGTCTAAGCGAATCCGTTCGGAACTGTTACCTTTTTCATGTATCCTGCACACCCCTAGATTTCGAGTTATACAATGAAGAAAACCGAATTCCCTGTTTGTCTCTGATTTTCCAGTAATTTTCAAAAAAGTTCCGATCCCCTTGGATTCCCATATGAATTGTATGTGTATAAGTTGCTTAACGTTGAGTTTAGCTGCTAATACCTGCTAACCTGCGAGAAACACCCCCTTAAAGGTAGTGTTAAAAAATATAAATAAGGATGTGTAAATCCTTTAAACGAAGAGATAATGTTTTTTTTTTAGAAAAAATATACATTTTTCGAGCACTTTCAACTTTGTAGAATATTGAAATAATTGGAAAATTCAAACCAAAATTTTATGGTAAAAAATGGTTATTAAGGGGGTACTATCGTTTGTACTACATTTTCACCTTATAACTTCGTCCACTTGAGAGATAGAAAATTGTCGGCTTGAACAATGTTTCTTAAAATGACTTCATCTACATTTCCATAGATGCTCATCAATTTTAACAAGACATAAAAAAATATCTGAGTGTATACCCTCCTTAAGCAAATATTTTCATAACTCAAATAAAGTACTCAAAAAATGAAGAAAAATTCCAGAAGACATCAAAATGCGACACTCAATAGTTTCGTCACAAATGGCCATGCGCGAGGGGCAGAAATTCACCCATTCCTCCTACATCTTACATATGAAACACTTGTCTTTAATCTCATTATATATATTTTTTTTCCTTGAGCACATTTTGAGACCCAGCTCCGCAAGAAAATTATTCCGCATAGTACACTAACCAAACGCTGATCCGCGACCGGATTCTTCCGATGGAAAATCCTATAAACAGCGCTTTCACCTTCAAAATTCTGCAATAGCAACAACATCACAATACTAAAATTTCACTGAGAAGCTAATTTTCTGAGCTAATAAGGTTTACAATGAAGAATACTAGAATACTCAATAAAGCCACTCGTTGCTGTCAAGGCAATAAGAACACAATAGTGGCCAGTGAATTTTGATTTAAAAATTCCCGGTTTTGACGTCGGATAACGTCTTTCAGCAACATATTGCTGGTGCAATTTCAAAAAACGAGAGTCGACCGCGCTACGAAAAGTGGTCAGGTTTCGACCACTTATAACTCTGTCAATAGCAGATGGATTTAAATTCTAAACAAACCAATCGAATGGAAATTTTTCTACGAATCTGCTTAAAATGAACACTATATCAATTTTCAATAGGTCACTTATTGAAAATTACACAAATGTCCTACTGTTGCAATGGTGATAAAAATTATCACCGATTGCCTGCAAAAAGCGCTTTCTCTAACACAGATTTCAAAATCGAATTCCATCCGGTCTCGCCGAACGGTGCTTATTCAATCATCGTGTGTGTGTTGGTGTACGGTTGGTCATCATCAGCAGCAGCAGTGCTTTAGGCCACCACGTCCAAATGGTGAACCATGACAAAATTGTCACGATTTCAGCGAAGGCAACATATCAAGAAAACTGAACTCTGCCAGTATCCGATGGTAACCAATACAGTAGCGCTACGATTGGGCAAAGGTACAAATATGAAAATCTCTCTTTTGAGGTCGCACATCTTTGCTAATCGAATCAAATGGAATTCTCGTGAACACCTTTAAACTTCCCTGGAATTCTCTGGATTTCTGTGAAGTTCCTGAAATATTTCAGAAGTTTTCATAAATATTCTGAAGGTCTCTGTACTGAATCTCTCGGAACATCTTAAGGGTTCTCGATGTTATTTCAGCACATCATGGAATTATCCTGAATTTGTCTAAACTCACGTTTATAGATTTTTTAACCAATCCAATAGTCTGGGCTAAAATTTCAGGGACTTCCCCTTAAGACCTCTGAAATTCCTTAAAGATCTCTAGATCTAGTTTTTCTGAGATAAATAGGACTTCTTAAAAGTTTCCACAATTTTGCTAGTACGATACTTCGAGACATTAAAAATGTTGTGATCTTAGACTTACTAAAATGAAGTAAAGCATATTTTTAGTATAAAAACGTCAATAACTCTTGATCGGCGAAAGATATTGACAAGCTTTGTGCAGCAAAAATTTGCGCCTTCTTAAGATCTAAAAGCTATTTGAAGACACCTTTGCTGAGAAATTCGAAATAAGAAAACTAGAGCAAAACAACTGTTTTTTTTTAAGAGCCACCCTAACTCAATTCAAGAAAATAGCTCTAAATCGGCCAATTTAAGAGATACAAAAAAGTTATTTTCAACAAAGTTGCTTGCAATTAGCTCAGCTATAACTTTGCCGAAGAATGTATACCATAATTTATTCAAACAAAAAAGTTAGATTTTTGATTTTAATGATAATAGGAACCACCCTAGAATTCATTGTCATAAAAATGAGGGCCTAACTGTAAGGAACAAGTTTGTAGGAGAGACTTTTAGTCTAAAGTTTCAATTTCAGGCTCAAACATATCATTCCACCTAAATCTGCATTCTGGACCACTGTGCGCTGGTTTAATAACTCTTATTATTAAAAAGACTGACTGCTGAAGTTCATAGAAACTCCCTAAAGTTCGTAGAACTTTCCTGAAGCGTTAAGGTCTTTCCTGAAGGGTTCATTGAAGTTTGTATTGCCTGAATTTCATGGGACTTCCCCGAAGTTTGAAGGACTTTTCTTAAGATCTTAGGACTTCCCTGAAGTTCGGAGTTTTTTTTGAAATTCATAGGAATTTCTTAAATATCGTAGAAATTCTCAGAAGTTCGTAAGACTTCCTTCAAGTTCGAAGAACTTTCTTGAAGATCTGAGGACTTCCCTGAAGTTTGAGCTTGAGCTTGATTGACCTCCCACGGTTGCTACTCTGTTACTGCCAGATCAGCTGTAATTACACAGATAACCAATAGACGATGCTTGGGACTAGCAATCATCCTCAATGTGTAAAAACTGGTGATCTTAAATTAGGCAATACCAACGCCGGCCGCGCCCGAACACAGGTCAAGAAAGGAATGGGAAGGATTGTGTTGACATGACACTCGCTTTGATGGAAGCCGAGAACACCTCTGCACTTCCACGAGGAATCACTGGGATGTTGGATAAGAGGGTTGGGTTTGCAGCAGGGTTCGTTTTGGTAAACGATAAGCTGAATTGATGTCCTAAGGATCATATAACGCGAAGGAGCTTGGGACTAAACCCACGGTCTTCTGCTCAGTAAGCAAAAACGTTTGCCACTAGGCAGACGAGCACCTTTTTAATCACCGAGTTGCTGTTATTACCATGTAGTCATATTAACAAATAAAACGATTGACGAATCTTGAATGTGGATGGGCCTGAGATTAGACTCATGATGTTCTGCTCAGTAAGCAAAAACGGTTGCTCTAAGGCCACCGAGCCCCTCATATCACATAATACCGTTGCTCAAATTTTTGTATCCATTCAAACCCGGAACCAACGACAACAACGAGTTTCGCAAAATACACGATACACAAGCGATTTTACCATAAATCTCTTTGATATGTAAGGACCTGGGACCGCGTTTTTCTGCTCAGTAAGCAGGCCACTGTAACCGACGATCTTTCAAATCCGAAAACTAAAAACTACGAAAAAGTACTTAGGCCTTCATTAAGTTCCACTTTCACGCGACGTTCAATGACAGGGTCCTATCCAGGATTACATCTGAAAAATCCAAATCTGGCCAACGCCCACCTAAACCTGTTCTAATCCACCTGAAATGACTAACGAATGGAAGACTTTGACTACCCAGCCATGCAATAGTCTCATTCCGTGCCTTATGGCAACTTGATGATTCTATTGCGTTCATCTTTTGGCACCAACCAGGGGAGACTTGGTCCTGTACCCAATGCTTAACTTATCTCCATTCCACTCAGCTACTCGCAATTTCTTGTGATATAGTGGGCGGAATATTATTATATGAGACAATTCAATGCAGACGTCTTTCCAAATTTTGCAGATCGACAGGTAATCGGTGAGTTTCCACGATAGTTGCTATTCAACAACTCGACAACGTCCCATCGTCAACGCCTGCTATGATAATTTCCCATTGCAGACGCCAACGAAATGACGTCATCGAGCTATCGATCAACTACCCTGGTTATCGCCTGGTACCTTATAGCACGATGCTAAGAGACGAACCGGAAGAATCGATGAGCTACCTCTCCCCCTCTGAGGACTTCCCTGAAGTTTGAAGGACTTAACTGAATATATGAGGATCCTAAATTTAGAAGAGCTTCCCTGAAGTGCATAAGGCTTTAAATATCGAAGGGTTTTCCAAAAGTTTGTGGGTCTTTCCTTAATTTCTTGGAAATTCCCTGAGGTTTGGAGAGCTCCCATGAATTACGTAGGACTACCTGTAGTTCAATCGACTTCTCGTAAGTTCTAGGAACTTTTTTGAGCTTGGAGAACTATGTTAAGTTCAGAGGACTTCCCAAGAGTATTGAAGACTTCTCTGAAGCTCGGAAAAAATCCATAAGCGTCATAGGAATATCAAATGCCTAAATGTCGTAGAATCTGTAGAAAATTCTGTAAAATTCGTAGCTATTCCCCAAAGATTAAAGGACTTCCCTGAAGTTCGTAAGGCTTCTCTGAAATTTGTAGAACTTCTCTGAAGGTTCGGAGAGATTTCCTGACCATCGTAGGTCATCACAGTAGTTCACAGGATTTTCCTGAAACTTGTAAGACTTTCCCGAATTTTGTAGAACTTGTTGAACATGTTGAACAGGTACTTCAAAGAAGTTACGCGTCGACACTGCTTAAGTCTGCTATCAATTAAGCACAAATCATACATGCAATTGATTCGAGAAAAAAATTAAATTAAAAATAAATACAATAAATTACTAAATTCTCAGGGTAAATTTTGTTCATCAATGTTTAGTTGTGCGAAAGATTTAGCTTGAACAAAATGGTTATGGCGGCCCCATATTTTCAGCGTATTAACTTCCCTTTTGCTCTCGCAGTTTGTTTATGGAGCTTGCTGAAATTCTCAGCATTTCCTTTCATTCCTCAGAACTTCTCCAAAGTTCCTACAATTGTTAATGGGGCTGCAATGAAGATCTCCAATCTTTCATAAGGTTAATTACGAACTTGAAATAAATCATTTATTTTTTCCCTAATTATGGCACTTTAAAAAAATTTCAATATCTTGAACTTGTACATGGAATACGAAACTTCAAGACATTGAATATTTTTAGATCTTGAACTTACTCAAATTAAGTAATTTTATTTACTAACTTTATTAAAGTGAGAAATTAAGTAAGTGTTGAACTTCAAACATTCAATGGCTTTGATTGTAAAGCTGTTTCTTTAAAACTGATTACCATGTCTTAAACACGTTTGGGTTGCTTGCATTGTATTGCAAGCTCGATGCTTGGCAAACGGGAAAGGAGTATTGGCCACGATTAATGATTATTTAACAAAAATGTCATTTTGTTTTGTATCATAAAAGGAATACGAACAGGGGGCTGCAGAATGGAAAAGCATTTTTGAAAAGGCCAAAACGATCCCAGGTACAACGGTACAAGACAATATCACTCCGATTTCCGAAAATAAAATATCAGCGAAAATATTTTCAATGACGAAGAACGCACCATTCATAACATATAAAAACATGCCAATCAAAAGTTCACCAAATAAAAATATATCCAACGAAAAGGTTTATGTACAAATTATTATTATTAAAGACGATCGAAAGTAATAAATGTAAGAAGCAAATAAAAACGCATGGGTATTTCATTTATTAATCTTATTTATCTTATAAGATTAAAACCAATTTTCCAATAGTCTATTGGTGCAAAGGTAAGTTGAAGGTAAGTACATGCATATCTTGCAAAACTTATCATATTTGATGGACAATCGCGTATAACTTACGAAAAGGGCATATTTTCTACAAAAATTGATTATGATGAAAGTAAATTTGAAATATCTCGAAAACGGTTACATTTAGGAAGTTTATCGACATGAGCACTACCGTTTGAAATTATTTTTATAATCATATACTAACATCAAACTGAACATTTTGCCGTAAATAATGAAATTTTCAAAAATGCCTCAAAAGTTGCTCTTAGAAAAACTGTTTTATTGAAAGTTTGTCCATCCTAGAGTTGTTTTCAAAACTTCTGCTTTCTATTTAAGTTTCAATAAAAAAAATATAAAAAAAAAAAAATCAAAAACACGTTTTTTTTTTGTTATTTGAATTTTGAGGTTTATTTTTAATTTTTTTTTGTGCAAAAACGAAAAAAAATTCCGTGTATATTTTTTTTTATAAAGCCTTATTAGTTTCCTACAACTCCTTCTTAGTAAACTTTTGTCTACAACCAACTGTTTTCGAACTATATTTTTTTTTAAGTATGTGTGCAAAAACATATAGACCCTTTTCAAAAATTACCCTTGAGACAAAAGGGTCTCCTCTCCTGCGGAAAATACTTGGTCTATCATACTGAAAATATGGGCAAAGTATCATCCAAATCGAAGATGGTCGAGCACGATTTCAGGTTTTTATAGCTCATTCTGGATGGAATCCCTCTTTGAAAATACCTGGAAAACTCAGGTAATATTATTTAGAAAAATGAGTACACCCTGTAGATGCAAAGAATGATCAATCTTGATGTAAATTCATTCAAAAAAAGTTGAAAATAGTGACTGATTACAAGAAAAAGTGACTTGGCCTTAAAAAAGGAGACTTTTTAGTGATTGGCTTGAAAAAAGTGACCAAGTCACTAAAAAGTGACTCGCTACCAGCTCTGTTGAATACATCCTAAAATTTAGATTCAATTTATGTAATTAGAAAATCAGTTCCTTAATTATTCATCATTAGTTAGTTCTAGTTATAGTTATAGTTTCCATAACTTTTATTATTCTTTGTCCTCTTTTCTTTCAAGAAAGATTCCCAAGTAAATAGCATATGATCGAAGCCAACAAATCAAGAAGACTGGCAACTCTTCCATTTTCTCAAACGACAGATATGAGACAGGTACAATCGCGTCATTTGCCGGCTCAAAGGTGAATGCTTCGAAAGAATTTGGTAGCAAAGATTACATCCTCAGAAGAAAGGTGTGTGTATTTGCTCATTTTTCTATGCGTTGCTTCCACCTTCACCCAAGCGCAGCGCTATTGTATCTGTCGCTTGGATTCTGGCAAAGTTGCCAGTCTTCTTTATTTGTTGTCTTCGATATAATGTTAGTTGCAGATAGACGCATAAATCCAGTTGCAATATAACAATAAAATTCGGAATTTGTTGTATTGACCTGAACAACTTCTCCAAAGACAGCAGAGCAGTCAAGTTAAAGCAAGCAATCAGAAGTCAGCAATCATAAGCAATAGTATTGTGGTTCCCGAGAAATTCTAGCAAAAGCTTGATTTGCTCAGCTGTCACTCTTTTGTGCGCAAGGGTATGTGACTGATAGTTGACTCGAACGAAATCTTATATTGCTTCAAAAATTGTCTTTAAATATTGACGTTACCCTTCTTAAAGCTTCAACTCGTTATTACCTATATGTATTTCGGGCCAGTGAATCATAATTTCACATAAAACAGTTGCAAATCAACAAATAAAAAAAATTACTTGCAATCGTACATAGTCAACAACCCATCAGTTACCCTTCACCAAACAAAACAAAACAAACTGTCAACTCATTTTTCCTAGCGGCTTCATTTGATTTCTGCTGTGCCCGTTCGACGTCGGCTTTGAATCGCAGGTAAAATATTTTTCGTATCAATTCAAATGAAATGCATTTCATAATAAGTGTTTCTTTTTCAGATGTGCCATCATGCATATGTCTCCAACTTTTGTAGGACTGGAGGGACGGGAGGTTGACTACGAGGTAGAATTTCTGGAGGAGGAAGCAGAAGCAGGACCATCAAATGTGCAGCAGGCAAAACGATCGTTCCAGGATACACTGGATTCTGCTTCGCCCGGAAGCCCTGGAAGTGAAAGTGAACAAGCGGAGCCAAAACAAATATTTCGATTCCCAGCAACTGTATTCATCAGAAACTTCAAGGGCCACAAAAAAGGTCCTTCTGTGGGAAAAGTGCAAGTGAACTGTGAATCAGCTGAGGAGGTAATGCAAACTGTATGGGATTACTGTGAAAAGCTCATTCGCAGAGAGGCCGTGTTTGAATCACTCGCTGGTGGAGATGCTGATCAATTTACCGTGCACTGGAATGATGATTTGAACCCAGAAGTCGGCGATATGGATAAGTTCATCTCCTTCCAAGATAAAGCCTCGAAACGTACGTTTAAACCATTATGCTAGAAAAGCCAGACAAAATGCAGAAATTTCTGAACAGAGATATTAACGTGTTTGTGCACATTTATTCGGAGTCGGTGACCTCAGCCGCTATGTACGAAACACTGCGAGTGCAGCTGATAAAACCGGAGGAGCGTGACCGAGTAGGAGCAGCATCCAACCAGGCAAACAGTAATTTGTCAACTGAGTTGAAGGAACTCTACAAGCTATCCTACATTTCATCGGACATCAACTGGTCTGTATGGGCTTCGTACTTACTGACCAAAGACGCGCTTGAACGAGAGGAATTGAAGTTGCGAGGACCTCCCCAACATCTGATACATTTGTTCCAGACGGTTCCCTCATGCTCTCAAAACGTGCTGAATCACACTCGTCAGGATGTATGCATTGCCCAAAATGTTAATTCAGGGTATAAACAATTGTTGGATGGCCTGCAAGCAGATTTGGACCACCTTATGACATATGCTAAGGCGATGCAATTGCGCTTGACCGCATTGCAAACGATGCAGGCAACTAACACTTCATTGCTAGCAGATGTGTCTGGCAGTATTGCTGTATCTGAAGATAGCTTTGGGCAGAAACTCGCCGAGGAAGTGACCGACTGCTTGGATGTCGACCATCAATAACGATTTGCTGATCCTGATTCCGAACGATTCCATACGCATTCGGGACGACCAACTGATTGAAGCTGTTGCTTATTGAACATCTCTTTGTTTTGAGTATATGAAATAAAAAAAGGTGAACAACATTTGATTATTTGATTTATTGTTTATTAATCCTTATTATGTACATTCTCAAATCCCAATGATTCGATATTTTGACTTAGTCCGTTTGCCGGATTGAATTTCCCACCTGGCAGATATCCGCATTTGCGGAATACACGAGTGCAGTTATAGTTCGTGAATGTATTTAACGTCGCAGAAATGGTTGTTGTGAGATCCGAAGAGCTATTTTCTACGTAGACACGTTGTAGTTTTTTCTTGCAGTATCCAAAAATATACTCGATTGGATTGAAAAACGGTGTATACGGAGGCAAAAAGATAACATGGATTCCCAATGACCGGAGGTACTCAACTATTCGTCGATGGCAGTGAATTCTAGCCCCATCCAAGATTCAGACCGAATTAACTCCAGGGTGTCGATACACTTCTCCACTGTTGGCAAAGCTACGACAACATTCAAAGAACTTTGCCCTCGTGAAAGTTCCTTCCGTCAAGTACGTGTTCTTCATTCCTGTCTGGCCCAAGAAGCAGAGTAAGGATACTTTGGCTTTGCGGTTGAATTCACCCCTGTAAATCAATTTTTCGCCGACCTTGGCGTAGCCTCGATTCCGTAACATACCTCTGTTGTCGATCGATACTTCGTC
The DNA here is from genome assembly GCF_037179485.1 of Ochlerotatus camptorhynchus. Taxonomy (NCBI): domain Eukaryota; kingdom Metazoa; phylum Arthropoda; class Insecta; order Diptera; family Culicidae; genus Ochlerotatus; species Ochlerotatus camptorhynchus. Next base: position 1,558,798 of record NW_027040632.1, on the reverse strand, counting down.
CAAAAAGATAAGGTGATGTAGGTCCCAGTTTATTGCAGCCAGCTCATTGACGAAATGACAAATCTGAGATTCTTGAACCTGGATCGCCCGACGCTCTAGAACTTTCCACGTATATCCTTGCTCGTGTAGTATTCTGGAAACAGAGGACGTACTGATGGAGCAGTTGAAAGTTTTCTCAAAACTATCCCTGGCCTCATCTAAGAATAATGTCGGATTTTTTTTAAACTGTTCGATTAACCACCGTCGTTTCTCTGCTCCAAACTGCAAGGACACTTTTCTTCTCTCTTTGCGAGCCACCAATCCACTTTCGCGATAACGTTTTATCCAGCTGCTAATTGTAGTGTGATGCTTCCCGTACATTTTTGCCAATTGCGATTTGGACAAGCTCAGGAAATAGAACCCGTACAGCACGTGATACTTCGTATTGGTTGATGCATGTCGGCCAAGTACCTCTTCTTTAATTCGATACATTTTGTCAATGTTATGGAAAGTATGGATTTGGAAACTGTTATGAATAGAACAAACTCGGAAAATTTGCTGTTCGATACGGATTTTTTTTTGACGTTTGTTTGTTTACATATTCATCAAGATAGCTGGCGCACAACCCGGCGCGCAACTGATCGGCGCATAAGTTGTTGGGCATTATGTGGATTTTTCTTAAGAATCACAATACATAAGCACCGACACGATAATTCTCGCGTAACTTTGCGAAAGATCCTAAGTAACAAATGTAAGCAAATCGAGTTAATCGATACAAACACGGTATGGTATGGTAAAACACCCATTCAAATTTACTTTTATTCTTGTGAAGTCAAAATTTGTCCAATGCACAGTTTGGAATGCTGGGTGCTTGATTGTTACTCCGGATATTTGATCTACCTAACATGATTGGTGCTCATATTTCAAAAGGCGGGGCGTAGAAAAGTCATTTTGCCGGTGTTAGGTACTCTGTTCTGAAGTCCGTGAAAGGGAATCATGCATCATGTAAAACAAAGCATACAATGTAACACTCATTAATAATGTCATTAAGAAAAAACGAATTGCAACACGAAATTCAATGTAAAATGGTGATTTTACCGTTCCAACTGAATTCTCATCGTTTTTATTTAGTGACTACGGTGAAAATAGTGTTTTAAAATGTATTGTTTCATATCAGAAAAAATATCTGTTGAACATCCACTTTGTTGTTCTCAACATGGTGGAAATGTTACATTGGTTCTTCCGAAAAACTACGTGAGAATTCTGAATTAAGCTACCCATATAGAGATCGAAGCGAAGTGAACATATCTTTAAAAATACTACATTTTTCACCTGCGTGAAACTGTAAACAGATACGATCCAGTGAAATGGAATGTTGAGGATCGCATTTTTTTCACTGACGTTTCGAGAAAGAGCGTATCGGCCAGATTTTCGCTTCACCGGTGGTGTAAACTTTCATGATTTTTCCCTTGGTTCAAACTTCTCTTCGCGTCGATCTGGGCTATGGGTCTTATCCATCTAAATAACTTAACTAAAAACAGCAACCTGCTATCTCGTTAAAACACTGAAAACGAAACTAGCTCAGAGAGTAAGTCACTTTTACTCAGTTGTGAGCCACATTTACTCATTCGTATGGAAGCATTTCTATAAGCGTAGGTCACTCAGCTTGAGCTCAGAGTAACCTACGGTTTTAGAAATTTCTCCATACGAATGAGAAAAAGTAAGAGGTTGTTTCCAAGATACGACCGTAGATTTGACGTAGGATTACGTACTCGGTTTTAACATTCGGCGACTGTGTTAGGGAAACTACTTTTTTCCCATCACGGAAACGCCTCGTTTTCTGATGACAAAATTACACATTTTCGTGCACAAAACACACGGAATTTTTTGTTTATTCAATAGATAATAAAAAAAACGAAAATTTATTGGAGGAATGTCCTGCTAAAATTTTCCAATCGCGAGATATCCGCGAAAAAACTTTACCTTATTCGCAGTATTTCTGGTTAATTGACAAGGTCATGTGGTATTCGCTCATTGCGAGAAATTTTTATGAACCACTTCAATACTGCTACGCATTTGACCACAAACTTTTGATGGCTGGGTACATTATCAAAGAGCTTTGGGGGTGATGTGGCTGGCAGCAAGGCGAGCGAACGTTCAAAGAAAATTAACTCTTAAACAACAATCAATTACGGTGGTTCTGAAAAGAACCGTTTTGTCTCAACCGTGATGGTTGAGTATTTAATGCTGAGCTATTAGGGTGTTCAACACAGATGAGGCTGGCGGACTGTATGTTGTTTGGAACGAGGGTGACACGCTTGGCATAGATGGCCCACAGCGGCTCACGAAGAGCTACTGAATCCGATCAGTAGCGGTGCGGCTTCTTCCTACTTCTTCGGTGAACGAACGCGCATGTGGGCTGCAGCTCACTGCTTGCGGGCAGGCTTTCGTTGTGCACTGGAGAACAATGTTTACTGCTGCTGCTGATGACCGACACCACCACACGCGGTTATTGAATATGCACCGTTCGGCGAAACCGGATGGAATTAGATTTTCAAATCTGTGTTAGGGAAAGCACTTTTTGCAGGCAGTTGGTGATAATTTTGATCACCATTGCAACAGGTGGACATTTGTATAATGTTCAATAGTGACCTATTGAAAATGGATAAAGAGTTCATTTAAGCAGATTCGTATGATAATTTCAAATCGATTGGCTTGTTTAGAATTAAAATCCATCCGCTATGGACAGAGTTATAAGTGGTCAAAACCTGACCACTTTTCGTAACGCGGTCGATTTTGGTTTTTTGAAATTGCACCCCCAATATGTTGTCGAAAGGCGTAATCCTACGTCAAAAGTGACTCACTCTCTGAATAAGATTATTTTTCAGTGAATATCGACTGCTTAGGCAAGCCTTTTGAATCAAATGACACTGCAATAGGTCTTGTCCATCAGAATAACTTCACGGAATACAGAAGCCTGCTTTCTGGTCGTGTTGCCAGCTAAGTTAAAACGTGGAATTTGATGCAAATTGCACACTGAGCTTGACCATCCAATATAGACCTTATGCATTCTGAATAACATTTTTTTTTAACTTGCCGGAATGGCAAGTTACACTGACAACAAATTTTATTCAGAGAGTGAATCACTTTTACTCATTCGTATGGATAATTTTTTTAAATATGTAGTTCAATTTTTGCGGTTTTTGAGTCCAACTTTTTGCGTAAATTTTCTTTAGAATTTGAGAAACACTGTTTCCGGAAGTGCAATCAGAATTAGTCGTTGAATTTGAAAGTGTCCTGGTTTCAATGCCTCAAAGTCTTCGGGATCACTGCTGAGCGGTGTCAACGGCCTAGAGAGTTCAGTACTGCTTAGATTTGTACGATGCTCGTCACAGTGCTAGTGAAAGTGTGAATTTTGCTGTGAAGTGAAAAGTGGTCGATGTACGCCAAAATGGTAGCAGATGTTAAACTCCTTGGAGGGAATCGAGCGGTTTGTCCAGAACCATTCTCCATTGAAAGACGAAAGGAAACCTGGAGTTCGCCTTCAAGTTCTAGAAGCAGTTTATAAGGAGTATTTCGAGGTCCGGAGTAAAATCGAGCTTCTACTGATGGATGAAATCGACCCAAGCAAGGATTCAGAGGTAAAGACGGACGATGATCAGATCGAAAGCAATAAGAAGGCTCTCAGCGATTTCGAAGATCGCTACTGTGACATAAAAGTGGATCTTCTCGAAATGGTGGATCAGCATAAATCTGCATCATAAGCTTTGGCAGACAGCTCATCAGCAACTGGCTTCCCGGAGGTCAAACTCCCAGAGATCAGGCTTCCGACGTTCAGCGGGATCATTCATAGAAAGTGAGAGGTGATCGCGCACGGGCGAGATCCCTACGTTGCGTTTTTGTGATACGAATTGATTAAATATAAAGAACACCGATTGCTTTGCCGTCCTGCCATGGCGGAGGCATACGAGACACTGTTAAATTGTTTATTTGTATTGCTCGTTACAGCGGGTAGGGTAGTTATACATATAAATGACGTTGCACAAACAAGAGGATTTCCACCAAAAACGTTTCATATTTCAATAAGATGAAGAAATAGCTACCTAGTGTCTTGAGCAAACTATCTTGTTTTGATATTTTCTAAAACTGCCGAATTTTTGGAAAAACACATTTTATATCTCACTTCTAGGAGGATTTGTCAATGTCAACAGAAGGGTCTTTTTATATCCAGAAGCTTTCCTGAAGACACCACTAGTCTAAAATGCAAGATTCACGAGATAATGATTTTGACCGTCTTTTCGCAGTTCTGAGACCACTGTGCGCAGCCAAGGGCGACAGACAGGGCAAAGGGGGGAATTGAAAGAGGTTAGCAACTTTTCCACAACATTAATTTTGATGACATTAAATTAATAGGGCATAATTTCTAAGGTGAATTCTGTTGAGAACTCCCGGGGTATTCTGGAAAGAATTATTAAGGAATTCTCTTGAGAATTTCAAAGTAATGACGCAAAATATACAATGGATTTTGCGAGGAGAGCCTCAGGAGAATTCGTTGGCGAGTTCAAGTGGTAATAGGCTAAATTTCATTATTGAGATTTTAAGGTGAACCCTAGGAATATTTGAAGAATTCCTGACATTATTTACAAGAGAATTTCGATAAAAATTCTAAGGAAATCTAAGCATGTTCCAAAGGAACTCTAAGGAGAGCATTTTTTTGAACATACCAAGGGAAAAAATACTGAGAAATAATAATGGTAGTAGTAGGGGAAAGTGGGGCAGTTTGGCCACCTTAAGGAAATCATCACCAATAATACCAAATTCAGCGAAAAATTCGAATGGTTTTAAAACAAATTGACAGTTTCAAACCCTACTTACAGCATGAATGCACATTGTTTATTAATTAAGTAAACTTTTGCATCTTATGAAAGATTTGTAGCCGAAATAAAACCGCTGGGGTAAAATGAGCACCTTATCGGGGTTAAATGGGTACCCTGGTAAACAACCGGTAAGAATATTCTGTTCTCTTGAGGCTTTATGAAGGATAAACAATGAATAGTTTCAGCATAGAAAAATTTAAAAGAAACAATTATTTTCAGTAGCATAAAGAACATTTAATAAGTACTGCCTATTTATGGCTAAATATTGTTCATTAACGCGTTTAAAGATAAAATTGCTCTCTCAGCGCGCCGGTACATGTTTTAGGAAATCGCTTCGTAAAGCGGTAAGGAATATTCTGGCGGACTTGGAGTCTTTTCTAAATTAAAGTATACATCCCAAGGAACATTTTAAGCCAAAAAAAATGCATTTTTTTGAAAAATCAAAGTGTACTCCCTCCTTAATAAGAAACCAACGACCATTTATATAGTTGCTGAAGGAATATTAACGATAAGATATAAGAAAATAGTGATAGACCTTTTCTGATTCATAAATCATGTTATAAGATTTTACATTTTGAGCTAGCCTAACATTTTTCGACTATTCACATTTGAGAAAAGCAATTTTTAGACTAAAAAGAAATGGATAGTTCATGTAGGCTTCAAGCATTAGGCCTGCAACAATTTTTTTTGCAAAATATGTTCAATAAGTTGATTTTTAAGAGGGTGGCCATATTGCCACACTGTCCTATAGTAGCTATGGATTGAATTCCAAGGTAATTCTGACTCAGCGAATGCCACGGGGTATGCAAAGTGCATTCCTGGAAAACTCTGAAAATTAAACTGTAAGGATTTACAACGAAATCGCTAAGGTAGTTTAAATATAGTTAAAAGATTTTTTGAACTAACTCATTTTGGGACTTGTTTATTTTATTTTAAACATTCTGGCACTAAAACTTGTGAGATCTTTAAATATTCAATTCGCTGGACATAGAATTTTTTTCAATAAGTAATAATAAGAGGGCGACACATGCGTGATTCTGAGACAATCAAAAACATTCACAATGTTCATCTGTTTTCAAAGCACGGGATTTTCATTTGAAAAGGGTGGAATTCCAAAATCAACATATCGAAACTACCGATTCTGCATTTTGACGACCGAAAATCTAACGTTATGCATTTTTGCCGTGAAACATCATACCACATTAGAACATGTAAGGTAATGCTCAATCTCTGCATTAAGTTTACCAACTTATTGCTAGAATTTACTTGACGAAAATTGTCACTGCCGAAACGTGGTATGCAATTTGAATGTTTCCTTCAAAATCCAAAAATACTTATGAATTCTCAACTGTTTGCTATCCTTCAAATTGAGAAAGCAAAAAACGCTCCATGACCCAGCTGGAGTGGTCTTATGTCTCTCCACTGCTAATAGTAACAATTCGGAATAATTAGCATGTAATCTGGATTTAAACTGCAACCACTTCAAGCATACCTAAGTAGTAGGTACACGTAGTCGTACGCTTTGCTATTACTAAGTACGACCTTCATCGTTGAAAATCGCTCTCTTTCTGGGTCTGCCTTGGCTTATTGTTCATAGAACGACCGACTTACATATATGAAAGAAAAAGGACAAATTTAGCACCGCCATCGCATCGTTCGCCATTCATGCCAAAATGGAGCAGCTCGAAAATTAAGATGATACAGAGTGCGCTCACCGAGTAGATACATTCAGTTTCAAACGACGACGACGACGACGACGACGACGACGACGACGACGACGACGACGGAGCAAAGCCATAACAGACCAACCAACCAACCAACCAACCAACAGGAGGATCCAGGTCAGAAGCGGACGACGAGCGGCGGAGCAAAGAATAATAAGAAACTTTCAATGTTGGTCCCCTCGGCCCGTGTCTCATCGCTGCTCGACGGCGGTATTAGGAGAAGCTCACCTAAATTAGGATTCATGAAATCGTTATTGCATAGAGTAGCAACAGCAACAACCAAGCAGCAGAAACGGTTGTATGTTGTTTTTCCCTTTGAAACTGGATTTTCGGGAGACTATAATCCTCGATTCAATCTCGTTGCAGCAGGGTGCAGGAGCAGTGTAGCAAAAAAGCGAATGAAACCCACCCAGGCAAAGGACCTCACCGGAGTTTAGTTTTATTGCATAGCTGTTTGAGTTGTAGCACACAGCAAGTTTCGGTTGGAAAATCCTGGGAGCTTACACATGGAGCGAAGAAAGAGAAACGTCGAGGACGTCTCGAGGGGTAACCCAATTTCAGGCCAACACACGGGAATGGAGAGCGATTACAAATAAATAATACCAATTTCAAGTCGAGCATGCACTTGACAGTGATGGAATGGATCTCTCAGTTTTCTGCGTTCATTTAGCTTTTCTAACTAAAACGATACCTTGTGTTGGAAACGAAAGTACCTACTACTCTGCACACGTTGATTTGATTCCATGGTTGAAGACTGAAGAACAGATGCTGTTTTCTGCGTTGGTAGCGAGGCAAACCAAAACCAGAGATCTCCGAGAGTGGCATGGAACTATTCCACTCGGATTAACATCGTTTCCCTCCAGCACCCTTGAGCACATTCATAGTCAAAAGCGAAAGGAATGAAACAATATTTTGAATCGCACTCTCGCTCTTTCTTCCCGCATTGCCATAAACCCTCATCAAGTGGATTAAAGCAGCTTTCGGAGTTCATCTTCATCTATATATATATATATTCCCCAGGTTTTGTTTGGCTTCTCGCGAAACAACCATCCCCACCTCTGGTTTGTGTCTTCGACTGTAGGAAACTTTTCCTCTCGAAAATGTTGTGTTCAACAACAACAACAACAACAACAACAACAACAACAACAACAACAACAATAGGAATAAGCGGCAACCTTCTCAATGTATGCCAAAAATCCCAGGAATTTAACTTAATATCTGCCGAGGCTTAAGGTGAGGAACACACGCGTGTGGTACCGACGTCGTCGTCGTCGTTCGATTTCGACTGTAGCGGTGAGCAAAGCACTCGTTAAGTCGAGCAAAAGGACTCATTTGGTGGCAAATACAAAACGATGGATGCAGTTTGGAATACCTACCTATACTAAACAAGCGTGGACGAAGAGTTAAGGGAGGGAGTTATTCGAGAGTTTGTGATGAACAACTTCATAGAACATTGGACAAATAGAACTGCGAATAATTTGATCCAATCTAATGCTCCGTAATGGTGCCCTTTACTTTAAAAAGAATAACTTTTGAGGCAAAACAGGGCGTCCTCAACAAGTTTAAGGAAAAGGATGTACTAATGTCCACAACAGGTACAGCAAAATATCACATAGACGCCCTTATTCGCACTATCTATTCAGTGGTAAAAGGAAAAGAAGAGCCACCTCGTGAACTGAAGCTTGAATCGGATACCTGGAAATCCAGAATACCCACGGCAACGATGCCGTGTTGTATTTAGTTTTCAAGCTGTTGCATTTATAAATGCTTTTCATTTTTTGTACTGGTATATTAAAGCTTATAAAAGGATGACTTCATAGAACATTGTATGTACACCCTGAACTTTTTCGAACTTCCTAAAATTTCCTCAATTTTCTTAACGATTATGGATCTTTTCAAAAGTTTTAATGATCCACTGGATTCTCGAAACTTCTTTAAAATCAGTGAAATTTCTCTAATGTTAAAGGAACTGCTTTGAGGTTTTCTACAAGGCAGTCCTCCCTGCATTTAATTGAACTGCCCTATACATGGTTAAGCATCCGTGAACAACTGAACTTATGTGAAGGCCTCAATATTTGTTTTAACAAATCTGAAGTTCTCTGAAAGTCTGATAACTTCTTAAAATTCCCCGTTAATTTTCTCAAACTAATGGAACTGAACTCCCCCCTATTTTTGCAGCTTAACTTAACTTTGCTGAAATGCTCCCACATTTTACTAATGTTCATGAAAGTTCCCTATGAAGTTCTCAAAATGTGTCTGAAGATCTCTGCACTTGTGTGAAGATTTTGAAGTTTATTTGAAATTTCTGGAACTTCTTTAAGCCCCCCGCATTTTTCTTGGCATCAAAACGAAATAATTAATATAGTTCTATAATTTTCACTACGCTAATTCATAACTTCTTCAATAGTCTAGAGTTTCCTGATGTTATTAAAACCAGTGCTGTAAATTCTCAAAATCATTTGAACATTTTTGATGAAAATGAGAAAAGTAGCTATTCGCCATCAAAGGGGACCTCCTCCGAATGGGTGATATCAGTTGCTTAGTCATTTGACGAAGGCATGGGTCATTCTCATTTGAGAAACGCTATATATCATTCAATTGAGTGCTCGGAGCTCTGGTCGACATTCCGGCGAAAAAGCTAAGCCAACCCGACACCAACCTGACTTCTATCAAACCCCAACCCAATGTTGACCCGACATTGACCCGACATAAACCCAAAATTGACCCGACAACAACACGACATTGGGTCGACATCGACCTTAAATTAGCCTTACATTGACGCACCATCGGGTCGACTTGTCTGTTCGGGACCATTTTGCTGGATTTCTTCAATACTCCACTGTCGTATATCAAATTATACTGAGTGACTCAATTGACAGTAACAATGAGGTTCGAATGAGAAAGGGGCTCTTTAAATTATGGTCATGTGAGAATTCGTTTACACATAATTGATTCAATGGTTGTAGTGGTTCATCTTCAATCGAATTATATGAAAATTTACAGAACTGATTAAAACTACCTAATTTTTTTCTGAATTTCCTTAAAGTTCTCTAGATTGCCCATATGGAGGCGAACCAGCCTAAGGCTGAAAGCCTCCCTAATAAAGTTAAATAATAGTAATAGATTGCCCATAGTTTCTCAATCTTTTTTTTTATAAGGATCCGCAATTTTACTGAAATTAATTGAATTGCCTTGAAGTTTAAACAATTTTTCTTAAGTTCTGTAAACTTTATAAACGCTCACGGAACTTTACCTTAATTTCTTTTGAACTTATCTGGACATTATGATGTTTTATATGCTTACCTGAAGTTCTCTAAATTTGTTAATGTTGCGGCCAGAATCATGATACATACTCTTAATTCCCGGACGTTTCTGAAGTTTTTGAATCAATCATAAAATTCTTGAAATGTCCCATAATTCCATGGTTCTTAATACTCGGAACTTTGCTAAAGCCGACTAAAAATATCTAAATTACTACGCTCGTTCATTGTCTAATCAACTTAGCTAAATTTTCGCATTTTGACTTCGGATTACATCTTTCGGCAACATATTGGGGGTGCAATTAAAAAAAAAAACAAAATCGACCCGGTTACGAAAAGTGGTCAGGTTTTAACCACTTATAACTCTGCCACTAACGGATGGATTTTAATTCTAAACAAGCCAATCGATTGGAAATTTGTCAACGAATCTGCTTAAAGAACACTTTATCAATTTTCTAAAGGTCACTATTGAAAATTACACAACTGTCCAACTGTTGCAATGGTGATCAAAATTATCACCGATTGCCTGCAAAAAGAGCTTTCCCTAACACAGATTTCAAAATCGAATTCCATCCGATCTCGCCGAGCGGTGCTTGTTCAATCACCGTGTGTGGTGGTGTCCGGTGGATCGTCATCAGCAACAGCAGTGGTTTCGGCACGTGGCGTTGAATATTGCTCACCAGTACACAACGAAAGGTTGTTCGCAAGCAGTGAGCTGCAGCTCACATGACCGCCCATTCACCGAAGAAGGAGGAAGAAGCCGCACCTCTACTGATCGGATTCAGTAGCTATTCATGAGTCGCTGATGGCCATCTATGCCAAGCGCGTCACCCTCGTTCCAAACAGCATACAGCTTGCCAACCTCATCTGTGTTGAACACTCTAATAGCTCAGCATTACTCAACCATCACGACAAAACGGTCCTTTTCAAGACCACCATAAATTATTGTAGTTAGAGTTAATTTTCATTGCTCTTTGATAATGTACCCAGTAACCAAACGTTTGTGGTCAAATGCGTAACAGTATTGAAGTGGTACATACAAATTCTCGCAATGACCGAATACCACATGACCTTGTCAATTAACCAGAAACACTTCGAATTAGGGTAAGGTTCACTCCAAGATGCTATAAAAAGCAAAAGAATCTAGAATTTATATGATTGATCGCGAATATCTCATGTTGGGAACATTTTAGCATGAAATTCCTCCAACCAATTTTCGCTTTTTTTCTATTATCTATTGAATAAAGCAAAAATTCCGTGCGTTTTGTGCCCGAAAATGCGCAATTTTGTCATCAAAACACGAGGCGTATCCGTGATGGGAAAAAGTGGTTTCCCTAACACAGTCGCCGAATGTTGATACCGAGCACATAATCCTACGTCAAATTTACGGTCGTGTCTTGGATACAACCAGTTACTTTTTTTAATTTTTTTAATTTTTTTATATTCTCGCATTTTTCGGATGTTCATATAATTCTTATTGCCGGATATTTCCTGAGTTTCTTGAAATTTCTTTAAGGATTCTGCAATTTCCTTGATATTATTTTAACCTCACTTTTTACCTGTGCACCTTTAAAAAACCAGATGTAATGCCATATTCATACTCGAATCGGTTGAAAAATACACTTAATCTTCTAGTTTACTCGATATCTATCCATTGCAAGCAATATTTTGATAATTGGTGTTTTGAAAGTTGGTGCACAGGTAGATTGAGGTTAAGGAAACGCCACTGTTTTAACTTTATTTTAATTCTCTAATAAAGAAAAAAAATGTCTTGAAGTTCTGTGACCTTTCCTGAAACTCTCAATTCTATTGAAGATCTCGGTTCTGCTCTGAACTAAATGGAATTTCCGTAAACACCTTTAATCTTCCCTTCTCCGAACTTCTGAACTCAGGGAACGTTATCTAGCCAAACGCCCAGAAAATAGAAGACGATTCCACCTTCGAATGATTCGAAATTTAGAAAAAAAAAATGCTGAAAATGTAGGACTATCAAATGCACAGTGGGTCAGGACTGCAATACAATACTCGAATCGGTTGAAAAATACACTTAATCTTCTAGTTTACTCGATAGCTATCCATTGCAAGCAATATTTTGATAATTGTTTATGTTTTGAGAGTTGGTGCACAAGTAGATTGAGGTTAAGGAAACGCTACTGCTTCATTGTCTGCTAGATGACCCAGACAGAAGAATTGATCTTTTGATTGCGCTTGAAGTAATCCCTAACCGTCCTTGCGTTCACGGGGTCGGTTGTCTTCGCTTTTCTTCCGCTGCCGGCTCGCTGCTGGGTCGTCTGGGTCTCCTTGAACGATTTTACCACACGGGACACGTTCGAATTATCGATTCCAAACTTGTTGACAAAATGTATGTATTATTTCTATTTTGTTCGAAAGACCAAGGCCGTTTAGCGCCCTTTTATTAACGGCTTTAAGCTGCAACAAGTAACTTAGATTATATATTTGGCTGTAGAGTATCATATGTAAAATTTACAATCTTGGTATTCGATTCCTAGTACCCCGTAGGCACTTTTGGAGCCGAAATTGATTTTCCACGTTCGAAAAGCCGCACGCAACCGTAGTCTCCTCGAAAATCCGAATAACCAGTCTTCCGGGTTTCCGTTGAACGGTGAATTACCGGGTCTTCCGGTGCTGGTGCTGGTGACGGTTCTGGTTCTGGTACTGGTATTGGTGGCGTAGTCCCTATATTCGAGAGATTCATCCACTCGTTGCCCTTCAATCTGCGCTGACCCTTCAACCATTCTTGCACCTTGCTTCCGTTGAATATTTTGGAGGTTCCGGAACCCGAAACCGATGATCCCCCATCACTCTGGGCCTGCTGTCTGACCAGTTCCTGACACTTCTCCATCGATTCCTTTTTCAGCCGTAACCGTTCTTCCCACATAACTTTCTGCTTAGCTAATTGTTCCTCACGAAGCTGTGATTCCTTGATTCGTGACGTCGTCGTCGCTCGTCGATTTGCCGTTGCTTTTCCTCATACTCGAAACGGTCCAGCTCTCCTTTTTGGGTCAGCTCCTCTTCCTGTAAACGTGCCTGCTCTTTCAAAAATTCCAATTGCTCCTCAAGCAATCACACTGGGGACAAAATCGAAACAATGTGTTAAAATTCAATAACTTCAGTGCTTGCTGGAACAAGAGACTAAAAAATAGTCATTCTTATAGAAAAAAGTCTCAGAAATCGATTGGAGTGGGTTTCATCTTGGGCACGATAAGGTAAGTTGGGGTTTTTCACAGTTTTGCCCAAAAATCTCCTATTTTGCATGATTTGAATGCTGTATCTCAAGATACCGATGATATAGACGGATGATTTCTTCGGCAAAGTTGATCAGGAGGTCAAGGAATGTTGGATAATGGACAGAACAATTCGTAATTCTCCCGCTAGGCGGCGCTAGTGAGCATTCGAAGTGAATATGTTTGCGCTGCTGTATCTTCAGATTCTGACTATTTAGACGGATGATTTCTTGGGCAAAGTTGATCAGGGGGTCAAGGATTGTTGGATGGTGGACAGAACAATTTGGAATTCCTCCACTAGGTGGCGCTAGTGATTATTGAAAGTGAATATATTTGTGCTGCTGTATCTCAAGATTCTGACTATTTAGACGGATGATTTCTTCGGCAAAGTTGATCAGGGGATCAAGGACTGTTGGATGATGGACAGAACAATTTGAAATTCTTCCGCTAGTTAGTGCTATCTATGATCTTCTCTAGCTATTACGTCCCAACTGTAACTTAACGCCTGCTCTCAACTTAGTGTTCCAGATGCACTTCCACAGTTGTTAATTGAAAGCTTTACAAGCCTGTTCGATTATTACATAATATACACATGTGGCAAGTACAATAATATACTATGCCCAGGGAACTCGAGAAATTTTCCAATCTGAAATCTTAGACCAACCGGGATTTGAACCCAGCCACCTCCAGCATGGTTTGCTTTATAGTCGCAGGCTCTACCGACCGAGCTTATGGAGGCCCCCTGATCTATGAATGTAATCAAACTAAAATGCGAGATGGTAGCCTAATTAACAAGTTTTGAGGACAATTTGGTGAACCTAGAACGTCTTGAACATATCAAATTCAAACGTAAATAATGTGCATGATATGTTTAACCCTGTTTGGAGATGTTTTAATCCAAAGGGCTTTGAATCAGTGAACCTGGATGATAATTTTATCTGAACTCAAGGACAATTTGGAGAACCGCGAGTATCTTATACACCTCAAAATCAACTATAAACGAACAGCAGAAACTGTATAAATGTGTTTCGGAATGTTTTGTCGGTGAGATCATCGTGCAGATTTTAGTTGATCCAGTAGATCAAATAATCTGACCTCTTGAACAATTTGAAGAGCCTAGAACTTCTAATACACCTTAAATTAATGTTGTTTGGAGATGTTTAGTTGCTAAGGACCTTGTATCAGTTATGGTTGATTATAAATCAAAATAAATCAAAAACGAGCCGCAGAAACTTTATGAACATGTCTTTGTAGGTTTTGTCGCTGAGGACATCGTGCAGTTCATGGTTGAGCCAGTAGATCAAATAATCTAATTCCAAAGCAACTTAGAGAACCTAGAACATCTCATACACCATCAATTACAACGAAAATGATGTGCATTATGGTCATGGACCTGGGTGCATAAACTTGCAATAATTATAAAAATTTGCCAAAAAAAATTTCATTCTGTTAAAAAATGTAAAAATTAAGCGGAAAATATGAACCTCACTGTTTAAAACTTCTTTTGAATTTACAACATTCTTATACGGTGGACGTCACTTATCCGTAGAAACAGTGAAAACATATTACTCTTTCTCCGAAAATGTATGGTTACGTCACTTTGTCTCCAGGCTTCCAAAACACATTTTTATCACGTAGAGAGTGTTTTCTGGTGTATCTTAGGGTATAGATAATGAATATGAAGAAAAGTGAAAATTGACCATGGTGGCGTTTACGTCACTTTGTCATCTCACGGCAGTAAGGGCCTTGTACCGGTTATGACTGACCTGGTACATTATTTGATCTGAGATCAAGGACAATTTGGTGAACCTTGAGCATCATATATACATCAAACTGATCATGAGCGATGTACAGAACCTCTTTGAACATGTTTGAGCAAGTTTCGACGCAGAGGACATTGTGCAGGCCTTGGTTGTCAAATGTTCTAAACTACAGAATGCTTTGGATGACCTAGAACGTCACTTGAGCTTCTTATATACATCCAAATAGATCAAAAACGATGCGCAGTAACTCCTTGAACATGTTTGGGCAGGTTTCGCCGCTGAGGTATTTTGCAGGACATTATCAAAAAGTGATGACCGGGTCATAGAATTTGTTATCAATTTGATATTTTACCTTGCTCGGGATTATGATTACATAGATCACTACGGAATAGTTTCAAAATTGGTCATATAATTCCGGAGAAACGGCCGGAACAAGTTCTTAGTGTCTCAGGGAAAATAACCAGCTTATGAGTAAGTTCAAAACCCATCATGCGACACAATAAATTACATCAGAATTCGAAAACAAGTTCAATGACAATGATATCTAGTACCCTGAACCAGATTTGCTGAATCCGGATATGTTCCGGGTTGGACCGGGGAAGTGGCCAGATTTTACTTTTTTTAAATCAATTATGTGCCACATCAAATGACGTGAGAATTTTTAAATAAGATCATTGGTAGTCATATTGAGTGTAAATAGGGTCAGACCATAGGTGATAAATTGGGATTTTTCCTATACATATAGCAAGTTTGGTCTCTTAATATCCATTAAAATATAAACTACAGTAATGACCGGATTTTATCAGTCCCTTCACGCATTATTCTTTTAATGTTCAGTAATTTCCTATATCCATAATTCGAAATCTTTTCCATTAATCTTCTTGATCGATGCTTAGGATAAACTTTGGTGCAATAAAACCCTTGAAATAGCGCATGGATTTCGTAGAATATTGGAAAATGTTTTTAAAAAGGGGGCTGATAAAATCGGGTCATTATTGTATATATTATATCTTTACAAAAAATTCCACCGGCTGGAGCGGGAATCGAACCCTCACTCCATGGCACACGCAAAATAGCTGTTAGACGGGTGACGCCGCTAACCACTCAACCACGAAGACCACTTTGACCCGAAAATGTGGAATGTCGTCATGGAAACCCAATCGAAAAGAATTATTTCTTTACTCTTGTTTCTTGTGTGACAGTAGCTCAGTGTAGTGCAGTTCTTACGTGGTGTTAAGTGTGTTCCACTGAATTTCATTAAGCAAAATGCTGTCAAATAAAAATATCGTTGAGGAATATTTTGCGTCTGGTCGAGATAAAAACCTTTTACTTGACTTTGTGTCTAGGGCACTGTCGAAAGCACCTGCGGATGTTGCGCAAGGTGTTAAAAACTGGATTGGTCAATTTAATCGGCGATGGTCAAAAACCCACAGTAAGGATCGATTCTTTAAGAAGAATGCAGAATGGCTTGAAAGCATATTCGAGGTAAGAATCCCTGGGCGTGGCTAATTTTAGAAAGCAGCATAAATTAACGAAGAAACGTTTTTAATACGATACCGTCGAACATTAAAAAAATTAACAGTTCGGAAAAATTGTACCTGTTGAGCGAAGTGCTAAATTTTCAAAAAACAACGGATTCCAAACCAATTTAAATTGAACTTGAATGAAAATTAGTAAAAGCGTGGAAATGCGTTAATGTAAAGCAAGACATACTACTGATGAAATCTGTTTTTGTTCATGTTACTAAATAATCAATAGCATCAACCGCGATTAGAAGAAGATTTATCTTTGATATTTGTATGAATATTTTATAAAAATCCTAAACAAAAACTACCGACTCTAAATTTTACAAAAAAAAACATCCAACAGTCCTTGACCTCTTGATCAACTTTGCCGTAGAAATCATCCGTCTAAATAGTCAGGGTCTTATATTAGATACAGCAGCACAAATATATTCACTTTCAATAATCACTAGCGCCACCTAGCGGAGGAATTCCGAAATGTTCTGTCCATCATCCAACAGTCCTTGACCTCCTGATCAACTTTGCCCAAGAAATCATCCGTCTATATCATCGGTATCTTGAGATACAGCATTCAAATCATGCAAAATAGGAGATTTTTGGGCAAAACTGTGAAAAACCCCAACTTATCTTATCGTGCCGAAGATGAAACCCACTCCAATCGATTCCTGAGACTTTTTTCTATAAGAATGACTATTTTTTAGTCTCTTGTTCCAGCGAGCACCGAAGTTATTGAATTTTAACACATTGTTTCGATTTTGTCCCCAGTGTGCAATGGTATGTCGACAGTCTTTTTAATTCGCCAGGACGATGTCCTACTGTTAGTCCCTTTAGTGGATTGAACCTTGGGATTCTTAACCAGTAGGGTTTTTTGCTGAGAGACGTCTTTTCATTCCCAGTGACGATGGCCGAAGAAGATATGCCTTTAGCTTGACATTCCTGGCACATCCAGTGGCGACTTTCCACGCTTGAATCTACTCCTGCACATCCGAAGTGATACCAGCAGCCGCAGGTGTCACATGCTACCATCGCATCTGCCGTATCAGGTCGATTACACGAGTGGCAACCATGACCGGAGGTTCCATCCTTAACCATCCTGACGAGGTCAAGATTCTTAAAGATTTAGTTCGAAATACCAAGTCCGTTTAGCGCACTTTTTATTAATGGCTTTAAGCTGCAACAAGTAACATAGATTATAGATTTGGCTGTAGAGATCATATGTAAAATTTACAATCTTGGTATTCGGTTGCAAATAAGTTCGGATGTTCGGCCAAAGCCCTAGCGTTTACTAGTTTATTGATCGAATGAAACAATGGAAACTGCAACTAATGATAAACGTTGATCGTGACTCAGCTCCATTCGAATGACAGATGTTCAGGTTTGACGGCGAATAGACAGATCGCTCCGATTCGCCGGCCCGCTCACGTTACCGTCGGGTACCTCAGTAATGGCTGAACCGGGGGGCTTCGTCTGCTCACCGTAACATCAACACTCATCGCCAAATTGTAGCTTCTAACAGCGACGACCAGAGAATCGTCCGAGCTGTAGAAAGCGAACAAAGTTCACCAAAACAATAGCTTGTTGTGTTAAACTGTTGCAAAAGTGGACTACAGTCAATGTCCGAACGCAGGAGATCAGCGATGAAGACAGCCTTAGCGACGTCACGGCGAATACTGAGAAGTTGTAGGCTCAACAAGTTACGTCGACTTTCATAATTAGGTAGGTCCACAGGGTCTCTCCAGGGTAGTCAACGAAGAGCATGGCGAACAAGTCTCCTCTGAATAGACTCAAGTCGATTCGTGGCATTGCTGTAAAACGGCGCCTAAACTACTGAACAGTATTCCAGTGTCGAACGGACTAGCGAGCAATAAAGTGTTTTCAAGCACGAAATGTCTCTGAAATCTTTAGAAAAGCGAAAAATAAAGCCAAACTGAGAAGATGCTTTACAGGGGACATACGACACATGCTCCTTGAAGGTTAGTTGACAATCTAACATGACTCCTGCCTCTTTGACTGTAGTCTCCCGATTCAGTGTCTGACCATGAAGGCTGTACGTAAAGCAGGTGGGTGATTTTTTTCTGCAGAAAGTGATGGAACATTTGGAAGCATTCAATACCATCCTACTCTTGTGACACCAAGTAGCAAAAACGTCCAGCTGTTGTTGAAGGGAAATTGAATCACTACGATCCTTTACGACCAAAAACAGTTCAAAACCATCCGCATAAGATAGCTTCGGACACCTGATTGAAAAACGAATGTCATTCAAATACAGCAGAAATCCAAACGGCCCAATATGACTACCTTGGGGTACACCAGAAGAAAGCGGAAACGGCTGAGAAATACGATCACCTATTTTCATCGACATTTGACGACCGTTGTCAAAGCATTGCTTGTCTAATAATGTTTGACTCAATATTCAATCATAGCCATGCTAATCCAAGCAATCAAAATTCCTCCATCCAAGCAATATAAAATTCCTGGATTCTCATTGAACAATTGATACTCTGCGCTTATAAGGCTATTAAGCTCATACTGTGCTTCTCGAACTCGATCTAAAAGAATTCTGAACAATCATCATTTTCTCGGAACTATTTAGGGAAGATGCATAAGTCACGTAACATTTTAGGGTGTCCAGCCATTTATAAAAAGACGCTACAAGAGGAAGGAGGTCCAAAGTAGGTGCTTCATCCAACGTATACAAACGATTAACGTGTGTTTACGTTTCATAAAGTACCAGCTTTGGTGGCCGTCCCCCTAGTAGCTTATTTTTCTACATCACTGGTCACCCTAAAATGGTACGTCATTTATGCATCTTCTCTTCCCCTTTTTTAACACAAATACTTTCCAACCCAGAGATCCAGCATCTACCCAGAGACGCACCAATCGACTATAAGGTTAAATTTGCTGAACCAAACTAGGTCTAGCATCTATTAAGACATTCACTAACCCACTTGGAAGTTAAATTTTGTTACAACTAAAAACTTCTAGCGTCTACTCAAAGACGCAAATTGGATTTTCACCGACACTCTGGATCCCACTTCAACTCAGGTTGTGAGGTTAAGGTCTAAATGTGATCTTTATCAAAAGTTTGCGCTAATCTGTGATTTGGCACCAACAAGCTGCCTAAAAATTTTCATGATTTTAATATGGTAGTGCTTTTTTAAATAAATAACAATACTTATGCATGAGAACAAGAACAAAGCATTAGTGATTCAATCCAAGCAAATGACCAGTTACATAGTTTTACTTCATTTTTACCTAACAAATCAACATCAATCGGTTGCAAATTTCCTCCAGTGTACAAGGAAAGTGACAGCTGCTTCAACTCAATTTCTTCTTCTTTGCAACGTCTGAATAGTAAACCATTCATCTGATATTGCAACGATAATTTTGACCACATTCCGAATTTTGCCGACCATTGTCCGTAAATTGGGAACCTGGCGAATCTGACAGTTGAGTTGCTGTGAAACCGGAGACCGCTGTCGCGTGGATATCATCATTGGACAGTTTAACACTGCACCATCAAGCGCACGCCCCCATTGTTCCAGTCTGCCGATCAACGCCCTGAGCTCTGCCGTGAGAGTAGCTGTAATCCAACACCTTCCGGTGGTGGTTGGTAACGGATAGCCAGTGGCTAGCTGATGGAGGGGGACCCCACCGTCTTCCGAATCAACGGATCGGAACTGACCACACGACCACTACACCCTCCAAGCACCAACTCCGGATCCGATTACAGCCGTTTTTCTGCTGGTATATTAATGAATGTTTAATGTTCCATTTGGGTTTGACTCTCCGAAATCCGTTCTTCCAGCGCTGCCGGCGGACGAGAAGTGGAAGGAAACATCGAACATGTCTAACGATCTGCTTGCTTTCATTTTTGTTGTTTTGCCCAAACCTTAGCACCGGAATTTCGGTTGCTACTTTTCCATTTAAACCCCAAACGACGGAGGTGGAGAAGGAGAGGATGTGGTTTCAGCAGAAACAGAAGTTCGCAACCATTTTCTGCTTGTCCTCCTCCTGGTCTTTTCCGTCCGTATCTGAGAGGTTCCAAAGTCTCACAATCGCTGACGCTGTCTCCAGCATAGGTTAGTTGAGTAACTTTGCGAACCAACCAACCAGTTTGAGATCACCGCGGCGAGGCCCACCGTTTGCAGCTTTGGAGCTTTGTTTCCACACAGCCAATCGAAAGGTTCGGCAATTAGTTGGGCAATCGGGATCACGATTTGACTAATTGAAATCGATAGCTTCTCGCAAATCGAAGCACTGCTAATGAAGGGGGGCGTTACGCGATTCGAATGGGACTGCTGCGGCCACTCGTTCGTTTTGGCATGATTTAAGATTGTTACGTAAGTGCCAAATCTTTCCCATGCAGGGAATTGGAAAGGAACAACAGAATATTTTCCGCTCATTAAAAACTAACAGAAGTAGTCCATTGCATCTGTCAAATTTGGCTGCCACGTGCGGCGATCGGAGTCCGCAATCCGATTTGCAGAATGTCTTTCTTTCTACGGTTTCCTCCAATTCAGATAAGCAACTTTTACGACACAATTATTCGGTCTGGTTGACGGGAAGCACTACTCATCATCATCGTGGTCGTCGTCGTCGCCGTCGTCGTCATACGGAATCGTTATTTAAACGAGCGCTTTTATTTGGTTCCTTGTATCGTTTCTTCTTCTGCCTGCTGGTCCCCGGTCATAACATTTATCTTTTCTTCAGTTTTATGATAATTTTGATTGGAACTGCTATGTAGCATCATCTTCAAAGCAGCGCGAGCCGCGGTTGTCACCAATATGAAGTCACACACACATGCACTCGTTTGAAGGAACGGAGGAAAAATTGGACCATGAGCGTGTAGGTGGCCAAAGGTGCAGGTTTCAACACGACATAAGATGTGGGCTCAACGGCGAAGTTAGTCTGGAGGAATGCTGTAAGAGAGGAAGATCCGAATAATGAAGGCAATTGGTGCTCGCCGTGGAGTGGATCCGTGTGTAGTTGATTATAAACCATTTTGAGGATTTAACATTCGATAAATGGTTTAAGAGGGGGGTTCATAATAATCAGTACCCAATGATTGAGATACATATGATGGTCACCTCTCAACGACTTAATTAGACAACCGCTTCTAGCCTACTTTCCAAAGACCTTATTGCGTACAGAAGGCAAAGAATGTAATTTGTTCTTGCCTGAAAATGAAACAGTTAGCGTTCGTTAAATTTGTTGTTGTAAATCCTCCATCTGCCAAATCTTCCAGAACAAGCCAAAATCTTCTACGATCCTCTCAGATTGGGACGAAGCAATCCACAGGTCAAGAGATCATTTCGACACAAGACTAATCTTTCAAAAGGGGGTACATTTGTTTTCACATTTCAAAAAATCATAACTTAAAAACCATTGGTTTTAACTAAATGGTATCTGAAAAGAAACTACAGAGAATCAATATGGTTTTGTATAACAAATATGCACACTACAATTTTGCATTATTTTTTTTTTTAAATGGGATGAAGCGATTACTATACCTGGAAACCGAAAACCCTCAGAGAATTTTAATTTTCCGGTAATGCGTCGTCGACTTTGGTAAGCAACCGTTTCGTGGTGAGTGTGTGAGTGCTGACCACATTTTGCGTCCATTGCTGCAATGGAAGCACCCTGCCCCCCGTTGGCGATACTGCCATACAATGAAACCACTGGAAGCGGCTCCCGTTCTGATAGAGAAGGCTTATTGGATAGCGGAAGATAATGTGCTTATTGTGTTGTACATTTTGGCTATAATTTTAAGATGCATTGCACAGTAAACAAGAATCCTCGGCTCTGTAAAGTAAATTCGATTGAGCCTTATCACATGAATTAATAATAAACAATTAAATTTGAACAAGGTTTTGAAATTCTGGACTTAAACTTTTATTACTTCAAGAAATGTGGAGTCAAATTTCTTGCACTGTTTTAAAGGCTCATGGAATTTTATTATAATTTCTAAGGAAGATTTCATGCTAAGCCTGAGGTAGTTTTGAGTAGAATTTCAAGAAAACCCTGGATTGAATTCAAAGTATATTTTATTGAAAAGTCAGGAATTTCTCCTGTGAACTTAAGAGGAAAATTTCATGAAGTTTGTGGGAGAAAACGAATCCGGAGCATAAGTCCTTGGACATTTTTGGCGAATACTTAGGGGCTGAGGGGAATACTAAAAGCAAGATTACAATTAAATCTGAGAATAACTCCAGAAAATCTTCACAGGAATTCGGAAACGAATTCCAGGAGAGTTTGCCAAACAAATTATGGGGAGGAATCTTTGGAATTTATGAGAAGAAACGCAAATGAATTCTTATGCGACTTTCAATCTGAGTAGAATTCCAAGGGAAGGAGTGAAATAAATTCATTGAAAATTCTGAGAATCTTTCCACTGGATTTCTTACTGAGGATAATTCCAAGGAAAATTCAAAGCCAATTTAATTCGAAATGAGGAATATTTCCAAGGAAAATTCAAAGCCAATTTAATTCGAAAGTTTGAGGAATATTTCAATGGAATTGCGAGAAGTATTCTAAGTATATTCTGGCGATATTTTATAGAGAATTCAGAGAAGCGTTCCTCGAATAATTCCATGAGAGTTTCGGAAGAATACAAAGCGAATGCTAAACATGTATCGGGGTTTGGGAGGGACCACAGCACCCGATTGAAGCGGATTTCAGGGCTGGTAGCGGTCAATTCTATCAAAAATAGTAATTTCAGTGACCACGTTGAAGAAATAAGTAACCAAATAGTGACCTACAGTTGCAAAAAAAAAGTGTCTAAAAAGTGACCTAAAAGAAGAAAAGACTGACGTTTTAGACTTATTCAATTAGTATCTCATAAACACTTATGTACGATATGAAACTTTAAAGCGAAGATTCAATATAAAGCTTATGATCAAATCCACGGTATGGAGAACCTAAAAAACCGGGAATGAGTGGAATTTCAAGGGAACGAGTGTTATTCAGAAGGGAATCTGGAATGAATTCAATGAAAATTCAGATAATCATTCCAAAGGGTTTCTTACTGAGGAGAACTCCAAGGAAAATTAAAAGAAAATTGAATTCGGAAGATAGTTCCATCGAAATGCTAAGGAGAACTCCGAGTGAATTTTCATGAGAAATCTTCGATGAATATGGAATAATAGTCCATTCTACAGGTCTTCAGAACTACTTGAAATTTGCCAAAATTTTCCTGAAGTTAATAAAACTCCCTTAAAGTTCTTTTTTAGTTTAGTTAGCCTGATACTCACAATACTTCTGATCATATTTATAAACTTCCCTGCACTTTTTCGGACTTCCCAAAGTTTTCTTAATTTTCCTAACGATCACGGATCTTCTCTTAAGTTTTAAAAATTCGCTGAGGTTCTCGCAACTTCTTTAAAATGTATGCAATTTTTCTAATGTTAACGGAACTGCTCTGAGGTTCTCTGCTGTAACCTGAAGTTATCAAAACCTCTCTAAAGTTTTTGCAGTTCTTGTTTAATTCAATTTGAATTTGAATTTGAATTGGAATTTAATTGAACTATCCTAAAAATGTTTAAGCTTCCGTGAACTTCTGAACTTATGTGAAGACTTCAATCATTTTCCTAACATCTCTGAAGTCCTGAACTTCTTGAAATTTCCTGCTAATTTAAAAAATTCGCTGAGGTTCTCGCAACTTCTTTAAAATGTATGCAATTTTTCTAATGTTAACGGAACTGCTCTGAGGTTCTCTGCTCTAACCTGAAGTTATCAAAACCTCTCTAAAGTTTTTGCGGTTCTTATTAAATTCAATTTGAATTGGAATTTAATTGAACTATCCTAAAAATGTTTAAGCTTCCGTGAACTTCTCCCTTAGCTCAGTCGGTAAAGGTGCAGCTACAAAGCAAGACCATGCTGGAGGTGGCTGGGTTCAATTCCCGGTTCGGTCTAGGAATTTTTCGGGTTGGAAAATTTCTCGACTTCTCTAAGCATAGAGTATGATTGTACTTGCCACACAATTATACCAATGCAAAAATGGTAGCAGGTATCGAAAGCTCTCAATTAATAACTGTGGAAGTGCATTTAGAACACTAAGTTGAGAGCACGCAATAAGCTAATATGCGATATGCAATAAGCTTGAAATGCGAAGAATAAGAAGAAGAAGAACTTCTGAACTTATGTGAAGACTTCAATAATTTTCCTAACATCTGTGAAGTCCTGAACTTCTTGAAATTTCCTGCTAATTTTCTGAAACTAATAGAACTGAACCCTGCCCGAAATTCCCCCTATTTTTATTTTAGCTAACTAAACTTCTTTGAAATGCTCTCCCATTTTATTAAAGTTCCAGAAGTTCTCGAATCTTCCCTTAAGTTCCTTTTATAAAGTTCTCAGAAGCGGATCCCGTTTTGGTGGAGGAGGCTTATTGGATTGCGGAAGATAAAACGTTTTTTGTTCTGTACCTGTACGATGTTTTGTATAATGAAAAGAATCCTTGGCTCTATAAAGTGAATTTGATTGAGCCTTATCAAATCAATCAAAAAAAAAAAAGTTAGCTAAATTTCCGTAGTTAATTGAAGCTCTTGAAATTTCCATGATATGTCACTCCTAAAATACTTTCACATTTTCCAGATGTTCATATAATTTTTACTGAGTTCCAGAAATTCTATCGAAGCTTTTCTGAAGTTTCCTAAAATTTCTCGAAACTTCTTTAAGGTTTATGCAATTTTCTTGAAATTACTTTGATTCTCTGATCTGACTTGATGTTCTCGGAGTTTCCCTGAAGCTCTCAATTATATTTAAGGCCTTGGATCTACTCTGAAATAAATGGAACTCCTTTAAACTTCACTAAAATTCTCTGGACTTCTAGGAAGTTCCTGACATATTTTGGATGTTTTCATAAATTCTCTTAAGGGGTCTGTATGTCCCTGAAATACTAGGAACATCATAAGGGTTCTCGATTTGTTTTTCTTCAGCATATCATGGAACTTCCTGAATATTTCTAAACTTACGCTAATAGACCTTTAAACTGCTCCAGAAGTGTGAACTAAAGGAACGGGAACTGTCCTTAGTATCTCTGAATTTCCCCAAAGATCTATAGTTTTAGCTTTTCTGAGATAAATGGAGCTTCTTTAAAGTTCCCACTCTCTTTCTCAAATTCTGTATATTTCTGAAATTCTCTTACCGGTGAAGTTCTCTAAAATTCTAGGAACTTCTTTAAAGTTCCTGCATTATTCCAGAAGCTAATAGAATCGCTTTGAAGTTCTTAAAACTCCCAGAAAGCTGCCCATATTTTCAGAATGTTAACTTCCCTTATGTTCCCGCAGTTTGCTGCAATTGTCAATATCTTGAACTTGTGCATGGAATACGATCTTAGACTTACTAAAATTAAGTAAGTGTTAAACTTCAACTTTTAATGAAGTTTATTGTAAAGCTGTTTTTTTAAACTGATTGTCATGTATAAAAAACAGCTTTCTTATTATAAACAATAAAGAAATAGAGAAATTATCCGTTAAAATTCTGGAAAACCTGGAAAATCCAAGAAATTTTATTTTGCCAAATAAATACATAGAGAAAGACGATTTAACGTTCACAACACCTTCGAATGGTTCGAAAATTAGAACAACTGGCTGAACTGGCTTGAAAAATGTGACCAAGTCGCTAAAAAGTGACTCACTACCAGCCCTGGGATTTGGATGGGGACAGTGGAATTGCCAACTCCCTGTTGCTAACATTTCGTGGATAGAGGGCAGGCCCTTCTCCCCATCAATTGGGACGTTCTGCCGCACGATGGCTTGATTTGGTTTCTGGTTGTATGAACGTACTTCTGGAAGGAGATTATCTACCGCTCCCGCGGGTTTCGCGTAAGTGTCTCTGCTTACGGGTCTGTTCCACCGTTTTTTTTGACAGTTCATACAGGAGTATGATAAGTATAATAAGAAATCAAATCTTGATCAAGTCATGTAGTAGGAACAGTCCATTGCTATGTGCAGGCGCCTTGCTACAATAGGTGGTAGTCTATCATCATCATCATCAATGCAAAGCGAATGCTAAGGAAAACTCCAAGTGAATTTTCATGAGAAATCTTCATTGAAAATGGAATGTACTATTCTGAGGACTTCAGAACTACTTGAATTTCGCAAAATTTTCCTGACGTTAATGAAACTGTCTCGAAGTTCTTTTGTAGTTTAGAAAAACTAGCTTGATGGTAACAATACTTCTCATTAAATTTTTAAACATCTCTGACCTTTTCGGACTTTCTAAAAATTCCTCAATTTTCCTAACAAGTATGGATAATCTAAAGTTTTAACAATTCGATGAAGTTCTTGAAACTTCTCCAAAATGTATGCAATCTATCTAATGTTAACGGAATTGCTCTAAGGTTCTCTGATCTTTCTCTAAGAGATGAACCAACCTCTGGCTCTGGCTGAAAGTCTCGCTTCGAAATCAAAATTTGATTTCTTATTATACTCATCATACTCCTGTATGAAGGGTAAAAAACGAAGGGCTGGACCCGTAAGCAGAGACACTTAAGCGAAACCCACGGGAGTGACAGAGAATGTCCTTCCAGAAGTAAGTTCATACAACCAGAAACCAAATCAAGAACCAGAAACCAAATGGCAGAACGTCCCAATGGATGGGGAGAAGGGCCCGCCCTATATCCACGAAATGTTAGCTTCAATCGGGTGCCCTGATTGTCCCTCCCGAACCCCGATAAATTTTTTAGCATTCGCTTTGTATTCGACCGAAACTCTCAAGGAACTATTCGAGGAATTCACTTGGAACGCTTCTCTGAATTCTCTAAAAAAATGTTACCAGAATATAACCTAACCTAACCTCTCTGATCTTTCCTTAAGTTTAATATCCTACGCAGCTTGCAAGGCCGGTACCCTGAAAGCAATCGGCCCACTCGACTCCATGTGGCCAAGGCCATTATAACCTCAAAGCTGACTTACGGCATTGAAATCACATGCCTAGCTCAGGACCAACTTAATAAAAAGCTAGCCTCCACATACAATCAGGCAATCAGGAAATCGACCGATCTGCTACCATCCACTCCCAACATTGCTGCTTGCAAAGCAAGCGGCTCCCCACTGTTCTAAAGATTCATTGCAAACACGATCTGCTGCAGAGCAATCGACCTGGCGAGAGAGGGTTCCTCTTGATGAAGGTCAACCAACTCCTGATAAAGTAGATCAACCAAGAGTTCCCTGCAGTGAGCAGGGTTCACTTGGTCAGAGCCAGAGGTTGGAACCTACCAAAAACCCGGACCATCAAGAACAAGTACAAGGCCGGTTCCAATCCCCTAGTTGTCTCTCAATCGGTAACCCAGCTTCCAGTGCTGTAAATTTTCATATCATTCGATTGAAGATGAACCAATACAACCATTCAATCAATTCTGTGTAAACGAATTCTCACATGACCATAATTTGAAGAGCCCCTTTCTCATTCGAAGCTCATTGTCACTGTCAATTGAGTCACTCAGTATCATTTGATATACGACAGTAGAGTATGGAAGGAATACAGTAAAATGGTCGCGAACAGACAAGTCGAACCGATGTCGGATCAATGTAATGCTAATTTAAGGTCGATGTCGACCCAATGTCGTGTTGTTGTCGGGTCAATTTTGGGTTTATGTCGGGTCAATGTCGGGTCAACATCAGGTTGGGGTTTGATAGAAGTCAGGTTGGTGTCGGCTTGAAATAGCTTTTTCGCCGATATGTCGACCAGAGCTCCGTTTGTGTGTAGGTTACACTCAATTGAATGATATATAGCGTTTCTCAAATGAGAATGATCCATGCGTTCGTCAAATGACTAAGCAACTGATATCACCCATTCGGATGAGGTCTCCTTTGATAGCGAATAGCTACTTTTCTCATTTTCATCAAAAATGTTCAAATGATTTTGAGAATTTACAGCACTGCCAGCTTCAAAACGAAAAATATCATACCATCCGCTAATCCGATGGCTCAGTCACCCGGATGGGGTGGGGGTAACTGAACCGCGGCTAGTAGTCTGCTATAAGCTTCCGATCCAATGCTTCATCTTCTCGACCGATGCTGCTGCCGCCTTTATGGCTGCAACAACCTCCTCCGAAAGTCCGATCGCCGAGTTTACCAATTCGGCTAGTGTAGTGGAAGCCCTCGATTCAGACATCTCCAAACACCCGTGGATCCAAGGCATCCAAAGGTATGCCCCACCGGGCACTACCTTTTTTTGGATCCCGGTGCGGGGTACGGGGCAACGCCGACCTCCTGGAACGACACTAGAGATCCATTCGTCCGGAAGGTTAAAGAATATATCGTCCGAAGGGAGCATCCTAAGAACCATTGAATGCAGGTGAAACCCTCAAGATTGAGAACGGGACACACCCGTATATCGCACAATTTCTCTGGCACCGACCCAAATATGCGAGATTCCGTCAAACATGCCATCTGCCACTGCCCTCAATACGAAGGCCCACGCATTCTATACGGCATTGCTGGAAGCATCCGGGATGCCTTGGCGGATGACCCGGCCAGAACTGCAACCCTCGAAGGTTTGCCTCGAGAAGCCGACCTCTTCGATGCAATTTAATCGAACTGAACTTGACTATAATTCATAACTTCTTCAGTAGTCTAGACTTTCCTGCTGGTATTAAAACTGCCCAAAATACTTCTGAACATCCTTAAAGTTCTCTTTTTTTATGAGAACTCACAATTTTACAGAAATTAGTTGAATTGCCTAAAACTTTTCACAATTTTCCTTAAGTTTTATAAACTTTATAAACGTTCACGGAACATTGCCTTAAATCACTAGGTTTTCCTGAACTTATCTGGACATCCCTGAAGTTCTCTAAATTTGTTTAATGTAACGGCAAATTTTCCGATATAAATATTCAAAATTCCCTGACACTTCTGAAGTTTTCAAATCAATCATAGAATTATTGGAATATCCCAAAATTCCATTGAAATTCCTCTACATTCCGCTACAAATATCCTTAAATTAATGGGATTGTTCTGCAGTTATCTGATCGACCTCGAAGTACACCGCACATCGACTGAATATCGTGAAGTTATCTAAATTATCAAAATTTATTGGAAGTTCTCTGGAATTTCTTGAAGATAACGGTGCTTGCTAAAAGTTCTCGCATTTTTTTTTTAAATTAATGACACTTTGTTGATGTTCTCTAATCAACTTAGCTAAATTTTCGCATTTTCCCAAGTTCTTGAAATATCCATGCTGAAATTTCCGGAAACTCCCTGAGTTTCTTGAACTTTCTTTAAGGTTTCTGCAGTTTTCATGAAATTATTTGAACTGTCCTTTGATTTTCTGATCTTTCTTGATGTTCTCGTAGCTTCCCTGAAGCTCTCAATTCTATTGAAGGTCTCGGTTCTGCTGGAATACTTGTAAGCACCTTTAACTTCTTCTTCTTCTTCTTCTTCTTCCTCACATTTCATGCTTTTTGCTTATCGCATATTAGTTTATTGCGTGCTCTTAACTTAGCGTTCTAGATGCACTTCCATAGTTATTAATTGAGAGCTTTCGATGCCTGTACCATTTTTGCCCTAATATAATTGGCAAGTTGAATCATACTCTATGCCCAGGGAAGTCGAGAAATTTTCCAGCCCGAAAATTTCCTAGACCGGACCGGGAATCGAACCCATCCACCTACACATCATGGTGTTGCTTTGTAGCTGCGCCTTTACCGAATGAGCTGAGGAAGGCACGTAAACACCTATAAACTTTCCTGAAATTCTCTGGACTTCTGTGCTGTTGCTGAAGTATTTTTGAAGTTATCATAAATTCTCTGAACGTCTCTGTACTTTTCTGAAAGCCTTGGAGCATCTTAATGGTTCTCGATTTTTTTTTAGCACATCATGAAACTATCCTGAATTTTTCTAAACTAAAGCTTATAGATGTTTAAATTGCTCCAAACTTCGGGACTAAAACTTCGAGAACTGAACTCTGAAATTCCCCAAGATCTCTTCTAGAGCTAGCTTTTCTGAGGTACTTGGAACTTCTTTAAAAAATCCACAATTTTCCTCAAGTTCTCTATATTTCTGAAATTCTCTAGACACCGGCGAGGTTTTCTGAAATTCTAGGAACTACTTAGAACTAACAACTACTGAAATTCTAGGAACTTCAGTAGCTATTTTCAAGATAAGATGTTACAGGTCAAATGGCAAATTTTGTTTGTCTCTGCCTTCTTCTCTGAAACTTTGCATAATTCCGGAGAACTTTGAGATTTGGGCGTAATTGTTTTTGTAAACAAACACGTCAATCGTCGATTTCTCGCGAATAAAAGCTCAATTTTGTGAACTAATTATACCAAATGATAGAGGATTTATGCATATGCCTGATTGTGTTATTAGATTGCAAGATTAAGCTTTTATTCGTGAGAAATCGGCGATTAACGTGTTTGTTTACAAAAGCAATTTCGCCCTAATCTCGAAGTTCTCCGGAATTGTTTGTTATGTATGTATGATTTATGTAAAGGATACCACTCATTGTTGCAGGGCACAGCCATTAGACAGTAGACTGTCCACTTCGTATGACTTGATCAAGTACGATACCTGGTTGTATTCAATTTACCATTGTATTAAGGGCCAAAAACGGCGACACTTACGCATGATCCACGGGAGCAAGAAGAATCTCCTTCCAATGATAAAAACGTTCCAACCCGATACACAACAAGCCATGATACGAGGGGATGTCCCAATGAGTGGGGAAAAGAGCCCACATTCAATTCACGAAATGTTAATAACAGGGAGTTGGCAATTCCACTCTCCCCATCCAAATCGCTTCAATCAAGCGCCCTGATGGTCCCATTCCTACCGAATGAATTTATATATTTATATGAACATAAAATTCATTTATTTATCAAGGCTCAAATGCGGAAGCTTTACGGAGCCGAAATTCATTTTTCTTTTTACAATGTTTCTTAAAAATAGAGTAAGTACAAGAGGAGTCCGAATACTCGCGGCTTACTCGAGGTTACGGGCTATAATCTATTAAACGGTATGGAAGGGATCAGGGAAAAGGTACACAAGGATGCGATTGATATATTTATCTCCACCGCCGTTTACTAACTGTTTTCGACGATTCACCATCTTGGTCTCTCTCGAGATGACTGGTGGTGATGGTTTACAACTGCAACGAAACATAAAAAGAGGGGCTTGGGAAGGGACAACGATGAGAAAAAAGAAACTAAAATTGATACACGAACAGACAAATCAGTTGATGATCGACGAAAACATTGTTCATTTAGAAGCTAGTTGCTTCAAAAGAGTATTCAACATTGGAATCATCAAAACAATAATGTTCATCATGGAGTCAGACACATTCAATATTTCGAGAATGTCACCTACAATTCCAGAAAACGTGAACATGGCTGCATGTCGTCTTGCATCCGAAGCCTTGCAAGAAGCTGGAAGCCGCGGAAAGTCCCTATCAAATGGTTTGAAACCTGGTAGAGGGGCTTTCGAGATTCTGGGATTTTGATTTAAATTTAAATATTCCCGACTTGGAATTTTCAAGATTAGGGAACATGAGAAATTTTCAAGGTCAAAAACTAGCAAAAATATTTGAAATTCCGAACTTTGAAATGTTTATAAGATTGTGAAGTTGAAAGTAATCAAACGTCTGAGTCTTCATTCTTTTAGTTCAGTGATTCTGGCACTTTGAATTTTTTTCAAAATCTTGGACTACGGGCTCGAAATTTTAAGGTTTTGATTTTTATTTTTTCGAGGTCTTAGACATAGGGGAAATGGATGTAATGTCGGCCTAAATACCCCTAATTTGGGCCCATACATAAATTCAGAAATCGAGTAAATTTTCAATAGCGACCAAAAATATCCATTATTACCGTCCCAATGACGCGTTCATCTAGATAAAATTGATAAATAGCAGATTTTTTTTTGCGATGGGCCCAATCCATAGGCCAACATTAGAGCCATTTCCCCTAGTAAACTTAAGCAAATGTTACACATAAACTTTTAGTGGTTTTGACAACGGAGACGCATCATTAATTTTGAGATTATTCGGTCCAGTTCCTTTAAGACATCAATGATGTATAACGAAAATGATAACTTGGATCTGTAAAGTAAATTCAATTGAGCCTGTTTAAATAAAGTAATTAGGGGCTGTTCATAATCTACGTAGACAGATTTTAAGAGGTTTTTGAACTCCCACGTAGACAATCGTGCATACATTTTTTTTGGAAATTTCTACGTACCGTAGATATTTGTCAACACCAACCGGGTGGGACTCCGGGATTGATACAACGACATACGTTTTGAGGAACGAATAATCTACGTAGATTTAAGTAAGTTTTTATTTAGAGGGGGGGGGGCTAAATAAAAACTTACTTAAATCTACGTAGATTATGAACAGCTCATTATTAAAAAATGAGGGTAAGATTTTAAATTTTAACTGTTTGACAGGATGCGTCCAAAAAAACTGGAATATTGGCATCACTTAACGAGGGGATAGCAAGCTAATTTTAAGGATGATTCCAAGAGAATTTTAAGGAGAATTAAAAACAGAATTTGATGGGTGTTATGACTCTGAGAATGATTTTAAAAGAAATAGGCTAAGACGAACTCCTGAGAAGAGTTTTATCAAAATTTTAAGTAAGATTTCAAAGGAATTAAATTCTCAGGAGAAATTCTAAGGAGGATTCCAAGGAAATTCTCAGGGTAATTTCCGAAGAAAATTCCAATATACGACAAAAGCTCCAAAGATATCCTATGATAATTCTGAGTAGAATTACAAAGCAGCTATGACAAATAGAATTTATTGTTTTTAAATAGATTAATATTTAACCATTTGGAAAAGTAACACATAAGTTGTTAAAGTTGAAATCTTCATGGCTCAAATATCATGGCAATTTAAGATGTTTAAATTTTGCAACCTTTATAATAAGTTTGTGCAAAAACAAAAACACATCAGATATAATAAACTTGTGCATTAATAAATAAAATAGAAATACAACTCATAATTTATGTGACCAAATAATAATGCTTATTGATGTTACCCTGTTCTTACGTCGAATTTCCGGGATTTTCCCGGGTTTGCCAGGTTTTCCCGGCTCGCTGGCCACCCTGACAAAACGGAATCGGTTTTGATAATAATAATGCAAAGTCTGCAAATGACAGATTTAAAAAGCTCCGAATTAATACCTGTGGAAGCGTTCAGAAGACACTCATTGCAACGAGAAATCCTTGAGGATCCTTTTTCAAACCAAATCAACTGGTGGAAAATATATCCTGGTCAGACGTCGTCTATCACAAATGTACACACGGCTAAATCCGACTTGATCCTTGAGTGTCTGGGGCATAAATCTCAATCACACACACCCAAAACCCACACACACACACACACACCGTATCACTTGAGACTAGAATAATGACCCATTCCTTGCTTGCCACTATTAAGGCTCCAATAGCTTTCGCAAAATGCGTCGCCACATCGTCGCTTGGGTTGGGCTGTGGTTCGCTCTGGAATGCCTGTTCGGTATGTGCTGGGAATTTCATCAAAAGGTTATTAGCAGCACCGGGAGCTACATGAAAGAAGCTCTGATTCTGAGTATCTCTCTATCTCTTCTCGAATGGTCTGTCCGTGTCGGGGGTGATCCGTTCTACCGGAAGCGACTCCGGGATTGATACGACGACATCCGTTTTGAGGAACGTTCGCTCTACCGATGATGGATGGATGGATGGATGGATGGTATTCAATTCAGTTGCATTCGATGCGACGAACGCACCCAGGGAATTTGTTACGTGCGCAGTAAAAGAGTATTTTTCTCCAAACAAACTCGATTAGAAAGACTTCCATTGAGGAGAATCATTTCAAAGGATGAAAAAGGCTTTGCGATGTTAATAGTCCTGCTCGTCATGCGTGCGTCCATAATGGTAGGAAAATTCCCTCCGGCTGTCTGCGATATTATTGATTGGAATCATTCGTGCACCTTAAAACTTCCGGTTCGCTTCAAGCCATCAAGGCACAAACCAAGCAGAGGATGAGAGAGCAGGAAGTTTGTTGATATCTATTTAGAGCGCACCATCATCAGAACCCCGCTCCGCTCCGGGAGTGATTTAGTGGTGGAACGTGACTTCCAGCCGGCAGCCATTCCCCGGGACCAGCAAAAGGAAAACATCTGCGTTTTTGTTCGTTTCGTTTTTTTTTTTTCTGGTTTCTGGAATTGTGCTTTTTCTTCATGTGCGTGTGTGTGCGGAATGCTGGGTAGCCCTGCAGCGATGGGTAAAGGCAAAGACGGAGATAAAGGTGCGGAAACAAGGAAATCGGCAGAAATGGTTCATTTTTGTTATTTTGTTCCTTTGTGATTGCAAGAAAGAAATTTCATTTTGGAACTTTATCCCACATTTGAGCAGTTCCACGCCAAATGATCAATCGATCTGATGCGACCTACTCCGATCGGGTAACTTAAGTAAGGAAGTAGTTCTCTACCGTATATTAATAACTAAATTCTGGGTACGAGAGGGTCCACCAGGGCACCCGATTGAAGCGAAATGGATGGGGAGGGTGGAAATGCTCCTTGCCTTGAACATTTCGTGAATACAGGGCAGGCTCTTATCCCCACTTATTGGGACATCCTCCTTTTGGATGGCCTGTTTTTTGACCATGGCTTCACCAAAACCATTGTTGGCTCTTCATACAGTAACAGATTTAGTACAATTAGAAGTTATTAAACTTGATCAAACCGAACAGCGAGGATAGTCCACAGTCTACTAACAGTTGTCTTACTACAGTGAGTGGCAGTTTCATGTCATCATCATCATCACAAAATTAACAAAAATCCTTCATGTTCGTTTTATTATTTTTTAATTTGAAAAACGAATTCTGTGTAAAATTTTACCAAAGGAGTTTAAACAAAACGTTCAAAAAGATATAGGGATATTTTTTTTTATTTAAGATTAATAAACGATTTTGATTTTTTATCCAAAATTACTGGAATTATTTTTTTCCTATAACTTTGTCCCAGACCTCACTTCGATTGGAAGTGAAATTTTCGAGTTATGATTTGTTGAAAAATATCGAATACGCCTTTTTGAAGTTTTATGCGAGATTCAAAATATTTCATGAAAACCGAGTCTGAAATTCAATTTTGTTTTTGCAATTCAAGCATAACCTGAAGGAATCTTAACAACAGGTCATGATCCGTAGGTAGGTGCAGTGTTCTTTATAAGTCCGAAGACTTTTGCGAATGAATCCATAGGAGTTCCAGCATAAGCCAGGAGTACTGCGTGGATTGAATAAGGTCCACTTTTACGGCATGTTTAGCTTACATCGGGACTAAAGGACGATTTTTATAGGTCTATAATCAACTCTTGGCTTTGAAGTCCTCTGTACTTGTTCCAGGGGTACACTGGATTTTTATCGTAGAAGTCCTTGGGGAAGGTCTCCGTTTAAGTCCTATAGTCATCAACTTGACGACTTCCCTTGGATTTGTATCCGGTGTACACCAATCGACTCCATTTCTTCAGGACTAGGCCCTGGATTTACTCTAAGCATTCCCTGAATAATTTTGGTTCGTTTGGCTGAATTCCAATTGCCCGAAAATCAGTGGCGTTTCCTTAACCTCAATCTACCTGTGCACCAACTCTGAAAACATAAACAATTGTCATAATATTGCTTGATATCGAGTAAACTAGAAGATTAAGTGTATTTTTCAACCGATTCGAATATGAATATGGCATTAAATCTGGTTTTGATTGGTGGTTGTTGCACAGGTAAAAAGTGAGGTTACGGGACGCAACTGCCGAAAATTATGTTCAATGGAATTATTGTTTTTGTGATGTTTGCTCCGGAATTCTTTGAAATGTTCCTCAGCATTATCCATTGAATTCCAGGAATTGTGTTAAACTACTGCACTTAGTTTCCTTTAAGGTCTCCTTTAAAATTCCAGCGGAAGTCTCCTCTGCATTCCTTTGGAATACTCCTTAGAGTTTTTTTGAAACTATCGTCAAAATTTACATTGAGTTCTGTTCAGAATTATCCAAGAATTCTAACTTTCCAGAATTATCCAGGAACTCTAACTTTGCTTTCTCCTTAAAACATACCTGAAGTTCTTTCAATTCATTCAGAGTTAGAATTCTCCTCATAATTCTCTTAGCCGCTAGCAAGTCATCTACATAGATAGTAGAAGGTAGTTCCACTTGCCGGTAACATACTCCCGACTAGTGTTTCCTCCCGGGAAATTTACCAAAAATCACGTTTCGCGATTACCAGGAAACAGATTTGGAAGAATTTTTTGGTGAAAGGTACCGGAAATTTTCTTGATTAGTCAAAAGTTTTAAGAAATTTCCAGAGAAATCTGAAGATCTTCTACGGGAAATCGGATGAATGTTCCAAGAAGATTTTTCCGAAGGAAGCCAGAATAAATTTCCTGGAGAGACCAGAAAAATCTTTCGGAGGAATCAGAAATTTTCTACGAAGCCAAAAAGATTAGGGGGAAGTCGGAAAAACTTCCGGGGGTGTCGATAAAAACTACTGTTGAGGTAGTTTTTTTTTATATAGATCGTTTATTTGAAAGGCTCAATCCGGGTAGCTATACGGAGCCGATTCTGGGGTAGTGTTAAGAAGCTTGCTGAAGAAGTTGGATGAACCTTTCAGAGGAAGTCAAAAGAATCTATCGTGGAAGGCACAAGGACCTCTGCAAGAAGCTTCCGACGAAATCAGAAGAAAATTCCTACGAAAGGTGGATGAGACTTCTGAGAGGATTCGGAAATCGCGGATCAAAAGAAACTCCCTAGGCTAGACGTAAAAAAATATCCGGTTGAAGTTGGAAGTAAAATTGGAGGCAGATCGGCAAAATTTTCCGATGGAAGCAAACATACTTAAATTAAGTGGTTCTATACTTTATAAATCATTCCACAGAAGATAAATAATAAACATTCTGATGAATAACTCTCATGAATTCAACCTAATGCTTTTCTGGTCTCAGAACATAAATAATTCCCAATTCTGGGGAAGATCCATCAGCTGTTTCTCTCAAACCTTAAACCTCTTAAACCGAGAAGCCAAAAATGGCCACATTTCGTGACTCCTCCTGAATCTCGGATTCAGCACTACAAGCATATTTGTTGGACATCATACCTTTTATTGACCTAGTTGACCTTCGCAATAGGTCGACTTCATTCATATCTAGTGTTTCCATTTTCCGACCATGTTGGACTACCTGGAATTCCCGGAAATAGAAGACAAATATTTTTACTCAGTGACCAGACATAATTTTGGATAGTAGCTCATTCCAATTTTCCCGGAAATTTCTCAAAACCTCATGGTGACCAGCAAATTCTGATTAGCAATTTCCCGGAATTTTGCTAATTTTCCCAGTTCTCATCATCCAGCTACTGTCTACGAAATTACCCATTTAACTGAGTGATCTCTTCGGCACAATCGCAATCGATTATATGCATAATTTTAATGTATATAGCACAACCGGAAAAATTACCAAAATTACGTTCGAAGTCGTCCAAATTTGTCTCGTTACCTAACTACCCTTGAAAAAGTTCGCACATATCTTTTTATAAGATTTTTATAAAATTTTCTCAAATTTCCATTAGAATTCTTTCCTTTCCCAGAATTCTTTTCAGAGTATCTATAAAATAAATTTGAGATTCTCTGAGACACTCAAAAAAAAAAAATCGAGGAATTCATCCGAAACAATTCGCTTCGAAACAATTCATGAAGCTTTCCTTGATAATTCTGTTTCAAATTTGCCTAGAAAGACGGCAAGAGGTTAGATTGGGATAAGCTGATACCTTCGACGCGGGTGAGTCTTGGAGAAATTGCCACGTCCAACTACCGATCCTCAACGATATCCGCATAGATCGTTGTGTGATCATTCCTCAAGGCATGCAGATCGAGATTCACTGCTTCTCGGATGCGCCGATGGAGGCATACGGTGGATGCCTCTATATTCGAAGCCAGGATCAGGATGGAAATGGCAAGGTTCAGCTACTCACTTCCAAATCCAAAGTTGCTTCTCTGAAATCCCAATCAATTCCTCGATTGGAGCTTTGTGGTGCACTGGTAGCTGCACAAGTTCTCGAGATTCAACGTGTGCTCTTCGTTGGATACAGGCTTCTCTGTCTACTTGGTCTGTATTCGTCGCGAACAGAGTAGCGAAAATCCAGGCGATTACGGAAGGTTGGCAATGGAGGCACATTGCGGGTGCTAACAATCCAGCAGATTTGGTTTCGAGGGGAATCGGACCGAAATAGATACTCAACAATAACTTTTGGTGTCATGGGCCAAGCTCAGGAAGAGTTCAACGAATGGTTCATTTCCAAGCCAGCTTCCTACACTGATTCGGTGCATCGCCATATGGTTGCGATTTATGGGGTCACTACGAAACTCAAGGGAAAATCATTCGACTGGATTCCTATCTTCAGAAGAGCTACGCAAGACGGAGTTCGTTCTCATTCGGAAGATTCAGGAAGAAGCGTTTCCAGAAGAATTCGGAATCGAACGGAATCGAATTCCATCTCAGAATTCCTTTGGGATTCGATCCCCTTGGTATTTATCGATGGATTTCCTCGTAACTCTCTTTAGAATTCGATTGAAATTATTTAATACGCCCAGAATTTCCTTGGAATTGTCATCACAACTCTTTTAAAAGTCTTTTCAGAACTTATTTGAAAAATTCATTAAAAATGAACCTGGAATCCTCTTCACAATATTAACGAAATTTCTCACAGAACTACCCAAAGATTCTTCTATGAACTAACACTATATCTCTCTTAGAGTTCTTCAAAAAATCGCTTGGTATTTTTCTATGAAATACATTGATGTCATCTCCAGATTTCATTCTAAAATTTCATCACAATAGGGGAAATAAATGCAATGTCGGCCTAAATGTCCCTATATCCATTAGTACCGTCCTAATGACGCGTTCATCTAGATAAAATTGATAACTAGCAGATTTTTAGCGATGGGCCCAATCTTAGATCCATAGGCCAACATTAGAGCCATTTCCGCTACTCTCAACATTTAGTGCATCAAAGTGACTGTATCCTGAAAATCCAGTCCAAAGGTCTTGCAATTATTTAGAGGTCCAGAATACTATTTTTTTCTGATTTGCATAGTCATCCTTAGATTTTCTTGGATGCTTCCTTCCAGAATTCTATTTAAACTTCGTTTGAATTCTCATGGTGAGCAGCAAATTCCGATTAGCAATGGGTCATTATTAAGACAACAGCACTTTTCCTGGATGTTGAATTTGTTTCTGCGTTCGAAGTCTTCAATATTTATCTATGAAAAGTTCGCCCAATACATTGGAGGATTTTATATGATTGATCTCAAGCATTTCTTTTAAAATCAATTCCCTTCACAGAGTGCTTTTCAGGATGCTTCAAAAATATAATGGAGATTCACTCTGGAAGTCCCTTGAAAATATCATACAACAGTCCAGAAATTCTCCGGAGAACACTCCAAAAAATGTATGAAATTTGTCCTTAGATTCTCGTCGAAAGTAAAACTTTTTCTAAGAATTCACATTCATTCCAAGGGTTTGACAGGTCCAGATCATATTTTTTTTAAGGAAGGATAAAGTATATTTTTTCCAATTTGTCATGGAAATTCATGGGTGATTTTGAATTCCCAACTTTTCCCGGTTCACTGGTCACCCTGTAAGCAATCCACCTCAGAATAGTTTTTTTTTAAATTTTGTTAAGAGTATCGTAGAGTTCTCCTCGAAATTCTTCTGAAATTTTGCTTAGATTCACTAGAAATTCATTTTGTGATGCCCTTGAAATTATTACTTAAAATTATTCTCAGAAATCCTTTGGAATTGTACCCACAAAATTCTATTTCCTTGATATTTTTCACTGATCCTGAGATCCTCTTCACAATCAACTCAAATTTTTTCACACAGCTACTTAACAATTCTACTCTGAATCTGAACTCACACAAGTAACTTGGAGTTGAAATCTCAAATCTCCAAGATTTCTTTACAAACTCCCTTTAATTTCTCCGAAATACCATTCATTCTAAAATCTTCTTAACCTTCGTTAAAAAAGAAAAAAATCTTGTCTAGTCCAAGAATCTTAAAAATTTTCAATGGTCCATATTTTTTCAGCAATTTGTCACGGGTTTTTTCTCCATGACTTCAGATTCCCGGTTCAGTGGTCACCCTGCGCTCAACGACTTTGAAAACGTCATCAGGGTCATGCTTACATTCAGATCAGTTTCAAAAGGCACAGGGTCTTCTAGTTTCACTGATTTTTATCCATTGGAAGCCATTTTTTTAATTTATTGAAATTTTGAGAGTTGTTGAACAGGTAGATTGAGGTTAGCGCGACGCCACTGCTTAAGGCTTCCCTTCCAGTCCTACTAGGTTCCTGTGAAAGTGGAAAATATTTCAGATTTTACTCGGAAGTGCCTTCTGACTTCCCTTGGAAGACACTTCTGACTTCTCCTGGAAGTATCTTCCGACTTCTCTAGAAGTCTTTCTGACTTCCTTTGGCAGTTTTTTACAGTTCTCCCGGAAATTCCATGTGACTTTTCCCCGAAGTCTCTTCCAACTGTCTTCGCGGTTTCCACTGGAAGTTTATTCCGGGTCCTTTGGAAAGAATCATCTGATCGCCTGAAAGTTTCATCTGATTTCCCCCATAAGCTTTTTTTCTGACTACGAAGACGGTCGTTCAGATCAACTCAAAATTAAGTCAGCAAGAGTGGATTTACTTAAAATTTTCAGGAAAAACTTCTCGAATATGAGGAAAATCGATAGAGGTTTCACTCAGTCTATTAGTATAGTCTACTAGACTCAGTAAAGTTTTCATGGATTTTCCATGACTTTTTGCCGGAAAATTCAACTCACTTTTGAGTAAATCCACTTTTGCCGAACTTGAGCCGATTCGACTCAATTTTGAGTCGGTCTGAACGACCGTGCAGGAAACTTTCATCCAACTTTCTCCGGAAGTTTCGTCAGATGATAAAACCAAAACTTTGGCTTGCGACTTAGTTATTGCAGATAGCTTTTGTACACTTGGGAATGCGGTCTGTAGGTGAAAGATTAAATACGTTATTTTCAAGCGAATTTAGAAGAGAATCTCTAAAGGATAATCTCAACTGAATTTTCAGAAAGAATACAAATTAATTGTGAGAATAATTTGAAGTGAATTTTGGGACGATGCTTTGGGAATGCTGAGCTTATAACTAGATGAAATGCAAATTTATATAATAGGGGAAATGGCTCTAATGTTGGCCTTTGGATCTAAGATTGGGCCCATCGCTAAAAATCTGCCATGTATCAATTTTATCTAGATGAACGCGTCATTGAGACGGTACTAATGAATATTTTTGGTCGCTATTGAAAATTTAGTCGATTGTTGAATTTATGCATGGGCCCAAATTAGGGGCATTTAGGCCGACATTACATCCATTTCCCCTAGGTAATTGGATCAACGATATTTAAACATGTGCATTCAAAATCGACGACTTTTAATTCTGCATGTCAACACCTTTGACTCTCCTGTCTCTAATCCTTCACCTATACATCTACGCTTCTATGTTAAGAATCAACTTAGTCCTCGGCAGATTTCAATCGACTCGCATATTTTTGTAGACGACATGCGTCTGATTATCTGGTTGTTATATCAAACATTCGGTATGAGGAGGGACCAATTGAAGTGATTTGGATGGGGGGAGTTAAGATGTCAACTCCCAGTTGCTAACATTTTGTGGATAAAGGGCGGGCTCTTCTCCCCATTCATTGGGGCATCTTCCTGTTAGATGGCTTGTTTTCTGACCAATTGGCTGATCAAGTTGTTGGAAGGAGATTCTAAACTGTCCTAAGGAAATAAATAGGCGAATTGCCTATCAATCCATCCATTCGTTTTTGATCCTTCATACAGCGATTTGCTGATGACAATCAGAGGTTATTAAGCTTGATCAAGTTCAACAGCGTGGAGAGCCCACAGCTATCGGACTAGTTTCCGTACTACAATGAGTGGTAGACCACTATCATCATCATCGATGCTTTGGGAATGCTGAGCTGAATGTCAAGGGGATTTCCCGAAAACATCCAAACTACACTTCCATGATAATTCTGTTTAGATTTCGAAAACGATGTCCAAGGTAATTAAC
Source organism: Ochlerotatus camptorhynchus (assembly GCF_037179485.1). NCBI lineage: Eukaryota > Metazoa > Arthropoda > Insecta > Diptera > Culicidae > Ochlerotatus > Ochlerotatus camptorhynchus. The sequence goes on along the minus strand of NW_027040632.1, from coordinate 1,516,372 downwards.
ACTCCGAATACGGTGGGTAAAAAACTTTACGCCGACTACGAAGCCTCCGAAAAACGTGTAACGGCAAGTTTGCAATGACCATTTCTAAATAAATTTCAAAAATTGTAGTACGTCTGGAATTGCTAGGGTCTATAGATTAGTTTTATGAGAAAAAGATTGAAAATAGGGTCGTCTACATTTTTTTAAAGAGAAAAGAGTTGTTACACGTTTTTAAAAAAAGTGTGTTTATGGTTTTTGCAAGTGGTTTAAACACAAATGCTCATTATTAGCCAGAATACAGTCATGGTTCCAATATATGGATCCTGGAGACAAAGGAACAGTCCTCCGGAAGATCCAGAACTACCGTAAAAGTGGTCAATCCATGAAACTGATCCTAGAGCTCCGTTTTTTTTTTAAACATTATGAATTGTGATAAATGAAAGAATTTAGAGACGTGACATAAACATGGACCCGGATGGCCATGCAATCGTTCTCCGGAAGATCCGGAATATCCGTAAAAGTGGTAAATTAATGAAACTGTTCCTATATCCTGCGGTTTTTTTTTTTTTTTTAAACACTTGGAACTGAGATGATAGAGAAAATTTGGGGTCGTGACATAAACATGGATCCGGTTGGCCATGAGACCGGTCCTCCTGAAGCCCGGATCATCCGTTAAAGTGGTCAATTCATTAAAACTGATCCTAGAGCTGCGCAGGGTCGTGACATAAACATGGATCCAGATGGCCATCGGACCGTCCTCCGAGAAATTCGGAACATCCGTAAAAGTAATCAATTTATGAAACTGATTGTAGAGCTCTGCGGTTTTTCTAAAATACTTGACACTGTCATATATAAATTAATTGGGGGTTGTAACATAAACAGGCCATCGGACCTCCGGAAGATCTGGAACATCCTTAAAAATGGTCAATCCACAAAACTGATCCTAGAGCTCCACGGTTTTTTCGAAAGAATTTGGAGTCGTGACATAATCATGAACCGGGATGTCCATGGAACCGTCGTCTGAAAGATCTGGAACATCCGAAAAATGGTCAATCCATAAAACTGATCCGAGAGTTCCACGGTTTTTTTTTTTTCAAAAACACGTGGAACTGTGTTATAAGAAATAATTTGGGATCGTAACATAAGCATGGACCTGAATGACAATGGGACCGTTCTCCGAAAGATCCGTAAAAGTGGTACAGCCATGATACTGATTCTAGAGCTGTCACGACCCTAAATTCTTTCTTATATCACAGTTCCAAGAGTTTTGAAAAAAACGCGTTTTCTCGCAGTTTCATGGATCAACTACTTTCACAGATCTTCCGTCCAATGGCCATCCGGGTTCATATTTCCGTCACGACTCCAAATTCATTCTTATATCACAGATCGAAATATTTTGAAAAACCGCGGAGCTCTAGGATAAGTTTCATAGATTGACCACTTATACGAATTTTCCGGATCTTCTATATGACGGTCCTTTGGTCATCTGGGTTCATATTTATGTCACTATCCTCAATTCTATCTTATATCACAGTTAGAAGTGTTTTTGAAAAAAACTGCGGAGCTCTAAGATCAGTTTCATAGATTTACTACTTTTACGGATGCTCCGAATCTTCCGAATTACGGTCCCATAGCCATCCGGTCCATGTTTATGTCACGATCCAAAATTATTTCTTATATCACGCTCCACGTGTTTGCGAAAAAAAAACTCCGCAGCTTTAGGATCAGTTTCGTGGATAAACCACTTTTACGGATGTTTCTGATCTTCCGGAGGACCGTTCCGTTGTCTCCTGGATCCATATGTAGGAACCATGACTGTACTTTGGCAAATTATGAACATTTGTGCCCATTAATCTTAATTATAGCCGTAAACCCGTAAACACAACTTTAAAAAAAAATGTGTAACAACTCTTTTCGCTTTTAAAACAAGTAGACGACCCTATTTCTATTATTTTTACGTTTAAAATAATCTACTAACCTTAGGAATTCTAGTGATACCACAATGTTTGAAATTCATCAATATACCATTGCAACCTTGCATCGTATTCGGAGTGTTAATATGAACATTCCAAGAGTAAATCTTCACAAAGGATAACTTTTTCAGAGAATTATGGAGAGAAAAAATAAGCGCATTTTTGCGAGGATTATCGAGAATGCTAAGTTAATTGAAGAGTGTATTTTTGGAGTATCCTGAAGGGGATTACTAAGGTGGTATGCAGTGAATTACGAAGGCTGTTATAGTCAAAAACATTCAAAGGAATTTCGGAGAGAATCATAATATTATTCAGGGGAATCCTGAGAGTATCTCTAAAGATGAACAGGCGTGGAACTGCTCTACTATGGAAAAGCGAAAATTCTGGTCTTGAAGAGATATTCAAGATTTCAAGAGAAAAATTCAGAATCTCGGACTGAGAATATTGATAATTAGAACTCGATTAACATAGGTTTCAGAAAAATTCCCGATTGTTTTCGCCAACTGACGGTTCTCACGGGTTTCCCGGTGAAATATCTGAAATATATTGGTGTTCTCCCAAGAATTTATACCGAAATTTCCTCGAAACCCTCAGGAAATTTTCACAATTGGGGGGATTAGAAGAAAAGGGTTGTAAGTGACTTTGATCGATTCTCTTCATCGACTTTCTCTTTTGATAGCCACAGCTTTATAAATAGATTTTGCGCTATTTCTGCCACATAGTTCTCATCTAGCATCCAGAAAGGCACACAAATCAAGGAATGTGTTTGCAGCTGAATTATTGACGAAAGAGAAAGTCGATGAAGAGAATCGATCAAAGTCACTTACACCCCTTTCCTTCTAACCCCCATCAATTGTTCTTCAAAGTGACTGTATCATGAAAATCTAATCCAAGGGTCTTCACCATTTTCCAAGATTTAGATTCTTATTTTATTTCCGAGGAGATGAAGAAGCGATTTGTCTTTCACTGAAATTCACAGGTTCAGGGTGTTGAAATAACTGTTGCAGGAGATATTGATTCCCCATTAGGTCCCATGGTCCTGCTGATGGGTCCTGTAGACTAGACTGGTTTTACCACTGAGCTTCTCGGACCTCTCCATCGCTCCCAGCTTTGCATGACTTGTCCTTAAAGGCCGCTGCACTATCCGCCTTTGAGGGAACATCGGAAATCCGTGAACAATGCGTAACTGAGGTCATGCTGAAGGAGAACGTCATGTTCCAATTGAGCCACAACCATTAGAAAAGAGTAGCTCAGCCAGCATACATGGCAAGTGACATTTCTTGGTGACGAAACACACGCCCAGCTAAAATTGTTCCTCAACCCGCGGGGCCACATAAATTCCAATCTAATCGCCCCCTAAAATTATTCCCCCTTAATTTTCCCGAAATTGTCAACCGGAAACTCCCCCTCCTTACACCGATAATTGCTATTGAACAAATTAACGAAAGCAGCCAGCTATCGTTTTCAGTGGGAGATCGTGTACAAATTCTCAGAGACTTACCTTGATCGCTGGCAACGCCATCTAGCTTGTGGTTGAGAATGTAGAACACGAGCACGAGCAGCGGCCGATATTTATCCATATTATCGGATCTCTGTTTTCCTGGTTTCGCCCAACAGGTCGTCGTGGTCGACGCTCAGCACAACCGAATTCTTCGTCGGAGACGTCGGGAGCAGCAAGGCGGCGACAACGAGCGGGAATGATGAAAAATGATGATGACGAAGAGCTGCTGCTGCTGTAGCCGTAGCTTCTTGTAGGAGCTCTTTGGAAATAGTTGACTCGCTGGGTCGTTTTTCCCCTAGTTCTTCGAGATGGGTTCTTTCACTTCACGTTGTATTCTTCTTCTTCTTTCGTTGGTCGGTCGTGATGCGCAAGCGACTAAGATTCTTGATCCTGATTTTCTTCGTTTTCTAGCTTCTTACTTTTCCCGGCTCTGTTGTTTGAGCTTCTTGATGATGATCGTTTATATTATCTTAATTTTTAATTTTATTTTTATTCTTCTCTTCATTCATTATCGTGGGCTTCTTCTTGCGCTTCTTCAGTGGCAACCGCGAACTGGTAGGAGTCGAATTTGACGACGAAGAAGTAGCAACGAGCAACAACATGATGAGGACGGTGGCGGCGGTGGTGGTGGCATGGCAATGCGAGTGAACTCTTCAGGAATCCACCGAGCGAGAGAGACAGGGAGATAGACCGAGCTCATTAGCTTTGTTGTAGCCGTCGTTGTTTCAGTTTCAGCTGCTGTCGCCCACCGTCAGCGAATAACAACTCCGGGACCTGGATTGGACTCGATTCTATTCCAACGACTACGGTGCGGAAAACGTCGGCCGAGGCTACCACAGTTTCCATGCTTCTGTAGCTCCCTCTGCCCGGCCACCGGATTGATTGCCGCCCTACTGTGTCTTATTCTTCGTTTTCTTCTTACTAGTTTCACTTCACGAAATCGAAACACCACAATTTATAATCTCACTCACTGCGACTGCCCCGAACACCGAACGCTTACACTTGGCCCAACCGAAATCACTGCCGCGCGAAACACAAATCAGCTCTATCAATTATCAACATGCTTCCACAATTTCGAGTAGATTATTTTTTCGTGAATAATTCCAACTTGAGCTAACAACAATTTTTCACCATAACAGCAGCATGCCTCTCTCTCTCTCCCCGACAAAAGCCAGTAACATTTTACAACTCTCCCATGATGGGGTAATAACTCATGCCAATATAATTCCGCGCCGCGAAGAACAGCGACTAGCGCGCGCTGTGCACGGAAACCTGTGGAAAGAAACAAAAGAAAAAGTATTAGCGATTTTGTTTACTCTTAAATGGCAGTTGATTTTGTGAACTATTGACTTTTCTTCCCCGCTCCACATTTGCCGCCTTCCCCCTTCCCTCTTCAAAATCGTTCGTATCACACGGCAAGTGAGAGGCAGTAGTCTACCTATAACTCTATTACAACGACGGGCTTGCAGGGCAGAGCCATGTGGAAACTCCCGTGATCTGAGGCCTGGACTGACTGACTGACTGGCTATATTTATCTAAATGGTCCCCGCTGTGGAGCCAAAAATGAAATAGTTATTCTTTCAGCGGCAGCAAATTCCGGCAGTCGAATGAATGGAAATCGGAAAATTATACACATTCAGTTGGGCGATTTGGCAAAAACGGTTTCACCGTTTAGTATATTTTGACGTAACATTTACAAATGCGAAAGGGCCGCAGTTGCTGGTTGGGAGCATTCTTTTAGATTGAAATCGATCTGTTTGATTAGAATCCTACCAGAAATGTGAAGTCAGCCGACCCAAATCATCCCTAGCTACTACTACTACTACGAAACACGGTTCTGAAGACGCCTGAACCACACTTCACAGGATGCTAATATTTACCCTCTCAACACCAGAATTGGGCCGTTCTATGGAAGCGTTTATATTTGCAAACTGGAATTGTCCGCGCTGCTGGTTGACTGTTTTATTCTACTGTAGCTATACCTTCCAGTCCAGCCCGCGCAGCACCTCATCGTACTGTACAGAGTCATCTCATCATCATTCCCTGCTGTGTGTTTGTACATGGCGACCAACCCAGCGACGACAACGACGACGCCGACGAGCAAGAACACCGAGGGTGTTATCAATATTTTATTCGCGCCAAGTTCACCAAATAGATGGCGGCCCCAAAGCGCGAGGTTGATTTGCTATGCATCCAGGAATGCATTAGACGGGTGCAGAATGCCAACCAATGGATGGCGCTTGGGTGTAGTAGTGTTCACTACCCAAGTAACATTGCAAGTTTTATCGTGGTTTTAAAGCGTTCTCAGGATCTTTGAAAAAATATAAATGTTCAGGAATATTTTTCATAATTCTGTGTCTTTTAATAATTTTAACAATCTTACTTTAAGGTAATTAAGCTATTTCCTAATTTGAAGATTTCCAATTTGCAATCCAAGATTGTGAACATTAGGAAAATGTGAAGATCATAGGCTTGTTTTAAGAACTAAGGTTTTGCATATATTCGAGTGATCTCGCAAATAGGAACATTTTCAAAAGATATTTTTAGCATTTGACAGTTGTTCCCATATTTAAAACATGAGCAGTTCTTTTAATTTCATTAATATCGGGTAAATGTTGGTCCTTGGGTATGTAGTTATCCACACAAGCCTTCGTTTTAATTGGTGAAATTGACGAACATTTTGCCATATTTTCGATTCAATTGAGCAAATAAGCATGAGCATGATTGTCCGCCCGTGGATACAACTCCGTTATTTCCAGATCAGCTGTAATTACACAAGAGAACCAATAGACGTTGCTTGGGACTAGCAATCATCTTCATTGTGTAAATACTGGTGATCTAAAATTAGGCAATACCAGCGCCGGTCACGACCGAATGCTGGTCAAGAAAGGAATGTCTAGGAATATGTTGACGTAATACTCGCTTTAATGGAAGCCGAGAACACCTCTGCACTTCCACGAGGAATCACTGGGATGTTGGATAAGAGGGTTGGGTTTGCAGCAGGATTCATTTTGGAAAACGATAAGCTGAATTGATGTGCTAACGATTCAATAGCGCGAAGGAGCGTGGACACTCAGTAAGCAAAATCGGTCGCCAGTAGGCCACCGAGCTCCTTATTTCCCAAAACAATAACGATCAAGTTTCCGTTCAACTTATTGTTATCCCGGTGGCGACCTCACCGACGACGACAACAACTGTTTTTGAGAAGGATTTGGTTTGGATTTCCTGAAACTCAAATAAGGGAAATGGATGTAATGTCGGCCTAAATGCCACTAATTTGGGCCCATACATAAATTCAGCAATCGACTAAATTTTCAATAGCGACCAAACATATCCACCAGTACCGTCCAAATGACGCTTTCATCTAGATAAAATTGATAAATAGTAGATTTTTAGCGATGGGCCCAATCTTAGATCCATAGGCCAACATTAGAGCCATTTCCCCTATTACCTATTATAAAGTTTGAAATAACCAAACATTGAAGATGATAGCTAGTCCCAAGCATCATCTGTTGGTTCTCTGTGTACTTATCACGGCAATAATGGATTAGCAACCACGGGCGGCCTATCATGCTCATGCCCATGCCTATGGTCTTCAAGATCCAGAATCTTGAAAAGCTTCCATTCGACCTTCGAATTAGGAGTAAGTATCGGTTTCTTAGAATGAGCTCTGGAAAATGATTCAAAGAGATAGAATGATGAATAGTGTCTCTAATGCATTTATGTTAAAATGTAGCATATTTTTACAAAGATATTATAATTCATTAAATTTTTCTCCTCAGAAAGAGATCTTGTAAAACTTTCAAAGACCCAGAGCGTTGAAAATTGTTGTTATTGGGGGTGGGGTTGAACCCTTGAGAATGGTCCTTTGCAAATTGACTAGAAATTTCAGATAGTTTTGAGAAGAATTTCAAGAAAATTTTAAGGAAAATCATTTCAAGATCAATTCTAGATAGACCTGGAATTAGGGCGTAACAGCTGTTGTAAACAATGACTTCTTTCGATGATTTCTAAAAAGTCATGGCTCACCAACGCAAATCAACATCACCATCGGATAAGAGAAGACTTCCCTTACCCGATGGTTATGTAGCTTTGCGTGGGCATGCCTTGAATTCCTAGAAATCTCCGAGAGAAGTCATTGTTTACAAAAGCTGTTACTCACAAATACCTGCTCTATCTAGAATTACCAGGTAGATTTAAAGAGACTACGCGTGATGAGCCTACGACTGAAAATCAGTAAATGTAGATCAATCAGAAGAGAAAATCTAAGGAGAACTGCAAGGAATAATAAATAATAGCTTCAAGGGATTCTAAAACTTAATATAGCTCAAACAATTCGTTGCAGAATTTCAAGCTAGTTTGGGTTTAGACTTTAAGGATGCTTAAAAACCTCGATAAAACTCGCAATGTTACTTGGGAGGTAATTTCGGAGGAGGAGGATTTGGAAGAAAATTTTGAGCATAATTTCAGTGTTCCAAGAGATTCTGATAAATTTTCAAAGGGAATCCTAAGGAGAGTTTCAAGAGAATTCCAAGAAAATTCCAAGAGATCCTGTCGAGGGAATTTTGACAAAACCAAAACTCAAGAAAAGGCTGAGGATAATTCCCCTGGAATTCTGAGGTGAAATCGAAGGAATTTTTTTGGGATAATACTTTCTTAGAATCTAAATGACATACCAAGAGATTTCCGAGGAATACTCCAAGCGAATTGTAAGTAAGCTTTGAAGAAAATCATTCGAGATTTGATTAGAATACAAAGATAACTGAAGAGTGAATTTCAAAAGTTTTCTGGAAGGAATTCTCAAAGTATTGTGCACAGAATTCCGGACTATTATAGGGGAAAAAATCAGAGAATACCGGACAGAACCAGAAGATTATTCAAGAAAATCCTGAAAATAAAAGTCATTCTGAAGACAGACTAGATTCTGCGACGTGAAAAGTTTTCCAGGTTCTACAATTAAAAATAACAGAATCTGGGACAATGCTAATTTTTTTTCTTAGGTTTAAGACTTGACGTTGGCAGCTATGGAAATGTAGTATTAAAACGATGAAATGATCGTCAAACCTTGATGCTCTTTTATTGCGTAGCTGTTCAGATTTTTTTTTTGGGGTGTTGAGCCACTGTGAACTGTTCAGATTTACTGTCCTACCTGTGTTTTTTTTTAGTCAGAGGAGCGGAGCGACGGGCAAGCGAAGGGCTTCTTTAAAAATCTTCTTATGAAGCTTCTTTTAGAAACTTCTTAAGAAGCTTAATTTAGAATGATCTTTAGAAGCAATTTTTAGAATTGTCTTATGAAGCTTCCTATAGAATCTTCTTAAGAAGCTTCTTTTAGAATCTTCTTAAGAAATTTGTTTTTGAATCTTATTTGGAAGCTTGTTTTAGAATCTTCTTTGGAAGCTTGTTTTAGAATCTTCTTTAGAAGCATATTTTAGAATCATCTTAAGAATCTTCTTTAGAAGCTTAATTTAGAATCTTCTTAAGAAGCTTCTTTTAGAATCTTCTTAAGAAGCATCTTCTAGAATCTTGTTTAGAAGCATCTTTTAGAATCTTCTTAAGTAGCTTCTTCTTAAGTAGTTTCTTTAGAAACTTAATTTAGAATCTTCTTAAGAAGCTTCTTTTAGAATCTTCTTAAGATGCTTCTTTTAGAATCTTCTTAAGAAGCTTGTTTTTTAATGTTCTTAAAAAGCTTCTTCTAGAATCTTCTTAAGAAGGATCATTTCGAATCTGCTTAAAACGCTTCTTTTAGAATATTTTTAAGAAGCATAGAATCACCTTTAAATGCTTGTGTTAGAATCTTCTTTGGAGAAGCTTCTTTTAGAATGTGCTTAAGAAGCTTCTTTTAGAATCGACTTAGGAAGCTTCTTTTAGAATCTTTTTAAGAAGCTTAGAATCATATTTAGAAGCTTAATTTTGAATCTTCTTAAGCAGCTTCTTTTAGAATCCTCTTTAGAAGCTTCCGTAAGAATCCTCATTTAGGATCTTCTTTAGAAGCATTATTTAGAATCTTCTTAAGAAGCTTGTTTTAGAATTTTCTTAAGAAACTTCTTTTTGAATATTCTTTAGAACTTCTTTAAGAATGTTCTTTAGAAGCTTATTTTAAGAATTTCTTAAAAGCTGCTTCTAGAATCTTCTTAAGAAGCATCTACTAGAATCTTCTTTAGAAGCATCTTTTAGAATCTCTTTTTCGAAGCTTCCTTAAGAATCTTCTTTAGAAGCATGTTTTATAATCTTTATTTAGAATCTTCTTTAGTAACTTCTTCAGACGCTTCTTTTAGAATCTTCTTAAGAAGCTTCTTTTTTAATGTTCTTAAAAAAGCTTCTTTTAGAATCTTTTTAAGAAGCATAGATACACTTTCAGAAGCTTGTTGTAGAATCTTCTTTGGAAGCTTGTTTTCTAATCTTTTTTAAGAACCTTCTTTTAGAATGTTCTTAAGAAGCTTCTTTTAGAATCAGCTTAAGAAGCTTCTTTTAGAATTGGCTTAAGAAGCTTCTTTTAGTCTTCTTTAGAAGTTTCCTTAAGAATCATCTTTTAGGATCTTCTCTAGAAGCATCTTTCATTATTTTCATTTAGAATCTTATTTAGTAGCCTCTTTTAGAATCTTCTTTAGACGCATCTTTTAAAATCTTCTTAAGATGCATCTTTTAGAATATGCTTAAGAAGCTTCTTTTAGAATCGACTTAGGAAGCGTCTTTTAGAATCTTTTTTAAAAAGTTTAGAATCACCTTTAGAAGCTTGTTTTAGAATGTTCTTTGGTAGCTTGTTCTAGAATCTTTTTTAATAAGCTTCTTTTAGAATGTTATTCAGAAGCTTCTTTTAGAATCTGCTTAACCAGCTTCTTTTAGAATCGTCTTAGGAAGCTTCTTTTAGAATCTTCTTAAGAAGCTTAGAATCATCTTTAAACGCTTAATTTAGAATCTTTTTAAGAAGCTTCTTTTAGAATCTTCTTAATAAGCTTCTTTAAGAATGTTCTTAAAAAGCTTCTTTTAGAATCTTCTGAAGAAGCATCTTTTAGAGTCTTCTTTAGAAGCTTCCTTAAGAATCTTCTTTTACGATCTTCTTTAGAAGCATCTTTTAGAATCTTCTTTAGAAGCTTCCTTAAGAATCTTCTTTAGAAGCATCTTTTATAATCTTCTTTTAGAATCTTCTTTAGTAGCCTCTTTTAGAATCTTCTTTAGGCGCTTCTTTGAAAGTCTTCTTAAGATGCATCTTTTAGAATCTGCTTAAGAAGCTTCTTTTAGAATCTACTTAGGAAGCGTCTTTTAGAACCTTTTTTTAAAAGTTTATAATCACCTTTAGAAGCTTGTTTTAGAATCTTCTTTGGAAGCTTGTTCTAGAATCTTTTTTAATAAGCTTCTTTTAGAATGTTATTCAGAAGCTTCTTTTAGAATCTGCTTAAGCAGCTTCTTTTAGAATCGACTTAGGAAGCTTCTTTTAGAATCTTCTTAAGAAGCTTAGAATCATCTTTAGACGCTTAATTTAGAATCTTTTTAAGAAGCTTCTTTTAGAATCTTCTTAATAAGCTTCTTTTAGAATGTAATTCAGAAGCTTCTTTTAGAATCTGCTTAAGAAGCTTCTTTTAGAATATTTTTAAGAAGCTTAGAATCATCTTTAGACGCTTAATTTAGAATCTTCTTAAGAAGCTTCTTTTAGAATCTTCTTAATAAACTTCTTTAAGAATGTTCTTAGAAAGCTTCTTTTAGAATCTTCTGAAGAAGCATCTTTTAGAGTCTTCTTTAGAAGCTTCCTTAAGAATCTTCTTTTACGATCTTCTTTAGACGCATCTTTTAGAATCTTCTTTAGAAGCTTCCTTTAGAATCTTCTTTAGACGCATCTTTTATAATCTTCATTTAGAATCTTCTTTAGTAGCCTCTTTTAGAATCTTCTTTAGACGCTTCTTTGAGAGTCTTCTTAAGATGCATCTTTTAGAATCTGCTTAAGAAGCTTCTTTTAGAATCTACTTAGGAAGCGTCTTTTAGAATCTTTTTTAAAAAGTTTAGAATCACCTTTAGAAGCTTGTTTTAGAATCTTCTTTGGAAGCTTGTTCTAGAATCTTTTTTAATAAGCTTCTTTTAGAATGTTATTCAGAAGCTTCTTTTAGAATCTGCTTAAGAAGCTTCTTTTAGAATATTTTTAAGAAGCTTAGAATCATCTTTAGACGCTTAATTTAGAATCTTCTTAAGAAGCTTCTTTTAGAATCTTCTTAATAAGCTTCTTTAAGAATGTTCATAAAAAGCTTCTTTTAGAATCTTCTGAAGAAGCATCTTTTAGAGTCTTCTTTAGAAGTTTCCTTAAGAATCTTCTTTTAGGATCTTCTTTAGAAGCATCATCTATAATCTTCATTTAGAATCTTCTTTAGAAGCCTCTTTTAGAATCTTCTTTAGACGCTTCTTTGAGAGTCTTCTTAAGATGCATCTTTTAGAATCAGCTTAAGAAGCTTCTTTTAGAATCGACTTAGGAAGCTTCTTTTAGAATCTTTTTTTAGAAGCTTAGAATCATCTTTAGAATCTTCCTTAGAAGCTTCTTATAGAATCTTCTTTAGAAGCTGCTTTTAAAATCTTCTTTTAAAATCTTCGTAAGTAGCTTCTTTTAGAATGTTCTTAAGGTGGTTCTCTGTGAGATCCTTATTCTCGCTACCACTTCGAAACTTTAAGTGCACAAATATCAGCTTCCACGACACGTACTACAATGAAACTGTTTCTCCACGTTTGCTGCGCTGCAGCATACATGCAGTAGCAATTTCAGTTGAAATGAAACTCTAATTTCCGAGATGTGTGTAATTGAAAATTTGAGGTGGAAATGCATTTATAGCCTACGTGGTGGCCATTTGTGGACTCTACAAGGAATCACCTTAAAAAGCTTCGTTTAGGATCTTCTTTAGAAACATCTTTTATAATCTTCTTTAAGAATCTTCTTAAGAAGCTTCTGTTAAAATCTTTATAATCTTCTTTAATAGCTTCTTTTAGAATCTTCTTGAGATTTTTTGGTTTTTCGAAAGATCCCCTGAACTTCTCTCAGGTTTCCTTACACGTCTCCGAAGAGACTTTCTGAGGTTCCCTGAGTCTAAACTACAATGAAGCATCCGGTGCTACTCACCTACATCTAATGTAGAAGTCAGTTTCTTACATTTTCTGTAGAAGATTCTAACTAAAAATGTAATGGCAGCTGTGTGTGTAACTACAACTAACACGCAACTTGTTTTCTAAAATTAGTATTCTCAGGGTGGCACTTAATTTTCATTTAGGAATTTCCCGGTAACTAATATTCAACATTTATTCGACTATCAAAGAACACCCCGAAAATATTGATTTTACGTGTGAAAGAGATGTTCTGCTGCAAAAAAGATTAAAATGCCCATGGTAAATTTGCTGCAGTTTAGAAAGACAATGAATTTATATATTTTTTGCAGAATTTTGGTTTCTATTGTTTTAAGAAGTTACATAAATGAAAGAGCTTCAATTACTTAAAAAGTCTTCTATTAATGATATTGAAATTCTTTTGAAAATTGCCTTGAAACACACTCCCTTGAAATACTTCCAGAAATTGATTTAAGTTCTCTTCAGCATTTAGTTAGAACTACACCGAAACAATAAGGCTTTTAATCTTGTAAAATCTGCCCTTGCTTAATGTTGAGCTTAACTAGACATACACTACAAACTTGATACTAAACTTGAGTACACGACACTCTGTCAATGATTAGCAATTAAAATAGTAAAAAAAGCTTCAGATGCAAATCGAAGTAATCTCAGAGGAAAAACTGGCAACAAGTAAAGCTCCAATAAGCACCGATAACCGTGCGCATAAAGCAGTTGATCCGGACAAAGATCTTTAGAAATTCCAAGAGACCAATATGAGCCCCTGACCTTACAAGTATTTTTTGTTTTCAAAAGCTTAGCTGCTTGCATCCGACCAAAACCGAGAGAGAAAGGAATCACACAGGCCCATTAAAACGTGAATAGCTGGCGCTTGCTGCGGCTGCACCGAATCTAAAACGCACATCAAACTAAACCACTTTAAATCGTCGCTCTGGTCGATGATCTCTGGTTTCTCCGCTAGTTTTTGTCGGTGCATAATTCAACCATGGTATCTCGCGATCACCGTCCGTCGAACAACGAAACAACGCAAAAGCGCGCACCTCTAGAGGATGGGCGTTCAATATCTGATGATCCGGATCTCTCCTTCACGAGGTTTCGCTACACAAAAAAAAATCATTCACGATTAGCCTAATGTGAGCACAATTGGCATTCATTAGCGTTATATGTATTGAAAAAAAAATGAACGAAAATCTAATCTTTGCAACTGGTGTAGGGTGCGTACTGTGGAGCTCTATGGCTGTGAGTTTTTGGCTTCATTGCTTCGAAATGTTAAGGTCATAGATTAGAGCAGTGCTTGTCTGAGCCTAAGGTCTGCCACCAGTTAGTGGAGAAGAAGAGGGAGCGAACATCATCATAATTAACGAAATTGGGTTAAATTGATCTACTTATCTTGTTTGGGATGATTCCGAGCGCGAAAAGTGGTGAATAAATTTGGCAAGAATTATGATTTTCCTGTGTAGCGGATGCGTGGCGTCTCAAGGCTGCAATCAAATGATGTGTATGGATTGATAGATGATTGAATTCTTTGTTGATCGCAGATCGAGGCGGACCTTGGAACTAATGAGGCCACGGACCTTCGTATGCGACTTCAAGGAATTCGCTGTCAGTTTCCGATATTCTAGAAGCCGACTAAAAATGGCAGAGGATTTCTGAAAACCAACGATAATTATCATCAGCGGCAGTTATAGAAAGTGGAAAGCTTTCTGACGTCACCCGAAACCGACTCTATGAAGTTAACATTTCGCAAGGCTCAAGCCTTTTTAGAGCATTGCGGAGCCAAAAACCGATTTTTGAACAAACACCCGAATATGGGAATGCCATTCACGTATGCTTCATAAATTATTCCTGGCTGCGATATTGTGCACATTTCAAACACATTACATCCAGTCTGCGAGCAAATAGCTACCACTTTTCAAATCGAAATAAAAAGAACACCGACAAAGGGGGCATAGAAATGCGCCTTTGTTCGCCCAATCAAAATTTAGCTGACCTATCGAAATAATACATACGTTATAAAAATCAATCTGCCGTCGCCTGCACACGAAACAAAACCTATCTCGCGGAGAAAGGGAGCCTTCGCCAAATAACAAAAAAAAATCTTTTCCCATTCGAACATCCCAAACTCCCGGGCGCAAGAAAACCGAAAATCCGAACCCTGAAAAACCAGAAGCGAACACTAAACAAATTGAAATCTCTATTCCCTCGCCACCCGTCTCATCCACCGACCACCCATGCCCGCTTATCGGGCGGAGGTTATATGGCTTGGCGATGATGATGAGATTGAACTGCGCTTTGCTGGACCACCACCCGATCTCGCAGCAGCAGCAGCAGCAGTATCAACGGGCTTTCATCCTTGTTTTGAGAGCAGCTTTTGCATCACGTCGCTTCGCCCTTCCTCCTGGCTAGATCCGGAGTATCTGGAGCGGGACGTTTGAATAGAACTGAATTTCTAATGGATGGAGGGGAGCCAGAAATCATTGATTATTAAAATTGCAAAATTTTCAGCGATGTTTTCTTTTTTTTTTTTTTTTTATAGTCAGTCTTTTCTAAGCATCGACAAAAGAGAGCGCGGAACAAAAAAAGAATTAGACTGGTCGTGTAGCAGAGCGTTGTACCGAAGACAACATAGCAAAAAGATTGACCGCTTTGTCGCTTTTTTAATACACAAACGGTAAGAGATAGATACAATCGTACCGGTTATCGCTTAAAATTAGGAGCTTCGATAAATTTGAGAGTGACCTCAAATATGAGTCCTGCACTTTTTGTGATTTAAGCATAAATTGAACTCAAATCTTGGTTGATCTCATTGCCGTGTTTACAAAAAACAATACACACTGAATAAAAAAAATCACAATTTTTTGCCAAATATTTCAAAAATCTATTAAAAATTTCAATAACAAAAAATAAGTACATTTCAGAGAATCTGAAAAATCTGAAAAATTTCTCGTGTTTAATGATTACGTGCTTTAAAACTAAATGGTTTGCACCTATTTTTATACATAGATGCAAACAGTTTTAGCCCTGACGATGGAAGGTGATAGCTCTACTGTACATCCAACGACCCATTTCAAGAATGCCTGTTCATACACGTACATTCTGAGGTCGCCTTCATATACAATAAGCCCCGCATGAACACATCGGTGTATCAATTGGATACATGTAATGCATTCACATTCTGGAGCGTATTTAGTATAAGCAATATTTGTATAAATATGAGCAATAATTTAAAGCGATCTCACCAACATTCGCTGTTTCTTCACTCTTCTGTCCAATTGTCGTGTCTATTTGTGAGCTCGTTGTCCTTCTCTGCAGCACTGCTGGTTCCTGAAAGTCTCCCATGTCATTTCTGATGTGATCCACGATATATTGACGTTCACATTTTTAGTATGATGATCTTGAGTTCCTAGTTGCGTCTTATAAAACCGTAACACGAGCATCAACCACTTTTTCGACTCCATGGTACCGGAAAAGATATAGATATATACATGATTAGCAATGATGTGATATAACCACTACGGGATGGCCGTTCAGAATGGTTCAACGGATGTGTAATGAGGGAACATTTGAATTTTACACGATTTAAAGTATTTCGATGCAACATTACATTTGTTTACAGCATTTTTGAACTCGGTAAGGTGATGATTATTTCCAATGCAAAATCCTACGCTGAATTCAATGCCGTGGTCAGAAAAAATTAAAGTAGAGCCATTTTTGAGATATACAAAAATTTTGATTTTTTGAATTTCGGACAAAAGTACGATTACTAAAATGTCAATATATTTGGAACTAGTGCACCAATTTCAAATATTTTTTTATGAAAATGAAGCTAAATAAATTTGCTATCGTCCACTAGAATATTATGTCTTAATTAAAAATTTAATTTTGAAGTCATTTAAAAATTTACAGCATTTTTTTTTATTTTTCCTGCGAATTTTCCATAAAAATCTTGTTTTAATCAACATTTTTAATGGGATAAAAAAATTCAAAAAATCATTCCATAATTTATTCTTAAAGTCCATTCAAAACCGGAGAAAATGAGCCTTTAATGGATGAAATCGGTTGGAAATTGTCGAAGTTATGAGCATTTTTGTAAAACACTTAAAAATGTTGCTGAAATACAACAGCTTTAGAGTTCCTTTTCTAGGTGTCGTTGTAAGCATCCAAATCACATGTAAAGTTTTCATCGGAAGATTCTTTTCTCTACATATCAATTTGATTAAGGCATATCAGGATTTAAAATCGAGTTGATACCAAAGAAATTTATTTAGATTTTATTGAAAATGATTGAGAATCGAATGACTTTGTCTTCGATGTTTTGAACTTGTTTCTCGAATCAGAAACCAACAATAGTCACCCATCATTGCTTCATCCCAAAACCCTTGGTAACGACGTTCCATCATCTTCATTTGTTGGTGAAAACGTTCGCCGTGCTCATCACTCTCGTCACCAAGATTTTCCGGGAAAAAATCCATGTGAGAATGTAGGAAATGTATCTTCAAAGACATATTCACACCTGTGTTCAGTGAAATAAAAGGATTTGAAATTAATTATATGTAACAAACACAATATTTTTGATTTATACCTATTTCCTCATAATTTTTGAGCAATTCATCGACGGCTTCCTCATAATCTGGGCTTCTGAAATTTCCTAAAAAGGTTGTGACAACACGCTGGAACGATTTCCACGCTTCTTCCTCATCTGGTGTCAAAACTGTATTGAATGCGGAATCATTGAGCAGTTTTTTGATCTGTGGGCCAACAAATACACCATCCTTTATCTTTGCGTCAGATAAATTTGGAAATACTGATTTCAAGTACTGGAATGCCGGCCCTTCTTTTTGCAACGCTTTAACGAAATTTTTGAAAAGCCCAAGTTTTATATGTAGTGGTGGAAGTATTATGCGTTCTTTTACCACAAGAGGATCATTTTTAACGTTGTCTTTACCAATTGTGAAATTATCCCGTTTTGGCCAATCTTTTCGGACGTAGTGTTCCTTACGAGCACGACTGTCCCATTTACACAAAAAACACATATATTTTGTGTATCCCTGTTGCAATCCAGTCAACATGGCAACCACTTTATGATCGGAAAAATTTTCCAATTGTGTTGATTGTAATTTATCAAATTGAGCAATAGAGCCATTTATTCATACGTTGCCTTCATATTAATGGCATGAGCTAATGGAATAGAAGGTTTCTCATTCCCTTGATGCAGTAAAACGGCTTTCAAGCTCAACTTGCTGCTATCGATGAATAAACGCCATTCAGATGGATCATATGGCTCACCAAACTCTTCAAACAAGCCGTTTACGTCATGGCAAAAACATGCCTTGTCCTTTGTAGAATAATATTTGTCAAATTTCTTGTCACGATTCCTGTGACAAGAAATTTTGACCTCCTTGCTCAGCATGTTGTGTTCTTTCAAGCGTGATGCCAGTAATTCGGATTTCTCCTTCGATAAGTCGAGATCTTGCACCAAATCATTAAATTCGGATTGTGTAAACAGTTTTGGGTTTCTTTCCAATTCCACCTCGAAGTCTTCCTCGCATTCCTCCTTGAATTCCTCCTCACTTTTTGTAACGGTCGATTCAGGAGAGGGCGCTCGTTTCCACTTTGGATAAACAGGATACGGGACCGAACTTAAATGTGGAACAGGTTTTGTCATAGAAGCCACTTGTGGATACTCAACTGTTTTGTGACGTCCTTGTTGCTTAACGTTTGTCAAGCAGAAATAACAATCCGTTGCATGACAAAACGGTCGACGCCATATGGTGGGCATGTCAAAGGACAAATAGCGACTGACAGATAACAAATAAATGAGTTAGTAAGTAATACATTAACACTTATCAAACATAGATGAAGTAAGATAATGTCGATCAGGAAAGAACAAAGCACTACCATGCTGTACATAAATTGTTTATATGAAAGTTATTCAAAAATTCAATTTACCTTGCGCCTGACATCCACCTAGCCAAGCACGTTTTGCACGAACTACATAATACTTTTGGAATCCACGGTTCGTCAAAGTCTCCAGGATCAATTTTAAAATAAAGCCTGTATGCAGTTTGCAACGAAGCAGTGAAATTGACCGATTTTGTAAATATATTGTTGCCACACGCGTAACAAAAATTTTGAGGATCATTTTTACACTTGAATTCACGTTTTGTCGTATACATAGTTAAGCAATGTTAAAGAAAGAAAGCTGTCAAATTGAGTTGGTTGCGTTAGGTTCTCGCCGAGCGGTCTCACAAACACTAGCGTAAATTATATTGTTGAAAATATCCCATTTAATTTTACGTGACAGCTGGTAGTGTTAGTGAAATGCACCGTATGCGTACACGTCCGCAGAAAGGCTTACTGGAAGTGGTGCATGAACCTAGGAGCGGGACAACGGCCAATCTTAGAACATTCAATTACCATGATTTTACAAAAAAAATCATAACTTCGACAATTTCCAACCGATTTCATCCATTAAAGGCTCATTTTCTCCAGTTTTTAATGGACTTTAAGAATAAATTATGGAATGAATGATTTTTTGAATCTTTTTATCCCATTAAAAATGTTGATTAAAACAAGATTTTTATGGAAAATTCGCAGGAAAAATAAAAAAAAATGCTGTAAATTTTTAAATTTCTAAATTAAATTTTTAATTAAGACATAATATTCTAGTGAACGATAGCAAATTTATTTAGCTTCACTTTCAAAAAAAAAAAGATTTAAAATTGGTGCACTAGTTCCAAAGATATTGACATTTTAGTAATCGTACTTTTGTCCAAAATTCAAAAAATCATAATTTTTGTATATCTCAAAAATGGCTCTACTTTAATTTTTTTCTGACCACGGCATTGAATTCAGCGTAGGATTTTGCATTAGAAACGTTGGTCAACCACTAAAGTTCACACTTTTTATGTTGTTTTGAAAACTAGTGTAATTAACACATTTTTCAATATGTTATCTTAACTTATTTCTGGAAGAATTTACTTGTATTTTATACCATTAGTATCAATGTTCCGTCATATCGTATCAACAAGTGATCTTCGCAAGCGCCACATTTCGTTAAGGCTTTTTGGAACTACATGTGATGAAATATGAAACACACCTTCTAAAGTGAATTGCATTGCACATAACAATGTTCACCACTTACTCACACATGAAATCTGCCTCGACCAACCTGACAGAACGCACCCTAACCCTCACTGAACCAAAGGGTTCCAGGAGAAGTCAGAAGAAATTCATAAAAACCTAAATCTAAAAATCTATAAAAAAAACTTTGTAAGGGACCATTCATAAATTATGCAGTATATGTTTGACCAATGATAGACCCCCCCCCCTCCTCGCAGAACAGCCCCTAGGCTACGTAGACCAATTTTTAGAGGTTTTAGGCCCCCACGTAGACAATCGTTCATACACTTTTTTGGAAATTTGTATGAACCCTCCTCCCTCAAGACTCTACGTAGTTTATGACCAGCCCCTAACGTATTTTGTTATACCTAATACACGGACAATCAAAAATTCTGAAACAAATCCCCCCCCCCCTCCTCCCCTTTCAAATACTAGGTCATTTATGCATGTTCCCTAAGGTAGATTGGAAGAAACTTCTGGAGCAAGTTAGAAGCCAGAGGGCGGAACGGAACAGTCGAAAGAAACTTCTGCAAGAAAGAGTTTTCTTAGGTATGTTGGTACCGTAAAACGGGGTATCTTTGATAATGCGGGTAATTTTCATAGTATAATTTAAATATTAAATTTACTCGTTGCGCTGTTTCCAAATTAGAAACATTGGTTCAATATTGTAGCTTAGGGTATTTCCGTTGATATTATATATTTAACAAACACATTTGTTTTTCGTCTGTTTAAAAAAGAAACATATTACTAACGAATTGACTCTAGGATCTTCAGTACTTATTTTAAAAATATAAAATTTGAAAAACATTCATTGCTGTAAAAATTATTTAGAACATACTTTCAAAAACTATCAATGTTACCCCGTTTTACGGTACATCATTCCCTGAAGTTCCTTACGTGTTCTAATACTTCTAATGATTCCTAAAGGCCCCACAATGTCCCTGACATTTTCGAAACATTCCTGGAATCCACTTCGGAATATCGCATAATTCCTCCGATCTCCTTGAAAGTTCTTGCAATTTTCCTGAAGTTAAGGGGGCTGTTTTGAAGGTCTCTGATCATCTTCGAAGTACTGTTATATGTAGTCGATTTATGTGTTTCTGCAAATGTCTAAAGGGTGTCCACGATGAAATTGCCACACACAAAATTGATTCGCAAAATTCGAGTTTTCATCCGATTGCCATCAAATTTTCAGGGATTGAGAAATAACTATTAAACTTCATTTTACCATTTTACTCGTATTTTAATTACAGTCCATACGCAAATGCCCGCACCTTGGCCTTAGCCCCGGCCATAAGATTCTGCACAACCTGTGAATCAACCGTTTTTTGCATGTAAACCCATACTTTCTTCAGTTCCTCGACTGTCTTCACTACCTTAGGTCGTTTAAGAAGGTGCTGCTTCATAATCGCCCAGTACTTCTCGATGGGGCGGAGCTCCGGAGTGTTGGGAGGGTTGAACATTTTCGGCACGAAATTGACCTTATTGTCCGCATACCACTTCAGCACGTCCTTGGAGTAGTGGCATGAGGCCAAATCCGGCCAGAAGATTGTTGGGACGTTGTGGGCCTTCAGGAGAGGAAGCAGCCGCTTCTGGAGGCACTCTTTTATGTACACCTGTCCGTTCATCGTGTCCTGGGTCACGAAAGGTGCACTCCGCTTCCCGCACGTGCAGATGGCTTGCCAAACCAGGAATTTCTTCGCAGATTTGGACATCTTCTGAGTGCGGACATGCTCCGGAACGCTGAACTTATCCTTGGCCGTGAAAAACAGGTTGCCGGGCATCTGTTTGAAGTCGGCCTTCACATATGTTTCGTCGTCCATGATGCAGCATTCAACTTTCGTCAGCATGTTGAGGTACAACTTCCTGGCACGGGTTTTGGCGGACTTGTTCTGCTTCTCGTCGCGATTAGGGGCCTTTTGTACCTTGAACGTTCGAAGCCTAGCCTTGGTTTGGCCTTCTGGACAAAACTTCGGCTTAGGTGCAGCTTCTTAGCCATATCCCTAACGGAGGCGTTCGGATTTCGGTTGAAGGCCCCAACTACGCGGTTGTGATTTTTGGTGTTGTACGGAATACTTTTTCCTTCACTTCTGGGCTTCCGATCGGTGGTCAACCGTTCCTCGAACCGCTTAATCACTCGCGACACCGTGGAATTCGCGATTCCCAACGTTTTAGCGATGGAACGATGCGAGAGATCCTTGTTCTCGTGATGAATGCGCAAGATTTTATCACGCACGAGCTGTTCTTTCGACTCCATTTCCGCGAGTTTTGATCACAGGACTTTAAAACTTGCAGGATGTAAATAATGCACTATGAACTAAATCCACCCAAATTTTCATTAAATTCTACCCAACGGTTAAAAAGTTAGAGCAAATTCATAGTGTGGCAATTTCATCCCTTTAGTATGAGAATTTTTTTTTTTTTTTTCGTCAAGCAAAGTAGACTACATACAATGGTTACAATGTTTTACTTACATACTATGCATTATTTCTATAATGTTTTAGTTTGGTTTTAATTTCTTCTTTTGACATAGTGATGCTAATGACTTCACAGTGTAGATTATACTGTCGCATCATTCGATTGAAGGGGCCATTTTTTGCGTAATTTGTTCTGTATGATTTTTCTGAGAATAATTTTCGTGTTCTTAGATGCCGACAGAGTGTGTAGAAGTTTAATTGTGAAAGTATTTCTGATGATTCTATGCGATGTGAAATAATGTCATTGATGAAGAAAAGCATTGCAAATACGCGGCGTTCTTTGAGTGTTTGTAAGTTGATGAGCATACAGCGTGCTTCATATGATAAAAGAGGAAATGCGGTCCAATTCAATTTCCGAAGGGCATATAAAAGGAATTGTTTTTGGACGGATTCTATGCGTTCCTCGTGTATGGAAATGTACGGATTCCATACCAGATTACAGTATTCCAGAATAGGTCTTACGTATGTAATATATAATAATTTGATAGTGTATGGGTCTTGAAAATTATAGCTGAACCTCTTAATGAAGCCCAACATACTATTTGCTTTCGTTATGATTGTATTATTATGTTCTACAAAAGTGAGTTTGGAATCTAGGATCACACCTAGATCCCTTACCATTTTACATTTTTCTACTTTTTGGTTGCCTAAAAATATTTCAAAAAGAGGTGTTTCTACTTTTCTGCTAAATACAATTGCGTTGCATTTTTTTACATTGAGTTGGAGTAGACTTTTACTACACCAAGTGTTGAATAAGTTGATTTCATTCTGGAATTCTTCTGTGTCGCTAGAATTACTTATTTCCATGAAGAGCTTCATGTCATCTGCATATATAAGAACTTTTATTTTTTAAGTAGGGTAGAGAACTACTTCGGCCTAATCGCCCATTTTGGGCCTATCGAGCAGAAAACTTCAAATATAGAGTAAACAAGTCAATTATGCGTTTGGTACGATACTTTAGTTAATAACCTACCGAACGAAGTCAATGAGAACGCGTGATATGAAGGTTTGCACCCATAATTCCCAAAAACAAAAGAAACGCTCCGACCGAATCAATTTTTATCTTCATCCGATAGGCCGAGTTTAGAATTCATAGGCCGAGTTTGGCGTGAAGAAGCAGTGTTAGACTTTTGAAAATATCTCAAAGATTATTTTCTCTTTATCAAATCTTACGGTACGTACGGTAAGGTTAACAAATTCGGAAGCCATTAGTAATAATAACATTCCGTTTGGTGCTAAACTGCACTAGATTAAGAAAGACTAAGTGCGAGTTGTGCTCAATAGGCCGGAAATAGGGTAGTTAACCCTATGTAGGAAATGTCGTTTACGTACAAAATAAAAAGAATTGGGCCTAAATGAGAGCCCTGGGGCACCCCAGAGGTGACCGAAATAGGCTCTGAAAGTTTATTCTGAAAACGAACTATTTGTTTGCGTTGCGTTGAGTATCATTGGAGCCAATTCAGAAGTCTAGATTCCATTCCTATTTTTTGCAATTTAAAGAGCAATAAAGGTATGTCGATTTGGTCAAATGCTTTACTGAAGTCAGTATAAAGTGCTTCCACGTGCTTGCCATTGTCCATTGCGTTAAGAATGAAGCTTACAAATTCAAGAAGATTAGAGGTAGTTGAACGACCTTTAAAAAAGCCGTGCTGTTTGTTTGTAATTTGATTTTTTACTTGCTGAAAAATTTTGTCGTTTAAGATTGATTCAAAAAGTTTTGGGATGCAAGAGATAATGGCAATTCCACGATAATTACGAGACGATTTCCAAATTTCAGGGAATTTCCCATTTTTCAGAGACATATTGAAAAGGCGTTCTAAAGGAAGGGTAAGTTGTTCTGAAAGATTCTTCAAGAATACAGGTGCAATTCCGTCAGGTCCTGGTCCTTTAGATGTGTCCAAATTTTTTAGTGCATTGAGGACTTCATGTTGACATATTTGATTGACAGATATGTTGTTAGATACTTCGGGAATGAATGCAAAGAAGTCGCGGTCGCGGTCTTTTTCAGAAAATGTGGTGTATACTTCCTGAAAGAAATTTGCAAAGAGATTGCAGATTTCAGAAGGATTTTCACCTACATTTTCATCAAAAAGCATTCGTGACGGAAAATTATTACTTTTCAATTTCGTTTTTACATAATTGAAAAAGTTCTTAGGATATGATTTGACATCATTTTCGACTTTACGATTATATTCTTCATGTGCAGTGTTAATGGCTGTGTTGAGTTGGTTGCATATGTTATGATAGTGTTGTAAATTTGTGCTAGTGCTTTCCTTTTTGTATAATTTGTGTGCTTTCTGCTTTTTGTTCTTCAAATGTTTTAGTTGTGGATTGAACCACACTGGCAGTTTGTTGTTTTGTGTTCGCCTTCTTCTTTTTATTGGTACGGTTTCTGAAATTATGTTACGAATAATTGAATGAAATCTGCCAACTTCATTGTCGACATTTCCTTCAATACTTATTATATTTTGCCAATTTATTGTACATAGTCTTCGTAATTTGCTTCATGATATTCCGGCACTTCCTCGTACTCCCAGTTGCTGGGAAGTATTTTGTATGAAGATTGAATATTCAATTGCTGAGTGAAACACTTCATTTTTCCATAAAGGTGATAATGATGCATACACACAGAAGTCTTCAGTACAGTTTGTAAATAAAAGGTCTAAATATGCATTTTGCTGATTTTTCACGTGGTTAATTTGATGTAGACCTAAATATGAGATTTTGTCAAAAAAAAATGTAATGTTTCGTCTTCACCTACGATTGGAAGTAAAAATGATTCGTTTTCAATGTCTGTGGTAAAGTTTGCGTTGCGTTGGTTGAAGTCGCCATAAATATGCAGTTTTACTTCTGGTTCCATATTTGCCATCACAGTTTCGACAATTTGGAAACATAATTCAAAAGAGTGTTTGTTCGCATGTTCAGGTGGGAAATACACAGAAGTAAAAATGTGTGTTTCACCAGCAATAAGTGTTTTGGCCCATACATTTTCAAATTTTGTGTTCTTATTCGTATCTCTTTATTAGTTTTTGTTTGTCTTGTCGCCCATCTCGATGAGTCTCATCGTCGCCCGTCTCGAAGAGTCTCATCGTCGCCCACTGGTCACCATAGCCGATCGAACTGCAGACGAATCTAGAACCACACTACCGTTCATACAGGCGACATCGCTCTGATGAGCCAACGAAACCCTACTCCCAAGCTCCTCCCCTTTTCTTATCCTTCGACGATGTATCCCTCTAACCTCGTGTAAGCCGCGAGTATTCGGCCCAACTCTTACTAGACATAAAATTAAGTGAATTTTGTTACAAACAAAGAACAATGAATTATCGGCTCCGTAAAGCTAACGCGATTGAGCCTTACACATTAACGAACTAGAAAAAAAATCTTCGAAGTACATACTCGGAACTTCCCTGATTATAATGAAACTACCGGAAAATCACTTATCTTCTTTGAAGATCTCTGGAATTTCTCGAAGATTTCAGAACTTCTTAAGTGTTCTCACAATTTTCTTGAAATAAATGGGCTGTGTCCCAATTGCCGGGTTTAATTTAACTCGTGGTTAAAAGTGACATTTCGAAAGTTATTTTCAATGTTCGAAAATCCCGGAATTGCCATCTGTCACTTTTAACCAAGAGTTAAATTAAGCTCGCCAATTGGAACACAGGCTTGGAAATACAATAGGGACCATCAATAAATAGCGTGGCATTTTGACGTAGGACTACGTCTGTGATTTCTATATGGGGGTACACTTTGTCCGAAAATGGAACATGTAACAAAATTACGAAAGATTTTGAACGTTAATAACTCAGCTGCCACTGGACCAATTTCAATAATTTTATCACCAATAGATCAGAAATATTTCTACGCATCTGTTAAATTTAAGACTTTATCATTTTTCAAAATGTCACAATTGAAAATTGCACGAATGTGCAACTGTTGCATCATATCAAATTATCACCGATTGCCTGCGAACAGCGATTTCCCTAACACAGATTTCAAAGTCGAATTCCTTCCGGTCTCTTCAAACGGTGTTTATTCAATCACCGCGTGGTGAGTGGTGGTGTTTTCCAGTACACAACGAACGACTGCCTGTAAGCAGTGAGCTGCAGCCCACATGAGCATCCATAGAAGGAGGAAGAAACCGCACCGCTATTGATCGGAATCAGTAGCTCTTCGTGAGTCGCAGTGGGTCATCTATGTCAAGCGCGTCATACTTAAGAGTATAAACAGAGAGAACTCCGCTCAAATTCTTATTCCTACACAAAACACAAGCTCCTGCTGCAGTTAACAACATGGTCGGATTAAAAAGATGCTGAATCAACAAGTGTCGATTTTTTACGAATCACACAATTTCGTTAGGATTCTTTCACGAAAAGGCCTGTAATTCATTATATATTTGTTTAACTCTATCGAAGCCCCTTAATGGAATCAGCATGGAACTCGTCCGCTAATAACATGGATAATTCTCATAAAACATAGTTTTCCAACACAATTTCCACCTGCCCGAGCACATCCACCAGATGCCAGAAGAAGAAACAAATCCACAACCAACTAATTACCGCCCAAACCCGATTGCCCGATCGGACCTTACAAGCAATCATAATTGTTTGATTGGCGTTTATATTTTCTTTTTTGCCCAAACATGGGCAACCCTCAGCCGAAAGCCACTGAATTTCGGCGCGGTCCAAATCACTTTTACAAACATTCCATCCAATGGGAAGCCCTACCCGGCGGTAGTTTTGCTTCCCAAAAATAAATAAAAACTCGAACTTCTACATTTCATCCTCGCCACTCTAAATCAAACCGATCGCTTGCTGAGGTCCACCGGTTGGTTGGGGGGGTATTGGTGGAGGTGGAAAAGAAAGCCCCCAGCCACACCAGACGACTTCGAAGAGAAATTTCATTTCTATAGGGTGAAAAATACACACCAGAAGTAGCCAAAGCAGCAGCAGCCAGGTAATTCGTTTCCAGTTATAGTCCATTGATGGGCTCTTCTGCTGTTGTTGTTGCGGAGTTCGTTGCTTGCTTGGTGGTAGCCCAGAAGAAAGAAAGCCCAAAAAAAATGAACGATTTTTGCACGTACGGCCCCCGGACGTTTCCTTCCTTCTCGCCTTTTTTTGATGAGAAAAAAAAAAACATAAAACTCATGCTGGCTACTGCTAAACATGGACGATGGCAGCAGGAACGAGACAACATAATTCGAGCGCCTCATATTAACCTGGAGTTACGACCCAAGTTTAAAAAGTTATTGGATCATTAGTAGCTAAGCGAAAAAAAAAGAAGGCATCCAATGGGAAAGAAAAGTTTTGTGTGTTCAAGCTCAGATGATTCGGAGAAGCGCCTTGGATCGATCAGATCGGATCGGATCGGAGCACGCGGCGGGTCCGCGGGTACCATTTTAATTTGGGGGGTTTCCTCTCTCCGGCCAGAAAGACAAGAAAGATCGCCACCGAGCCGAGCACACACAGCTGCGCCTCCACTGCGCCCAGCGAGGGGTCTTCCGAATGTTTATGAAGAGATTTTTGGCTATGATGATCGAGATTAGATAGTTGCCGGGCAGCATTTGACATGGTGCTGAACCCATTAGGCATGAAGCCATTCTATTTCAGTTGGCAGTAGCTCTAATTGGGAAATTGGGGTTAATAAGGACTGCTGGGATCAACGGTCTTTTTTTTTTGAATGCTGCGCCTCCGGAAGCCACACTGAACGGATTTGCAACTATTTTCACGTTTGCGATGAAGTACTAAATGGGTCATTAGCCCGAAAGCTTTATGTCCCACACATTGTTGTGATGTCGCATAGAAAACGATGCACTTCACCCAATGTGCAATGTTCATATTGCTACTTTGATTGTGATGTCTGTGTTGGGGAATCTTGATTTCCGAACCGATGCACAGTGTGGTGACTCCATACAAAAACCGGTCGTAGTTAAATGTATTGTTCAAAATTGTATTCATCTTGCTTTTTAAGTAATGTGATGCTTCTGAATCCAACTTGGCGTTGTACCTTCTGGCCACATCTCGGATCGAAAGACTCGGATTGGCTTTAACGCACCTCAACACCTTGGTCCACTGATTCCTTTCCACACTCAGGGTTTCCTTGTAGGTTTTGAGCACTCGACATACTGTTGTTTTCGGCATCTTCAGCACGTTAGCCAGCTGTCAAAGATTTTCAATTCCCAACACTAGAGGCGTGCTAGCGGCGCGCGAGTGGCGTACAAATTTACTTTTAGTCAGCCTTTAGATCTCTAGGACAAAAATATTAAGAAAACTGTGCGGCTTGGAACAATTATCATATTTTGAATATATTTAAAGTAAGTTCACAGTCTTAGTTAATGCTTCTGAAACGTGAATAACATTTTATGATCATGGACTTCGATTTTTTTTTTTAAATCTGTTTTTAGATTTTTTTATTTGATTCCATATTACAAGTCCTGAAAGAGTACAAAACAATTTAATGGACTAAGAAAAGAATTCAAGATTCTGCGAAGATTTGTAAAAATTCTAGGGCATGAAAATTTTCCTATCCAATTGGAAAACTATTAAGATCACGAAGTAATTTGGACCAGATTTTTTTCGAAACATCAGACAATTTGTGATGAAAATGTCTAAGTTATCTCGAGATCACAGGCAAGAAAAAAAAAATAGAAATTGCATAATCTGGTTTGGACAAATTTTGAAGACATTTGAATTTGAATGTCTAGATCAGTTGCAAGTTTCTACGTAAAGTGCGGGCCACACTCAGAACCGTAGTAAGGGAGGGTGAAAAAAGCCAAGGGCAGGGCTGGTAGTGGGTATGTGATGTAATAGTAGTGACTTTAGTGACTAAAATTACGAAAATAGTGACCAAATAGTGACTTTTAAACAATAAAAAAGCGACCAATAGTGACATTTATTGATCGGAATGATATGGTTCCAATCATCCGTTGTTCTGGTATTTTTCATGCGTTTTTAAAATAAAACAAATGACTTAAGGATCACATAAATTATAAATTATAAATTAGAAAAACAAGTATGAATTGAATAAGCACGAGCACGTTCCAATTCTAACCTCCATTTCCTCACTCTGCAGATCACGAGTTTGTTGGCCCTTATTACGGGTGTCACTTCATGGTGAAAACGAAGTGAAGTGACCAGTTGTTCACCGTGAGCGACTTCATCGTAATTCTGGAAAGTATTCCTACGGAATTTAGAGTGACTAGAAAGTAGTTCTGAAAAGAAATTGAAAAGCTTTGTGAGGAAAGCTTCAGGAAATTACTTGGGCAATATAAAGGTAGTTATAACTAGAATTACATGGCAATTCTCAAGAGAATTCCAAGGGGGTTGTGAGGAAAATTAGAGAGGAGAATTTAGGAAAAAAAAATCTCTGAGAAGAACTCAAAGAGAATTTTTCCAAAAAAATATCCAAAACTCCACAACTTCAAATAAATTCTTACAAGAATTCCAAAGCAATGCTGACAAAAACTTCTTATGAATTCTGACAATAATTAAAAATCCGAAAGGAATCTGTATCTGAACTTGATTCGATTCCAAAGGAAGCTTAAAGAGAAATTATTTTTGACATAACCATTGAGAGGTTATTTAGCATTAGTTTTTAGATATATTCCAAGGAAGTTCAAACTACCACCATCGGACCATATTTTGAAGAGTCCCTTTCTCATTCGAAGCTCATCGTCACTATCAATTGAGTCACTCACTATCATTTGATATACGACAGTGGAGTATGGAAGAAACCCAGAAAATGGTCCCGAACAGACAAATCGAACCGATGTCGGATCAATGTAAGGCACATTACACAGGTTACACTCAATTGAATGATATCAAGCGTTTCTCAAATGAGAATGATCCATGCCTTCGTCAAATGACTAAGCAGTTGATATCACCCATTTGAAGGAGGTCCCCTTTGATAACGGATAGCTGCTTTTCTCATTTTCATCAAACATGTTCAATTGATTTTGAGAATTTACAGCACTGAGGATAGTGTTTTGAAGTTTTGGGGAGAATTCAACAGAATTGGAAACTATTTGTAACGGAATTTTAGAATTTTTTTAAGAAATTGCGATACAAATTATAACGAGAATCTAATGAAAAATTCTAGAGAAATTTTGAAAAAAATTAGAAGCAATTCTGAAAATATTTCCAAGGATGAAATAGAAGAAACTCCAAAAGAAATCTGATATGGAATCCAAGGGAATCTTAATTTGATAAAAGTTTCCTACATTCCACAAGCTGCAAGCATTCAGCGGGCTGCATGTGGCCCGCAGGCCATTGGATGAGCACCACTGGTCTAGATCACGAAACTAAAAAAATAATATTTCATATTCCATCAACAGCAATTGGACAGTTCTGGTCAATTCGCGACTTTTCTTGTCGGACTTTACACGCTGATTTTTAATTAATCAAATCAAGCTGTGGTTTGAGATGATTTTTTAAAGGCAATTTTTTTATATATATCCACCTTCATTGTTGTTCTGCAGGTGTCGCATCTTTGGCGGAAGTTTGATGCTCCCCATGTTGAGGGTGATGCGGGTGTGGCCGGTTCGTAACCGGGACAGGAATCTCTGGTCGTAAAACCTTGGGACATCCGTCCAGGGAAGGGTTACTCCTTTGGTTTTCCGGATGAAGAGGTCTCTCCTGGCGAATTCGCGGTTCCATGCCGTCCTGGGGGTTGACTTGATCCATATTTTCAGGTCCTGTCTGGGGCAGCGTTGCCAGATTGCTTTCTTACTTATCGATATCAAATGTTTAAAACAAATCGGTATTTTCTATATTAATTAATTTTATTTTCTTGTCGTTTTGAAGGCGATCTCTTAAGCTCTTTACTCAGCAATTTTCCTAATATTCTTAAAACATCCATCAAGACCCCGAAATATCCCTGAAGTTTTCTAAACATTCCGGTAATACTCTTCGGAACATCCCATAATTCCTCGGAACTCCTTGAAAGTTTCTGCCATTTTCCTGACGTTAATGGCGCTGTTTTGAAGTTCTCTAATCATCTTTGAAGTACTGGGAAACCACCGGAAAATCTCTCATCTTCTTAGAAGGTCTCTAGACTTTCTTGAAGATTTCAGGACTTCTTAAATGCTCTCAGAATTTTCTTAATATTCATCGAACATCAGCATTTTTTTAAAGTTCTCGAAACTGCCATTATAAAGCAAGGACCTTCCCATAAAATGTTCTCACAATTTTCTAATGTCCATGTTAAAGGGTGATACGGTCAAAATTTGGTCAAGGGAAAACGCGTGTAAATCGGTGAAATCGTTTATTTAAAAAATCAAATTAAATTTCTTTTTCAAGTTCAATTAGTATAAAATTCAGGAAAAATATTCAGTTAGGCTTCCGCTTTTCCAAAAAAAACCTTACGCTTGACCCCATCAGATTTTGTACAGCCACCTTGTCCACCTTCTTCGCCGCAGAAAGCCAGTTTGCCTTGAACTGCTGCTCGCCCTTAGCAGTTTTTTTGGTCTTCTTTAGGTTCCGCTTGACAATAGCCAAGTATTTCTCAATTGGGCGGAGCTCTGGCGTGTTGGGAGGGTTCTTGTCCTTGGGAACCACCTGCACGTTGTTGGCGGCGTACCACTCCATGGCCTTTTTACCGTAATGGCAAGATGCCAAATCCGGCCAAAACAGTACGGAACAACCGTGTTTCTTCAGGAAAGGCAGCAGACGTTTATTCAAACACTCTTTCACGTAAATTTCTTGGTTGACAGTCCCGGAAGCTATGAAAATGCTGCTTTTCAAGCCACAGGTACAGATGGCTTGCCAAACCAGATATTTCTTTGCGAACTTTGACAGTTTCATGTGCTTGAAAACATCTGCTACCTTTCCCCTTCCTTTTGCCGTATAAAACTCCTGTCCCGGAAGCTGCTTCTAGTCGGCTTTGACGTAGGTTTCGTCGTCCATTACCACGCAGTCAAACTTCGTCAGCATCGTCGTGTACAGCCTCCGGGATCGCGCTTTGGCCGTCGTATTTTGTTTATCATCGCGATTTGGAGTCACTACCTTCTTGTAAGTCGATAGTCCGGCTCGTTTTTTGGCTCGATGCACGGTTGTAGACGATACACCCAGCTTATTTGCGGCATCTCGGAGAGAGAGGTTAGGGTTTCCAGACTTCCTGGCTGTCGACAAACGTTCCCCAAACACTTTAATTACATTTGTAACGGTTGATTTGGCAACTTTTAGCGATTTTGCCAACTTTGCGTGCGAGTAGCTCGGATTTTCGCGATGCGCGAGCAAAATTTTGATACGCTGCTCTTCTTGCTTGGACGGCATTTTGACAACTGAAGAGTGAATTCCAAAATCAAAATAGGAGCAACATTCTACACACACACACCTTCAAAATGAGGGGTGTTCAGGTTTTTTAAATGCAAAATTGAAAGAAATACGTCAAGTTGATATTGACCAAATTTTGACCGTATCACCCTTTACTGTACTTCCCTTACGTTTTAAAACTTTGTATGAACCTCTCTCTTGAACTTTGCTGATGTTTTTTAAAAACGCCTCAAGTTTTCTGGAACGCATTTAAAGCTTCAGAAACTCCCTTGACATTAATTGATCTATTCTGATGTTCTCAGAGCATCCCTAAAGGTCTCTCAATGCCCCTGAAACAAATGGAACTGTCACGAAAACCATTAAATTTCCCTGATATCGGGATATTCCGCGGATGTTGGAAAACTAAACTAGCGGGAGAAAACGGAAGAACCTTTCGAGCGAAGCCAGAAGAAGCTTCCAAAGGGAGTCGAAATAACTTTGCGGTAGGAATCGGAAAATGACTTACGGGGCAAGCTGGAAGGAACTTCCAACTTCAGGAAATGAAAAAATTAACATTTTGATGGACCTATTTGGACCTACTGAATAAAAGTATTTCCATTCAACTGTATGACCCATCAACTGTTTCTCGATTCCTGATTAGTCAAAAATGGCAAGGAAATGGAAACATTAGTCAAGCAGGCTCAAAGAATTTGAGATATTCAAAAAGATTAAAGTCTCTCACTATTGTTTCAATCAATCATCATTTTGAATTTTCAAAAAATCGGTATAAAATCTCATAAATCGGTATTCTGAGAATCCTTATCTGCATACCGGAAGGAAGTTCGAAAATCGGTATATCTGGCAACGCTGGTCTGGGGACCGTAGTGTTGGCGAGTCGACCACTTCGTCCAATGACTGCGAGGTGGTCTGCTTCTATGTTGCCGGAAATTCCGCAGTGTCCCGGTATCCACATGAAAGTGGAGCCGGGGGGGGCGGGCGTGGTTTTGTATGGCCTGAATCCAGGGGTGGCGGGCGGTGGCAGGTTCCAGTGCCGCGAGGGCGCTAGCAGAGTCGGTTAGTACACATAGTGGAGAGGAGGATGGTACGGAAGCTGCGCCGTCTCAGCCGAGAAGACCGAGCCTTGATCGGGGAGTCTCCAGAAGTGTGAGGTCTGTCCATCAGTTACTCCAAAGCCTTGGAGCCGTCGGTGAAACGGAGTTCGTAGTTGTGGTACCGTGTTTGTAGTCATTCGGTGAGGCAGGATCTCATTGCCGTAGAGTTGTCTCCTGCTCTGAACTGCTTGGCCATGGATTTGTCCACTCGGATTGGGGAAGAATCCCCCTCTCTGGCTCCGTTCCAGTGGATCTAGGCCACCGGGGGGAGCTCATGGTGATCGATTTCCTGGAGGATTCGTTTCCCCTCTGTGAGGAGATAGAATTCTCCGTCTCCGCTTAGTTTTTAGTCGAGGCCCACGGCTCTGGTACAGATTGTTTCCACAATGTAATATCGGAAAGGGAGCACGCTCCGAATTTAATGCAGGCGGTATCGGCTGGTGTTGAGGGCAGAAGTCCAGCCGCAATTCGTGTTGCCTGGTTATCTATCGGCGATAGTCGGGTGACGACCGAATCGCTGGACGCACAGAGGAGCTCAATTCCGAAGGTCAGTCGGCTATGAACAATGGCTCCGGCGGTATTGAGTACGAAGGCCCTGTTGCTCGTTTTTTGCGGCCCGGAGAGGGAGCAGAGGATGTTCAATCGTGTTCGACAATTAGTCCTGACATCATTAACTTACCTTACCTTACCAATCAGGCTAAGGCCTTGTTGTCCTCTGCTGTCCGAAGAAGAAGTCGTCTCCACTCTACTCGATCCATGGCCACAGTTCGCCAGCCTCGTAGTCTGCGAAGGGTCCGCAGGTCACCTTCTACTTGGTCGATCCACCTTGCCCGTTGCGCGCCTCTTCTTCTTGTTCCTGTTGGGTCGCTTTCTAGAACCATTTTCACTGGGTTGTCGTGCGGCATTCTTACGACGTGCCCAGCCCACCGTAGTCGCCCAATTTTTGCAATGTGGACGATGGATGGTTCTCCCAGCAGCTGGTGCAATTCGTGGTTCGTTCACGTTCCGTCATCCATCTGCACTCCACCGTAGATGGTACGCAACACCTTCCGTTCGAAAACACCAAGGGCGCGTTGGTCCTCCACGAGCATAGTCCAGGTCTCGTGGCCGTAAAGGACCACCGGTCTAATCAGCGTCTTGTAGACAGTCAACTTCGTGCGGCGGCGAATTTTATTCGACCGGAGCGTCCTCCGGAGTCCAAAGTAGGCACGATTCCCTGCCATAATGCGTCTTTGAATTTCTCTGCTGGTATCATTTTCGGCGGTCACCAGTGAGCCCAAATACACGAACTCATCGACCACCTCGATTTCGTCACCGTCAATCTGAACTCGGGGTGGGAGGCTATCATTGTCTTCCCTAGAACCTCTTCCTTTCATGTATTTTGTCTTTGATGCGTTGATGGCAAGTCCAATCCGTCTAGCTTCAGCCTTCAGTCTGATGTACGTTTCCGCCATCATCTCAAAGTTCCTTGCCATAATGTCAATGTCATCGGCGAAGCCAAGGAGCTGGATGGACTTCCTGAATATCGTGCCACTCGTGTCTATCCCAGCTCTTCTGATCACACCTTCTAACGCGATGTTGAACAGCAGACACGAAAGTCCATCACCCTCACGTAACCCCCTTCGAGATTCAAAGGGACTCGAGAGTGTCCCCAATACTCGAACAACGCACATCACTCGATCCATCGTCGCCTTGACCAATCGCGTCAGTTTATCCGGAAGTCCGTACTCGTGCATAATCTGCCATAGCTGATCTAACCTGACATCATTAAGGTGGGTGCCGAACCGAATGTTCCGGTCTATCGTGACCCCGAGGATGGATATGGTCTTCTTTCTAGGGAAAGTGTGGCTGTTAATTTTGATTGGTGTCGGAAGTGGTCGGTGGCCAAGCCGGCAGACGTGGGAGATTGAGCTCTTTTCGGCAGATATATCAAAGCCGGTCCTAGCGACCCATCGGCCAACAGCGGAGACCGCAGCTTGGAGCTTTACCCTCATGGTTAAGGCAAATTCTTTACTCTCTACATTAGTGTTCGTAAAAAGAGACTTAAGTCATTTTGATTGTAAACTACATTTTCGAGTTATGATTTATGATCGAATACACAAAGGCCGAGGTTTACCTCAAATGTGAATGATTGAGTATAACCAACCATTCTGCAAATTATCATGAAAATCTGGAACAGGAAGTGTGGCTTGTGTACAGTCTCTTAGTACTGAAAATTTGAATACAATTCAAAAAAATAGTTCAAATCTGAAATTTCCCGCGTTTTTCAAAGGTCCATGGTTTTCAATAGTTGTTTTACAGTCTGGGAAACCGTTCTGAGATACTGATTTTTATATTTATTTACCGTGATCAAAATTTAAAAATCGTTGTTTTTTAAGTTTCTTGCGGATCCTAGTGTCATGATGAAGTAGAATTATTTGGACAACGGCAGGAATCACCAGTGAAATTTAACGAAACAATAAGTTCAAATTAGAAAAGAAAAATGACACATCTCAGGCAACTTCTCCACGTCGAATGGGAACATCGCATTCATTAAGTCCACTGATGATGACCTCAAATTCACCGAAAAAATCCTCTTTTCAAACAACCAGGAAAAAAAGTTGAACATCTTGAACAATCCAGTTCTTCAGGGACCAGCAAAGCCGTCATCTCTTGTGTGTTTTTTTTTTTTGCTGACTGCTGCTACTCGAAATCCACTCTTCTGGATTATCCATCGAATCCACATGTGTGTGTGTGTGTGTGTGTGTATGAGTGTTGTACAATCACAGCAAGGGTCTTGGTTCTCCAGCCGAAGTGGAGGTAGTTTGCTGAAGAAGCACAGCACCAAGATGAGGCGAATTCAATGTCCGGATGGGAGTGCAGCGGTCTTCATTTTTTTTTTGCACATTGGCCAGATTTTCGTTCCTCGCAATCTCGCGGTCGGGTAAACGGCGAGCTAGATGGTCAGAGATATTGCGTGTGTCTGTGAATGCGATCTTGCGACGACAACGATCCCGCGGCGCTCAAGTGTTGATGGTCCTGG
This sequence comes from Ochlerotatus camptorhynchus, assembly GCF_037179485.1. Taxonomy (NCBI): domain Eukaryota; kingdom Metazoa; phylum Arthropoda; class Insecta; order Diptera; family Culicidae; genus Ochlerotatus; species Ochlerotatus camptorhynchus. The sequence continues at coordinate 1,479,843 of NW_027040632.1, read as the reverse complement.
AGAAGTTTTTTGTTTTTTTTTTGCATCGAAGCTTGGCTCCGTAAGGTTTTTTAAAATAACTGAGCCATGGCCGAGTTAAGTTGTTTTGACCGGCGGAATGTTGCAAAAAAAAATTACTTCGTCAATTTTGGAAGTATTAAGAAATAAGGCAAGGGGCCAATTATGAGTGCAGTGCCATGTGTCGAACTTTAAATCGCACTCTGTGAATGAAAACTAAAATTTTGTAAGTGAAAGTCCAAGAAAAGTTATGTTTTGAAATGTCTCGTTTGGAAAACTGGTTTCTGTTAGTCCCTCAAATTTCAGCAATCTAAGAAAAAACCTGTCCCATTTTTGCTCAGCACATCACTTGTAATAGCTTGCAAATAGTCCATCCAACATTGGAATGGTGTTGCATTTAAATTTCAGTTTGTGGATTAAATTATGTTCTTCCTCTAACATGGCTGCTTCACCCTCAGTTTCCCTAAAGTAGTTGTCACTACAGTCTATCACATTTTTCGAACGAATCATACACCGAGAATGTAATAAAATCGCAATTAGATTTGACGACTAACATCGTTTAATTTACCTGCCGACCCATTCGGTGGTTGACCACATTTTTCACGAACCATTCAAACATCTACCCTACCTGGCAGAAGATGAAGATCGTAATCTTCGCGAACCAGAGGGAACGAATCGCTGAATCTGTTCGCATCCATCCATCCATTCATCCGCGCGTCTGCTGTGCTGCTGCTTCCACTAGCTTTTCTTCTTGTGACCAATCTCGATGTGTGTGAGAGAGCACGGGACAGAAGGAATTCAATGGCGCGACGAGGGGTCATGCGATTTTTCCGAATTCGATCCGGCCCCGGCCCGATAGGTGACACAGATTTCGGGGACCCCCGGTGTTCCGTCCGGCGAATGTCCAAAAACAGACAAAAAAAAAACCGGTTGATGAATGGAAATTAAAGCATTTATTTTTAAGTGCGTTCGCTCTCGACTCGACCGACGTCGACGGTGGTGTGTGGACCACAAGCAGATTGATTTTTATTCTTTTTTTTTTATTGGCAGATCCGGGCGGAACAGGGAGCGGAGAGGGAGCGGGTGAAAGAGAGAAATTAACAAGCCGCACAAACCGCACGAATCTAAACTAATAGAGCGTTCCGATTTTTATTACGTGAAACAATAAAACATGGGATCGGTGCTATGATGATGATGATGATGATGATGAGAAAAAAAGGGTTTTGTTTATGTTTATGCTGTAAAGGCCCACAATACCAAAAACACACCGCGGAACAGCCAGCGCTGTGAATTATTTGCCTTTTATTTTATTTTTTTGGTTTAGTGATTATGGGAAAGACATTTAAATGGGAGAAATTTTTATCGCAAATACAAATTTGTAGACAAACAGTCGAGTTTTTGTTTTGGTAAATTGTTTCTGTTTACTCGTGGCAAACTATGTGCATTGGTTTGTTTTTACTTTTGTTAAGCTGTTGGCTTGATCCCTGTTGATATGCAGACTAATTCGATTTAATTAATTCAAGTAAACATAGAGCAGATCCAGACCAAATAGTAAAACATATGAATTTCAGACTTGATTTTCTTCGGCCATCTTGAATCTTAAAAAATAAACTTACAAATAAATCACTAAATCAATTTGTCACTTCTAATTGAAATGATCACAGATGGCAAGTTGAAAGACAAAATAACGTAGACTTCTAATTCCTAGTTTTAACTTGACAGCTCGACTAGATAGAAGGTTACTGTCTTTGGCAAAGTTGTTCAGATAGACAAGCCCTATCTGATGGTGGTCTGATTGCTTAATTCGACATCTTGATTAGTTCTTATCTAAACTTTGTGAGTTACTTTAATTAATTTATTTTTTTCGTTTAGGATTTACGTACGTAAACTGTCGTAACGTAACTGTCACTTTTGACTTCCATCGCTGATTTCTCGCAAACGATCATTCAATCAAGCAAAGTAATGATTCCATCGGAAAGTCGAGACAAACTTCCATCTATTGGTAATGTTGATTTATATGATTGAATTGTTATTTGAGAAATATCGATGATGACGGTCAAAATTGACAGTTACGTTATATTGAGGCATACCTGTATAACAAAACCGGTCAGGCATGCCGTGCAACATTTAAGGGGCAAGATGATTCAGAACAATTGGGTCTGTTTAAAAAAAATGAACACGATGCTTCTGAATCCAATTAATGGATGAATCATGGACATTTCGTACCGTGTCTGAACCCTCAAAATTTTGGCTGAAGACTGACTTTAGTAACCAAAATAACGAAAACGTGACTTGAAAATTGTGGAAAATTTAGCAGAGTTAGAATAGAACGAGTGATTCTGCTACATCTAAACAATTTAGGTAACTAAGAACAGTCGCGTAGCTAAGGGTAGTCGATGGTTAGTACGCATCACTCCTACTCAATCCGCGACTCCTATGAAGCGATAAAACTTCTGCATCTTCATCTCTTTTGTGAACCCATCTGCCGGTTGGTTTGAAGTGGAGGTGTAGGCAAGATTAAACACTTCGTTCCTCAAACTTTCATGCACGAAATGATAGCCTATGCAGACGTGCTTAGTACGGGGATTATAGGATTCATTGTTTGCAATGCTGATTGCTGACTGGTTGTCGCAGAACATCGGTACCGGTCCAGCGTTGGGGAATTCGGACCGCAGGTTGCTCCACCACATGTACTCCACTTCGCACGACGAAAGAGCCACTGATCGGTTGCTTCTTCACGTTCCTGGCTATAGTTGCTCCCTGCATCGTAGCTTCTTCGTCGCTGTTCCCTTGAGGTATCGCCAATGCGTTAGAGATGAACTAGCCTAAGGCTAAAAATCTCTTTAATAAAGATTAAAAAAAAATCGCCAATGCGTTCTGCTAGGATGCGAAGCGAATTGACTTTTGTTTCCTCTGCTGGGGACCTAACACCACTGCGACCAGTAATTTGATCTATTGTAGTATATCCCGTATCCTTAGTTTAGTGCATGTCGTATTACTCCATCACTATTTAGAAATGATGAAATGATCCGACTCTAATTGAAAGGTCCCGCTATTTATACCCTTCGGAGTGTTGGAACACCCTCCAAAGGCGCGCCCCTTAGTCAATCGAAATTGGATTCCTTAGCAACAAAAATAAGGAATGACACCGATAATGACCATGCATCAGAATCCTAGTCAAAGCATAAAAAGTAACAAGGACAAAGATGTGTTCCTTTGATTACTGAAAAATCCTGTTCCCCTAGTTTGAAGTAATCAAGACTAGGAATCGGTGGTAGATCTTACATCCCGTAACGTACCACGAAAAGGTGATCTACCCACGTTACGGGGCGGCGAACTGAATTACTAAATACACACAATATCGAATTGAGTCGTCTGTGCCACGAACGATAAACATCCTACCGCTTCCTTGTATGACACGTTTCTCATCTCCATCTTCTCTTCTTCAGTCTTAGATGCCATCGACTTTTCCAATCTAAAACCAGAATTCGCTGGAGTAGCTACCGAGTTCACCATCTGCCATTTCAAACCGTCGAACGATTTCCTCAAAATACGCCTGCTGATCCAACGATAGCTTGCGCGTCGGTCTCGCTTGATTCGGTTGCCTAGACAATGTGTGGCCACACCCAAGTCCTTCATCTTGACCCTCCACAAATTCTTCTTTACTCAGCAGTCGTTCGTGAAAAAAGCAGGTCGTCTACATACATTGTCACGACAAGCATCTTATCTCAGTCCAGCATCCAGTATAGGCAGGTCATTGCAGGCCACATTTTCGCAGTACTTCATACAGCTTTGCATTCAACATCCTGCTTCAAGCCGTATAGTGCCTTCGAATCCCTCGGGTTGGTCCATGAAAATCCGCTCGTCACCTAGCTCGCCTTGCAGAAATGCGGTAACCACGTCCAAGTCAAATTTCGACGCCACAGCCATCAGATACCGAATGGTCGAATACCGCACCACAGGAGCAAAGACTTCTTCGTACTCAACACCAGGCTTCTGTGAACAGCCTTTAACGACAAACCACGCCTTATATCGCTCCAGGCTTCCGTTAGGTTCACTCAATGACGCCATCTCTCATACGACCTGGTCGCCGCAAGACCTCGTCATAGCTCAGTGGAACGTCCTCCTCAAGCATACCAATCGTCGATGAAACTGAGAGGAATTCACATCGCTAGAAAAGGAACGGTAAGTTGTAAAATTACCATACTTGCCAGGAAAAGTGCGCACCCGACCGCTGTGCCTCAACCCCTGTTAACTTTCTTCAACTGGTATTGTTTGTTGCGATGGGAGCGCGTGGTCGCTGCAGGCATCTTGAAAAGCTTCGCCAGACGTGTCTCACGTACTATTTCCTGCTACTTCTTCTTCTTCGTCAATATTGGTTGCTTTTTGATCAGGGCGTTCAATCGGTACTAGGAACTCCTCTGCTTGAACATCTTGAATACATCCTGTGCTGAAATATTGTGCATCTTCGTTGATCACTACAGCGGCTGATTGGATTGTCTACATTGGATCTCGTTGGTGATCGGTTCACCAAGTATGCTGTCGTTGTCGTTGATATCGCCTCTGCCAGGTTTCTTTCTGCATTAGTGCATCGTTCAGCAAACATCGTATATTTTCAACAAGTGTCCTATTCATTCTTTCCGGTGTGCCTTTCTGCTCTTGAGTGTACGTGCAGGTCTTCTGGTGGCGGATGCCATCATCTTTCTCCAGCACTTTCTGCAATTCATTGCAAATATACTCTCGTTCGTTTGAGTATATTGAGTCTTTTACCTGTCTGACGTTGGTCGGGACTATTTGAATGCATCCAGTGGTTCACTTTTGGCCTTCAAGAAGTAAACTGCCACTCTCTTGCTAGCATCATCTAAAAATATGACAACATATCTTCTGCCACTGGGGCCTCCCTTATCTCAGTCGGTAAAGGCGCAGCTACAAAGCAAGACCATGCTGGTGGTGGCTGGGTTCGATTCCCGGTCTGGTCTAGGAATTTTTCGGGTTGGAAAATTTCTCGACTTCCCTGGGTATAGAGTATGATTCAAATTGCCTCACAATTATACTAATGCAAAAATGGTCCAGGCATCGAAAGATCTCCAATAATAACTGTGGAAGTGCATCTAGAACACTAAGTTGAGAACACGCAATAAGCTAATATGCGATATGCAATAAGCTTAAAATGCGAAGAGGAAGAAGAAGATATCTACTGCCACCCACGGAAGGAACCTCCACTGGCCCGCAGAGATCAGAATGTACCAGCTCCAGCAGTTCTGATGCCCTGGCATCACTCTTCAAAAACGGGTTTCAAGCTTCTTCTCCTTCCAAACACACTTGGCAATCCTTCACCGCTTCACATTGAAAATCTATACCATTGGAAACGTGCTCGTTCAGGTGGTTCATCCTTTTATACCACAGCTGAATTCCACTTGCCAGAAACGTCGTCTTCGGCTGATTGACTTGGTACAGGCCACAAACGACCAGTTCACCGTCCGCATTCGAAACCTCACATTTATCCACAGTAAAGATCATAGTGTGGCCTCTTTTGTAGGTTGCACTCACCGATAGCAGATTAGTCGCCAAATCAGGAATCTTCAGTACTCCGTGTACATCGATCTTGCCGTCCGGAATCTGCATTTAAACCGTTCCTCTTGCCAAAACCTTCATGCTTTCATTATTCGCGGTTCCGACGTGCTTAATTTTCTTATTGAGGCTCCGCCGCCATGAGCCTCTGGGTCTGCCTCTGCTGCGATGTCCTGCCGGATTCCAATCCAGCGCTTGCTTGCAGATTTCGTTTCCGCCCCGTCGAAGTGTGTGGCCGACCCACCTCCACTTTCGCTCTCGAATTTCTGTTGTTATCGGCTTCTGATGACATCGACGATGGAGCTCGGCATTCGAGATCCAGTTGTGAGGCCACCAGGCACGAATTATATACCGGAAGCATCGGTAGATGAAGACCTGCAGCTTTTGAGTGTTCTCCGCTGATACACACCACGTCTCGCTGGCGTATAACAACAGAGATTTCACGTTCGAGTTGAAAATTCGGATTTTGGTGCGTTGACTTATCTCGTTGGATCTCCATACGTTTCGTAAACTCGCAAAGGTAACCCTAGCCTTCTTGATTCGTGCACCTATGTCGCTCTTGGTCCCGCCGTCCGACGCTATTTGGCTGCCAAGATATTGGAAACTTTCGACCTTCTCCACTGCTTGCCCCGCTACCGTAAAGTTGAAAGGGTTGCCCGTGTTGATATCCAACGATTTGGTCTTGTTGACGTTGATGGTGAGACCCGCCGCAGAGGAGCGTTCGACTAGGTCATTGAGCTTACTCTGCATATCAGAGCGCCGTTGTGCTAGTAGAGCAACATCTTCAGCCAAATCGAAGTCGTTGAGATGATCCATGGTGATAGGCTGCCAAACCAGCCCACGGTTCGGTACACGGTCAATTGGACCTACCATGATCTCGTCGATTACGATGAGAAACAGTAGCGGTGATAGTATACATCCTTGTCTCACACCAGAGACTACCCGGATAGGGTCGGACAAGGATCCGTTATGCAGAACTCTGCACGTGAGGTTTGAGGAAGAGATAATAGTCTGAGGGAGCCAAATCAGGCGAATACGGTGGATGCCGAAGCAATTGGAGCCGTAAGTCATTGATTTTAGCCGTGGTTGCGATTCTCTTGCTCGCCGGCGCATTGCCTTGCAAAAATAATTTTTTTTTTCACTTCATGTGAGGCCGGTTTGCAACGATTTCGGCCGTCAATCGCTCCAATAATGCACAGTAATACTCGCTGTTGATGGTTTTTCCTTTTTCGAGGTAGTCCACGAAAAGTATGCCATGACAATCCCAGAAAACCGACGCCATAACCTTTCCGACCCACCGAGCCAACCTCGGCCGCTTCGGTCTCATCTGCTAGCTCGCGCACCTTCACTGTTCTCTGGGGTGTAATAGTGGATCCAGGTTTCATCAACAGTTACCAACCGACGTCAAAAGTCCGCCCGATTCCGCATCAGCAAGTCCAGAAACTCTTTCGAAGTGCTCTCGCGTTTGTGTTTTTGGTCAGGAGTGAGCTTTCCGCGGCACCCAGCGGCAGGATAACTTTTTCATATGCAGAATCTCGCCCAAAATACGGCGTGTGCGCTCAGTACTAATCTTTGCGGTATCTGCTAGCTCGCGCACCTTCACTTTCCGATCAGCCAACACCATTTCATGTATTTTTTGACATTGTCCTCTGTAACCGCATCGGAGGGCCTGCCGCTGCGGACCTGACCGGTAGTGGAGTTGCGAAACCAATATTACTTTTCTTTTGTTTCCTTCGCCGTTTTGGCTCTCAAAAAATAATGTTTTATGAGAGAACGAAAATCGTTTTTATCCATACTCAACATGATGCCAAACACGTCAACAACAATCAGCTGTCAAAACAAAACTAAAGACAGTATCGCACTGAAATTTGGCATGTCAATAAATATGAACGAACTGCAAGGCACCATAACCTTTTTTGCAGTAGCAGCGCATTCTGGCGGTCAAGAAGGTTACTTTTCACCCCACCTAGTATATTGGCTTGATCTTTCAAAATCATGAAGTTTGATACGTCAAACGGCATGTTTTGACGACAAACAACAATTGTCCCCGAAAAGACCCTGATGCAACCAGACCCAGTGGTAACATCTGTTTGTGCCGAGACCAATTTATGCCTATTTTCTTGATCTTTCAAAATTATGAAGCACGACATGTTTTGGCGACAAAAAAGTATTGTCCCCAAAAAGGCCCTGAAGGAACCTGCTCCAGATCTTCCGCTGTGGCCAAACCAATCTACGTCTATTGGCTTGATCTTTCGAAATCATGAATCATGATACGTCACACGGCATGTTTTGGTGACAAACAAGAATTGTTCCCGAAAAGGCTCAGCCGGAACCTGCTCCAGATGTTCCGCGATTGCCACATCAGTTTGTAGTAAAACCAAAAAAAAAAATGGCTTGATCTTTCAAAACTATGAAGTTTGATACGTCGCACGGCATGTTTTGGTGACAAACAAGAATTGTCACCGAAAAGGCCCTGAAGGAACCTGCTCCAGATCTTCCGCTGTGGCCATATCAGTTTGTACCGAAACCACTGTATGTCTATTGGGTTGATCTTTCAAAATCATGAAGTTTGATATGTCGCACGACATGTTTTGGTGACAATAAAGAATTGTTCCCAAAATGGCCCTTAAGGAATGTACTCCAGCCTTTCCGGAGTGGCCACATTAGTTTGTACCGAAACCAATCTATGTCTACTGGTTTGATCTTTCAAAATCATGAAGTTTGATATGTCGCACGACATGTTTTGACGACAAAAAAGTAATGTCCCCAAAAAGGCCCTGAAGGAACCTGCTCCAGATCTTCCAATGTGGCCAAACCAATCTACGTCTATTGGCTTGATCTTTCAAAATCAGGAAGTTTGATACGTCGCACGGCATGTTTTGGTGATAAAAAGAATGGTCCCCAAAAAGACCCTGAAGGAATCTGCTCCAGATCTTCCGTTATGGCCAAACCAATCTATTGGTTTGACCTTTCGCAATCATGAAGTTTGATATGTCGCGCGGCATGTTTTAGTGATAAGAATTATATGTTCCCAGAGAGACCCTAATGGAACCTGTTTCGTTATCAACTCACATCCCAAGTAACAATTTTGGTTTTATGAGTGTTGGGGGTTTGAAACTTGCAGAATGCTATAAAACCGCGATAAAACCTGCAATGTTACTTGGGATGGATATATTTAGTTACTATCAAACAAAGTTCATCAAAATCTTGCTGTTTTATACGCAAGATCGGCCACGGTGGGACTCCAGTGGATTACGGAATATCTCCGGAATGGTTCCGAATTCCAGGTGGACCCATTTATGGTCATTTAGAGGTTGCTTCAAGAAATGTGGTTGTGATGTGATGAAATGACATCAATTTGATTTTAGGATGTCGAGGTCGAGAGTCGTAAAGCTGCAGAATATCAAACAATATTCTAACTAGGAGATTTTGAAAATTTTATAAGAAACCGAACTTTGAGAAGCCACGATTAGTATAACTCTTGAAGTTGAGGACATGAAAAGAATTTGAAACTGTCAAGCATGTAGTAGATGCGGATATTCCAGGTTTTCTACAGAACTAATTCACTGTCCAGAGTCCAAATTTAGGTCAAAACAACAAGTGTTAAAACCACATTTAGTGTTGATCTGGAACTTCTATTTATTGTACATTCATATCACAACAATCCCACTTTAATTCTTATATCACAACTGCAAGTGTCTTCGAACCATTCTCGGAGCTCTAGGGTCAGCTTCATAACTTGGTAATTTTTACAGATATTCTGGATGATCAGATTGTGAAATTCAGGAAAATGCTTTGATTTAGCGGTTCACCAGAAAACTTTAGGAACTCTGAGAACTGAAGATAATTTAAAAATTAAAGGAAATTTTCAAGTAACTAGAATTTCTAGAAAGATCCAGGGCATCGTAAACATTGAAAATTCCAAAAACTTCCGGAACCTACGAAGCTTTCGAAGCTAAAAAAAAAAACTTTACGATCAAAGATCAGGGTTCTTTTGGAACACTCTGAAGGATTCCGGAAATTATTGACGTTATCCGAAGAAGGCAGTTCCGTAAGTTGTGGGTATGGTAGGCATAGTTTAAAATACTAATTATTAATTCAAAGCAAAGTTCAGTTTCAAAAAGCAATATATTGCCACGCAGGACCTAGTAAGATGGATGAATCTTCCATTCACCGTTCACTATTCAAAGAGCTCAAAGCCCTATGATATTTTCTTGTTTTTAAACTAGCTGAGTAAGTTAGATAAGAGCTATTGATAGTTATAATAATCTACTAAAATCATTTTCAAAAATTACAAAAAATATAATTTATACGCTTCTCCAACACAGACATCAACACCAAGTAATTAAACCATAATTTTACAATTTCCTTCCAACGACAACCGAGTACCTACGCCTTCCCCAACCTTTCGCATTCATTTGGTCTTACACAGGGTCGATGTAGAACCACACATCTTCCCCGACATGTTTGCTGGGAAATATTTTCTGCTGTGACGTTCATTTAATTCTTCACATAGATAGTCCAAACCTGAAGTTGATGATGTCTCGTAATTATTTTCACCATTCATATGCTTTTGCCAAACACATACACACACACGCGCTTCCAGTGTCACTGTAAACCGTATTTTCCCGAGTCCTGGCAGCTTCAATTTTTCACCGCACCCACAGTCACTTCATGGAGTTGATAATTATGTCACATCCTTGTGGGAATATATCACTACATATCCTGTCGCCTGTCATGTAGAAACCATTTGCAACACTAACACATCTACACCCACGAACGTCGCTCATGTTCACATTGTTTCTACAGTGAAATAACTATCCTTCGCCTCGTTCTGGCAGTGCTTTCTTTTCGTCTCGCTCCTGGTGATTACCGGAGGACGAATCTTCAGAATTCTTCAACCAACATTCTCCGCATCGCTCTTAGACAAGTCAGCAGCACTTGATTTCCCCACCCTCACACCACACCGCAGCAGCAGCAGTAAATCCTTACACTTTTGGCCAGCACACAAATTTCTAATTCCATTCTTAAGTCTTCTTCTTTCTCCTTCCCCTACTGGCGGGCTTGATCCTTCACACACAACATTTTCCGCAGATGAAAAGAGAAACTGTAAATCACTCGTCACTACCTGAGTCCTTTTTCCCAACGTTCTTCTTCACCCATTCCCAAGGACAAGAAATATTTCTTACGCGACACTACCCAGTCAAAGTGAACTCACAAAAATCGACCTCGTTTCCTGCCTTCCACTTCCCACGACCCAGGCGACGATGAAAGTGTCCTTTCTGTCTCGGTCCCACACAAAAAAAGAAAAGAAATCCTCAACCCTAAACAAAAATCCCTGCTGCAAATCCTGCGATCCACCGGTATTTTCCTTTTGGAAGCATAATCTTTTGTACTCCACCGAAGGAAGAAAAAAAAAGAAGAAGCAAAAAATCAGTGTACCAAAACACACTCACAGGGCTTTCAATGCTCTCTTTCTCGGCACACACAGTGACACCCGCGCGCTTCCAAAGACCTATAAATCCAAACTTATCGAGCGATTGAACGAGACTGACTTCTTCAACGGACCATCGTCGTCGTCGGTTCGGTTTGGTCTGGTCTGCCCTGGCCTGGTCGAATCATCACAGCACAGCTCTGACATTTTTTTCCAACCTTTCCTTTTACCTTTTTTCCCCCCCAGACAAATGTATGCTGCTGGCTGGCTGACTGACAACGACTACATTTACTTACTACTGGCTGCTGCTGCTGTTGCCACTTCTTGCCTCGCCACCTTGCCTCAGCTTTCCACCCTCTCTCAGGTTGGGTTTGATGCTCAAATGCTCGACTCTCTCTCTCGCTCTGTGTTTGACTGTGTGTGCCGAGCAGAACACCTTTCCCTTCTTTTCCGACATCAGTTCAGTTCAGTGGCTTGCTTGCGTGTTTCGACATTCCCGACTGGTTGGTTGGTTGGTGGTATCAAGAGCCTTCCACTACCACGCATACACTGGCACAATGCTGCTCAGCAGCATAGACAGACGGAGGTTCTTCGCCAATACCAATACCGGGAGGGAGGTATGCTCAGCAGATTCCGTCGAGTCCGAGTGGACCAATACCAACCCAAGAGGCTCCGGGATGGTAGGGCATTATTGTTGTATTCGATGTGTGCTGGAAGCTATGCAACCGACATGCAATGCTGGCTCGAGGAGAGTAGTTGGTGTGCCGCTTCTGACAGTGATATCGGTTGCGTTGGATAAACATCGACTGCTGCGGATGATCAGGATTGGTGTATCTCCTACATTCCTTTGATTTGGCGATTTGCTCACGAGTTGACTGATCATACTGAGATCCTGCGGTGAAACTTCTTCTTTGCTTTAATGGCTATTGCGTCCCAACTGGAACCTTACGCACGCCTTCCACGTTCTGCGAAGTTCATTCCAATTCTAGTGGAAAGGTTAGAACGTGGTTAGAAATTTAATCTTAGGAAACAACTAAAATAAAGACCTGTGGATTTGAGGAAATACCTCAAGTCCTCGCACCGATCAAAGCGTTAGTTGGGTAAAGGAGTGCGTGTTTGATTCTATTCAATTTTCACACTGCCGTACTCTAACGGAACTATCAATCTATCTTCTTCAGAACTTTCTCTAGCTAATAACTTATCACACTAAAGCTTCTTGTTGATAATTAGTATAGCATTTCCTCCCAACTCTGAAAATCGCAAACGTCACGTATAAAGTAACAAAACACTTTGATTGAAAGCTAAATTTAAATGTACCCAGAAATGTTCTAAATATACCATTCCCGGGATTTCTACTCAATAAATGAAGAGAAATTTCCAGTGGAATTTTTTGGAGAAAAAAACTTCTGGAGAAAATTGAAACACACTTCCAGAGGAACCTGACCGACTCTGTCAGGACATGAACATCCAGGATGGAACCCGGGTGGCCAGTAAATTTTTATTTTTTAAATACTGGTGCAAATTTAAAAAAATTCTCGATGTATAATATTCAGCGAAAAAATTAAAATAGCCAATGAATCGATTTTTTTAAACGTGACCAAGTGCAAAGTTTCGAAGTAATTTTTGTGAGAAAATATCTTCAATAGTTAAGCTACAGGAAAAATTTGTTAAAGCTGAAAATTCAACTAAATGGCTCGCTTAATGTATTCTAAAATAAACCATTGATCTATACGATGTTTTCATGCATTATATACGTTTTACAGTCATCCCACAATTATGGGTCAGTTAATAATTATTATGAATTTGTTAGTCCAGCCATAGGCGTAGCTAAAGGGGAGATTGTTTTTTCCATTATTATTTCGATCAAAATTATTACATAACAATGAAATTATTATAGGGAAAGGTGGGATAATACGCGCCATTAGGTAATATGACCAACAGCCAAGGGGTAGGTCACTTCGCACACCAATCTTGGGTCATCTTTTTGTCAGTGTGCCGATTGTGCCAGTCATAGAGCAAGCTGCGATTGTTTATAAAATACCCATCCCCGCAACCCGGTATTTATGACATCTTGAACGTCTTGGTTTGAAATCGCAAGGATAAATCGGATTGAGAATGGCGCGGGAAGTGGCGGGTGAGCGAAATGTTGGTGAATTAAGGGTACTAATGGGATCTGATGAACTGCCTTTTTCTCTAGAGCCCACTCTAGAACCTACCATTTGTATTTAGATCTATAACTGAACTGCTGGTCTGAGTTCCTCCTATATATTCAATCAGTGGCGTTTCCTTAACCTCAATCTACCTGTGCACCAACTCTCAAAACATAAACAATTATAAAAAAATATTGCTTGATAGATAGATATCGAGAAAACTAGAAGATAAAATGTATTTTTCAACCGGTTCGAGTATGAATATGGCATTAAACCTGGTTTTGAAAGTTGGTGCACAGGTAAAAAGTGAGGTTACGGGACGCCACTGTATTCAATTAGAGGATGAATCTGAATATACAGTCAAACAGCACGTAATGTTGTGAACAACTTCAATGAAGGTATTTCGAAGGCATGCCAAAGATGTGCCGATGGATGTGCCCATGCTGTGTCGAATTTAATTTCGGCACAATGTTCTGAGTGACTGCCAACAGCGCACATTTACGTATTTTTCAAAACAAATTTAATGGGTTTTTGCCCAGAATCACTAGAAGAGCTACTGAACTGCCATTTGGGAAACTCTTTACATAAATTAGTCTTTGAATAGTACGTACGAAAAAATGCTGTTGATCATATTACCCCGGGATGCGCTTTACCCAACCTTACCCTACCTATGATGATCATTTGTCAAAACTCTTATAAACCATCAAATAATTAGAATTATGGAATCAATTTTCACGATAATATCATCGATAGGTATCAACTTTTAAAGCAGAGACGTGTCAGCATGCAAATTTTATGGAGAAAGGTAATGTCATGATATTTTTCCTTATAACATTTTCATGAAATTTACAACCTCTGATCGTGACAAAGTCTGTTCCAGTTAGTATTTGGCCGCTTCTTTTTAATTACTGTAGCGCCTCTAGTTGTCGTAGCAAGAAACTATTGACAGGTTTTTTGATCCGGAAGGATTGTTTATTTAGTAGTGACTATTTCATCAGGATTCATATACTTGTTCAAAAGTAATCGAAGATGGAACGTAACAGACGTGAAAAAATTCTGCACACTCACGTGCAAAATCCAACGTGGTCAGAAGGAATGATTGCAAAGGCTCTCCAATTTCCAAAATCGACTGTAAATACCGTGCTTAAACGTTACCGGGAATCACTAACGTTGGATCGTGCAAAACAAAACAAACGTAGAAGTGGATCATATGACCGAAAGCTACGAGCAAAGGTCATAAGGGCAGTCCAAAAGAATCCTGGGATCTCCAGTCGTGATTTGGCTAAAAACAGTGCGGCACACAGTACAGTTCGGCAAGTTCTGGCCTAACTTAGCCAGCTGCCATTACAACCGCGATGTCATAGAATGGTATGAGCAGAATAATGTCGATTTTATTGAGAAAAGTATCAATCCACCAAAGTTCAAAAATTCATCCGAAAAGCTGACGTTGTATTATTCATACAAAATGCGTTTTTGTACTTTATTTCCCCTTGGAGAAATGACCTATTTTGTGCGGCCAAATTCTAAACGGAACAGACTTTACCCGTCTTCTTATTGAGCATTTCCAGCCCAAAAGAAAAACCCGGTTGGACATGAGTGTTTCCAATTTGAATAAAACATTGCATAATATTAACATATTATTATGCCCCGTAACGTGGGTAGATCACCTTTTCGTGGTACGTTACGGGATGTAAGATCTACCACCGATTCCTAGTCCTGACTACTTCAAACTAGGGGAACAGGATTTTTCAGTAATTCAAGGAACACATCTTAGTCCTTGTTACTTTTTATGCCTTGTTGATAGTGACAAGACTCGGCTTTGTCTACCGAGGATGATCTTGAAACAAGGCAAAAAAAATGAGTTAGTTGTCTTCATCTATTTGATTCCTAATCTTCTCTTCGTTGTTCCCTAGTTTGAAGTGGTTAAGACTAGGGTTCTGATGCATGGTCATTATCGGTGTCATACCTTAACTTTGTTGCTAAGGAATTCAATTTTGACTGACAAAGGGGCGCGCCTTTGGAGGGTGTTTCAACACTCCGAAGGGTATAAATAGCGGGACCTTTCAATTAGAGTCGGATCCTTGCGATAAATGCAAGAGTGGCAACTGTAAAAAAATCGAATACTTCATCATTTCTCAATAGTGATGGAGTAATACGACATGCACTAAACTAAGGACACGGGATATACTACAATAGATCAATTTACTGGTCGCAGTAGTGTTAGGTCCCGAACAGAGGAAAAAAAAAACATATTATGTTCACTGCTACAAATGGTTGCATTTTTCATTTAAATGTGATTTTATTCTCCAGAGTAACTTTTGAAAAAGGCGTATTCAATGTTTTTCAAAAAATCATAACACAAAAATGATTGATCTGATCAAAATAACATCTGCGAAAAAGTTGTTGGTAATTAAATGTTCTTTGAGAAACAGAATACACTGAAAGAAAAAAAATGCAGTAAATTCATAGTAAAAACATAAAACGTTTACTATCTCAAAACACTCCCCCTTCGATTTTAATTATTTTTGTAAACAAAGCTGAAACATTGCCCTAAAATTTGGTTAGGGCTGTAAACTTGCTGCAACAAAATTCTATCGATTTTTAAAATAAACAAAATTGCATATTTCTTAGTAAAGTAATAATTTATATGGATTTGGCGCATCATGTTTGATAAATTTGCAACAAATAAACTTTTTACCTCAGTCCAGCCGTACGAATTTAAAAAAATTAATAATTATGAATCTTCAGACCATTTTCAAATGTTAGTCGTGATATCCAGGAACAAAATGTGTTTTCCATGATTATTTATTTATATTAAATAACAACTAGGGGAAATGACGGCTTCGGCATGACAGACTATTTTTGGCAATCTAAATTGAAACGCTAATATCATTGGATTTTCTTACGAAAACACTTCGCTGAATGCATTCAAACGATTCTTTAGGCTTTCAGCTTCAATTATATTTTTACTACTGAGAAACTACCAGAGAAATTTCCAGAAAAAATGTAGAGAAACTTCCGGAGAAAGTTCAGAGAAACATCCAGAGAAAGATTCACCAAAAAAAGTTTAAAGAAACTTCCAAAGAAAGTTTCTCCAAAAAAAGTTTAAAGAAACTTCAAGAGAAATTTTAGAGAAACTTCCAGAGAATGTTCAAATGTACTTCCAGAGAAAGTTTAGAAAAACTTCCAGAGAAAGTGTCTTCAAAGAAAGTTTAAAGAAACTTCAAGAGAAATTTTAGAGAAACTTCCAGAGAATGTTCAAATGTACTTCCAGAGAAAGTTTAGAAAAACTTCCAGAGAAAAATAAAGTTTGGAGAAACTTCCAGAGAAAATTTTGCGAAACTTCAAGAGAAAGTTTAGAGAAACTACCATAGAAAGTTTAGAGAAATTTCTAGAAAAAGTTTAAAGAAACTTCCAGAGAAAGTTTAGAGAAATTTCCAGAAAAAGTTTAGAGAAACTTCTAGAGAAATTTGCACAGAAAGATTACAGAAACTTCCAGAGAAAGTTTAGAGAAACTTCCAGAGAAAGTTCAGAGAAACATCCAGAGAAAGATTCACCAAAAAAAGTTTAAATAAACTTCCAGAGACAGTTTCTCCAAAGAAAGTGAAAGAAACTTCAGGAGAAATTTTAGAGAAACTTCCAGAGAAAGTTCAAATGTACTTCCAGAGAAAGTTTAGAAAAACTTCCAGAGAAAAATAAAGTTTGGAGAAACTTCCAGAGAAAATTTTGCGAAACTTCAAGAGAAAGTTTAGAGAAACTGACATAGAAAGTTTAGAGAAATTTCCAGAAAAAGATTAAATAAACTTCTAGAGAAAGTTTAAGGAAACTTCCAGATAAATTTTAGGGAAACTTCCAGAGAAAAATAAAGTTTGGAGAAACTTCCAGAGAAAGTTTAGAGAAATTTCCAGAGAAAGTTTAGATCATCTTCTAGGGAAGTTTAGAGAAATTTCATCAGAAATCTTACAGAAACTTTCAGACAAAGTTTAGATAAACTTCCAGAGAAAGTTGAGATAAACTTCCAGAGAGAGTTTAGAGAAACTTCCAGAGAGAGTTTAGGAAAACTTCCAGAGAAACATCCAGAGAAAGTTTCTCCGAAAAAAAAAAAAAAGAAACTTCCAAAGAAAATGGTCGATTTTTTGCATAAATGTGAATGATTGCCCATAAAACACTATTATGCAAAGTTTCGTGTAAATCGGAGATGGTCGACTCAAAATTGTTATTTATTTTCATCCGATTTGACCTGATCTATTTTCAATTTGATTTTTTGTTTTCGGCTTCGACATTTGGACGTGGCATTAGACTCTACTTTGTTTTCGAGATTTATTTTTCATAAAAATCTACAAGATGCTAGATAAAGATTTATTTTAAACTACGAAATTGAGAAAAACAATCAAAATGTGGAATTTTCGAAAATTTACAAGATCCCAGATTGAAAACACATCTATGTTGGTCCTGGAAAGTTGTCAAGACTCTGCAACTTGGAAACACAATTTCTGTAGAACATTAAGAAGAACACCTATATAATTTTTAGGAGAATAATTCAAAAGGAATTCAAATGTTAACCGATTAACGCCCAGTGATCTATTTATAGATCAGCATTTTTTTTCTATTATGTCTTAATATTAATTGGAACACAAATTATGTTTTTAATATCACTAGAATGATCCTTGCAATAACCTTAACATCTTGTTTTCAAATAATGTGAGAATAATCCTTGGATTACTCCTGGAAAAATCGCGCATTGTCCATAGATCAAAACAAACTTGGACGTTAACGGGTTAATTCAAAAGAAAAGCCTTCACGGCTACTTCAAAATTCCGGTAAACAAGGGAGTTCGAACCAGGATTCCGAGACAAGTTCTGAGATAATGTCCTACGGAATCCTGAGATGAATTCCAATGAAATTTCTGGGAAGAAGAAAGGAAGTTCTGAATTACGTTTCTCGGAAATTCTTAGAATAGTTCCATGAAAGTTGTGAAAAGAACTTCGAAGAGAATTTCTAGGTGATTCTTCTTCTTCTTCTTCCTCCCATTTCAAGCTTTTTGCTAATCGCACATTAACTTAATGCGTGCTCTCAACTTAGTGCTCTAGATGCACTTCCACAGTTATTAATTGTGTTATTACTATAATAGTGTGGCAAGTACAATCATACTCTATGCCCATGGAGGTCGAGAAATTGTCCAACCCAAAAAAATCCTAGACCGGACCCGGAACCGAACCCAGCCACCTCCAGCATGAACTTGCTTTGTAGCTGCGCCTTTACCGACTGAGCTAAGGGAGACCCATCCTAGGTAATTCTGAGGAGAATTTTATGGGATCGTGAGGAGGATATCAAATGGGTATCAATGATAATCCCAAGAAAATGTTGACGAGGGGGTTACAGATTAGAAGTTAGAGGGTGTTCTGAGGAAAATTTCAAAATGAATCTACTTCAGAGGATTCCAGAAAAAAGTTAAGAGAAACTTCAGATATACTTCCAGAGAAAGTTTAGAGAAACTTCCAGAGAAAGTTTAGAGAAACTTCCAGATAAAGTTTAGAGAAACTTCCAGAGAAAGTTTCGAGAAATTTCCAGAAAGTTTAGAGAAATTTCCACAGAAAGATTACAGAAACTTCCAGAGAAAGTTTAGAGAAACTTCCAGAGAAAGTTTCGAGAAATTTCCAGAAAGTTTAGAGAAATTTCCACATAAAGATTACAGAAGCTTTCAGAGAAAGTTTAGAGAAACTTCCAGAGAAAGTTTAGAGGAACTATCAGAGAAAGTTTAGAGAAATTTCCAGAAAAGTTTGGAGAAACTTCCAGAGAAAGTTTAGAGAAACTTCCAGAGAAAGTTTAGAACTTGTAGAGAAAGTTTAGAGAAACGTCCAGAGAAAAATAAAGTTTGGAGAAACTTCCAGAAAAAATTTAGAGTAACTTCCAGAGAAATTTCCAGAGAAAGTTTCGACAAATTTCCAGAAAAAATTAGAGAAATTTCCATAGAAAGATTACAGAAACTTCGAGAGAAAGTTTACAGAAACTTCGAGAGAAAATTTAGAGAAACTTCCAGAGAAAGTTTAGAGAAACTTCCAGAGAAAGTTTAGAGGAACTATCAGAGAAAGGATAGAGAAATTTCCAGAAAAGTTTGGAGAAACTTCCAGAGAAAGTTTGGATAAACTCCAAGAGAAAGTTTAGAGAAATTTCCACAGAAAGATTACAGAAGCTTTCAGAGAAAGTTTAGAGAAACTTCCAGAGAATGTTCAGAGATACTTTCAGTGAAAGTTCAGAGAAATTTCCAGAGAAAGTTGAGATAATCTTCCAGAGAAAGTTTAGAACTTGCAGAGAAAGTTTAGAGAAACGTCCAGAGAAAGTTTGGAGAAACTTCCAGAAAAAAATTAGAGAAACTTTCAGAGAAAGTTTAGAGAAACTATCAGAGAAAGTTTAGAGAAACTATCAGAGAAAGTTTCGACAAATTTCCAGAAAAAAATTAGAGAAATTTCCATAGAAAGATTACAGAAACTTCCAGAGAAAGTTTAGAGAAACTTCCACAGAAAACTGAGATAAACTTCCAGAGAAAGTTTAAAGAAACTTCCAGAGAAAGTTTAGAAAAGTTCCAGAGATTTTAAAGAAACTTCCATAGAAAGTTTAGAGAAACTTCCATAGAAAATTTCTTAGTTTAAAAGTTTAAAGAAACTTCAAGAGAAATTTTAGAGAAACTTCCAGAGAAAGTTAAGATATACTTCCAGAGAAGTTTAGAAAACTTCCAGATAAATTTTAATAAAATAACTTCCATTGAAAGTTTAGAGAATACTTCCAGAGAAAATTTAGAGAATCTTCTAGAGAAAGTTTAGCGATATTTACACTGAAAGCTTAGAGAAACTTCCAGAGAGAGAGTTTAAAGAAACTTACAGAGAAAGTTTAAAGAAACTTGAAGAGAAAGTTTAGGAAAACTTCCAGATAATGTTCAGAGAAACATCCAGAGAAAGTTTCTCCAAAACAAGTTTAAAGAAACTTCCAGAGAAAGTTTCTCCAAAGAAAGATTTAAAAAAACTTCAAGAGAAATTTTAGATAAACTTCCAGAGAAAGTTCAGATATTCTTCCAGAGAAAATTTAGAAAAAATTTCAAATGAAAGTTTAAAAAACTTCCAGGGAAAGTTTAGAGAAACTCTCAGAGAAACTTCCAGAGAAAGTTTAGATAAACTTTAAAAGAAAGTTTAAAGAAATTTCCACCGAAAGATTACAGAAACTTCCAGAAAAAGTTAAGATAAAATACAAAAGAAAGTTCAGAGAAACGTCCATAAAAAGTTTAAAGAAATTCCAGAGAAAGTTTCTCCAAAGAAAGTTTAAGGAAACTTCCAGAGAAATTTCAGAGAAACATCCACAAAAAGTTAAAAATATGAAAGAAACTTCCAGAGAAAGCTTAGCGAAACTTCCAGATAATATTCAGAGAAAGTTTAGAGTAACTTCCAGAGAAAATTTAAAAAACACTATCACTGCTCTGGCTGAAAATCTCCTTAATAAAGACAACCAACCAACTAACTATCACTGGCTGCTAGTTAATATGATGGCGAAACAATTTTGGCACAAAACCACACAAAAATAGCAATTTTTTTTTTAAACAAATGGTATCTCTGAATATTGCCAAAATTAAAGATTTCATTGAATATATCCTTCACCTGTCGGCTCAATAGGTCGTAATTTGTTACTCCAAGAGGGAAATAATGCGCTCACCGAACTGTAGTGTGGAAAGCATAACCATATCAGGCGTGAACCTTTGATATTCAATAGAGAAATGCTTCCGTGGCATGCCTCTCAGTGTTTTGAAAACAGGTAATTGTAGGCCTATTCAATTTAATTCAAGCAAGAATTTATCCATTTTCGTTAAGCATATCAATCGTAATATCTAGTCCATAGCCCAATCCAACAAATAGATGGTACTGCACTTAAATATCGATTCACTTTGTGGATTCAACGGGGATCTTCTTTAGCATTGGCATTTTACCCCCAATCTCCCCTAAATCCTGGCTGGAACTTCAAAATTCGAGATCTGGAAAACTTTCAAAATCACATCAAACACACAGACGTTCACATACTTAAAAATATCAACGGTATTAAATCATCTAATCTAAACACGAAATTTCGGCATTTGAAAATCATCACAATTAAAAAGAAAATACTTTTCCCTGTGTTTTGGACCTACTAAAGAAAATTCTCATCAGGACATTGTTCATATCCTATTGTTCCATAGCTAAAATCGCTTAAATTGATCCACATTAAGATCATATCCAGATAGAGCTGGAATTAGGGCGAAACAGCTTTTGTAAACAATGACTTCTCTCGATGATTTCTAGGAATTCAAGGCACGCTCACGCAAATTAACATAACCATCGGGTAGGGGAAGTCTTCCCCTATCCGATGATGATGTTGATTTGCGTTGGCGATGTTCAAAAAAGCTGTTACGCCCTAATTCTAGCTCTATCTAGATATGTATAAGTTCTAGCTGAAAGGTTTTGAGCCCATGCTGTTTGGAGCATTTCCAGGTCAAATAGCAAAACAAAAATTAATTTCAGACTCGACCTTTTCCGATTTGCATGATGTTTGTTATGGTATATCATTCAAATTTTTGCTAAAATTTCGCCATTTTGAATCTTGTAAAAAACGTACTCATTAGCTTGAAATTTTCACAAAAGGTAGCGCTTTTTTATAAGCTTTTTAATGAAAAATATTCAAACAAAATATTGATGTAAAAACTATCCCAATTGTTCTTCAAAATCACTGTACAGTATCAGTTCGATTTTGGCAACAAAATCATTCGTTTTTGCGACGGGGTTCAATTTTGGCACCGTGCTAAAATCGAACGGATTTTGGAAATAATATATTTTTGCTCCTTGTGATTACAATTTTTAATAAAAGATCAATTATTGATAAACGTCCATGTCAGAAAGATGACTCATGGTCGTCCAAAATCAACTAAATCATAAATTAAATTTCAAAATAAAACCATTCGATTTCGGTAATACTAAATTTTCTGACTTGTGAAAAATTTCCAACCCAGTTTATCTTTTTTAACCTCTATTGGTGTGAATATTCAGAATCGATTTATGACAAAATCTAAAAAAGAAGTGTTTTCTGCGATTCGTAGAAAACAAATAAATGCTCACAACATAAATATTTATTCCGTTGTAACCAACCCGCATAAACGCGAACCATCACATGACCTTACCGATAATGGTTATAAATTGTTTATAATCCCTGCTAAACTTCAACTGAAATGGTTATGGAACTTTACATGAACGTTTGTGTGATAAAGTTTTAACCTTATGTATTATGGTTTTTTGGAAGCGGACCTTACAAATAATGGGTTGTTAAGAACCATTACCATTCCAAATTCTTGTTTTCTCCATACATTTTCGGAAAAAGAACTATATTAGAACGTTTTTACTTATGGTTTGAGAACATTAATGGTTATGGTTATGGTAGTCAGTAAGGTCCATTAATGGTTTTGTATTATCGCTCAACTTTACGTGAAATATATCGTGAATTGGTAATCAGTAATTTGCAGGCAACCAATTCGCGATATATTCCACATAAAGTTGATCGATGTTACAAAACCATTCGTGGACCTTACTGACTACCATAACCATTACCATTAATGTTCTCAAACCATAAGTAAAAAGGTTTTAGTATAGTTTTCTTTCCGAAAATGTATGGAGAAAACAAGAATTTTGAATGGTAATGGTTCTTAACAACCCATTATTTGTAAGGTCCACTTCCAAAAAACTATAATACTTAAGGTTAAAACTTTATCATTAAACGTTCATGTAAAGTTCCATAACCATTTCAGTTGAAGTTTAGCAGGGATTATAAACAATTTATAACCATTTTAGGTAAGGTCAATTTATGGTTCGCGCTTATGCGGGAACTCCAGACGATTTTTGGCTGAAATTTGGACCAAAGCTTGTTTTTGAATTACAGTTGCAGCTGGCCAAATTTGGTTAAAAATCATGCAATGATTCGCAACAAAATTTCAATAAAATGTTTGAACAAAAGCTGCTTAAAATAAGCCTAATTTATCGACATCAAAATAACATCTATCAATTTATAAAATCTGTATGGAGACCTTTCTAAACCATCACAAACATCTAACCAAAACATTCTAGTTACGTGCTAAAACTTCGCCAACTACAAAACTGTCAACCCTGCCGATCCTCCAGCAGCATACTTTCCACTTGCAGCGTATCGCCACTCCGCTCTGCTTTCCAACCCTCTCCAAGCACAACGTAGAACACTATCACATAATGTGTGTATGTGTAAACTGAACTCCTTGCACTCACGATTCACCCAACTCCAACCCCACCCCACCCGCAGCATAACCACTTTCAGCACCCACATTTTCCCATAGCCAGCCGCCAGCAGCAGCAGCAGCAGTAGGTACGAACGCACGCACCCACACACTCAAATGCATTCCTTTCTCAATCCCAATCCCAACTCCAACAACAGAATGAGCATGTGTTGGTGCTCACAGGAGTAAACTCCTCGCCGTGAGATGATGAGAGCACCACCAACAAACCCAACCCGCACAACTACCAACAAGCCAACAAGAAAATCAAAACCTACTTCACTATCCAACACTCTTGGGTTCTTCCGCACCCCCGCATCTGCTTCCCTCTTCACTTCGTCGTTCAACGTTCGGATCGTTCGTTCACTCACAGAAGCAAAAAAAAATCCAATTCACTCCACCGCAGAGCAAAATGAAAGAAAAAAAAAACTTCACTTTTGTCCGAACGGATTTTCACGTTCAAAACCCGCGCGCACCCGCCAAACTGCTAGCGCAAACGATGGCCACGGAACAGTACGACGTTTTCAGCCACTTACGGACCGGATTTCAGTCACTTTCCGGGGGTAAATTAACGCGCACAGAAACGGTCACCAATTTTTTTCCAACTTGACAACACAAGAACCGATCACTGGAGCGACGACGAACAGCTCAGTACGCCATCTTCTTTCGTTCTGGAGCGAACGGAGCAAATCCTGCGGAGGCAAGTCCGGTCTGGAAAAAAGGTAAACTCCTAAAATGCAGAGAGGCGGAGAGTTTGTTGCTCGCTCTCTGATGCTCTCTCCGCTCCACCACCAGAAACAGCAAGCCAGTGCCGGCAGATCCGTGAATTGACAAACTGGATTGCAGTGCAGTTGTTCTTGAGCTGTTAACTGAATTTCGCAAGCAAAGACCTTTGAATCTGTAATTTTTGTTCTACTAAAAAATCATAGATGATTTGAAATCTTGAATATTGTTTTGATGATCCCCACTTCGATATAGAAATAAATTTCATATATTTTTATTAGATTTCAATTTCGTAATAAATTTATAGATCCGACAACACTTGGGAGAGGAATATGTTATTGCAAGAGTGCAAGAAAAAGGGGTTGCTTTATTGTGCCCGAAAACGTTAGTGACTGAACCGAGCAGCAAGCAATGCAAATACCTAAGACAAGACAGAACATCTGGCTTCTTTTATTCTTCTTCGCAAATTCTTCATTCGCTACTGTAACAGTTCCTGTTGAATATTATCCGTGTTAAATCAACACAAACAGTTCTGACAGTCATTTTTTAAACAGTTTAAACAAAGAAAAAAACAATCTCTAAGTTGAAAATCAACCATCAACGTTTATCTGCATTAAAAATGGAACTGAATTCCAATATTTCATCAATTTTGGTATACTGGAACTATTTTAAATATGTACGATTACATTAGCAAAACTCACCATTTTAGCGCCCCTTGGTGAGACTTTGTATGGGAGTGAGCTGTCAACGAATAGATTTAGTGTCAACGATCAAAAATTAAAATCTTGATTTAACAATTGAAATCTAGATTGAAATGAATGTCTATAGGATCGATAAAAATATGGTTGTGCTCAGAAAGCAAAGCTCTATCAGATGATGTATAAAAATCGGTATATTTTTCGAAGTTAAACAACCTACACGGATAGAAATCTCCTTATACCTTTTGGCAAATTTCCATTGCTGATTATTCATAAAATGTATAAGTCAACTAATAAGCAGACGCCTTGCAAAAAGTTAATAAAGATCATGTGTCAAATGAAATGTATAAGCGGTCACACATACCTTTTATGCATTCTAATAGGACCTATGTGGTTTGTCTTATGGAATGTATAAGGCTGATGCTTTGGCAAAAATGTATAAGTGAAACACATGAATTAAATAATTGATTTTCGTTTCGTGTAATTAGGTTCTTTAGGGGTGTGGTAGAGTGACTCACATTTACATATATGTGTGAGATGTGCGGTGGTTCTCCTGATGTTCTCTTGGTAGAGTGATCAGTCTTACTCAGTATGGCATGGTGTTTGGTTCGTCTACCTCGGCTATAGTTTACCGCGTGTGTAATAATCTAACCAGCTATTCAGTTACCACAAGATGGCGACGAGGTGTACGAATCCTCAGCAGTGAAATTAAATCCCGTAAGAAAACATATTACAGAAAAAAGTCAGTGCGATTCGGCAATACCTAGTAGTGGAAGTTTTCAGGTAAATTAAATTTGAAGATAATTGCATCAGCAGTAGTGTTTATCTCAGAATTTATAATTCGGTGGAGGAAAAAAAAATGAAAATGGCGTAATGAAGTGAAGGAATGCTAGAAAATGCTATACAAGCAGGAAAAAGCCCCAGAAGACGCCATTTTGAAATATTGGTTGTGTCTGTAATTGAAGAAAGAAATGATCAATTTAAAAAAAAAAAGTGTTGATAGTGCGACTATGGAAACGCTGATAATTGCTACAGTGGAGTGCAAGAGAAACTAAATTGTTCTTTATAATGGTAAAAAAAAAAAAAAAAAATGAAATAAAATTGCCCGCGGTACCATCAGTCATTAAGAAAATTAGAAGCGATTATGCCCCCGAAGCCATTTTGAATAAAGTGCTTGGTTGAGTATGTATAAGAGTGTGCAGAAAGTGAGTAGAAATTATTAAACCGTGAGAGTGTGTTGAATCAGAAATGTAGAGAATGGAAAAATGAGATGATTACTAGACTAACATTTGAAAGGGGCGTAAGAGCCAAAATGTAAACAAACCATATTTTGCCACATATAGAGAGAATAGTTCACAAACTACTCGATAAACAAGAAAATGTAGAAGAAAATATCACTTCAAATCATCAAAAACGTTTCTTCTTACATGGCGTATTTCCAACTTTCAACTCTATGATGCATCTGGTTGTTACGCCTTGCACCAGAACTACGAATTATATCGTTTTAATATGCCAAACGTATTGAGTCTGTAGTATCTAGTCACGCCCGATTCATTTGAAATGCATCCGATTGATAGTTCACGTGTAAACAACGAACAAAAAGAAGACCAAAAAATCTCCGGGCGTAATTCCACTCTCACAAAATTTGCGAACGAAGAACCAAGGCGGAACAACAAACAAAATATCCCGAGGGTGTACTTCCACGGCGTATCACCAGTGTTGGCAGTTCAAAGGGTGGATGATCCGGGGGGTAACAACATGTATGAAATTATCAGGGCGTATGATGTTTTCTTCTCGATTTCACGACAAAGAAAACTTTTTTTGAGTTTTTAGTGATGCATGATGATAGATTACACTATTAACTATATGTCAAGCTTATAAAATCATCCAGAAAATGGAAAGTCGTGAAATAGGATTAATTTTTAAGTCATCAAAATTGAGAAGCGATTTTCTCGATATGGTCATTTTGGAATTACGCCCTTTTCAAATGTTAGTCTAGATTAGTTACGAGTGAATGTGGCATAGATGAGAAAGATATATTTGTAATGGTAAGCCATGGTGGTTTGCTTTAGTATTCCATCCTGAAGGTATGGAGTTCAAACCGAAGATGCAGCAACATTAAGGTATGTACATATAAAGAAAACAAAAATATTATGATATCCTGTACTGGTTCCATTACGGCCGCCTGAATCGAAACTTCGTGTAGCCAGTCTAAGAAAAACAAAGCAAGGTATATATTTATAAATGTTAAAAATAATTAATGCGCTAATATTCACTACGCAAGAAAAAAAAATTGCTTGTATTGGAGCTATGAGAGCGATATACCTGTCTGTTCATCTCACTTTGGCTCGCGGAGACAGAGAAAGTGGTGAGAATGTATGTGTGATCAGATTAATTTTCGAACAAACGAATGAGGGAACTGACTCTCTGAGAAAATAATGACAAGTAGCAAGATGGTTAAACTGTGTTTGTGTCAGACAGAATACATGTCATGCGAGAATGTTGAAGCCATTTGGAAAATATGACGTGAGAAAGTATTTGTGTGCTGATTGAATTGCAGCCTAAGGCCGACAACATAGTAGAAGCGATTCGAAGCGATTCGATTCGTTGGCAATAAGCGGAGCGCTTGCGTGAAAGCACCCTCTATGAGCGTTCTATGGGAATCGCCCAAACCAGCCATAGTGAAAGCGATGCGAAGAGGTGTAAAGCGTTCAGCAAAGCGACAGAGCTGTTCGTGTTGTGTTTTGACGCCTTCGAACGCAAGTGGACTGATTCTAGTGAGGAAAACTGGACACCGAAAATTTGAACAAATATTTTGCACTGCGCGCGCGACTGTAATGTTTTCAAAAACGCTTTCACTATGTCATAGGTTGCTTCGCTTGCCGCTGCATTTCGCTTTGCCAATTGCTATCGCATCGAATCGCTTCGAATCGCTTCTACTATGTTGTCGGCCTAAAAGACAGAGTTTGGTGCCAAATGGCAATGGATGAAAGCTAAACGGAAACTCAAATGAGTAAGATGTGTGATGCATATGAAAAAAATCCTATTGGATTTGCGCACTTTAATGTTATGTGAGATGAAAGCGTGGATGAAAGATTGCACTGAAACTTAATTGAGTAGAATGTGTGATGCTTACAGAGGTCTGTAGGTATAAAACAAAATCCTATTTGATTTTCGCTCTTGGATGTTGCGAAGAAGGAATCGATTAGTGTGAGATGATACATGTCATAAATGTGTGTACTTATGAAGAACAATAATGGAACGTTAAGAAAATTTTAAAATGTTTGCCTGCTCTTGGATGTTGCGAAAATATGGTTCGGTATATTAAGTACAAGGTACACAAATGTATGAGCCAAGAAAAGTTTAATAATAAATTAAGTTTTATGGTCGCTCTTGGATGTAGCGAAGCTCATAAAATGAATGATTGTTGATTTATGAAGGATGAGTTTACGCTCTTAAATGTTGCGATTGATAATAGTAATAATAATCCTCATGAATTACAAATACAGCCAATGTCAAGCTACTGAAAAAAAAAGTATATTGCATAATGCCGATTAGATTCTGATATGAACAAAAACAAAGACTGAAATACTACATTTAATAATAATTTTAAAAAAAAATTGTGTAAAATGTGTAAAATTGGGTTGTATGTAAAATAAAGTAAATGCAAATGCAAATGTTTTGTGTATTGACATTATTGACAGATACAGCCAACATGGATGACCCAGAACTGAACGAGAGTGGTGGTAACACGTCGATAATTCAACAGAATTTATCGCTCTTTAGCCCTGCCTCATACAACTTGCCACATTTCAAATATAAGCATTTGCCACAATCGGAAATTCGAAATGCGTGGGGATCGTGGATTCGATGGTTCGAAACCGTCATGGCAGCTGCTAGTGTCATAGATGGCACAAGCCGCAAGATGCAACTGCTTGCCATGGGAGGCATGGAATTGCAGAGTGCCTTTTATGGAATTCCTGGATGTGACGAAGAAGATGATGACTCGACAAAGGACCCGTACATTTCAGCAAAAGAAAAATTAACACAATACTTCTCACCGAAGCACCATGATAGTTTCGAACGATTTCTGTTTTGGTCAATGGTACCGGGTGATGATGAGTCCATCGAAAAATTTGCTCTACGGGTTCAACAAAAGGCTGAGAAATGCTCCTTCGGGAAGACAGAAACGGAAAGCAGGCATATTGCGATTGTGGATAAAATAATCCAATATACTTCTGATGATCTGCGACAAAAGTTATTGGAGAAAGAACGTTTGACTCTTGATGAAGCCATCAAAGTAATAAATGCCTACCAATCCGTAAGGTACCAGTCTGCCAAAATGAACCCAAAATCGATTAGAGGTCCAATCAACCGTCCCTACGAGTCTGAGGGATCTATTGTAAATCGGCTCTACGAAAATTCCTTTAAGGCGTCCGAAGCAAAGCCACGCTGCTTGCGCTGTGGATACAGTCGACACCGTGAACCGGAGCAATGCCCAGCATTGAATAAGACCTGCCTTCGCTGTAACAAAGTTGGACACTTCCAATCTGTGTGCAAAACCAAGAGCGCAGCTAGTACTGTAAGTATGTTTTTTTTTACACCTATAAATTGTTATTGATTATTGAAAATTTGATCAGGGTACATTTCAAACGAGATTTCAACGATCATTTGATCGAAAACGAAAAACTACACTCGTGAACAATCAAGGTCCTTCGCGCCCGGCAAAATATCCCAGACCGGTCTACAAAGTCGATGAACAGAGCGATGAATCGAAATGTGAAGAATTTCCGGTGTATAATGTGGGCGATTCTGATGAGCTGATATCTTGTTGTATTGGGGGAGTTGATATTACTATGCTCATTGATTCAGGTTCTAAACATAACCTCATCGATGACACGACATGGGAACTTATGAAGCTCAGGGACGTAAAAACACGCAATGAGAGATTCGATCACGAAAAACGATTTTTGGCATACGGTCGTGTTCCGTTGAAGTTAGTAACTGTATTTGATGCTGACCTGGAAATCAATGACGGAGGCAAGCTGTTGAAGACCACATCCTCATTCTACGTGATCGAAAAAGGCCAGCAACCATTGCTAGGAAAGGTAACCGCCCAACAAATCGGAGTACTAAAAATTGGTCTGCCGAGTTCACAAAACGCTTCGATTAGCAAGATAGATACAGCCAAGCAATCTTTCCCCAAAATGAAAGGAATAAAATTGAGTTTGCCTATTGACAGAACGATTCCACCAGTAATCCAACCTCTTCGACGTTGCCCTATTCCTCTTCTGCATCAGGTTGAATCCAAATTAAATGAACTGTTGCAGATGGACATAATCGAGAAAGTTACTCGACCAACCTCCTGGGTTTCCCCTCTTGTTCCAATACTGAAAGACAACGGGGAACTTCGATTGTGTGTAGACATGCGGAGGGCGAATCTGGCCATTCAAAGACTCAATCATCCTTTACCAGTTTTTGACGATTTGCTTCCGAAATTTCAGAACGCCACACTGTTTACAACACTGGATATAAAGCAGGCGTTTCACCAGGTGGAACTAACGAATGATTGTCGAGATGTGACAACATTCATTACAAATTGGGGTTTGTTCCGATATAAACGGTTACTTTTTGGTGTGAATTGTGCACCCGAGTTGTTCCAAAACCTTATGGAAAGCATTCTCGCAGATTGCAAAAATACAGTTGTGTTTATCGACGATATCGTGATTTTTGGGTCCACTGAGGAAGAACACGATTTGGCAGTTAAACAAACCCTGACCGTCTTGAATCGCTATGGAATTTTACTGAATGATCATAAATGTAAGTTCAAACAAAAGAAAATATCGTTTTTGGGTCACAATCTATCGCCTGAGGGAGTTGCACCAACTGAAGAAAAAGTGAAATCAATTCTGCACTTCAGAGCACCACAAACCAAAGAGGAGCTTAGGAGCTTTCTTGGTTTAGTGACATACGTGTCACGATTTATTCCGAACTTGGCTACTATGAACTTCCCGCTCAGAGAATTACTGAAGCAGCAAACACCATTCACCTGGAAACCGGAGCACCAAAGTTCATTTGATCAGATTAAGCAAATGATTGGATCTCTGGATCATCTAGGGTATTACGACCCTAAAGACCGGACATTGTTGGTCACAGATGCATCGGGAGTTGGATTAGGTGCTGTATTAATACAATTCAAGCAAAACCAGCCCAGAGTTATCAGTTATGCGTCAAAAAGTCTCTCGGAAACTGAAAAAATGTATCCTCCAATTGAAAAGGAAGCCCTGGGATTAGTTTGGGGGGTCGAACGTTTCAGAATTTATCTCTTGGGAATAAGCTTTGAATTAGAGACTGACCATAGGCCACTGGAAACTCTATTCACGGCCACTTCACGACCAACTGCTAGAATTGAGAGATGGATGCTACGCATTCAAGCATTTAAGTTCAAAGTAAGATGGTTATTGAATAAATTATAAATGTAAACAATTTTAATTCAAATAATTATAGGTTGTTTATCGTAAAGGGTCGGCCAACTTGGCTGATGCTCTTTCTAGACTAGGAGCGCACATTAACGACAATGAATGGAGTGATGAATGTGAGGTGTTTATACGGCGTATTTCAGCTGAGTCGTTGTCAGTGTTGACAGTTGTGATCAATGAAGAAGATTTTGATCCCGAAACAGAAATCATCATTCGTACTATCCAGGAGGCCGCCGCTGTTGACATTGAAGAAGTCATACATGCCACCGCACTTGATCCACAGATGCAGAAGTTGAAAGTGTGTATCGTAAACGACTCTTGGAACTGTGATGATCTGAAGCAATACATCCCGTTCCGTCATGAGTATACGTATGTGAATTCACTAATCTTGCGTGGATCCAAACTTGTCATACCCGTAAGCTTACGCCAAAGGATGCTTCAGTTAGCTCACGAGGGGCACCCAGGACAGTCCCTGATGAAACGGCGCTTACGAGAACGATGCTGGTGGCCAGGCATAGACCAGTCAGCCATTGATACATGCGAAGCTTGTGAAGGATGTCGATTAGTTCAACTTCCCGATCCGCCGGAACCGATGATGCGACGACCGTTACCCGATCGTCCGTGGGTCGATATTGCAATTGATTTCCTCGGGCCAATGCCATCGGCAGAATACATCCTCGTGGTCATAGACTACTACAGTCGTTACATGGAGCTGGAAGTCATGAGCAAAATTACCGCTCAAAAAACTATCAAAAGATTGAAGCGTATTTTCCGTATTTGGGGACCACCAAGGACGATTACGCTAGACAACGCCAAACAATTTGTATCTTGCGAATTTGAAGAATACTGCAAGATGAATGGTATTCATCTCAATCACACATCACCCTATTGGCCGCAAGCGAATGGGGAAGTCGAACGCCAAAACAGATCACTTTTGAAAAGGATGAAGATTGCAAACGCTTTGTATGATAACTGGAAGGCTGAACTAAATCACTACTTGGAACTGTACAACAATACCCCACATACGATAACAGGTAAAGCTCCAAGCGAGCTTCTCCAGAACCGGAAGTTGCGCACCAAATTGCCGTGTATTGAGGATCTTGAAACGATCCCACCTAGCACCGATTTCAGAGATCAAGATTGTGAGAAAAAAATACTTGGAAAGCAGCGGGAGGATGTGAAGCGTAGAGCGAAACCGAGCGGTCTCTCGATTGGAGACACAGTCCTCATGAAGAACCTCTGTCCAACAAACAAACTGTCTACAAATTTCTTGAAGGAGAAATTCACTGTTACAGACAGGCAGGGATCAAGGGTCACTGTTCAATCTAAAGAAACTGGGAAAACATATGACCGTAACACTTCACACCTGAAAGCGATCGTTGAACCCGTACAAATTAACACTGATGATCAGCGCGAAGATAACTACTCAACACCAGAAGCCTCTGTTGACATAAGAGCGAACGAAGAATCGTCGGATCTTGGGAGTGCTGGTCTGGACTCGGACCTGCTGTTGACAACCATCCAACCACGACGCTCAGGAAGGGCACTTAAACCTAAGGCCATCTATAGCCCATAAAGATAAGTATCCTTCTTTGTTTAAATCGTATATCTATTTATAACATTGATGCTAAATATATAAAATAAATCATACCTTGAGTAAAAAGGGGATGTGGTAGAGTGACTCACATTTACATATATGTGTGAGATGTGCGGTGGTTCTCCTGATGTTCTCTTGGTAGAGTGATCAGTCTTACTCAGTATGGCATGGTGTTTGGTTCGTCTACCTCGGCTATAGTTTACCGCGTGTGTAATGATCTAACCAGCTATTCAGTTACCACAAGGGGTATTGAAGTAAATGCATATTCGTAATCTGCATTAACAATGGAACCGAAATCCAACATTTCATCAATAGACCACTTTGTCAAGCAGTTTTGGTGAGACTTTATACCAGCGATTCCACAAAACTGGACCAACTAATTTTTATTTTTTTGACGTAGGACTACGTCTGTGATTTCTATATGGGGGTACATTTTTTGAAAACCAAAAATGGAGCATGTAACAAAATTATGAAAGATGGTTAACGCTAATAACTCAGCTGCCCCTGGACCACATTCAATAATTTTATCACCAATCGATCAGAAATATTTTTACACATCTGTTAAATTTAATACCCCGTTCACATTACAGCCTATATCACGTAATATAGGCTGTCTTGCAATAAGCACTCATACATAGGATTTCCAGTGAAAACTAGATGTACGAGTGCTCATTGCAAGACAGCGTATACCACGTGATATACGCTGTAATGTGAACGGGGTATAATAAGACTTTAACATTTTTCGAAATGTCACTGTTGAAAATTGCACGAAAGTGCAATTGTTGCTTTGAGCACCGATTACCTGTGAAAAGCTTTCCCTAACACAGATTTCAAAGTTGAATTCCATCCGTAGTAAACGTCATTTTAACTGCTCGAATGAAGTGTTTAATTTTGGTACACTGGAACTATTTTAAATAAGTGAGATTCTTAGCGGACCTCGGTGGGAGTTTGTGTCAAACAGTGAAATTATTATTTTGCTTGAAATATTGATTTAAACATCAAAATTGAAGTCTAAAGGGTGTCCACGATGAAATTGCCACACTATGAAATTGCTCTAACTTTTTAACCGCTGGGTAGAATTTAATGAAAATTTGGGTGGATTTAGTTCATAGTGCATTATTTACATCCTGCAAGTTTTAAAGTCCTGTGATCAAAACTCGCGGAAATAGAGTCGAAAAAACAGCTCGTGCGTGATAAAATCTTGCGCATTCATCACGAGAACAAGGATCTCTCGCATCGTTCCATCGCTAAAACGTTGGGAATCGCGAATTCCACGGTGTCGCGAGTGATTAAGCGGTTCGAGGAACGGTTGACCACCGATCGGAAGCCCAGAAGTGAAGGAAAAAGTATTCCGTACAACACCAAAAATCACAACCGCGTAGTTGGGGCCTTCAACCGAAATCCGAACGTCTTCGTTAGGGATGTGGCTAAGAAGTTGTCCAGAAGGCCAAAACTAAGGCTGGGCTTCGAACGTTCAAGGTACAAAAGGCCCCTAATCGCGCCGAGAAGCAGAACAAGTCCGCCAAAACCCGTGCCAGGAAGTTGTACCTCAACATGCTGACGAAAGTTGAATGCTGCATCATGGACGACGAAACATATGTGAAGGCCGACTTCAAACAGATCCCCGGCAACCTGTTTTTCACGGCCAAGGATAAGTTCAGCGTTCCGGAGCATGTCCGCACTCAGAAGATGTCCAAATTTGCGAAGAAATTCCTGGTTTGGCAAGCCATCTGCACGTGCGGGAAGCGGAGTGCACCTTTCGTGACCCAGGACACGATGAACGGACAGGTGTACATAAAAGAGTGCCTCCAGAAGCGGCTGCTTCCTCTCCTGAAGGCCCACAACGTCCCAACAATCTTCTGGCCGGATTTGGCCTCATGCCACTACTCCAAGGACGTGCTGAAGTGGTATGCGGACAATAAGGTCAATTTCGTGCCGAAAATGTTCAACCCTCCCAACACTCCGGAGCTCCGCCCCATCGAGAAGTACTGGGCGATTATGAAGCAGCACCTTCTTAAACGACCTAAGGTAGTGAAGACAGTCGAGGAACTGAAGAAAGTATGGGTTTACATGCAAAAAACGGTTGATTCACAGGTTGTGCAGAATCTTATGGCCGGGGTTAAGGCCAAGGTGCGGGCATTTGCGTATGGACTGTAAATAAAATACGAGTAAAATGGTAAAATGAAGTTTAATAGTTATTTCTCAATCCCTGAAAACTTGATGGCAATCGGATGAAAACTCGACTTTTGCGAATCAATTTTGTGTGTGGCAATTTCATCGCTGACACCCTTTATGCGATCGAAAAGAAATATCGTTGTGCTCAGAATGATGATGTATAGTAACAGATATATTTTTCAAAATTAAAGAACCCAATTAGCGACTGGATCCAAATCTATACCCCAGTTGTCTCCCTCTATTGTGTTACCTGACTTAAAACGAATATACGTTGTATACGAGTACTCCGAATACAATGTATGACTCGTCTAATTTTGCATAGCATTTTCAATGTAAAATTAGACGAACTATACGTTGTATTCGAGGTACTTGTATACAACGTATATTCGTTATAAGTCAAGTAACACAGTAGCTTATTTCGCAATTCTTCAAAAGGTCCCCTTGACACCTTTCGTAAAAATATCTGCAACTTGCTCAGTGGCCATCCTGGATTTTCTGGCGAGAAAAGTTACATACCTATATCGAATATCGACATGTTCTTCAGCAATCCGGATGTAAGACTGGTTGTCCTCAAACAACGGTATCGGATGATGAAAGATTCCTCCAAGTTCTTCCAACAAGTTCTTGAGCCAAATCGCCTCACATGCAGCCTGACGACTGAGGGAAATATACTCAGCCTCCGTTGATGATAACGACACAGTTGCTTGCTTTCGTGTCATCCATGAAACCGTTGCTCCATACACTTGAAATACGTTGCCGGATATCGATCGTCGATCTTCTTGCTTGTTTCCCCAGTCAGCATCCGCGTAACCCATAAGCAGGTTGATCTTCTTCATACTGATAATAGACCAAATTATGGTTTATGGTCCCTTTCAGGTATCAAAGTACACGCTTCAGGTGACACCCAGTGAGCATAAGTTGGAGAAGACTGAAATCTGCTGAAATAATTGACACCCGCGCTGATATGTGGTCGTGACGCAAGTGCCAGGTACGTCAAACAACCAATAAGCTGGCGATACGGTTTCGTCGTCACGTTCTCGTCCTTCCTGCACATAAGCTTCAGATTCGGTTCCAACGGAGTAGTCACCGGTTTGCAATAAGTCATGCTTAATCGCTGGAGAAGATCTTAAAAATATTTTGGTTGGCTAACGCCACCACTACCATTCAAATTTCGATCGACCTTCGAACCCAGGAAGTGCTTGAGCTCTTCCATGTCCACCATCTCGAAACGCCTTGACATTTGGGTTTAGATGGCCGTCACCAGATCCTTCCGGTTCGATATAAGGATAATATCATCCACATACAGCAGCAGATAGATAACCATTCCTTTTTTCATCTTCCAGTACAAACAGCTACCCACATTGGATCGCTCGAATCCGAGGTTAAGGTCAAACGAATGGAATTGTTCGTTCCAGCTTTTCGGCTTTAGGCCATACAGCGATTTCTTGAGGCGAAAAAACGAGTCGTGGGTTCACGCTCTCAAAGCCTTCCATATTTCATCCTTTAAAACACCATTGAGGAAGGCAGTCCTTACGTCCATCTGATGGATACAGTACCCCTTCTTGTTGGCAACAGCAAGCAGCGTTCTCACTGTGCTTTTTTTGGCTACCAGTGGCATACATCTCGTCGAAATCGAACCCCCTCCGTTGCGAGTAGCCTTTCGCCACCAGTCGAATCTTGTAGAACGAGCTCCCACGTTTTGTTCCTCTGAAGCGATTCCAGTTCACTGTTGATTGCAGCTTTCCAATGGATCCAGCCACTCTGCTTCTGTAGACCATCTATGGCTGACGGTAGGTCCACTACAAATGCCTCCGCTTTCAATGCGAACGCCATCACCGTCGTATGTACATCCTCAGTTGGACCTGCGAAACATTCGCTGCCAGTATTTGCTTCAAATCCATTCGTGGAGTTTGCGCTCCCGTCCGCTTTGCCTCGTCTACGTTTCTGCAGAGCCAACTTCTGATTGCGGAAGGAGTGCACCGGTATATTTTTCTTCCTCCCCCTGTATCTTCACACTCGCTCTCTTCGGATGACACTTCCTCAGTCGATTCAGTCGGGGTCTGCAACGAGGTCTGCACAGCCAAGTCATCCGCTTCCAAACCGGATTCGTCTTCTTCATCCGATTCGTCGATTCACTGGATCTCGTTTTCGCTCCGTTTTCCGTTCCTCGCCTAACACAACGTCACGGAATGTGAAAATCACCATCTTCCTAGGCTTCCTCCGTTTTTCTCGCTCCTTGCCTCCAATTTACCACGTTTGGCACCCAGGTAAACGCCGTTGATCCAAGCAAACACATTTGGTTTTCTCCGGTACCATATTTCAAATGGAGTTTTACCAACAATCAATACGAAACTAACGATTTTAAATTGGCTCACTACTTGACTAGCCTATTGGTCCCAAGCAAATCGATTAACGTATCCCATTCTAGTCGAAATTCTAGTACTACACAATGTTTGTTTTGATTAGCTATGAAAGTTTGACAGATAACATGAGGGGTTAGTGGATTTTTCTATGTTTCGAGGGGTGAATCGATTAGCTTGGGACCGAAGATAGTACCAGAGCTGAGCCAAAAAGTTGAGCTCGTTTCTTCGGGACCTACTAGCAACAATCAATACGAAACTAACGATTTTAAATTGGCTCACCACTTTAGTAGCCTATTGGTCCCAAGCAAACGATTAACGTACCCTATTCTAGTTGAAATTCTATTACTACACTATGTTTGTTTTGATTCGCTATGAAAGTTTGACAGATAACATCAGGGGTGTGTGGATTCATGCAGAACATGCAGGGGTGAGTGAAATAGCTTGGGACTGCTTGGGACCGTTGTTCTGGTACTGAGTGAGCCAAAAATAATAATGATTTTCTTCGGGACCCAGTGGTCTTAGAGTTACCTCTATGCTACTAGTCTTAGAGTTACCCTAATAAACGTGTACCATATACTGACGATATCTTAGATGGTGCGACCATACCACATAAAATTGGGATGATATCCCGAATTGGTGGTTAGGCGCATCTTATGGTTATTGTTTATGCGGGTACCTCTATGGTTTTACCATAGAGGTGTCTGTAAGACCAGAAGGTCCTGAAGAAACGTGCTCAACTTTTTGGCTCAGCTCTGATACTATCTTCGGTCCCAAGCTAATCGATGCACCCCTAAACATAGGAAAATCCGAGGGGGGCGACACATCTAAATCTGAATTCTAGATGTTTAACAAATCTCACACTAGCGAATCTATCTTCGAAAAATCTTGTTTCATTTCTCGGATCTACTTGGATCGCGCATCATTTTTTTGCAAAAAATCTTCAGAATCGTAATCAATCTTCTTCTACTTAGCGTACGCGCAGCTAACCACAGCAAAACACAATTTTTCCTGCATCGTAGATAGAGTCGCCCCCCTCGGGAAAATCCACGTATCCCTCATTTTATCGGTCAAACTTTCATAGCGAATCAACACAAACATAGTGTAGTTCTAGAATTTCAACTAGAATGGGGTACGTTAATAGATTTGACCAATAGGCTAGTCAAGTAGTGAGCCAATTTAAAATCGTTATAGAGATTTTAGTCATTAGTTAACGATACGAACAGTTTTCTTTTAAACGTTTACCAACTTTTCGCGTCGGAAGTTGGGACGAAATCGCTCAAAGAGCAAGCAACGGATTGAAGATCCCGGTGAAGGAAGCTCGGGTGGAGTGCCTATTTGAAATAGGTTTGCCACTCTACCCACCGAAGGAACGAACGCCCAGACAGCGGCAACGAACAAGCGAAGTAAGAGGAGGAGGAGAAACTGTCAGTCTGATGGTACGAGTCGCGATTATGTTACCGCGACGAAC
The DNA here is from genome assembly GCF_037179485.1 of Ochlerotatus camptorhynchus. Lineage (NCBI taxonomy): Eukaryota > Metazoa > Arthropoda > Insecta > Diptera > Culicidae > Ochlerotatus > Ochlerotatus camptorhynchus. The sequence goes on along the minus strand of NW_027040632.1, from coordinate 1,440,879 downwards.
GTCGCAGTGACATCGGTGAATTCAGTGTCACCAAAGAAAATTCCAACCAGAGTGCTACAAAAGTGAAGCTACCACGACTGGAGGTAAACAATGCATCCCTCAACACGCTAATCGCTAGCTTCGCGTCGATGGGCGTCAAAGCTGAGTACCAACTCAGTGGAATCGGCACCAAGCAGATGCTCCACACGAGAGCGGAATACAACCTGAAGAATTCCAAGGCGGAATTCTTCACCCACGATATTCCCGGTGAGAAGCCCTTCAAGGTGGTCATCCGAGGTCTACCGAGCTACGACCCAAAGTTCACCTCGGATCAAATCAAGGGCCAGTACAAGCAACAATCAATACGAAACTATCGATTTTAAATTGGCTCACTACTTGACTAGCCTATTGGTCCCAAGCAAATCGATTGACGTACCCCATTCTAGTCGAAATTCTAGTACTACACAATGTTTGTTTTGATTCGCTATGAAAGTTTGACAGATAAAATGAGGGGTTCGTGGATTTTCCTATGTTTCGAGGGGTGCATCGATTAGCTTGGGACCGAAGAGAGTACCAGAGCTTAGCCAAAAAGTTGAGCTCGTTTCTTCGGGACCTTCTGGTCTTAGAGTTACCTCTATGGTACAAGCTGGTCCCAACTGCCGTCTACTGGATCCGCTCCATCAACTCCATTATTCAGGCACGGCATCCGAAACTGTCACATCAAGCCACGGTGTGGCAAATGCACACAAAACAACGTTACCTCTGAGTGTGTCGTCGATGAGGCGGAAGTGCCCCAAACGTGAGAATTTCAGGCGGATCCGAAAGCAGGCGTCCACAAGAAATCAACCAGGACGAAAAAAGGAAAACTCTCCGGCATTCAGGGTCGAGGACTTCCAGCCTCTTCATGCTACGCAGCACGGTCAAGCAAATCCACGGGTGCAATCCGGCCCCCCGTCAAGAATCGTTTGGTGCCTCAGCTGGACAAAGCTCTCCATCCTCCTCTGGATTCTGGAGACAACCACCTTCTCTGCGGATGAGCTGATGAAGATTTTCGCCGACATGACCAGCGCTCTTCGTCAGTGCCGCAACAAGCCCGAACAGATCCAAGTGCTCGGTAAGTTTATCATTCAGTATAGCATCTAAACCGTTAACTTGCTCGGTACGAGTTAAAAAGTTCGAACTTGCTGACTTCCTCCGCAAGCACAATATCGACGTGGGCCTTCTAACAGAGACCCATCTCAAATCCGGCGACAGCTTTTGGTTGCCTGATCACAACATTATCCGACTTGATCGCACCGACTCCAGGAGGGTCGGGACCAAGAAGGGGATCATGTTTCACACCCTGCCCCACATCCGAACTTCTATCATCGAGGACCTTACTGTGGAGGTGGAATTGCCAACCGGAAACGTCCGGTTCATAGCCGTGTATTGTCCTCGCCAGTGTGCTGCCAGGAACCTCACCGCTATCGCTCACACGAGCTCCCGATTAATTGTTGTGGGCGATCTCAATGCTCGTCACGAAGCATGGCGCAACTGCCAACGGAACCAGAACGGTAGTCTACTATTCAACCACTCGCAGCATGGACTGCATTCAGTGCAATTTCCCGATGAACCGACACTCCTCTCTCCGGCGGGAAACCCTCCCACGCTGGACTTCTTCTTGACGAACTTCGGGCTATCCAAGCCGGTGGTAATCAACGATTTAAGCTCCGACCACCAACCGGTGGTGGCTGAACTGGGCTACAACGTAGCCCCTGCTCCAAGCCTGCGCAAGGACTACCATTGGACGCATGGTAGACAAGGACATCATCGACAACCCGCCGCTTGACTCCGTGGAATACATCGACCGAGCGTTGGAGGGACTCCACCAAGCCATAACCGTGGCTGACGAGGCGTGCGTCCGACGAGTTCCTGTGAGGGGTAAGTTTATTGCCATTGATTCCCACACCCAACTCTTGATTCGCCTGAGAAATGTTCGTAGACGCCAGTTCCAGAGAACCGGAGATCTAGCGAGGAAACGTGAAATGGTCAAGGAGATTGCTTCCAGAATGGTCTCACTCCGGAACGAAAGTTTCGGGCCTGTCGTCCAGAATCTGGACGACCGCTCCAGACCTTTTTGGAAAGCTGCCAAGGTCCTAAAGACACACTCCAAACCCATTCCACCACTCAAAGATGAATTTGATGACGATCGGCTCATAATCGACCAAATCGCACTTGCTTGGCTTCAACATCCAAAGTCCACTCGAAGTTCAGGTTGAGCAATGCGTACTCAACCTTGATTCCTCCCCTTGTGCTATCCCTCCGGAGGATAGAATCACAGTGGAACAGATTTGCTCAGCGCTGAAATGCACCAAAAACATGAACGCCCCCGGGTTCGACGGATTATTCAACTTCTAGTGTTGAAAAATCTCAGCCTGAAGGTTCACTCTCTGCTGGCTGCTGTCTTCAACAGATGCTTGGAACTGCACTACGTTCCAAGTATCTGGCAGACAACGACGGGAAGGACCCAACGCTAGCTTCAAGCTACAGACCGATCAGCTGAGCAAATTGTTCGAGAAACTTATTCTCAATCGTTTGCTCAAGTTTGTCGAGGAACACAACATTCTCCTACCGGAACAGTTCGGGTCTAGGATGGGGCACTTCACAAGTCATCAGCTAGTACGGGTGATGAATAACATCCGAAGTAACAAAGCTGTATCCAAGTCCACAGCCATGGCATTGTTAGACGTTGAGAAAGCATTTGAAAATGTCTGGCACAACGGACTTGTGTACAAGCTTTGTAACTTCAACTTTCCTTTACATCCGGTTAAAATCACCCGTAACTACCTTCAGCAAAGGTCGTCCAGGGTATCGTTGAATGGCTGCCTTTCAAACACGTTCTCCATCCCAGCAGGTGTTCCGCAAGGAAGTCTGTTGGGCCCTCTGCTTTACAGCATCTACACTTCTGACATTCCTCCCCTCGGAGACGGTTGCGTGTTCTTCCAGTTCGCAGATGATACCGCAATAACCGTCACGGGTAGGATGCCTCGCGAAATAACAAACAACCTCCAACGATGTCTTGACGCATTTGCTGATTATGCCACCAAGTGGAAAATTAAAATCAATGCCTCCAAAACACAAACAATAATGTTCCTCCATCGGCAATCACCCAAACTAAAACTGGTTCCCTCTTGTACTATAATCATGGATGGCACAAGAGTTGAGTGGTCCGCCGAAGTAAGCCATCTCGGGATGTTGTTTGACGAAAAGCTCCTATTCCGCTCGCATGTGGAGAAAACCGTAGTCAAGTGTTCCGCCTTGGTTAGGCGTCTGTATCCGCTGATTTGCCGCAGATCTCGCCTCTCAAGGGTAAACAAACTGGCTGTCTACAATCAAATAATAGCACCTGCGATCCTCTACG